>NC_062544.1:239110863-239800863 GCF_016906955.1 Phacochoerus africanus
ATCCCCCCCACCAAAATTAAAGTCATCCATGACCCTTCTCTTTCTCTCACTTCCCATATCTAATCCATGAGTAAATTCTGTTGACTCCACCTCCAAACTATGCCCAGGACCTGTCTACACCTCACCCCTTCCCTGTGGCCACTCTTGTACAGACTTGGGTTATTTATTACAAAGATCTAACTGGACTCTCTGCTTCCAGCTTTGCCTGTTCAGATTATTCTCAATACAGGAGCCAGAGTTATCCCATTGAAATGTAGGCCAAGCCCAAGTCTTCACAAGGGCCCTCATAGCCCAACATGATTTAGCCCCCATCACTCCACCTGAGCCCTCTCCTCATCCTCTTCTCACTAGTCACACGGGCCTCCCTGCCTTGCCTTACACACCAGGTTGGCCTCCACTTTCTGGCCTTTGCACTTGCTGCTTCTCCTGCTTGAAATGTTCTTCCCTTTTATATCCTCTAAGCTTTTGCTCAAAAACTTTCTCAATAAGGCTCTCCCTGATCATCCTAAAGTACCTCAACACTGCATCCCCTTTTCTTGCCTTACTTTCTCCATAATAATTCCCCATCTGAAATATTAGACTTGGAGTTCCCATTATGATTCAGCAGCTTAAGAGCCAAATGTTGTCTCTGTGAGGATGAAGGTTTGATTCCCGGCCTTGCTCAGTGGGTTAAGGATCCAGCAATGTTACAAGCTGTGGGAACACACTAGCCTGGGAATTTCCATATGCCACAGGTGCAGACATAAAAAGAAAAAAAATAATAAAATAAAACACTACAGATCTTACTTTGCAGAGGAAGGAACACTCCCAAGCTCATACTATGAGGTTATCATCACCCTAATACCAAAACCATACAAAGATACCACAAAAAAGAAATTACAGGTCAATATCACTGATGAACATAGATGCAAAAATCCTCAACAAAATATTAGCAAACAGAATCCAAAAATATATTAAAAGGATCATACACCATGATCAAGTGGGATTTATCCCAGGGATGCAAGGATTTTTCGATATCCACAAATCAATCAGTGTGATATACCATATTAACAAACCAAAGAATAAAAACTATATGATCATCTCAATAGATGAAGAAAAATCTTTTGACAAAATTCAACACCCATTTTTGATAAAAAAACTCTTCAGAAAGTGGACATAGAGAAAACCTACCTCAATGTAATAAAGGCCATATATGACAAACCCACAATTAACATCATTTTTAACAGTGAAAAGCTGAAAGCATCAGGAATAAGACAAGGAGGTCCACTCTCACCTCTGTTATCCAACATAGTTCTTGAAGTGCTGCCCATGATAATCAGAGAAGAAAAAGAAACAAAAGGAATCCAAATTGGAAAGGAAGAAATAAAACTATCACTGTTTGCAGATGACATGATACAATACATAGAAAATCCTAAAGATGCTACCAGAAAACTCTTAGCGCTCATCAATGAATTCAGTGAAGTGGCAGGATACAAAATTAATATATAGAATTCTCTTGTATTCCTGTACACTAACAACACAAGATCAGAGAGAGAAATTAAGGAAACAATACTGCTTACTACTGTGTCAAGGAGAATACCTAGGAATAAACCTACCTACTCTGAAAACTATAAGACACTGATGAAAGAAATCAAAGATTATACAAAGAGATGGAAAGATATAACATGATCTTGGGTTGAAAGAATCAGTACTGTCAAAATGACCATACTACCCAAGGCAACTACAGATTCAATGCAATCTTTTTCAAATTACCAATGACATTCTTCACAGAACTAGAGAAGAATATTTTAAAATTTGTATGGAAACACAAAAGACCCTGACTAGCCAAAGTAATCTTTGAGGGGGGGGAAGAAAAAACAAAAAAAAAATAGAACTGGAAGAATCAGGCTCCCTGATTTCAGACTATACTACAGTCATCAAAACAGTAAGCGACTGGCACAAAAACAGAAATATTGATCAATGGAATAGGATAGAAAGGCCAGAAATAAACCCAAGTACCTATGGTAAATTAGTCTAAAACAGGAGGCAAGAACATACAATAGAGAAAGACAGTCTCATCAATAAGTGGTGCTGGGAAAATTGGAGAGCTACATGTAAAAGAATGAAATTAGAACATTCTCTAACATCATACACAAAAATAAATTCAAAATGGATTAAGGACCGAACATAAGGCCAGACAATACAAAACTCCTAGAGGAAAACATAGGCAGAATACTCTTTGACATAAATCACAGCAATATCTTTCTTGATCCACTGCCTAGAGTAAGGAAAATCAAAACAAAAATAAACAAATGGAACCTAATTAAACTTAAAAGCTTTTGCGCAGCAAAGGGAACAATTTTAAAAAATGAAAAGGCAACCCACAGAATAGGAGAAAATCTTCTCAAACACAGCGACTGACAAGGGATTAATCTCCAAAATAAACAAACATCTCATGCAGCTTTATATAAAAAAAATACAACTAAATCAAAAACTGGAAAGATCTAAATAGACATTACTCCAAAGACAGACAGATGACCAAAAAACACATGAAAAGATAATCAACACCACTAATTATTAGAGAAATGCAAATCAAAACTACAAAGAAGTATTACCTCATACCAGTTAGAATGGCAATCATCAAAAAGTCTACAAACAATAAATGCTAGAGAGGGTGTGGAGAAAAGGGAACCCTCCTACATTGTTGGTGGGAATGTAAATTGGTGCAACCACTAGGGAGGACAGTATGGAGGCTCCTGAAAAAAACTAAAAAAAGAATTACCATATGATCCAGAAATCCCAGTCCTGGGCATATATCCAAAGAAAATTCTAACTCTAAAAGAAACATGCAGCACAGTTTACAATAGCCAAGACATAGAAATAACCTAAATGTCTATAAACAGAGGATTGGATAAAGAAGATCTGGTACATATTTACAATGGAATATATACTCATCCATAAAAAATAATGAAATAATGTCATTTGCAGCAACATGGATGGACCTAGAAATGATCATCCTGAGTGACGCAAGGCAGAAAGAAAAAGATAAATATCATAAGATATCACTTATACATGTAATCTAATAAAAATGATACAAAAGAACTTATTTATAAAACAGAAACAAACTCACAGATTTCAAAACCAATCTTATGGTTACCTCAGGGGAAACCATGGGGGGAGGGAGGAATTAGAAGGATGGGAATAACACACACACTAATGTATAAAATAGATAATAAGAACCCCCTGTATAGTACAGGAAAATCCACTCAATAGTTTGTAATAACCTATGTGAGAAAAGAGAATGTATATATATATACACAACCGATTCACTTTGCTGTACACCTGAAACTAATACAACACTGTAAGTCAACTATACACCAATAAAATTTTAAAAATAAAAATACTGCAGACTTTATTGACTTATTTTGTTGATAACATCTCCCTTCACTAGAATAAAAGCTCCGTGAATGAACAAAGGGTTTTTTTTTTTTTTTCCTTCTATTTTTCTCTACTGCTTAACCTCTGGCTCTTAGAACTATGCTTGGCATATGGTGATTCAGCACATAAGTGTTGGATGGATGGAAGGAAAGAGTGAATTTCAGGACTTATGCTTCAGCCTTCCAGATTCCTAAAGATCCAGAAGAGGAAAATGCTACAAATCAAGTAAGGCATAATTCAGCATTTAAGACACATACCTTCCCACATCTACTCTATCTAACTGCAATGCTAGATCCTAACAAAAAATGAAATGACACGTCCATAGAAACATTAGAAATAGGCTAGTCTTAGCTTTACCATAGTCAGCCACAACCTACAATAAGCAGGCCGAGGAAACACTATGATTACAGGAGTTGAGAATGGTAGACCACAACTCCAATGCTAAGGAAGGGGGCTAGAGGAAGGCTTGATAACAAAGGTAACCAACTTTTGCTGAGTTTCTACCGGGAGGCAGATACTGCACTAGGCTCTTTGCTAACATTATTTCGTTAAATCCTTCCCACTCTGGGAAGCAGGTTCTATTACCCCATTTTACAAGCAAGAAAACTGAAATTCAGAGAATTTAAGTTATTTCCCTAATGTCGCAAATACACGGTAGAGTCAGGATTTAGATTAGGTCTATATGAATGAAAAGTTCCTGCTCTTTCCACCCTAAAGTTTTCTCTAGAAATGGTGATCTTGCCCTAGACTACATCAAAACAATTCTCTCTTTCTAGTCATTCATCATCTTTGGTCTGAATAGATCGAGCACCTTAGCTTTGAAGCAGTAGGGTTAAGAAACAAGATAAAATCCTGTCTCATGTAATGCTGAAAATTTGCCAATAGAATAAAAAAATCCAGAGGCTGCAACGTGAAATCCTGTCTCATGTAATGCTGAAAATTTGCCAATAGAATAAAAAAATCCAGAGGCTGCAACGTGAAATCTTTCAGTCACTTTTACACGCATACACATAACCCTATGCACAACAAAAGCAACTAGTGAGAAAACACATTAAAATTTATCACACTTTTACCTTTACCAGAATTCCTCGTGGCTCATGAGTATCAAAGACGTGCTGCCCAATAGTTGACAATCCTGGGAGATGCTGCTTAGTACTCAAGAAAGATAAGCGTATTTGACCAGCATCAGCCTTGCAGCAGCCCCAGAGAAATCTCTTCTTCTTCCCACTCACCTGTCTCTCCCTGGGTGTTGTATATATTGCCAGTGGCCTCCACCTCCACCCAATTTGCAGAAACCTGGCCCACAACACCCTGTAATTAATGTCAACAGACATGCAAGTCTGAGATTCAACCCACTGGGCATGCTCTAGGCTCAGCAGAAGACACTGTCCTTTGCAATCAGGGAGGCATGCCTGAGCCCTGTCAGTAGGTATTTCTCCAGTACCTGAGAAGGATTTACATACCTTCTTTTATACCAGGTCTGTCTCCTGGCTAATCATTTCTACAAAATTATTCAACCATCCAGCTTAGGCAGCCAGCATGTAAGTGCAGTAAAAGTAGAAGACTCCCACCAGGATTAGGCCCACCCATGACTCTGCTACTCTCGCATGGGCCAATCTACCAAGCCAACCAACGCACACCCATTCCCTCCCAAGGAACTGGGTAAATGCTTGAGTGTGCACCCATCACCTGTGCACTGCTGTGCCTCTGAAGATTTAAGACAACTCAGGAATGAATATTCACAGACATTGCTGCCAGCTTCAGTATTTGGACCCATCAGCCAGTAAGAATATTTCTTAGTTCTTGCTTAAAACATAAGACATACAGGTCCGTGTGTGAAATGCACCATGAAATTGAGGTTATTGCTACCTATCATAAAACAAAGTAAACCCAAGAGATTTAAAAAAATACTTCTTCTTGGGAGTTCCCGTCGTGGCGCAGTGGTTAACAAATCCAACTAGGAAACCATGAGGTTGCGGGTTCGATCCCTGCCCTTGTTCAGTGGGTTAACGATCCGGCGTTGCCGTGAGCTGCGGTGTAGGTTGCAGACGTGGCTCGGATCCCGCATTGCTGTGGCTCTGGTGTCAGCCAGCAGC
This sequence comes from Phacochoerus africanus, assembly GCF_016906955.1. Classification (NCBI taxonomy): domain Eukaryota; kingdom Metazoa; phylum Chordata; class Mammalia; order Artiodactyla; family Suidae; genus Phacochoerus; species Phacochoerus africanus. Next base: position 239,116,377 of record NC_062544.1, read on the forward strand.
TACAGCTTTGATTAGACCCCTGGCCTGGGAACCCCCATATGCCATGGGAACGACCCAAAGAAATAGCAAAAAGACCAAAAAAAAAAAAAAATGCTTCTTCTTGGGAGTTCCCGTCATGGCTCAGTGGCTAACGAATCCAACTAGGAACCATGAGGTTGCGGGTTCGATCCCTAGCCTTGCTCAGTCGGTTAATGATCCGCCATTGCCATGAGCTGTGGTGTAGGTTGCAGATGCGGCTCGGATCCCATGTTGCTGTGGCTCTGGTGTCAGCAGCAGCTACAGCTTTGATTAGACCCCTGGCCTGGGAACAACCCCCATATGCCGTGGGAATGGCCCTAGAAAAGGCAAAAAGTCAAAAAAACAAAAACAAAAAAAAAAAAACAAAAAAAACGCTTCTGTTCAAAGAAGAGAGGTACCACATGTTGCCAAGATCCGAATCACTCTTTTAACTAGAGATTCTAAATCAATATGGACATTGTTCTAGAAGGGGAAAAGAGACTTCTGAGAACCTCTTATTAAATGAGGTTAGGAGTTCCCGTCGTGGCGCAGTGGTTAACGAAGCCGACTAGGAACCATGAGGTTGCGGGTTCGGTCCCTGCCCTTGCTCAGTGGGTTAACGATCCGGCGTTGCCGTGAGCTGTGGTGTAGGTTGCAGACACGGCTCAGATCCCGCGTTGCTGTGGCTCTGGCATAGGCCAGTGGCTATAGCTCCGATTTGACCCCTAGCCTGGGAACCTCCATATGCTCTGGGAGCGGCCCAAAGAAATAGCAAAAAGACAAAAAAAAAAAAAGGAGGTTAAATATGAAATCAATAAAGATCAGAGAATGTGCAGCAGTTTCATTAGGTGCTCATCTGGATACATTAACTCAGAGGAAGGTGACAAAGTGGGCCCTTGATTTTTATTTTCACAATTTTGCTACACTTGAGTGACCCCCCGAAGCATAGAGGTAGAAACAGCTACAGAGCAAAATGAAAATGTGAGGTGTCATGTTTATAAATTGTGATGAATTTCACAATGACAATAGAGCATTAAACTAAGAACAGGACCCTTCCTTCTAAAACTGGGCCCTGTCCAACTATACAGGTTGCACAACCAGGATACTGGCCCTGCTGGTAAAGAATGTGTCCTCTGATGGTTAAGAGACCTGGAGGGAAACCACAGTGAAATGAGATGCTCTTGGGTGTCATTCATCCTGGGCAGAGTGCCCTGGAAGGTTCAATGACCCTATGAAGGATCACTCCATGCTGGTAACACTTAAGGAGGAGAAGAGTAATTTTCGCCATTGATCAAATCCTGAAGTGGACTTCCACAAACATGTCTATCTACCACCTCCCCCCGCCCCCCGCCCCAGGAGATTTAAAAACTTTCTGCCCCTGTAATTGGTACTTACTTATTTAAAATTAATTTGGGGAGTTCCCATTGTGGCGCAGCAGAAATGAATCCAACTAAGAACCATGAGGTTGCAGGTTCGATCCCTGGCTTCATTCAGTGGGTTAAGGATCCAGCATTGCCATGAGCTGTGGTGTAAGTCACAGACACAGCTCAGATTCTGCTTTGCTGTGGCTGTGGTGTAGGCCAGCAGCTGTAGCTTTGATTTGACCCCTAGCCTGGAAACCTCCATATGCCATGGGTGCGGCCCTAAAAAGCAAAAAGTAAAATAAAATAAAATTAACTTGGCTCCAATTAACCAAACCAACCGTACAGATCTGGGAAGAGAAATCTTGCAGGAGGGGGCCAGTAAGAAATCTAATTGCTTGGTGGCAGAAAACGTTCTATAATTTTGGTTAAAGGAGATTTCTCTCTACCCTACCAAGGTGGAAGAGACTTCTTTGGTCATCGGATTAGAAATGGGTAGACTTTATAAGAACTAGTTCCAAAAAAGAGGACTCGACCATACGGAAAAGGAGAGTAAATTAGACTTCAAGCAGATTTCCAGCCAAAGTCTTTAAAAGATTAGGTCAGTTGCTTCTTTTTTCTCTTTCTGACTCTTAACTGGCCTTCCCTCTTCATGTTGTTCAGGCCCTCGGTGGAAAAACCAGCAGGCCCTCGCCTTTCCATCTACCACCACCTCCCCACCAATCAAAATCTAGTCATCCTGTGAGCCAAACGGTCCCTCTAATAAATTAATTTTAGAAATGTGGTTAACGATGATTAAAGGTGGACGTGAGCCCAAAGGAAGACCAATGGAGAAGCTCTTTAAACCAGTCTTTCCACAAAGGATGTCAGTGCTTTCTCCAATCGTGAGACTAATGGCTCTTCCTATAACAGAAAGATGCTCAGTGATGTAAGCGAGCATGCGCATCATTTCTCCATGACTTGGAACACCAGAAAAAAAAAATTCATTCACTTTATTCTTGCTTTTTTATTCAACAGGCTCAGAATTGCTTCTCTATAAATTGATTCTCAAATGGTGCCCATAGGAAGAAAGACAAAAGGATGAGCTTTGGTTTGGGGATGGTAAAGGAGAAGATACTTCTCCAAATCAATTGTTAACTAAAACAAGGAAAAGTAATGATATGTCACACAATGAAGGAGCGATGGTACCCTTTGAGCCTGTAGCTTTTCCTGAAAATTTATTTTTTTAGGCCTTCCTAAGTTCCCTCATTAACAATACTCCATCCCCAAGTCCTAGCCGCATGCTTCATGATTCAGCACCATCAGTGACTAATAATGCACCAAAAGGAAAATTCAGAGGCTTCACTGTGCTCAGTGTGAAAGTCAACTGTCTTCCATAAAACATAGGAACACCATGCTCTTTGAGGGTAGGAGTGGGTACTTTTTCATGACAGCCCTGATCTTTTGTTTGCACAAGAACTACTTTCATGCTAGTGTCAGAATATCTCAAAATCCAAACATCCGAAGTTCCTGTTGTGGCTCAGCAGTTAACAAACCGGACTAGGATCCATGAGGACGCAGTCAGAATGTAACTGCTTATCAGGGCTCAGGGCTCAAAACTAGTTTCATCTTCTTACCCGGCCCTCTGTTACTCACTACCACCATAGGCATAACTAATTAAAAATAATGCCAAAAGCAAAACCAACAAGCTTACCACAATTAACAAGATCACAGTTAGATCATATCAAGTTTTTATGTGCATTTTCTCCAAAAATCATAATCTTTGTCCCTGAGTGCATCTTCCTTCTCAGCTGACAGCCACAGGTACCTGCAGCTGTATAGAGGGCAGTCCTTGCCCATCAGGTAGAGGCAGAAAGCCTCACCCAGGCTCCCTTAATCTCTCCCAAATCTGTCTCTCCCATTTGAAAACACCAGAAAAGAGTGGAACCTCCTCCAATCAATGCTGATTAGGAGAAAATTAAAGTGGTAAACTTATTCCATCTAACATCTAGAGCTGCCACTGCTGTTGTTATTTTTATTATTGTTATTATGATTAGATACCACAAGTGAATCGTTTCTGCCATGAGAACCATCATAGTGTCCATGAGAACACTAACCAGCATGCATCCCTGGAGCCCAGCTGTAGTTACCCAAACCATAGTATGGTCAACGGTGGGAAGAAAAGTAAAGTTTTTGAAGTCCTCTTATCAAAAGCCTGCTTTTTAGATGAAAACATGATTTTAAGATCTCTCCTTCAAAAAAAAAAAAAAACTGACTTCCATTTTTTCTTTCAAAGACAGACTCTTTAGTCCTAACCCTTCAAAGAAAGTAAAAAATTCCTATCAAATGATAATAACAATATCCTGGTATCATCTTCAAGTAGGGGCATTCATAAGAATTGATCTGGGATAAAACATTTTAAGAAACAAATAGGGGGAGTTCGTGTCGTGGCGCAGTGGTTAATGAATCCAACTAGGAACCATGAGGTTGCGGGTTCGGTCCCTGGCCTTGCTCAGTGGGTTAACGATCTGGCATTGCTGTGAGCTGTGGTGTAGGTTGCAGATGTGGCTCGGATCCTGTATTGCTGTGGCTCTGGCGTGGTCCGGAGGCTACAGCTCCAATTCAACCCCTAGCCTGGGAACCTCCATATTGCGGTGGGAGCGGCCCAAAGAAATAGCAAAAAGTAAAAAAAGAAACAAATAGGAGAGGCGGGCTACTGGCAGGCATCTAGGCCTCTACCGAGGCAAATCCGGTGGAAATCAGAGCCATCAGAACTGCCACCATGACTGCGGGCAAGAGCAGCAAGATGCTGAAGTACATCGACTACAGGATGAGGTGCATCCTGCAAGACAGCTGTATCTTCATTGGCACCTTTAAAGCTTTTGACAAGCATATGAATTTGATCCTCTGTGACTGTGATGAGTTCAGGAAGATCAAACCAAAGAACTCAAAACAAGCGGAGAGAGAAGCGAGTCCTCGGTCTGGTGCTACTTCGAGGGGAGAACCTGGTCTCAATGACAGTAGTGGGACCACCTTCCAAAGATACCAGTGTTGCCCTAGTGCTGCTAGCTGGGGGCCCAGGGATTGGCAGAGCTGCTGTCAGGGGAATCCCAGCCAATGTTCCTATGCCCCAGGCTCCTGCAGGACTTGCCGGGCCAGTCTGTGGGGTTGGTGGGCCATCCCAACAGGTGATTACCCTGCAAGGAAGAGGCACTGTTGCAGCAGATGCAGCTGCAGCTGCTGCTACAGCCAGTATTGCAGGGGCCCCAACCCAGTACCCACCTGGCCGAGCAGGTCCTCCCCAACCTATGGGCCGAGGAGCACCCCCTCCAGCATGATGGGCCTACCTCCTGGTATGAGGCCTCCCATGGGTCCCCCAGTGGGAATTACCCCTGGAAGAGGAACTCCAATGGGCATGCCCCCACCCGCAATGAGGCCCCCTCCCCCAGGGATACGAGGCCTTCTTTGACCTTGGCCACTGAGTTATGGAAGTAGCTCCACAGAGGCATGGGCCTGATCCCCCAGGGCCATGTTACCACACCTGTTTGTTTGTTAAGCCATTGTTCCCCTTGAGTCTCACCGGATTGTCTGGTTTCCCTTACAGGGCCCCCTCCCCCGGGAATGTGCCCACCAAGGCCCTCCTCAGCTACCTGCCTGTTTCCCGTAAGGCTGTACATAGTCCTTTTACTTCCTTGTGGCCTGTGAAACTAGTTTATAATAAACTCTTAAGGGAATGCCATAAATGCACCTGGTATGTTCATTTATTTTCAGAAAAGTCTTTGATGTACTGGACGCTTAAATAAGAGGAAGGGTTGCCTTGGAAAAATGAGCCCTAATCCTTAGTTGCTTCCCTTGTAAAATACTATATTCTTTTGCAGAAATGCACAGCCTCATCAAAGAGAATTACAAAATTGAACTACAAGGAGATACTTTTCACCTTGTCAAACTGGCAAAAATCATTTTGTTGAAATAAAACATTCATATCCTAAAAAAAAAAAAAATAGTTTTCTGGCCTCCCAGAGATTTATAAGTTGCAGGAAGAAAAGCCACATATTTGCACAGGCAGAATGTCAAAGGATGTCAAGGGGCTTAGCACCCAGCAAACTGAAGAAAATTTGTTCAAGCAACAGAGCATCTATGCAGAGATATCCAGAATATACAGTGTCAGACTGAACTTCAGGGCAATGATGAATCAGAGAAACACACCCAATGACAAAATTAAAAACTATCTAATTCTCAGAGGAGCCTACACAGCCCAGGCTCAAACCTTGGAGCTCACTTATGGACCTCCGTCCCCTCAGACCATTAAGCTCATGCATGAGCCCAGAGTAACCTCTCTGATCCAACCTCAAACATGTAGCAGCAAGTGCTGATTCTTCAGCCTTGGTCAGTCCTAACATGACCTTGGTGACTTCAATCCCTGTACACTCCTGTTAAGTTTCAAAGGTTCTGGTTCTAGACCCAGGCTTAGTCGACCCCTTAGGCCTGTCAGCAGATCTTGGCCTCCCTGGTTTGGCCCTTAGTGCTCTCTGAGGCATGTGATTCCAAGTCATCCATTGTTCTCAGAAAATCAGCCCCCACCCCTACCCATCACCCCCTCCTTCCAGCTACAGCCCTTAACATACAAGATGCACTTGGCCAACATTGCTCTTAGCTGAGTTTCCTTTACCATAATCCATATCAACACAGACATTGGTTTAGCAGACTTTAGCCTGTTATGTACAAAATATTACACTGAAGGCCTCAGCTGTTTGACCTTTTAATGGTCCAAAAATGTGTAGGAGTTCCCTTCATGGCTCAGTGGTAATGAACTGACTAGTATCCATGAGGAAATGGGTTCAATCCCTGGCTTCACTCAGTGGGTTAAGGATGCGGCATTGCTGTGAGCTATGGTGTTGATTGCATATGCGGCTCAGATCCCGCATTGCTGTGGCTGTGATGTATGCTCTGATTTGGCTCCTAGCCTGGAAACTTCCGTATGACCCAGGTGTGGCCCTAAAAATACAAAAAAAAAAAAGTGTGTGAAAATACTCCTCAGGACAGCCAGGGAGGGGATAGTGTGTTTCCATTTTAAACACAACTGTTTTACTATTTGGGAGTGCCAGGCATTGTGAATTTTACCCTGTTGGACACTGGATATTTTTTGATATCTGTAAATATTTTTGAGCTCTGTTCCAGGATGAGTAAGTGACCTGGAAGCAACTTGAACCTTTTGCATATTGCATTTTTACGATTTGTCAGGCATGTCTGCAGCAGTGCTCAGTGGAGGGCTAATCACTCCCCACTACTGGGGCAAGACCTCTCTGACTGTTCTACCCAATACTCCATGAATTATGAGTTTTCCAGTCTGTTTGGAGAGAACAAGCCATATTCCCAGACTTCTGTGAGGGCAGGGCACTGTTTTCCACTCCCTCCCTCCCTGCCCCTCCCTGCTCCCTCCCCACTTCCCTCAGAGTAATTTCCTCACTTACTCTGATGAATATAAGGGATGATCCTGCAGCTCTCCAGTGCCCTCTCTCTGGGCAGCTCTCCCGTTTCTGGAGCTCTGTTCTACAAACTCTAGCCATCTTGTTTCCCGGGGGCCTTAGCACCACCTTCTCAACTCAGGGAGTTCGAGTTCCACCTGGGTCTCAGCATGGATGCTCTCCAGGGCAGCTGGAGCAGCCCTAGTGCTCACCTCGTTTGTTTGTGATTTCTTGAAAATCTTTGCCCTCACCTTACCTCATAGCCAATGTTTCAAAAGCCACATGTGGTTTCATATGTTTTATCTGATATTTTTTGGTTATTTCAGGCACAAGAATAATGGCCCTGTTACTCTCGGGCAAAAACAGAACCTCTTCAAAATTCAGTCACCTTAACACTCAATGCCAATATTACTACACAGGAAAGATACTACTTTAACCCATGTTTTCCAAAATAATGTCCTGAACCACCTACTTGTGAATCTCCCAGGATGCTTGATAAAATGCACATTCCTGCATCATATCCCCAGAGCTGTTGACTATAAATTTCTTGCCACTAAAATGTGAGAACTGTTTTCATTACCATGACAATTCATTAACAAAAGACCATAAAATGTGGGAAATCATTAGAATAGGCAATGGATTCAAAAGGCAAGGAGAATATTGACAGTTCAGCCTGAAATGATGTTGACACCAGGTATGACACTCCAACATCTCTTGCAGCTGCAAAAGCGTGCTTTTTATAAACCATGACTCTCCATGGCTACATGAACAATTCTGGAGCTGCTTCCTTCTCATGCACTGCAACAGCTGTGCTCCATTTGGAGACTGGAAAGCAATGGTGAGATGGGGAGAGAATCTTGGCTGCACAGAGGCCCTCTGCCTGGCAATGCCCGAGACTGAAGCCAAACCAACCTGGAACCTATTTGCCAGTATGTGTGTTTCCCCTGAAATAATGAAGTCATGTTCCCCACCAATGAATGTTCATCAACAGTAACAACAATCACACTATCAATCTTTTATTCCCCAATCTCAAGAGCAATTGGAATGACTCCTGTGCCATCCTAACTCACAACAGTCCCATTTTCAGGGTAAGGAAACAAACAGCCTAAAAGGCATGTATAAGCTGTGAACAGAATATGGACATAGTGAGGCTGAGTCCATCAGAGGAGCCAGGGGTTCACTACTTGAGCACAGTTGCTCACAAACTTTCTCTGAGACTTGGTGTTGGTCATCTCACTCACTTTGAAACTAGTAGCAGAGCTCTTGCTACTGGATGGAGAAAGTGATGGCAGCATGAGTCCATTGCTCGAGTTTGTAGATGAAGGAACAAAACCAAGCATATCTCACACCCCAAGTCATTATGTGAACTCTACCTAAACCTACATTTTTAATCCAAGGTCTGACTATATTTCAGTAGCTTGGGGAAAGAGTGGGCCAGGTAGAGGTGGAAGTGAGCAGATATAGGCAGAACCAGATTTCCTTCTAGGTCATGGTGACTATCTGGACTTTATTTTAAATATAATGGAAATGTTTAACAATGTAGAGCTACTTGGAAATGAGGGATGGCTTCTGAATTTTATGAGAGTAGTTATTAATCCCAATATTTTGATATTTTTATCTTGTTTTATCTTTAGAGGAATATTTTAGGAACTAATATATCTTTTTTTAAGAAATGCTTAGCTGAAGTTAAAAAAATTCCTTGTATTTCATTTTGGTTTCTTTTTCTTCTATTAAATTTATGACAAATGAAATATACCACTTTTTATGGAGTTACCATTGTGGCTCGGAGGTCTTAAGAACCAGACTAGTATCCATGAGCATGCGGATTCATTCCCTGGCCTAGCTCAGTGAGCTGTGGACCTGGCGTTGCTTCAAGCTGTTGTGTGGGTTGCAGAGGCAACTCAGATCCATTGTTTCTGTGGCTGAGGCATAAAAAGGCAGCTGCAGCTCCAATTCAACCCATAGCCCAGGAATTTCCATATGCCACAGGTGCGGCCCTAAAAGGGAAAAAAAGAAAGGAAAAAAAGAAGAAAGAAATATAGTTTTGCTGAAAATGTAATTGGTCGTAGACTTTGAGCCAGAGAGAAATGTGGTCTCTATACTGAAGTAACTGGGTCTACCTGGCTACCCAGTTGTTGATGCAAGTCAGAAAACGCACTAATTCGCCTTTCAGGTCCTTTGAAGGGAATTCAGATGCCACCTAAACACCTAGGTTACTAACAGGAACTAACACAGCCCTAAGGGAACTTTGGCTGTTAGAAAAGTGAAGTTAATGGAAGCTCTACAAATTTGATGAGAAAGAATTCACCTTTCAGCTCAAATAATTGAGCTGGGAAAGAGGCCACAAGATGAAAAGGGAACCACTCTAAATACTCCGTTTGATTTATTTGCTGTTGTTGTTTTATTGAGATATAATTGACATTTAACATTATATTAGTTTCAGGTGTACAACATAACAGTCAATATATGTATATATTGCAAAATGATTACCACAAGTCTAGTTAACACCCATCGCCACACATGTTTTTTTAATTCGACATTATGAGGTGTTTTCCTCCAACTGTGACAGCTTGGGCCAGTTCTGAGCATTGAGAATGAAGGACATCAGCCTAGCTGGGTATTTACCCTACCTGAGAAAGGCTTATTACCTTTGGCTGGGAAACTCCTCCCCCAGAACGTGATTCACAACCTAGGCCAAGCATCACATTTCTACGGGGAATTTTGCATAGATGCCTGGCCTCATTACACACCTGCTGAAAAAATCTCCAGGGGCAGGACAGGAGTGGGTATATTTTTTAATAGCTCCCCAGGCGACTCAGCTGCACAGCTGGAGTTACATACTGCAGCACTAGACTGTAGAATTCTCATGGGACGCTTAGAGGCAACAGGGATGCTTAATGAAAGGAGCACTAAAATCAGATAAATTTTCATATTCTTCACTTACTAGACAAATAGCAAAATTTACCTTTCTGAACATCAATTTCCTTAGGCATACAGTAGTACTTTTCTAAAAATCAATTTTCTCATCTATTAAAGGGAATTCAATAAAATAATGTATGTATTTTTTAAGACACTATAGAATTTCAGGCACCATAGAAAAGGGTGCTGACACGCTACTCACCTCCTTGCCATGGAAAGTGCTACTTCACTTTTTTTTTCTTTTTTCTTTTTTTTTTTTTTTTTTTTGTCTTCTAGGGCCGCTCCCGCAGCATATGGAGGTTCCCAGGCCGGGGGTCTAATCGGAGCTGTAGCCTCTGGCATACGCCAGAGCCACAGCAACGCGGGATCCGAGCCGCGCCTGCGACCTACACCACAGCTAACGGCAACGCCGGATCCTTAACTAACTGAGCAAGGCCAGGGGTTGAACCCACAACCTCATGGTTCCTAGTTGGATTTGTTAACCACTGAGCCATGACGGGAACTCCTAGTTCACTTTTTATAAGAGAAAAAATATCAAAGCCACAGAGGATATCAAACTTTGCAAAAGACAGCAAGGACAGAAGGAGACCTTTGCCTCAGACTTTTTCCATTTTAGGAGAGCTGATGGCACCAGATGGGCCCAAGCTGATCAGAGTTGTGGCAGGTCCATGGGAGAAAAAACTCATTGTCTTTCAAAGTTTCACTGAGGCAGCTGGAGTGTCAGAGTCCTTGGCAGGATCTCTGAAAGCCAGAGGAGACTGGAAACTGTCAAATGGTTCACAGGGAGAAGCCAACAGTCCAGAGAGAAGGAACAGTGCAAATGGCCTGGTTAGACACATTTGGTCCCACGCCACTGTTACTTTAAGTGACTTCGTCTTCTATAGAAAAAGAATATTCTTCCATTCAAGCTTCCTCTCTGTTCTCCATGACAAAATATACTACAAAGATCTATATGTCTCAACCAATAAGTTGAGATGTGTGTTACACGTGCACATGCATATGTGTGTGTGGAGTTAAATAAAAGCAAAAGCAGAATGATGAATATAATATGGTCTCATTTATATTTTAAAATTATATTTGTGCTTAGATCTATACATGTGAGTGGATTCTTGGAGGAAATCTAGACGGATACAGGTCAAACAATTAACAAAGTTACCTCTGAAAAGAGTAGCGGGATGGGAAGAAAACAGGTAAGAAAAGGGGAAAGCATTACTTTTGACTCTATACATTGTTTCCATTTTTTCAACATATATAGATTATTTTTTCAATTCTAAAACCAAAAAAAAAAAAAAGATTAACAGGGTTAGGGAAAAAAGGAAGAAAGAATGAAAAAAAGAAACAAGCAAATAAACAAAGGATAGCTTTCAACAACCAATGCCCTTTAACCACAGGAAAAATCGTTCTTCCTTGGAAACAGTATAAAAGTTATGAATAGAAATCCTGAGTAATTCTATGAGGAAAAAATTAGCACTTTAGATGAAATTTTTAAAAATCAAGAATGAGTCAATATTTTTATACTATGACTATATCTACGCTAATGATGTTTATATAGAGAGGGATGATAAGTGAATTGCTTAGATATCCACATGCAAAAGAATAGTCAGACCTATGTCTCCATCATATACAAAAATTAACTCAAAATATATCAAAGACCCAAACAGAAATAATACTATAAGCCTCTTAGAAGAAAATCTTCATGACATTTGCTTAGGCAATGATTTCTTGGATATGACACCAAAACCACAGGCAACCAAAGAAAAAATATATTAACTGGACTACACCAAAGGACAATATTAACAGAGTCAAAAGACAACCCAGGGAATGGGAAGGAATATCTTCAAATCAGATATTCCTGATACATAAATAACATCAAGAATATATAAAGAACACTACAACTCAATAACAAAACAAAACAAAACCTGACTTTAAAATGAGCAAAGGATGTAAACAGATATTTCTCCAAAAAAATATACAAATGGCCATTACACAGTGAAAGGATGCTCAACATTACTAATCACTAGATAAATGTAAATAAAAACCTACAATAATATACCATTTCACATCCATGAGGATGGCTATTATTAAAACAACAACAACAACAAAACCAGAATAACAAGTGTTAGTGAGGTGTAGAGAAATCGGAATACTTATGCATTGCTTATGAGACTATAAAATGGTGTAGCTGCCATGGAAAACAGTATGGTTGTTCCTCAAAAAGTGAAAAATGGCATTACTTTACAACCATGCAATTTCACTTCTGGGTTTATACCTAAAAGAATTGAAAGCAGGAACCCCAACAGATATACAGCAACGTTCATAACAGCATTATTCACAATAGCCAGAAGATGGCATATTAGTCAGGTTCTCCAGAGAAATAGAACCAAGAGGATACAGCTATAAAGGGGTGTGTGTGTGTGTGTGTGTATACACACCTTTATACCTATATATATAAAGAGAGAGAGAGTTATTTTAGGAATTGGCTTACAGGACTATGGAGGCTAGTATGTCCAAAATCATCAGGGCAAGAAAGCAGACTGGAAATCCAGGGAAGAATTAATGCCGCAGTTCAAGTCTTAAGGCAGTCTGCTGGCAGAATTCCCTCTTCTTCAAGGAAGATCATTCTTATGCTATTAAAGCCTTCAAATGCTTGGATGAGACCCACCTGCATTATGGGAGGTCATTTGCTTTCTCAAAGTCTACTAATTTAAATGTGAATCACATCTAGAAAATGCCTTCACAGAAATATCTAGAGTAATTTTGACCAAATATCTGGATACTGTGGCCTAGGCAAATTGACACAAAAAATTAACCATCACAGATGGAAATAACCCAAATGGCCACCAACAGATGAATGGATAAAATGTGGTATACACATACAATGGAAAATTATTCAGCCTTAAAAAGCAAATAAAATTATGACACATAGTACAATGTGGGTGAACCTTGAAGACATTTTGCTAATTGAAACAAGCCAGTCATAAAAGGACACATTTTGCATAATTCCACTTATATGAGATACCTAAGTTCATAGAGACAGAGTAAAGAATGGTGGTTGCTAGAGGCTGGGGGAAGGGGGAGGAAGTAATAGACAGTTAGAGTACAGAGTTTCAGTTTGATGAAAAATTTCTGGAGATGCATAGTGGTGATGGCTGCATGACCATGTGAATGTATTTAATGTCACTGAACTATACACTTAGAAATGGTTATAACACCAAATTTTATGTTACATTTATTTTACCACACTAAAAAAAAAAATGAATTGTTTACATGTATTGGCTTTACTGTGATGCAGGAACCATGCTAAGTGCTTTATACTGATTTTCTCATTGAATGCCTATTGATAGTCCCATTTTATATATAATAAAGCTCCCCAGAAAAAGTGACTCACTCAAGGTACAGTAGTAAGAAGCAAATCTGGGTTGAAATCCTCAGTCTGACTCCAAAGTCTATGTGCTCAGTCAGTGTGCCATACTGAAAAGAGTGACCACATTAAGGTAATGAGATTAAAAAGCAAATTAAATTGTTTTTCAAGTAATATTTTAAAGTTGATTCAATATATTAAAAATGTTAGGAATGATAATAAGACGAAGTGGGAAGAACACAGCTCCTCATCTATGTTATTTTTAACCTAATCATGAGAAAATATCAGAAAAACCAAACTCAAGGATAATGTTACAAAATAAATGATTTATATACCTCAAAAATGCTCACTTCATAAAAGTCAAGGAACTGTTCCAGATGGGAGACTAAAGAGATATGACAACTAGATGCAAAGCATGATTTTGAAGTGAATCTTATAAAAGACATTATTGGAACAATTGGTGAAACTCCAGAGGGGTCTGAGGATTGGTTGGTGATTAAACTTCTTTTGATGACTGTGTTGTGGTTGGATAGCAGAATGCCCTTGTTTGTAGGAAATGCACATGAACTATGTGAGTGTGATGGCATATCACGTCAGCAACTCATTCTGAGATGATTCAGGAATAAGCCCCTTTGTACAATACTCATAACTTTTTTATACATTTGAGATTGTTCGAAATAAAAAATTTAAAGTTGCTCTTGTGGTTTTGGCCAAAAAAAATTTACTTAAGAATGAATTCCCCAAAAGATGTGTGAGTGTGACTAATAACAGGTCACCTAAAATAGTCCTGCACTGACCTTCACCACAAGAAATTCTTATCCCCAAATCACAGCATCTCCAGAAATAAGACAAGAAACCAGGATGCCCAAGAAATAGGAATAGGGAGTTCCCGTCGTGGCGCAGTGGTTAACGAATCCAACAAGGAACCATGAGGTTGCGGGTTCGGTCCCTGTCCTTGCTCAGTGGGTTAACGATCCGGCATTGCCCTGAGCTGTGGTGTAGGTTGCAGACACGGCTCAGATCCCGTGTTGCTGTGGCTCTGGCGTAGGCCGGTGGCTACAGCTCCAATTCGACCCCTAGCCTGGGAACCTCCATATGCCGCGGGAGCGGCCCAAGAAATAGCAAAAAGACAAAAAAAAAGAAAAAGAAATAGGAATAGAATGTGTACCTGGAATCCGCCCCATTCTTCCGCAAGCCTTGGAACACTTGATAGTTCTCTATATTTTAAAAAATAAAATTACTGTGGTACCATTTATATTTTTAAATTCTATTTATGTTTAGATCTACATCTGCAAGGAGACTCTGAGAGGACTGGAAGGATACATATCAAACTATTTACAAAGGTTACCTCCGGAGAAAGTAGCAGAAGGTGAAGAAGGGAAGTATATAAAGGGGAAACCATTACTTTCGATGCTTATAAATTCGTTTCAGTTTCTCAAAGGAGACCATCATTCAACTGACATTACTGAATGTCTACCTTAAGTCCAGGTCTATAGTGGTTCTGTTCAAACAAGATGAAAAAAAACAGAATGATTGTAATGCATTCCATCTAATAAACAAGTAAAACATCTCCTGTCTGCATGTGTAGCACACCCCATAGACAAGACTCATGTTGGTATTCTGGCCTCTCTGGAGAAACTTCACTAATTCCACTCCTCCAAATACTACCTCCCCCTCCAGTGACCCTCCTTCCACAGACTTCTTGACTACCAGCACCACCACCAAGAAGAGCAGCCCTGCAGTATTACACCCAAGGCAGCGTAGACTCAAGTTACAGCTTGAGCTCTGGAGTTAAACCGTCTGGGTCTTCATCTGCCATTTGTACACTGTGTGACCTTAGGCAAGTTACTTAATTTGCCTGTGCCTCAGTCTCCTCGGCTAATAGGTACCAACCCTCACAGGGGTGCTGAGAGGCTTACAGGAGGTAAGACAGGTAAAGAAACATTCAGAACAATGTCTTCCATGTATTAAGTGTTCAGAAAATGTTAGCCATTGATGGATCAAAGAGCCATCTGAAAACAATAGAATGCCCCAGGGATGCAGGGGGGGGGGGGGAATAAAAGATCATCCAAGGGAAAAGGGACCTTAGAGATCATTTTACAGATGATGGCACAGAAAGGGCCATAATGGCTCAAAGTCTTG
The DNA here is from genome assembly GCF_016906955.1 of Phacochoerus africanus. Taxonomy (NCBI): domain Eukaryota; kingdom Metazoa; phylum Chordata; class Mammalia; order Artiodactyla; family Suidae; genus Phacochoerus; species Phacochoerus africanus. The sequence goes on from NC_062544.1 coordinate 239,131,601, forward strand.
CCTGAGGTAAAGCAGGTGGTCAGCGACTGCTGATGTCAGGGCCAGATTCAGGTTCTCTATGACACAGAACAATGCCCTCAAGAAAGAGAAATCAGAGATCTCCAAAGTGGGTCTGCCCTTAGGTGCATGTTACAGGTCTTATCTACTTGAATAATTGTACATCATAAAGTTACAAGTATTAACAGATGAATACTCGATTCTCTCAGATGAAAAAGTGCTATTTGGCCCATGTTGTGTGTATGTAGGGGTCGGGGAGGGGTGCAACACTCACATCCATGTCAAAGACTTTAGAAGGTGGCTTGATTCTGATAAGTAGCCTAGGTAATAGTCTAGGATGCCAGACCACTTCAACAGAGCTCCAAGATAGCCACCTAAGAGTGAGTCCAAAAAGTGGGGCCCAGACTCACTGGTCAGTCCAGCAAGGCCCTGAAGGATGAGTCACTGAAGCAGTGGAGCATACAGTGAGGGTATCTTGGGTTGGGGTCTGGGGAGACCAGACCCCAGAGATGGATTGTTCTAGGAACACCTCTACTATGGAACTGCTGCCAGTCCAGCCCACCACCCCCTATTAATCTTACCTCCTAAGCCTCTTCTTCGCATAGACTCTCCATGCCATGCCTCCTCCTCTCCCACCTTTCCAACCTTTCCACCCACTAACCTCTCACAGATTCTCCTGCATAAAAACTCAATGTCTCCAAACACAGATTCACATTTTCCAGCCTCAGTGCTTTTGCCCATGCTTTCCCTTCCTCCTAGAATGCCTGCCACTGTTTCTTCTTTGATCCCTTTCCCCTCAATAAAAAATGTTTGGCAAAATCCTTTCCCAGAAATGCCAAATCTTCCAAGAAGCCATTCTGCAATAAGAAGTCCTCTTTCCATCCTCTATATGCCCAGAACCTTTCAGATCTTTCTAAGGCACTTGATCAATTCCACTTTACTCCCCTCTCAAGACTCTCCTTTACAGCCTTATACAATGCCCTACTAACAAGTGGTCTGCAGAGTTCCCATTGTGGTTCAGCAGTAATGAACTGACTAGTATCCATGAGGACTCAGGTTCAAGCCCTGGCCTGGACATGGCCAGGAGCTGTGGTGTAGGTCACAAACCCAGCTCCGATCCCACATTGCTGTGGCTGTGGACTAGGCCAGCAGCTGCAGCTCAGATTCAACCCCTAGCCTGAGAACTTCCCTATGCCACAGGTGTGGCCCTCAAAAGACAAAAAAAAAAAAAAAAAAGAAAGAAAGAAAAAAAAGAAAAAAGTGGTCTGCACCCAGTAAATACTAGGTGCTAATGTAGAGATCAGAATGGCAGCTGGGAAAACTCAAGTGAAGCAGGGAAACTAAGAAGAAAGTCAATGAAGTGTGAGTACAACATCAAAGACTAAAAAGGCAAAAACTCTGTGCCCAAACTATTCTAAGTATTTAATGTATGTTGACTCAGTTTTTAAGACAGACCCATGAGATAGGTGCTGTTATCTCCACAGAGGATGGAACTGAAGTATGATGGACTGAGTAACTTGCGCAAGGTCAAACAGTAGGGTTTTGAGTTGAACCCGGCCAGCTGGCTCTTTATATGGTTTCTCTGCATATGGTTTCTCTTCTAATCCCCCATTCCTGAAAACCACTTCAGCTCTTCACTCACAGTATGCATTGCCTTTCTGAATCAAAAACACACTCTGTAACTTGCAATTATGGCACCTACTGCTTTCTAAGCCAGAAATTAAAGACCAATTCTGGCCACATCTGCCATGACAGTAAATAACATATGATAAAGTCTCAAATCCAAAGCATTGCTTAAACCGAGACAATTATAGATGTTTAAGATGGAATGGGCCTCAGGCTTTCCACCTAGCTTAATATTTGTCGTCATTTCCAATTTTAAATCCTGAAACACATGCCAGAATTATGCGAAACACAAACATCTAATGATCACTCTGAATATTATTTTGACAGAATTATGGGATTAAAATGATAATTATAAGATTATTGATACACACCTGTGGTCTTTCACCTGTATGGTGAGTTTTTTTTTAACAATCATCAAGGAATTTGGGCCTACCACTAATGGATAGGAGATTAAAGGCATTGAGCTTCATTTACATTTAAGTGAAACATTAATTACCTATATAATTCAGGATTTATATAATTTAATATTAAAAATCCCATTAAAGGAAGCAAAAGTTTTGATAATTCTGAATAAGCCAGATAAATTTCTCAAACCTGTATCAAAACAGGGAGTGGGGGATGGATAAAAATTTCCGGCTTTACAAATGTATACTCTGTTCTCACAGAAGAACACAGAAAAATAAATTTTTCAATAGATTCAACTTTGAAGTTCGGAGAAGCTTATAAAGGGATAACTGTTACAATTCTGTCCCCAGGAAATTTTAAAATAGCATACAGATGACCAAAAATTTAAATTAAAATAAAATGTTAGCAAAGCAGAAGAAAAGGAAACGACGGTCTATGCAGTTTGTGGCAGCAAGCGATATTTTTCTCTCCCTGATGAAGAGAAGGCCAGTGAGAATAGCAAAAAGATGCAGGGTAGAGATCGCAGCGGAAGAAACAGGATATCCAGCACGTATCCAAAACTTACCCAACTTGGTCTTACTCAACACTATTTTTCCCACTTTGCCAGTTTTAAATCAGACAGCGGCTGGGCTTTAGTTGCTGTTTGTGTCCTTTTGATCTCAAAGCCCCATGAAAATTAAACTATGTGTTGGATAGGATCTGGCCCCGTCTCGCATTAAGGGAAAAAAGTTTTAAACTTGGATTCCTGGTTGCTTCTCAGGAGAATGAATAAATAATAAGTGGCTGAAAGGAGAGGACGTGGGGGACGTGCTCAGATGACGTCCGGCCCGCGAAGGGGCCGCACAGTTCCTCAGCGCAGCTGTCCAGATGTGCCTCATCTGGTTCCCCCGCCGGGCACGAGCCTCGGCGGCCTCGGCTAACACAAACTCCAGCTCATTTGTCTCCGGGGCTCCTCGCTGGCTGCCTATTGGCCAGCCGGCCCGCCACTCTTGCGGGCCTCGGGCCCGCCCCCACCCTCCGGGCCAGCTCACTTCATCCTCTAAAGGAACCTGGAAGTGCAGCTCGGGCGCTGATGTGGCACTCGGCGGCCTCTGCAGCCCGGGAGGGGCTCGGGCCGAGAGGGGGGTCTTCCACACCCAGGTCTTGCTCATGCCCTGGTCCCTGTTATGCCCAACTTTTCAGGCAGTTAGGCCGTTTTGTTCAAACAGGATTATTTTAATCTGTTCTTGGGATGGAAGTAAGGCGCACCCCCCCACACCCCCGGGGGGCACTTTGGCTTAAATCCCCAAATGGAAGGGACTGGGGCCCGGGATGCCCACGCCCCCAAAGGGCATTCAGGCCACACCTCAGAACTTCACTTTCCCCTTTTTCTTCAGGGAGCAAATGATGAATAAATTTCAAGAGCCTGCTCCATGGGAACAGTATTCTTTTACTGGAGGGAAAAACTTAATGTTCCTTCACTGAAGTCCTCATAACTAGAAAGTTTGTTCTTTCTGCAGCGGAGACCAGGGTTGATTACAGGAATGATTTGGAAGACTTGGTTTGGATTTTTGTTGGGTGGGGGTAGTTGTAGGAAAATGAGAAAGGTTGCTTTCTTCCATGAGAATTTAGATGGGACAGCATCAATCGATGCTCTTTTTTCTTTTGTTTTTTCTTTTTGTCTTTTTAGGCCCAAACCTGTGGCATATGGAGGTTCCCAGGCTGGTGGGGTCAAATCGGAGATGCAGCTGCCAGCCTACACCACAGCCGCAGAAACTGCCATATCCTTAACTCACTGAGCAAGGCCAGGGGTCAAAGCCATGTCCTAATGGATACTAGTTGGGTTTGTTAACTGCCGAGCCATGATGGGAACTCCCAATCCGTGCTTTGATCCTGGGGAAATCATTGAAAAGTTGATTAGTGGAGGTGGGGAGGTGAAAATCAATCACCATTATAATTTGAGGATGTTGACAGATATGTGACTTCACTGAAATGTTAAGAGGGCAAGACCTACACTCTTTGGGCTAAACTATGAGCTGTGCCCAGCCCTATATTAAACAGATTTACCTGCATTAACACATTTAATTCTCATAAGCATCTTATGAAGTAGATATTAAAATTATCTCTATTTTCAGATGAGGCTATCAAGACGTGGAACAGCCTATCCCAGCATGCCGCCAAGGTCTCCAATACGTGTTCATATCATGGGTACATAAACTTACCTGCCATTTGCCAGAAATAAGTGGGTCAGAATTTATTGTGAGTGCCTATATCTTCTGGTGTCCAGAGCTTTCACTTCACAGATGATGTCCTCTTGGTACACTTGTTACCTATTGGTATGTAACAGATTACCACCAATTTAGCATCTTAAAACACTACATTTATTATTACACAGTTTCTAAGGGTCAGGAGTCCAGACATGGCTTAACTGGATCATCTGCTCAGGATCTCACAAGGTGGCACTCACAGTATCCTCATATGGAGGCTCAAGGGAGGAAGAATCGCTTCCAGTCTTCTTCAAGCTGTTGGCAGAATTCATTTCTTTGCAGCCTTGTCCCCAGTTTCTTTCTAGATGTCACCTAGCTGCTGCCTTCATCTCCTAGAATCTAGGCTCAGGCTCCTGCAGTTCTTGATAGTCAGGAGGTGGACATCATGGAGGGGGCCACATTAGAGTCTGTTTGCCACAGTGGGCTAGTCAGACACCTCAATTTTTCTATAGCCCTGATTGCAATTTTATCTCCACAAGTCCTCCAAAAATTCAGGACCCCATTCACCAAGTAAAAATATATGTGTGTGTGTATGAATGGATTTGCAACACTCAGTCCCTTTGGCAGTCAGGAAAACCCACAAAGGAGGGTTGACCCTTGAAATTAATCAGAGTTTGGCTTTCAGAAACATTTATAATCTGATAATGGTAATTTTTATCAAAAATTAGGAGTTCCCATTGTGGCTCAGGGGGTTCAGAACCTGACATAGTCTCTGTGAGGATGTAGGTTCCATCCCCGGCCTTTCTCAGAGGGTTAAGGATCCAGCCTAGGCCACAGATGCAGCTTAGATCCAGTGTTGCTGTGGCTGTGCTGTAGGCCTGCAGTTGCAGCTCCCATTCAACCCCTAGCCTGGGAACTTCCATATGCTGCAGGTGTGGCCATAAAAGGAAAAAAATTTACTCGACAATGGGCTATATAATTAAGGTATACGATCAACCTTCTATATTCGTTACCATTGACAAGCATCTGATGTTGTTAACCATTGGAACAGCTTCCTCAAAAATCTACTAAAAAGTAGATTTCTGGGGACTTCTGCTTTCAAGAAGATGGAGTAGATATCATTTTCCCTGATTCTCCTGCTAATACAAACAAAAATCCTGACTTTACATATAAACAAACATAAGAAGACTTTGAAAGGTTGAAAAAAGAAGACAGATGGGCTAGGAATCTAGGGACTCAAGGAATGACATGATGGTGAGTTCCCTGGGTTCTCTTGTGTGTCACTAACCCAGACTTGGAACCCAGCAAAAGCTTGCTGTCTTTTGTTGTTAGCTAAAGAACTAGAAAGGAAGTGCCTAGAAAGACAAAAATAAGTTAACACAATAATGGTTATACTCCAGCCAAACATCCCAGGAAAAAAAAAAATGTAGCTTCCCCAAAACCCACACCAGCAAAGGCCAGATTGGATCCTAAACTTCCACCCTTATCACAAAGGTGTTTATAGGTAAAAACAAATGGTGAGTTTTTTGAAAAGATCAATGTAATGGACAAACTGCTAGAACAACTGACTGACAAAGAAAGTAAAGAGGGAATAAACAAATTACCAATGTCAGGAACAAAATAGGTGATCTCACTACAGACCTGGCAGGCATCAAAAAGAAAATAAAGAAATACTCCAAACAACTCTGCATGGATAAATTTGACTTAAATGAAATGGACCAATTCCATGAAAAATATAAATTACCACAACTCACCCCAAATGAAATAAATAATTCAAATAGCCCTGTTACTATTAAGGAAGTTGAACTCATAATTCAAATACTCTTGTAAAAGAAATCTCCAGACCCAGATAGTTTCACTGGAGAACTCTACCAAATGTTTAAGGAAGAACTAACCTCAATTCTACATAATCTCTTCCAGAAAATAAAAGAGAACACTTTCCAATTGATTTTGTGAAGACAACATTACTCTGATGCAATAACCAAAGACACATAGCACAAAAAGAAAACTATAGACAAATATCCTTCATGAATATAGATGCAAAAATCCTTAACATAATATTAGCAAATAGAACTCAGCAATATATAAAAATGATTATATACCATAACCAAGGGGGGCTTTTTCCCAGAGATGCAAGCCATATTTAATATCCAAAATCAATCAGTATAATCTATGACATTAACAGACTAAAGAAAAATTACACAAACATATCAATCGATGTAAAGCAAGCATTTTGCAAGGTTCAGCATCACAAAGATGCTCAGAAAAATACTAAAAGAGGAAAGAACTTCCATGAGAACACCTACAAAATCCCCAGAGCTGACATTATACTTAAAGACTAGATGCTTTTCATATATACTTTGTGATTCTATTTAGACAATATTCTTGAAATGACAAAATTATGGAAATGGGAAACAGATTAGTGATTGCCAGGAGTTAAGGAGGTGGTGGGGTGAAAGGGAAATGAGTATGACCATAAAAGGGTAAAACAGAGGATCCTTCCTTGTGCTATTGGAAGTGTTCTGCTGGTTGATTATATCCATGGGATATTGTGTGGATATTGTGCTATAATCTTGCAAAATGTTATGATTGGGGGAAAACTGATTAAAGAGTGCATGAGCTCTCCTGTATTATTTCTTTTTTGTTGTTGTTGTTGTTGCTATTTCTTGGGCCGCTCCCGCGGCATATGGAGGTTCCCAGGCTAGGGGTTGAATCGGAGCTATAGCCACTGGCCTACACCAGAGCCACAGCAACGCGGGATCCGAGCCACGTCTGCAACCTACACCACAGCTCACGGCAACGCCGGATCGTTAACCCACTGAGCAAGGGCAGGGACCGAACCCGCAACCTCATGGTTCCTAGTCGGATTCGTTAACCACTGCGCCATGACGGGAACTCCTCCTGTATTATTTCTTACAGCTGTCTTTGTATTTATAATTATCTCTAAATAAAATATTTAATGAAAAAATGGATTTCTGACTATCTCCCTCACTTCTTCCTGGTCCACACAACTTATTAAACACTTTGGTCACAGAATGCAGCTCTGTCTAGAAAGAGATAATCTCCTATCAGCCAGTTACTTTCTGGGTAATATTCTAGATGAGAGAGGTGGAAGATTACACACAAGTATTTTGAAAATTCTGAATTTTGCATTGCCCATTCTTGGGCATGATATCTCATCCTTTCTCTTCATGGCAATACTAGGATGGCTGGATTAGTACACTGTCCAGGTGGCATCCTTGCCCAAAGGGGGCCTAGAGGCTTCAAAACTAATTGTGATTCAGCTGTTACAGCAGGCAGATAGTTAGATTGAGCAGAGAAGAGGTACCTGGGGCCAGAAGGCAGGAAATCACACATCAGGCAAACAGCAGAGCCTATAGTTGGATAATGAAAGGCCGAAACCTCCAGACTAATAGGAAACCACATCTTTTGGGGTGATATGTGCCCTGGGGCAGACAAAGAAAGGTGGATAAGAGCACGAATCTACAATGTCCAGATGTAACCCGTTGCTCATTATGCCCTTATTATAATAAAATTATAATGAAAATTAGCTACGCAGACAAGAAGTACCCATCATACACTGATGCCATAACACTTCTGAAAAAACTGAATAAGGACAAAAATCCCTCCTCCCTTCAGGAAGGTGAAGCTGGGATGAAAATTAAGGAATATGACTCCCAAAGCCCTCCTTCCCAGTGAATATCCCACCCATAAAATTAGATGCCCTGTATAATCAGTGTGCCAAAAAAATGCAGGGCAGCTGCTCACCTCTCTGCCTGCTTCTCCTTAAAAGGTATATTTCTCACTTAAATAAATCATCAATTTTCTTTCTCAATTTCTGTCTTATTTCTGAATTCTTTCTGCAACGAGACAAGAACTAACCTACACAACCACCTACATTCTCTCGTTGGATGACATGGTCCTAGATCATAAGGACAATGGACACTTGATTGAGCACACTGATCAATGCTCTCCAACACTAGCCCATGCATGCCCAAGTGGAGGACATAAAGAAGCTCTAAGTTTTAGATAAATGGGCTTGTCTCTCTTGTACCTGACTCACTGGACAAAAGATGTGGGTGTGAATGGGGTATGATTAGGAAAAAGGTGAGGTTCTAGCTACCAGAAAGGAAACACTGATTTTATAGAAGGAGAGGGAGAGCAGCAACCCTGGTGCCAGAGGCAGGAACACCATAAACCCTGGGATAGAGAGAAGAAGGGGAAATAGTAAACATTCTTCATTTTTCAGAGCTGCCTCAGAGATTTTCTCCCTGAAGAAAATGCCTAGACGCAATTTTCCCAGATCTTGTATGGCATTGTAAGTCTGTCATCCCCTGCCAGACAGCTCTAACCACAGTTCCATAACCATTCCCCTTAACCATTCCAAAAAGTCTATTGGAGAAGGCAAGAGATGACTCCAGCTCCTAAATTTCCCATACAGAACACCTGTCAATACCTCCAAATATTTTCTTCACTCTCATTCTCAGTCAGCCCATGGGATGAGATGTCACTCATCTAGTGGCAGGGATAAACATGACAGGTTGGACTGACTACCCTCAGGTGGTCTTTCCAAAAAAGAATTAGCCTCAATTATTCTAATTTAACTGGAAACCTAAGACTAACCTAATAGCTGGGAGGCCACAATGGAGGCACTGTTAATTTGTGCTTTCCATCCCCCCACTAATACAGACTTCCTGGAGAAACTGGAAGAATTATCAACAGACCTGATCATTCCAGGGACACTATGTGCATCCCCCAAATTCTACTTCTTTAAGTGAAAGCCAGGCACTAAATTACAACCATCTCCAAAACACAGTGACTTGCATTTTAGGAATGCTCATAAGAGACCTACAAGTATTAAACAACACGTTACTCAGAGACTATGTACATCTCTTAGAAACAAGACTATCATTGGGATAATCATGTGAGCTAATTCTGACAGGATTAAGATGGTAGAATAGAAGGACTAGAGCTCAATTTCTCTCCTAAAAACAACAAAATTACAACCAAAAGCTCAACAAACTTCAACCAAATGGACTGGAAACTTTCGAAAAAGTTATTCTACTCCAGATGACAAAGAAAAGGCCACATCAAGTGGTAGGAGGGGTGATTACATGATATAAGCAACCCCATACCTCTCAGGTGGGAAGCCCCACAGACTTCCTGTTTCACAGAGACTCACCTACAGGAGTGAAAGTTCTGAGTCCCACGTCAAGTCCCCATGCCTGGGGATTTGGCATTGGGAGAAAAAGCCCCAAGACCATCTAGCATTGAAGGCCAGTGGGGTTTGTGAGCAGGAGCTCCACAGGACTGGGGGAAATGGAGACCCCATTCTTAAAAGGTTTCCATGTGCACTGGGTCCCATAGGAATCTGGGTCAGACCTAACTACAGTTGTTGGAGGACCTCCTGGGAAAATAGGAGGTGAGTGTGGCTTGTTGTGGGGGAAGGGCATTGGAAGGAAAGCTCATGGGAATATTCATCAATGTGTGTCTCTCTGGAGGTGGCCATTTTGGGAAACTCTGGCCCCACACACCAGCACTGAGATCCCCAGGCCAAACAACAATCCAGGTGGGATCATGGCCCCGCCCATCAGTAAACTGGCTGCCTAAAGATCCCCCAGGCACACAGCCACCTCTAATCTCACTGAGAAACAAAGCCCCACCAACCAGAGGGAAAGGAATAATCCCCACCTACCAGGGGGCAGGCATCAGTCCCTCCCATCAAGAGGCCTACATCAAGGCCCCACTCGCCATACCAAATTTAGCCACAAGGGGGGCAGACACCAGAAGTAAGAGAGTCTACATTCCTTTTATATGTAAATAAGCCACCACACCAAAAACCTATAAAAATTAAAACACAGAGGACTATGACTCAGGTAAGGGAGAAAGGAAAAAAACCCAGAAAAACAGCTAACTGATCAGGACAGTCTCAGCCTCCAGGAAAAAGACTTTACACTGTTGATGCTGAAGATGATGCAAGACATTGGAAATAAACTAGAGGCAAAGATGGATAATTTACAGGAAACACTAAACAAAGAAATACAAGATATAAAACATAAGCAAGAAGAGATGCAAAATTCAATAACTGAAATAAAAAAACTCATTAGAAGCAGCCAATAGCAGAATACAAGAGACAGAAGAACGAATAAGCAAGGTGGAAGACAGATTAGTGGAAATCACTGATGTGGAACAGAAAAGAGTAAAAACATGGAAAAGAAATGAAGAGAGTCTCAGAGACTCTGGGACAATGTTAAACGCACCAACATCCATGTTATAGGGGTGACAGAAGGAGAAGAGAGAGGGAAAAGGACAGAACAAATATTCAAGGAGATAATAGCCAAAAACTTCCTTAACATGGGAAAGAAACCACTCACTCAAATCCAGGAAGCACAGTGAGAAACACATAAAATAAACCCAAGGAGGAACACCTCAAGACACATATTAATCAAACTGACCCAAATTAAAGACAAACAGAAAATATAGAAAGCAGCTAGGGAAAAAGAAACAAATAACATACAAGGAAACCCTGACAAGGTTATTAGTTATTGGCAGATTTTTCAGCTGAAACTCTACAGGCCAGAAGGGAGTGGCATGATATACTTAATGTGATGAAAGGAAAAAAAGCTCCAACCAAGATTACCTTACCCAGCAAGGCTCTCATTCAGATTTGAAGGAGAAATCAAAAGATTTACAGATAAGCAAAAGCTAAGAGAATTCAGCAACACTAAACCAGCTTTACAACAAATACTAAAGGAACTTCTTTAGGCAGAAAAGAAAAGGTTATAACCAGAAACGAAAATACCACAAATGGCAAAGCTCACCAGTAAAGGTATATATACATTAAATATACGAAATCATCCGTACATAATTATGCCACCAAAATCCGAAATTGTGAGAAGAGGAGGGTGCAAATGCAGGACACTGAAGACAGACTTGCAATTAAGAGACCAACAACTTAAAACAATTTCGTGTATATATATATATAGACTCTTAAATCAAAACCTCAGAATAACTGCAAAACAAAAATCTACAATTGATACACAAACAAATAAGAAAAATCAACTCAAATACCACACTAAAGGTAGTCATCAAATCGCAAGAGGAGGGAACAAGAAAAGAAGGGAAGAAAAAGAGCAACAAAAACAAATCCAAAACCGTTAATAAAATGGCAATAAGAACATACATATCAATAATTACCTTAAATGTAAATGGACTAAACACCCCAGCCAATAGACATAGACTAGCTGAATGAATACAAAAATAAAACCCATTTATACGCTGTCTTCAAGAGACCCACTTCACTTATAGGGACACATAAAATTGAAAGTGAGAGGATGGAAGAAAATATTCCATGCAAACAGGAATCAAAAGAAAGCTAGGGTAGCAATACTCATATAAGACAAAATAGACCTTAAAGAATATTTTAAGAGACAGGGAAGGACACTACACAATGATCAAAGGATCAATCCAAGAAGAAGATAAAACAATTTTAAATATCCATGCACCCAACCTAGGTTCACCACAATATATAAGGCAACAGCTAACAACCTTAAAAGGAGAAACTGACAATAACACAATCATAATGAGGGACTTTAACACCCCACTGACAGCAATGGACAGATCATCCAGACAGAAAATCCATAAGGAAACACAGGCCCTGAATGAAGCATTAAACCAGATGGACTTAATAGATAGTTATAGGACATTTCATCCAAAAGCAACAGAACACACATTCTTCTCAAGTGCACATGGAACATTCTCTAAGATTGATCATATCCTGGGATACAAATCCAACCTCAGTAACTTTAAGAAAATTGAAATCATATCAAGCATCTTTTCTGACCACAACGCTATACAACTGGAAATCAACAACAAGAAAAAAACTGCAAAAAAACACGAACACGTGGAGACTGCACAACATGCTACTAAAAAACCAATGGATCACTGGAGAAATCAAAGAGGAAATTAAAAAATACCTAGAAGCAAATGACAACAAAGACATGACACTCCAAAACCTACAGGATGCAGCAAAAGCCATTCTAAGAGGAAAGTTTAGAGCAATACAAGCCCACCTCAGGAAACAATAAAAAGCTCAAATAAACAACCTAACTTTACATCTAAAGCGGCTAGAGAGAGAAGAAAAGACAGGCCCTAAAGTCAACAGAAGGAAAGAAATCATAAAGATCAGAGCTGAAATCAATTAAATAGAAATGAAGAAAACCATAGAAAAAAATCAATGAAACGAAAAGCTGGTTCTTTGAAAAGATCAACAAAATTGATAAACCCTTAGCCAGACTTACCAAGAAAAAAAGAGAGAGGACTCAAATCAATAAAATTAGAAATGAAAAAGGAGAGGTAACAACAGACATCACAGAAATACAAAGGATCATAAGAGACTTCTATACGCGACTATATGCCAATAAAACAGAAAACCTAGAAGAAATGGAAAAATTCTTAGAAAAGTGCAATCTTCCAAGACTAAACCAAGATAAAATAGAAAAGATGAATGGACCAATCACAAGTACTAAAATTGAACTTCCAGCAAACAAAAGTCCAGGACCAGATGGCTTCACAGGCGAATTCTATCAAACATTTAGAGAAGACCTAACACCTATCCTTCGGAAACTATTCCAAAAAATGGTAGAGGAAAGGATACTCGCAAACTCATTCTATGAGGCCACCATCACCCTGATACCAAAGTCAGACAAAGATACCACAAAAAAAGGAAATTACAGGCCAATTTCACTGATGAACATCGATGCAAAAATCCTCAACAAAATGCTAGCAAATGGAATCCAACAATACATTAAAAGGATTGTACACCATAATCAAGTGGGATTTATCCCAGGGATGCAAGGGTTCTTCAATATCCACAAATTGATCAGTGTGATACACCATATTAACAAACTGAATTATAAAAACCACATGATTCTCTCAATAGATGCAGAAAAAGCCTTTGACAAAATCCAACACCCATTTCTGATAAAAACCCTTCAGAAAGTGAGCATAGAGGGAACCTACCTCAGCATAATAAAGGCCGTATATGACAAACCCACAGCTAACATCATTCTCAACGGGGAAAAGCTGAAAGAACTCCCACTGAGATCAGGAACAAGACAAGGATGTCCCCTCTCACCACTACTCTTCAACATAGTTTTGGAAGTCCTGGCCACAGCAATCAGAGAAGTAAAAGAAATAAAAGGAATCCAAATGGGAAAGGAAGAAGTAAAACTGTCACTATTTACAGAGGACATGATACTATACCTAGAGAATCTAAAGACTACCAGAAAACTGTTAGAGCTCATCCATGAATTTGGCAATGTCGCAGGATACAAAATTAATACACAGAAATTGACAGCATTTCTATATACTAACAATGAAAGAGCAGAAAGAGAAATTAGGGAAGCAATCCTGTTTACCATCACATACAAAAGAATAAAATACCTTGGAGTAAACCTACCTAAAAAGACAAAAGACCTGTATTCTGAAAACTATAAGACACTAATGAAAGAAATCAAAGATGACACAAACAGATGGAAAGACATACCATGTTCTTGGTTTGGAAGAGTCAGTATAATCAAAATGACTATACTACCCAAGGCAATCTACAGATTCAATGCAATCCCTATCAAATTACCAAGGACATTTTTCACAGAACTCAAACAAAATATTTTAAAGTTTGTTTGGAAGCACAAAAGACCCAGAATAGCCAAAGACATCCTGAAAAAGAAAAATGGAGCTGGAGGAATCAGGCACCCTGACTTTGGACTATACTACAAAGCAACAGTCATCTAAACCATATGGTACTGGCACAAAAGCAGAAATATAGATCAGTGGAATAGGATAGAAAGCCCAGAATTAAACCCACGCACCTACAGCCAACTCATCTATGACAAAGGAGGCAAGAATATACAATGGAGAAAGGACAGCTTGTTCAATAAGTGGTGCTGGGAAAACTGGACAGCCACATGGAAAAGAATGAAATTAGAACACTCCCTAACACCATACACAAAAATAAGCTCGAAATAGATTAAAGACCTAGATAGAAGACCAGACACTATAAAACTCTCAGAGGAAAACATAGGACAAACACTTTCCGACATAAATGACAGCAACATCTTCTCAGATCCACCTCTTAGCATAATGACAATAAAAACAAAAATAAACAAATGGGACCTAATCAAACTTAAAAGATTTTGCACAGAAAAGGACACCCTAAACAAAACAAAAAGACAACCTACAGAATGCGAGAAAATCTTTGCAAGTGAGTCAACTGACAAAGGGATTCATCTCCAAAATTTATAAACTCCTCAATACCAAAAAAACAAACAACTCCATCAAAAAATGGGCAGAAGATCTAAACAGACAGTTCTCCAAAGAAGACATGCAGGTGGCCAAAACACACATGAAAAGATCTTCAATATCACTCATTATTAGAGACACGCAAATCAAAACCACTATGAGGTACCACCTTACACCGGCCAGAATGGCCAGCATCAAAAAAATCTACAAACAATAAGTGCTGGAGAGGGTGTGGAGAAAAAGGAACCCTATTACACTGTTGGTGGGAATGTAAATTGGTGCAACCACTGTAGAAAACAGTATGGAGATTCCTTAGAAAACTGATCCAGCAGGACAGGACAAACATTTGATCCAGCAGTCCCACTCCTGGGCATCTACCCAGAGAAAACCATGGCTCACAAAGACACATGTACTCCAATGTTCATTGCAGCACTATTTGCAATAGCCAAGACATGGAAACAACCTAACTGTCCATCGACAGAGGAGTGGATCAAGAAGTGGTACATATACACAGTGGAATATTACTCAGCCATTAAAAGGAATGAAATACCAGCATTTTTAGCAACATGGATGGACCTAGAAATTACAATGCTAAGTGAAGTCAGCCATACAATGAGACACCAACATCAAATGCTTTCACTGACATGTGGAATCTGAAAAAAGGACAGATGCTGACTCACAGACTTTGAAAAACTTATGGTTTCCAAAGGAGACAGGTTGGGGGGTGGGAGGATGCGCTGGGGGTTTGGGATGGAAATGCCATAAAATTGGGTTGTGACGATCGTTGTACAACTATAAGTGTAATAAATTCATTGAGTAACATTTAAAAAAAAAGACTATAATTATTACTTAGAGAAGCTTCCCCTAGGGTTAAGTGACTCATTACCAATATTTTTCCCTACAGTGGGCATCATCCAATTAGAAAAGATGGTGCAAATTTACCCCTTACTTTATTTTTTTAATTATTTTTATTTTTTTCCATTATAGGTGGTTTGCATTTTCTACTGTACAGTAAGGTAACCCAGTCACAAATACTTATATACATTCTTTTTTCTCACATTATCATGCTCCATCACAAGTGAAGATATAGTTCCCAGTGCTATACAGCAGGATCTCATTGTTTATCCATTCCAAAGACAATAGTTTGCATTTATAAATGCCAAATCCCTAGTCTGTCCCACTCCCTCCCCCTCCACCTGGGCAATGACAAATCTGTTCTCCATATCCATGATTTTCTTTTATATAGAAAGTTTCATTTGTGCCATGTATTAGATTCCAGATATAAGTGATGTCATACAGTATTTGTCTTTCTCTTTCTGACTTATTTCGCTTAGTATGAGTCTCTAGTTCCATCCATGTTGCTGCAAATGGCATTATTTTGTTCTTTTTTATCGCTGAGTAGTATTTCATTGTGTATATATACATCACATCTTACTAATCCAATCATCTGTCGATGGACATTTAGGCTGTTTCCATGTCTTGACTATTGTAAATAGTGCTGCAATGAAGATAAGAGTGCATTCGTCTTTTTCAAGGAAAGTTTTGTCTAGATATATGCCCAAGGGTGGGATTTCTGGGTCATATGGTGGTTCTATGTATAGTTTTCTAAGGTACCTCCATACTGTTTTCCATAGTGGTTGTACCAATTTATATTCCCACCAACAGTGCTGGATGGTTCCCATTTCTCCACACCCCCTCCAGCATTTGTTATTTGTGGACTTATTAATGATGGCCATTCTGACTGGTGTGAGGTGGTACCTCATAGTAGTTTTGATTTGCATTTCTCTAATACTCAGTGACACTGAGCATTTTTTCACATGCTTTTTGGGCATCTGTATATCTTCTTTGGAGAAATGTCTCTGCAGGTCTTTTGCCCATTTTTCAATTGGGTTGTTGGCTTTTTTGCTGTTGAGTTGTATAAGTTGTTTGTATATTTTGGAGATTAAGCCCTTGTCAGTTTCATCATTTGAAACTATTTTCTCCCATTCTGTAAGTTGTCTTTTTGTTTGTTTGTTTTCATGATTTTCTTTGCTGTGCAAAACTTGTCAGTTTAGGTCCCATTGGTCTAGTTTTGCTTTTTATTTCTGTTACTTTCAGAGACTGACCTGAGAAAACATTTGTAAGTTTGATATCAGAGAATGTTTTGCCTATGTTCTCTTCTAGGAGCTTGATGGCATCTTGTCTTACATTTAAGTTTTTAGGCCATTTCGAGTTTCTTTTTGTGCATGGTATGAGGGTGTGTTCCAGTTTCACTGATTTACATGCTGCTGTCCAGGTTCCCAGCACCACTCGCTGAAAAGACTCTTTTTCTCATTTTATATTCTTGCCTCCTTTGTGGAAGATTAATTGACCATAGGTGTCTGAGTTTATTTCTGGATTCTCTATTCTGTTGCATTAATGTTATTGGTACCAGTGCCCCAAAAAATTAAATACCTGGGAATAAAGTTGACTGAGAAGGTGAAAGACTTATACACTGAAAACTATGAAACATTAATCAAGGAAATTAAAAAGGATTCAAAGAAATGGAAAGATATTCCATGCTCCTGGGTTGGAAAAATTAATATTGTAAAAACGGCCATACTACCCAAAGCATTCTACAGATTCAATGCAATCCCTATCAAATTACCCATGACATTTTCCACAGAACTGGAACAAATCATCCAAAAATTTATAAACAACCACAAAAGACCCAGAATTTCCAAAGCAATCCTGAAGAACAAAAATCAAGCAGGAGGCCTAACTCCCTCAGACTTTAGGCAATATTACAAAGCCACAGTAATCAAGACAGTATGATACTGGTACCCCTTACTTTAGATGAAGTGATCAGGGACACCACTTTGATCCTCAAAGACATTCAGGTCAGCCTCACATCAGTAGTCAGGATTGTTAGGGATGATAATCTGTCTCCTTACAGGCAAAGGCAGGGTCTGTACAATCACAAATACATCCTGCTGAATCTAGAGTGATGCCTTGGGCCAAGTGGAGCAGTCAATACAGAAATTTCAAGAGAAAGCCACTTGACTTCCTAAAGTAGACCCAGATGGCTTACGGGAATTGTTCAGCTGTTGCAATCCAGGACTGTGTGGGGAGGATGGCAAATTTGAGGTCAGTACTGCAGGTTGGGTTCACCCTGCTACTTAGAGTCCTGTTGAGGTTGGCCTTAATTAGATGCTGTCTGAGACAAGCCCCTTAATTAGATGCTGTCTTGGTCCCAGCGCCTTTTGGTCAGATTAATCAGATTGGTTGACAGAGTGGCACACTCATAGGAAAATATGCCCCAAGTAAAGATGGTACTGAAACAAAGGATAGATAATGTTGTGAGGTAATTCTCCATGGATGTCTCAGGTGTCTGCATGTTTTATGAGAAGCACTGACAGCCATTGTTCCAGACTATCTTCTCAAGAATGGTTATAGAGGGAGTTCCTGTTGTGGTGCAGCAGAAACAAATCCAACTGGGAACCATAAGGTTGAGGGTTCCATCTCTGGCCTCGCTCAGTGGATTAAGGATCCGGCGTTGCCGTGAGCTGTGGCATAGGTTGAAGACATTGCTCAGATCTGGCATTGTGTCCTTCTGGTGTAGGCTGGCAGCAAAAGCTCCAATTGGACTCCTAGCCTGGGAACATCCATATGCCATAGGTGCGACCCTAGAATACCAAAAGACAAAAAAAAAAGAACATTTATAGAGTAAATCTTGGAAAATACACAAAATGTCTCCTTCCAGAGGAGAGGGCATTCTGTTCAATAATAAAGATAATGTCGCCTTCCAGGGCAGGGATTGGAAAGGTTTTCTTGTAACTCAGTATAAAATATTAGGATTTTCTAACCTTGGGGACGCACTGTACGTTCAGACAGCAACTGGCCGTCATCCTGTGGAACTTGGGGTTCTGGGAATCAGCTCAAATACAAATAGTCTGGCTGCTGTTATTACTGAGAGTAATTAACTGTCTTTTGTCTCTGACCCAGGGCAAAGGACCCAGGATGTCCTTTGTCATTATCCATGACACTGTGGCAGACTACCTTGTTCTTGATAGGAACATCAAGGTCTATTAGACATCACCACAGATCCCTGTCCATAAGGGCACTCTGGTTACTACTCTGACCTTATTTCTCATTACAGTCATTAAATCTACCTTGCTTCTAAGGTTAGTGTCCCACCTGCATTCTTGTATTCTGAAATCGCATCACTACTTTGAGGGAGCCAAGCACTATGGAAGATCGCCTTCCAGGAACTTAGCCTACCTGGATGACCACTATTTCTCAAAGACACAAAGGCCCCATCCTCTTTCTTGTGCATTTCTTGTTACCTTAATAAGTGGGGTGTCCTCTGGGCCTTCTTGAGTAATATGATCAAGGGATATGTTCTCTGGCCTCATATAGTAAATCCACTTTAATATTCCCAAATTTCAGAGCCCTGTCTCAGATCCCTTCCTCAATACTCTGGTCAAGACAGTTGTAGCATTTCCATCTCTTTTGTAAATCTTTTTTTTTTCTTTTTAGGGCTGCAACTGTGACATATGGAAGGTCCCAGGCTAGGGGCCAAATCAGAGCTGCAGCTGCCAGCTTACACCATAGCCACAGCAACACTGGCTCCAAGCCACGTCTGTAACATACACCACAGCCCATGGCAACACCACATCCTAAATCCATTGAGAGAGGCCAGGGATCAAACCCATATCCTCATGGTTACTAGTTATGTTCATAACCTGCTGAGCTACAATGGGAACTCCCTCTTTTGTTATAAATCTTTATCATGCCCAAGCTTCAAAGAGTCATTTCAGCATAGTACAAAGACTCCAGGTGTCCTTTCCAAGTCATTAAATTCACAGGAAAGTGCTATGATGTCAAATAACCTTTCCCTATCTAGTCTCATACATCACACCATGTACACCAAATTTTACACACACGCTCCTATTTCCCACTGGCTAATTAGTATCAGCTGAGTCCTGTGATTCTTTTAGGAAGCAAGGTATTTTATCTTGGTGATGGATCTGTATTTATCACCGAGGCGACTGGTATACAGGCAGTGAGCTATAGTGGTGCAAATCTTGAGAAGGTTGAGCATGGCTGTGAAACAGCCACCTCAGGGAGTCTTTCGTGGTTACCAGGCAAAGAAAGATGACTTTAACAAAGGACAGACGGAGTTCCCGTCATGGCACAGCAGAAACGAATCCAACTAGAAACCATGAGGTTTGGGGTTCCATCCCTGGCCTCTCTCAGTGGGTTAAGGATCTGGCGTTGCTGTGAGCTCTGGTGTAGGTCACAGATGCGGCTCAGATTTGGCATTGCTGTGGCTATGGCATAGGCTGGCAGCTGTAGCTCCAGTCAGACCACTAGCCTGGGAACCTCCATCATGTGCTGTGGGTGCGGCTCTAAAAAGACAAAAAAAAAAAACCAAGAAACAAAAAACAAAGGACAGGCAACTGCTTCTGCCAATCTCAAGAGTTTAGGGAAATGTAGGAGCTCAAGATTCTCTGACATATCTGCCCAATTACCTCCAGTGCAGGTCTGAGAGTCCCACTTCTTGGTCAGGGCTCCAACCTTTATCATATAAGAAAGACATATCAAGGCTATTTAGTCTTGTTTTCAGCTCCACTGTTTTCGATTAAATGTCGGGCTTGATTTCTTAATCACCATCTCCTGATCTTGTCAAGTGATGGGTGTCTCTTTAAACACTGCCGTTGTGGCCATCTGGTTTTCATAGCTTGGCTTGAGTTCATAGTTGGCTGAACTGAGCCTGTAATTCTCTTCAAGGTTTTTGAGGCAAATAATAAAAGTCCATGAACTCTGTGGTTACTATAATCTCTTCTCCGAATACTGTTCAAGTGCTGGCCCTATTGCATAAACCACTGTTTCCTCTTCTGCTTATACCTCATCCCAATGCACAAAAGAGGAGAATCTCAGTAATGGTGATGTGAGAACATGCCAGAAGTTATCCCTACTTCTTTTCCACAGCAACGGAATCCTTGGTATCATCTCACCAGTAAGTGATCAGATTCTAGGGGCTCATCCTAATTATCAGTTTCCCACCACTATTTCCAGTAATATGTCTTAATTTGGGTCTCTCTCCACCACACACACACACACACACACAAATACAAATTAGGGGACCTGGGGGGTAATGAATGCAGGTAGTTCACTTACTAGGTGATCCCAGGAAGTGGTAATGAGGGAGCAGAGAGACTAAGAAAAGGAAGGAGGGGAGCCCCTGGTAGTCTAGCAGTTAAGGATCCAGCCTTGTCACTACTGTGGCTCAGGTCACTGCTGTGGTGTGGGCTGGTTCCATGGCCTGGGCGGGGGAAAGAAAAGAAAAACAAGGAATGATGAAGAGTCATTAATAGGCGGTGGCTAACAGGGACTAGCACACACACAGACAACCTGAGAATCCTACAAAATGCTTCCCACCAGAAGCTAGAGCGTTAACTCACCAGCACCTGTCCTTGGTTGGTTGAGAGTTGCCCTGAGGGCATTAACTCCCCTGCCCTTCCAGACGTACTTGCTGTCTTTGGGCATCAAAGAAGTCCCTGGGGCAAAAACTGAAAAGTCCACATTGACTGCTTGAGTTGAGGTGCTGTTTACCTGAGGTAAGACTGCATTCACAAGGGCCTGCCTACCAGAGCTGCAGCAGAGATCCGAAGTGGGCTGAGGGGATGTGACACAAGGCACCAGAGGCTTCAAGTACAACTACCAAGCTAACGGAAGGGGCAAATGGAAAGGAAGAAATACTAAATTTAAAAGTCAATAAAAGAGAGAAAAGAGAACTTGAAACATGTGGGACAAATAGAAAGCAGATAGCAGTACGGTAGGTTTAAACAGCAAAATGTCAGGAATTACATTAAATGTAAATAAACCAAACACTCCAAAAAAATCAGATGGTCAGAGTAGACAAAATTCACTTACACAAAAATTCATATACAACTATATACTGTTCACAAAAAAAAGGCATCTAAAATAAAGACCATGTGATGAACACTAACAAAAGAAAGCCAATGTAGTAAACATTTTCTTACTGAGATAAAATTGGCATATAACATTATATTACTTTCAGATGTGCAACATAATGATTCCTTTCCATAAAAGGGGAAAAAAAAAACTTCTGCTCTTAGAAAAACATTAGTAACAGAATGAAAAGACAATTTACTGGGAAAGAATACTTACAAATCACATATCTGATAAAAACTTGTATCTAGAATATAATAAGGAACTCTAATGTGCAAAAAATTTTAACTGCTTCATACCATTTGCCTGGAGTTCCTCCTCTGTTTTTGGCTGATCTCCTCACCACTGGGGGAACTTCCTATGGTGCAGGAGCTATTCCTCTTCACAGCTCCCTCCTGGGAGAGAAGGTCCCCTCTTTTTCTTTCTCTTTCACTTCTTTATCTCTTATTCTTCTTCTTTCTTTTGTCCTATCTGGTTGTTTTTGTTGGGTTTTTTGTTTGTTTTGTTTTAGTATTTTTATTACTCTGAATTTATTACATTTATAGTTGTACAATGATCATCACAATCCAATTTTATAGAATTTCCATCCCACACCCCCAAGTCCTATCTAGTTTTGTAAAGCTTTTCTTGCTCTATCATTATTTTGAGGTATTTTGTCAGTTTTTCACAAATGTTCTGTGCAAATATTTCCACACGTAGTTGTATTTTCAATGTATTTGTGGAAGTAGGTGGGCTTTACATCCTGCTACTCCACCTTCTTTGACCCTCCTCATCTTATAAACAAAAAATTTGAAAGCTACTCAGCTTTTTAAAATGGGCAAAATATTTGAACAGGAATTCATTAAAAATACATATACTGATGGCAAATAAGCCCCTAAAAATATTCAATACCATTAGTCATTTGGGAAATAGAAAATTAAAATTGCAATGAGACATCACTACATACCTATTAGAATGGCTGAAATTGGAAAGACTGGCCACATCATGTATTGGTAAGAATGTGGAGCAACTAAAATTCTCATAAACCACTGGGTGTAGAAAATAGTACAACCATTTTGGAAAACAGTTTGGCACTTTCAAAGTTAAATATACACTTACCTTGTGAGGAGCCTTTCCATCCATCAAAAAACATAAAGCATATATCCACACAAAGATTAACGATGTATACAGCAACTTTATTTTTAACAGCCAACAACTAGGAACAACCCAAATGTCCATTAAGGTGAATGATTCTACATATAAGTGAGATCATACAGTATTTGTCTGTCTTTGACCTATTTCATTTAGCATAATGCCATCAAGCTACATCCATGTTGTTGTAAATGGCAGGATTTCCTTTTTTTTTTTTTTTTTTTGTCTTTTTGCCATTCCTTGGGCCACTCCCGCAGCATACGGAGGTTCCCAGGCTGGGGTCCAATTGGAGCTGTAGCCGCCGGCCTTCGTCACAGCCACAGCAATGAGGGATCCGAGCTGCGCTGCGACCTACACCACAGCTCACCGCAACGCCAGATCCTTCACCCACTGAGCAAGGTCAGGGATCAAACCCGCAATCTCATGGTTCCTAGTTGGATTCATTAACCACTGAGCCATGATGGGAACTCCTTCATTATTTTTTTAACTCAATGAATTTTATTACATTTATAGTTGTACAATGATCATTACTACTCAATTTTATAGCATTTCCATCCCAAACCCTCAGACCATCCCCCCACCCCCAAACTGTCTCCTTTGCAAACCACAAGTTTTTTGAAGTCTGTGAGTCAGTATCTGTTCTGCAAAGAAATTCATTGTATCCTTTTTTGGATAGCATGTAGGTGATAGCATATGACGTTGGTGTCTCACTGTCTGACTAACTTTACAAAACTAATTTCTAG
The DNA here is from genome assembly GCF_016906955.1 of Phacochoerus africanus. NCBI lineage: Eukaryota > Metazoa > Chordata > Mammalia > Artiodactyla > Suidae > Phacochoerus > Phacochoerus africanus. The sequence goes on from NC_062544.1 coordinate 239,154,927, forward strand.
GTCCATCCATGTTACTGCAAATGCCATTATTTCTTTCCTTTTAATGGCTGAGTAATATTCAATTGTGCATATGTATCACATCTTCTTTATCCTTTCCTCCGTCGATAGGCATTTAGGTTGTTTCCATGTCTTGGCTATTGTATACAGTGCTGCAATGAACATTGGAGTACATGGTTCTTTTTGAGTCATGGTTTTCTCTGAATAGATGCTCAAGAGTGGGAAAATTCATTATTTTTATGGATGAATAATATTCCTCTGTGTGAGAGACAGAGAGATCTTTACCCATTCATCTATCAATTAAATTGTTTCCATATCTTGGCTGTTATAAATAATGCTGCAACGGACATGGGAGTGCATATATATTTTGAACTACTCTTTTGCTTCCTTCATATAAATATCCAGGAGTGGAATTGCTGGATTTTATGGTAGCTCTATTTTCAACTTTTAGAGGAACTTCCATACACTTGTCCATAGTGACTACATCAATTTATATGCCCACCAACGGTACACTAGGGTTCCCATCCACTGTTGTTTTTTCCTCACATCTCCATACTGGCAAATGGGGCACAACTGTGCTCAGTCAATTAATATGATAATTGGCTCCAAAGTTGCAGCAGGAATTCAGCCAAAACGAATATATAAACCAAGATTACGGTAGACTGTTAAAAACTCCAAAGCAGAGAAACGTAGAATTTATAGTCCCTCCCTTTGCCAGTTTAAAATTTTCTATTGTGCAAATTTAAATCAGCAGCACAAGTATTTAAAGCCCTCTTTTGGAAATAACCAACCAGTTCATCATCCTCCCTCATGTGTACCTTTAAATACATTAATGAGTCATAAAGATTACTCAGACTTTAATCTGCTTAATCCAACCTCCAAGTGTTTTGATAGAAAATGCTGCAGGTCTCTCCTTTCTGTCGGAAAGTAATGGTAGCAATTTTGTCGTTGGCTCATCACAGAGGCGATTGTGTCCAGCATTACCATCCAAATATCGGCTCAAGTCTGCCCCCTAGAGTAGAGTAAGTAGTGTGCCTTTACAGTAATGATGAACTGTATTAATTTCATATTTCTGACACTGGTCTTTTCCAAAGAATGACCACCGTCTATTTTCTATGCTTCTGCATTATTTGAAAGTGTGTCAGATACTGCTTTTATAAGTTAAAAAAATTCATTTTAGTGGGGGAAATTTTATCTACAAATACAATTTTTCTGTTTTCTTTTTCTTTTCTTTTTGGTTAAGGCCACCCCTGCAGCGCATGGAAGTTCCAGGCAGGGATTGAATCTGAGCTGCATCTTCGACCCAAGCCATAGCTGTGGCAGCGCCAGATCCTTTAACCTACTAGTGCCCAGGGCTGGGATCAAACCCACACATCTGCAGTGACACACGTTGCTACATTTTTTTTTTTTTGTCTTTATTTCAGGGCTGCACCCAGGGCACATGGAGGTTCCCAGGCTAGGGGTCTAATGGGAGCTATAGCCTCGGGCCTATGCCACAGCCACGCAGGGTCCAAGCCACATCTTCGACCTACACCACAGCTCATGGCAACACCAGATCCTTAACCCACTGAGTGAGGCCAGGGATTGAATCTGCAACCTCATGGTTCCTAGTCGGATTCGTTTCCAATGCACCATGATGGGAACTCCAAGTTGCTACATTCTGATTCTTAACCCACTGCACCAGGGTGGGAACTCCAAATTTTTCTCTCTTTTTTTTCTTTTTTTTCTTTCTTTTTTTTTTTTGCTCCTGCCTGCAGCACACAGAAATTCCCTGGTCAGGGATGGAACTGGTGCCACAGCAGTAAACCAGAGCCACAGCAATAACAAGGGAGGATCCTTAACCTGGTGAGCCACCAGGGTACTCCCAGGTACAGCCCATCCTTGAATCCAGAAAGGGAAAGAACTTTCATATGTATCCTAGCTGAATTAGGAAGTAGCTATTGTCTCAGCCAGCCAGCCATGAGCCCTGGGAACTTGATTCAGTTCCCCTCCCATGAGTGGGCCACCACTCCTCGGACCTTTCTGCAGAGGTCCCAGCAGATGAGCAGACCATCCCCGAATCTGAACCTTGGTTGGTAAGACTAAAAAGTACCCAAAGTGAGGGTGGGGAAACAACTTTGTTCCCCACAACTGCAGCATAGCATGGATCTCAAAGGCAGGTCAGGTCCATCCTCCCCCTCAGTAGCAGCAAGTAACAGGCATACACGCCATATAATAGCTTAAAGTCATCTTTTTTTACTGTGTGGAAAAGCATAATTAAAAGGCTGCATGAAAGTGTCAATTCAAAATGGTGAGGGTACAAGTATGAGAATGGAAAAAATGCAAGTCAAAGATCATCACTATTTTACTTTTCTTTCACTATTTTCCTCTTCTTTTTTTCTGCCTTAATTTCCTTCTTCTGGAGTTCCCGTCATGGCTCAGTGGTTAACGAATCTGACTAGGAACCATGAGGTTGCAGGTTCAATCCCTGGCCTTGCTCAATGGGTTAAGGATCTGGCGTTGCCATGAGCTGTGGTGTAGGCTGCAGACATGGCTCGGATCCCGAGTTGCTGTGGCTCTGGCATAGGCCGGTGGCTACAGCTCCAATTAGACCCCTAGTCTGGGAACCTCCATATGCCTCGGGTGCGGCCCTAGAAAAGACAAAAAGACAAAAAAAAAATTTCCTTCTTTTTACTGTCTATGCTGAAGTGAGTTTGCTTCTTACATAAGCAATCAGTTGCAGTATGAGTTATGAGTAGTAGTTTTAAGAGATATTCTCCTTTACAAAATGGAGATTTTAGTAGCCCTTGGGCAATTGAAGATCCAAGACAGAGACAAAGGAAAAATAGAATTCTAGTATCCTTTCTTCTAAGGGAAAAAAAAATAGAATATGGACCTAATGTCTTTATTAATCTGATCGTAGCGATCATTTCGCAAAGTATGTCAAATCTGCATAAAGCCAAGAAAAAAAGTAGTGCCTGGAGTTCCCGTCGTGGCTCAGTGATTAACAAATCTGACTAGGAACCATGAGGTTGCAGGTTCCACCCCTGGACTACTCAGTGGGTTAAGGATTCGGAGTTGCCGTGAGCTATGGTGTAGGTTGCAGACACGGCTCCGATCCTGCATTGCTGTGGCTCTGGCATAGGCTGGTGGCTACAGCTCCAATTCGACCCCTAGCGTGGGAACCTCCATGTGCCGTGGGAGCAGCCCAAGAAATTACAAAAAAAGACCAAAAAAAAGGAGTGACTGCTTCATCAGCATAATGCACTAAAATTTGAAGTCTCTGGATACAGAGAAGATTAGCACAGCTCCCACATGAGGATGAGGCACAAATGTGTGGGGCATTCCATGTGTTTCAAATAAGTAATGAATGTAATGCACAGCATAGTGACTATATTGTATTGTATATTTGAAAGTTGCTAAGAGAGTAGATCTTAAAAGTTCTCATTACAAGAAAAAGATGTGTCCTGCTGTGTAGCACTGGGAACTATGTCTAGTCACTTATGATGGAGCATGATAATGTGCGAAAATAGAATGTGCGAAAATAGAATGTATACATGTATAAATTGTATTGGAGAAATAACTTAAAAATAATAATTTTTAACAATTAAAAAATAAAAAAGCAAGAAAAAGATGTGTAACTGTATGGTGATGGATGTTAATTAGATTTACTGTGGTTATCATTTCACAATATAGGCAAATACTGAAGCATTACATTGGACACCTGAAACTAATACGTTGTTATATGTCAATTATACTTCAATAAAAACAAGAAATAATTAAATACAATGTTGCCTCATAAAGTTAGAACCCAGCACATAAAACTAATCTCAGAGAATCACTCCCCACCCATGTAATCCAAATTGTAACCTACTTCAATCCTGCTTTTGCCATCCACACCTGCCCATTCACAAGCACATCACAAGCCTGCTAAACTAAAGAGAAACGAAAGTCCTGCCTCGGGTTAGGAACATGAGTCAGAATAAACTGGACTCAGTCCTAACTCTGCCACCTCACCAATGGGTTACCGAACCTCCCAAAACTCAGTTTCCTCAGCCAGCAAGTGAAAAGAATAGGTCTCATTTCAGAGTGGTGAGGATTATTTTAGGTAATGCATTCAAAGCTCAGCATAGTACTTGGCACATTAAATACCAGTTCTCCTTAAGTGATGGCCATTAGACATACTTACATAATAGCTTCTAATAAGGAAGTAAACTTCGAGTCACACCAATGACTTTTATTTAAAATTATTTGCAAGGCTGACGTGGAAGAAGGGTTGGTGAAGACATGTGGGTGGCTCTTTAAATATCTTTCTTTACATTTTCGAGAATTACTTTACTCAATCAAAATACCTTTTCTTCTTTTTATTCCCATAAAAGGGCAACAGCAGATCATACTCTCAAAAGCAGTTGGAGAATGACGCCAGCTGTCTTGGGGAGCAGCTGGACCTACCACCCCCTGAGTCACTCAGCATCTGCGACACACTTTTATAGCTCCCTCTCCTGGGCCTGGTGAATTGGGGCTCAGAAAACACGATAGCATCTGTAGTTGTGGTGCGGAAACAAAGCATTATTTGGGCCCTTTTTCAGGCAGGGCAGGTATATATGCTTCTCCAAGCTCTTCCTTCCTAGAGCTCCTCCTTTCCTCCACTTTCTTGTGAGACCTCATCTCCAGCCTCCAGCATTCTCTCTCATTTCTCTCCTTTCTGCTCTCAGGTCCCTGAAAATGAAGAGTCAGAAAAGGGTAGATATGCCAATAGGTAACAACATTCCATGTTTTTCCTAATGATCATAAGTGAAGAAAGCCATAATCATGTAGTAGACTTCACATCTTAGTTTCTAGCAGTAAATTAGCATAAATAAGTTAGCATGTTACTAAAGACTCAGCCATGGAATGGGGGGGTGGGCATCAGCAGATGGTCAAGGAGGAAACTCAAGCTGCCCTCAACTCTGACTGTGCCCCTCACAGAGGGATGTGATTTCACCACACAATAAAATTAGTGTTCTCCCAGTGCTTTTTGAAAAGGAACATGGCAAGTGAATCATACATGGAATGATTTTAACCTTATATTCACTCCCTTAAATTATATTAACTGGGTTTGCACTATGTTTTCATGTGAGGACTATGTAAAGAATGACATCCAACCACATTAACATTCCCAACAGGTTGTCCAGGGGTTCACATTCAATGATGAGTTAAACACATACTGTTGTTCTAGGATCAGGAGATACAGCACTAACTAGAGAGACCCTACCTCCTAGATGCTACACCTAGGTGGAGGGAGATAGACAATAAACTTTAAAGGAAACAAGAAACAATAATAACTATAAGCATGGTGAAATGACAGGAAGCTAGTGGGGGTAGGGACTCTGGTTCCCTTGGTCAGAGAGTGATTTTTAAGGGAATTAATTAAAAGGAATGGTGTTGGAGTTCCCGTCGTGGCGCAGTGGTTAACGAATCTGACTAGGAACCATGAGGTTGCGGCTTCGGTCCCTGCCCTTGCTCAGTGGGTTAAAGATCCGGCGTTGCCGTGAGCTGTGGTGTAGGTTGCAGACGCGGCTTGGATCCCGCGTTGCTGTGGCTCTGGCGTAGGCCCGTGGCTACAGCTCCGATTCGACCCCTAGCCTGGGAACCTCCATATGCCGCAGCCCAAGAAATAGCAAAAAGACAAAAAAAAAAAAAAAAAAGCATTACTCTCCCTCTCCTCCATTTGAACTGGAAAGGTGGAAAACCCCTGAGTGTCTATAAGGTGAACATATGCAGTGGTGAGTGGCAGTCAGATGAGCAAGGTCATGACTCAGCCCTGCAGGGTGAGTTATGGGGAATGTCTGGTTACTGTGGTGGTGTCGGCTACGCTACAGTGTTAAATTGTTGTCATAACCAGGTTATTTCATTTCTACCTATAATGGTCCATTAGTCAAAATCAGAAAGCCCAACAAATGATGAAGCCAACTACAAGTTAAAAGGAGCTTAAAAATTGTACATGCTCTGCAAATGTGCCTCCAGATTATTTTCATTAGCTCCAGAGGGTGTATTAAATCTATCCATCTGAACATATTTCATATTTAGCAGCCATGAATATCTCTAATCCCTATGAGAACAGTATAAAAAAAGAAAATATAGTGATGATTATTTGCGGATTGGATTTTCTCTTATTGAGAATAGAGACTGAGAACTGCTCATAAATAATGACCTGAAATATTTCTTTCTTTCACAAAATGTGAAAAATTAACAAAATAAGCCAGTTGAGTTTTTCAAAATCAAAATGAAAATATTTAATATTGTTGGTCATGATCAGGTCAAAAAGCTGTTTCTGGCTCTTCTTGATGATAAAAGATATAAAATTTAGGAGTTCCCACTGTGTCACAATGGGATTGGCAGCATCTTGGGAGTGAGCGCTGGGTTTCAGGTTCAATCCCCAGGTACAGTGGGCTAAGGATCTGGTGCTGCTGCAGCTTAGATCAGGACTGTGGGTAGGATCTGATCCCTGGCCTGGAGAACTCCATAAGCCACAGGGTGGCCAAAAATGAAAATAAATAAATCAATAAGTAAAATAAAAAATGTAAAATTTAAATCTACATATTAGCATGCCTTGGGCTCCCAAATAAAATATATATATATTTTTTAATTTGCTGACAAATCACACTTTTTAATGGCGTTAGCTTTAGAAAGCATATCAATTGCTAAATAGAAAAAAGTTTTAAAGTATGCAACATTCTGAATGTTTTATTTTGCATTAAGATAAACTTTACAATATATATTCCCTTTAAAAACTGACATGGGTGTTCCTGTTGTGGCTTAGCAGCAATGAACCCAACTAGTACCCATGAGGACACAGATTCAGTCCCTGGCCTCACTCAGCGAGTTAAGGATCTGGCATTGCCAAGAACTGTGGTGTAGATCACAGATGAGGCTTGGATCTGGTGTTGCTGTGGCTGTGGTGTAGGCTGGCAGCTGCAGCTCTAATTCAACCCCTAGCCTGGGAACTTCCATGTGCCAAGAGTTCAGCCCTAATAAGCTAAAAAAAAAAAAAAAGACATAAAATAAAATAAACTTAAAATTATTTCTCATATATATTTATCATATAATATGATAACAAAGTTTAATGATTTTATAAATTCCTAGCAGATTTCTAGTTATTATACAGTTGTCCCTCATTATCTGCAAGGGGATTGGTTCCAGGACCACCCATGGACACCAAAAGCTGAAGATGTTCAAGTCCATGGGTAAGGAATCTGAGAATACAAAGGACCAACTGTATAAAACTGTGAAGAGAGTTCTTGAGTCAAAAAAGTTGAAAATGCTGCCTTGGCTATCTTGGCATTCAAAATGAAGAAGTGGGAAATGAATGAAACATTTTTATATTTTAGTGATATTGTAATGAACATCTCTTTAAATAAGAAAACTGATTTCACAGAGTTCCTGCTGTGATGCAGTAGGTTAAGAATCTGACTGCAGCAGCTCTGGTTGCAGCTCTGGTTACTGCAGATGCACAAGTTTGATCCTCAGCCCACCACAGAGGGTTAAAGGATCTGGCATTGCCAGAGCTGCAGCCATTTAAAAAAAAAAAAAAAAAAGGAAAGAAAGAAAACTGATTTCACACCACACACTTCTGTAAATATGTGATATGAATTTTTTTTCTGAGGCCACAGAACCAACAAAGAACTGTTCAGATTAAAATTGTTTTTCAAAATATATTTATGGAGTTCCCGTCGTGGTGCAGTGGTTAGCGAATCCGACTAGGAACCATGAGGTTGCGGGTTCAGTCCCTGCCCTTGCTCAGTGGGTTAACGATCCGGCGTTGCCATGAGCTGTGGTGTAGGTTGCAGACGCGGCTTGGATCCCGCGTTGCTGTGGCTCTGGTGTAGGCTGGCGGCTACAGCTCCGATTCAACCCCTAGCCTGGGGACTTCCATATGCCGTGGGAGCGGCCCAAAGAAATAGCAAAAAGACAAAAAAAAAAAAAAAAATATATATATATATATATATATATATATATATATATATATATATATATACCCTCCCTTGTTCTGAAGAATTTAAAGCAAGACAGTCCCCTAATTAATATAGTTAATGACTTTAACATATAGTTTTGAGACAGAAATTCTTTCACATGTTTTATTCCTGCCAAAAGTTCATAATGTGAATCTAATCATGAGGAAATATCAGATGAACTCAAACTGAGCTTCATTCTAGAAAACCATTGGCCTATACTCTTCAGATGCCAGTTCCATCAAAGACAAGAAAAGACTGAGGCACTGCCCCAGAATAAAATAGCTTAAAGGGACATGAAAATCTGTTGTAATGTATGATCTAGAATCTCACTATAAAAAATATTATTGAGACAACTGGCAAAATATGAATAAGTTCAATAGATTAGACAAAAGTATCAGTGTTAATTTCCTGAGTTTAATTACCATACTGTGTTTATGTAAAAAAAAATTTTCTCGTGCCTTTGCAGGTGGGAAGGAGAAAGAGGGTATAAGTTAACGTAATAATGGAATTCCCTGGTGGTGCAGTGAGTTAAGGATCTGGCATTGTCACTGCTATGGCTCGGGTCACTGCTATGGTGCAGGTTTAATCCTTAGCCCAGGAGTTTTCACATGCTGTGGGTGCAGCCAAAAAAAAAAAAAAATGTGATAACATGTTGGGAGGGAATCTAGATGAAGGGTGTATTCTTTGCACTATTCTTGCAACATTGCTCTAAGTCTGAAGCCATATCCTTAAAAAAAAAAGTACAAAGAAAAGACATAAACTTAAGATTGGAGATACAGTGAATGACAGCTATTCACTATTCTTCCTTCCTTATTCCCCTTACGATCCTGTAGAGAAAGCAGCCGACTGAAGGAGAATCATAGATCCAGAAAGACACCATCAGTGACAAAAGCAAGGTGTCACCTCTGAGACAAAGACACACAGGGACAGTACCCCAACAACCATCACTGCTGGGCAGAAGGCACTATGCTCAGGTGGACAGTGAGATCAGAAGCACTTGAGTGTCTTCCCCTTTCCATTCACAGAGCCTAGCTCAAAAACCAGGTGGCAATACACCTAGGTTACTTACTTGGCTCTGCCCACTACATGGCAGAAACAGATCATGATTCTTGTTTTGCAAAAAAAAACAAAAACCAAAGACCCACAAAAAAAGAAGTATTTTGTTCAAGGCCTCTCAGTGAGCATGCTGCTGAGATGAAAAACTACCTCCCAATTAATTTATCTCAGATTTATTATGTTATGTATCATGTTTGGCATCATCAGTGGTGTTTCTATTCTTCCCCCATCTCATGCACTTGAATCTCCTGTGGTTTACTTAGACTCCCATGAGGCCACTGTGAATGCCTAGCCTTCTCTTGCTCCTGCTTCTGCTCCTGATCCTGCTCCTGGATATCCACTCAACAGAGTACAGAGATTGCCCTCTGAGTGCTTCTTAAAGCACAGGGAAGGAGTTCCCCCATGGCCTAGCAGGTTAAAGATCCAGCATTGTTACTGCAGCAGCTCTGGCCACTGCTGTGGTGTGGGTTTGATCTGGGACCCGGGAAATTCTGCTTGCCTCTGGTGCAGCCAAAAAAAACTTTTTTTTAATTTTTAAAAAGCCCTTACAAGGAGATATCACTTGTATCTGGAATCTAATAAAAATTATGGAACTAGAGACTCTCATACTAAATGAAGTCAAAAAGAGAAAGACAAATACCATAATATCACTTCTATATGTAATCTAATATACAGCACAAATGAACCTATCTACAGAAAAGAAACAAACTCATGGACTTGGAGAACAGACTTGTGGTTGCCAAGGGGGAGGGAGAAGGAGTGGGATGGACTGAGAGTTCAGGGTTAGTAGATGCAAACCATTGCACTTGGAGTGAATAAGCAATGAGATCCTGCTCTATAGCACAGGGAAATATATCCAATCACTTCTGATGGAACATGATGGAGGATAATGTGAAAAAAAAAGAATATATATGTATATATTTTATATATTTATATATATATATATAAAATATATATTTATATATTTTATATATTTATATATATATATATATATATATAAAACTGGGTCACTTTGCCGTATAGCAGAAATTGAAAGAACTTCAAATCAGCTATAACAAAAAATATTTACATGTTTTATTAATAAATGAGAATGAAAAAGGAAAAAAATCATAAATGAGTTCTCTTGTGGTGCAATTGGGTAAGGATCTGATGTTGTCCCTGCAGTAGCTTGGGTCACTGCTATGGTGCAGGTTTAATCCCTGGCCCAAGAACTTCCACATGCCACAGGCATGGCCCAAAAAAAAAGATACAAAAGAGGACTCACTTATAAAACAGAAACTCACAGATTTCAAAATCAAACTTATGATTACCAAAGGGGAAACCACGGCGGGGAGGGGTAAATTGGGAGGATGGTTTTAACTCACATTCACTACTATATATAAAATAGATAACTAACAGGGACTTACTGTACAGCACAGGGAGGTCTAGTCAATGTTCTGTAATAACATATATGGGGGAAAGAATGGATATATGTATATGAATGGATATATGATTCACTTTGCTATACACCTGAAACTAATACAACATTGTAAATCAACTATACTGCAATAAAAAAAAATTTTTTTTAAGCACAGGGGAACACAGAACCATCACAAACTACTTCCTACCAGATTAAATATGAAAGGACAGGAGCAGTAGGGGGAGTTTCTTCCTCCTCAGATAGAGAAAGGAGAATGAATCACAATTATTCATAAGGGTGATGAAAATAGCCCCAAAGAACCAGAGGACCTTGGTAACAAAAACATTCCATATATGATCCTTCAGGAATTCTTCCTATACCAGATGTCTTCAAAAATAATAATTTTAAAATGTTATATACATCTGGGTTCCCTAAAATTGAGTGCCATTTCTCAAAGATCTCAACACCAAGTTGAGAAAATTTGTTTCTCCTTAAACTAGAGGAAGGTGGACCTTTTGGTGTTCCTTTTCTAAAATGGCTTAAATATTCAATAATTCTGTTACATACCAAAGAGACAGAGCGCTTGGTTCTAAAGCACAGCTGCTGTTCAAAGGACTCTGAAAATGCCTGAATTTTGGAATGAGATCTTTCTTTTGATTCCAGTGGCTCCTTGAATGACCCATCCCCTGAGCGTTTTCTGTAATCCCGCATGTGAGTACAGCTTCGAAATCCCTGGTCCTCATATGAATGTCTTCTAGGGTGGCTATCAGATGACATGAGCCTGGGAAGCACAGGAAACTGGGAATACAGAATAAAAAAATTTACAATCTAAAGAGATTACACAATATTAGCACAGAGATAGAATGTCTATAAATTACTAACCATACAAATCTGATGTTGAACTGAAATTTTATCTCCTTGATTGGTGGGACTTTTCTCCTGCAGCGAGGTAGTATAGTCAATTGATTAAAACATTAAGTGGAACATCCCAAGCCTAGCTTTGTTGCTCCTTCGTCATTAGGGCAGTATAATGAATGTTCCAAGCCTTAAATTGATATGTAAAAATAAATTCCTAAATGATCAAGAGAAATGTTTAGTGAGGCCATAAATACTTAAGAAATAATACAAAAGTGAATATTTGTGTGATTTCTATACGGAGAAGGCATTTCTAAACAAAAGAGCAAAAGAAAAAGTCATAAGGAAAAATATTAATTAAGTATATAAAAATAAAGGTAGTGTGCCTAATAAAACATATAAGTGTATGGTAGACCAAAAAAATTTTTTTAAATATGTGTTACATACTACTAATGTTTAATAAAATATCTTGAAAATAAATAAGTGTATTTCATATAATACCGACAAACATTTCATGTAATACAAAGACATCAATGTTAAAATCACAACTGGAAAATAATCAAAGGACAGACCGTTCAGAGAAGCCAAACTTCTTAAAAGAATTGTGATCTTGGAGTTCCCATTGTGGCACAGCAGAAACAAATCTGACTAGTAACTATGAGGATGCGGGTTCAATCCCTGGCCTCACTCAGAGGGTTAAGCATCCAGAGCTGCTGTGAGCTGTGGTGTAGGATGCAAACACAGCTCGGGTCCTGCGTTGCTGTGGCTGTGACATAGGCTGGCAGCTGCAGCTCTGATTCGACCCCTAGCGTGGGAACCTCCATATGCTACAGATGCGGCCCTAAAAAGCAAAAATAAATAAATAAATAAGAATTGTGATCTTTGCTCTCTTAATGTCTCTCACTTTCCAACCCACTACAATTCAGCTTTTTCACCCACACTAACTTGAGTCAGGATATTGGTCTCCATGTTGCCAAATTCTGTGCACTTTTTGGTCTTCTAATTATTCAGTAGAATTTAATAGCAGGTGCCCAGGGGACCCTTCTGGCAACAGTCTTTGTCTTGCCTTCTACCACTGCACCCTCTTGGTTTCCCTTTTGATCTTTCTGTCATGGTGTCTTAGACTTTTTTGCTCACTTCATCCTTCTATCTGCTCATAACTGTTGGAGTCTCCCAGTGCTCTAAATTAGTCTTCCTTCCCCCCCTTTCCTTTCTCACTTTACATTGTCTCCCTAAATGTCTCATCTCTAGGCTTCAATTTCTATCCATAACCCAGTTTCCTCATGTATATTGTGAGCCCAGACCCCTCTTCTGAACTTCTGCCCACTCAGCTTCTCCTCTTGTTATCCCATAGGCACTCAAGCCAACTTGTCTGAATTGGAATTTATCATTTCTCCTCCCCAAACCCATTTCTCAAGTGCCCCTCACTCAGGAAAAGGCACCACCATTTGCCCAGTGATTCAGAACAGTAACTCTGAAGCCACCCTCCACATCCAATTGCCAAGTCAGCAGATTCCACTCAAGTGTCTCTCAAAACCATCCACTTTTTTCCAGTGCCACTGTTACTACCCTAATCCAAGTTATCATTACCTTTCATCCAAATTACAACAGCACCCTCAAAGTAGTGGATATCTGTATTCACTCTTACTTTATTTCATCCCCACAGCAGCCAGTGTTGTTAAAATAACAACAAAGAACTCGTACCTGAACACTTTCCGCTTTGCACCTCATCTTGCACCACCCCACCCCTTCAGTGACACAGCCTTACTGGTCTCTGTCTGTTCCTCCAGCTCACAGGCACTTTCACAAGGGGTCTTTTCTGGCTGTGACCTCACCCACCACCCCACCCCTTCACCTCATTACTGGCCAATCATCCTTCAGTCACTGTGGAAACTGCATTTCCCCAGAAAGTCTTTCCTACCATCCCTGAACATTCTTCTGAGATCTCATCCTTAATTATGATACTAATTACAACTGTCATCACTAATTTGGTTACTTTTGTTACACAACTCTCTTCTCCATTAGACTATATGCGCTATCATGTCAAGGGCTGTATTTCATCTCTGCTAGAATCCCAGTATGCGAACTTTGCCTTGTTCAGAGCTGGCATTCATTAAATATATATTGAATGAATACATGTATAAAGAATGAAAGAAAAAGAAATACCAAATGGTAAAAATTTGGTATTTCTTTTGGTAATGGTAAAAATTGTTAATGCTTAGCAGTAGTCAAAAATTATGGTAAAATGAAATAACATACAATTTTACCTTTATATATATATATATATATATATATACACATATATTTTTTTGTCTGTTTTTATTTATTTATTTATTTTAATTTTTTGTCTTTTTGCTATTTCTTTGGGCCGCTCCAGCGGCATATGGAGGTTCCCAGGCTAGGGGTCCAACCGGAGCTGTAGCCACCGGCCTACGCCAGAGCCACAGCAACGCGGGATCCAAGCCGCATCTGCAACCTACACCACAGCTCACAGCAACGCCGGATCATTAACCCACTGAACAAGGGCAGGGACTGAACCCGCAACCTCATGGTTCCTAGTCGGATTCATTAACCACTGCGCCACGACAGGAACTCCTTTTTTTTTTTTTTTTTTTTTTTTAATGATACTAACACTAGCAAGAGTGCCAGGGAATAGGCACTGTCATTTCTGGCTGGTAGGACTAGAAATGTGCACAACCTTCCTAGAAAGTTGTTGGCAATAGGAGCCTAAAGTCTTAAAATACTTCTCTCCTTGAGCTGATCCCTTGCACATCATTGTGGGCTGTATTGTGTCATCCTTCCCCCCAAATTCACATGTCGAAGACCTACATGAGTAGCTGAGAACTGACTGTATTTGGAGATTGGACATTTAAAGATTAGGTTAAAATGAGGCCATGAGTGTGGCCCTAATCCAATCTGATGAGTGTCCTTATTATAAGAAGAAGAGATGAGAGACACCAGGGATACATTCACACAGAGGAAAGACCATGTGAGGACACAGCAATAATGTGCCATCTACAAGCCAAGGAGAGAGGCCTCAGAAGAAACCAAACCTGCTGACACCTGGATCTTGAACTTCCAGCCTCCAAATCTGTGTGGAAATAAATGTCTATTGTTTAAGCCATCCAGTCTATGGCATTTTGTTATGGCAGCCTGGGGAAACCCACACACATGTCTAGAAAGTTACTCTCAAACAATAATCACAAATATGGGAAGCTCCTGCTGTGCACAATGGGATTGGCAGCATCTGGGAGCATTGGGATGTGGGTTCGATCCCCAGCCCAGCACAGTGGGTTAAGGATCTGTGTCACCACAGTTGTGGCTTAGGTCATTACTATGGCTTGGATCTGATCTCTGGTCCAGGAGCTCCATAAGCCTAGGAGTGGCCAAAAACGAAGGAAAAAAAAAGGAGTTCCCATCGTGGCTCAGCAGTAATGAACCCAACTAGTATCTATGAGGATGTGGGTTCAATCCCTAACCCAGCTCAGTAGGTCAAGGATCCAGCATTGTCGTGAGCTGTAGCATAGGCCGGCAGCTACAGCTTGGATTTGACCGCTAGCCTGGGAACCTCCATATGCCATGGGTGAAGTCCTAAAAGAAAAAGAAAAAAAGAAAGAAATATGGTTAAAGATTTATAGAGCTGCTAGGATACATGAGGTAACTGTATATTAGTCCATTTACTCCAGGTCAGACATAATACTTGATGTTGTGGATAAAGTGGGGAGCAAAGTACACAGTGTTTCTCCCTTTTAGAGTTTATGTCTACCTGGGAGAAAAATACTAAACAAACAGGGCCTATGCCTACATTCTTGACCAAATGCTATAAAGGGAATGTTCAAGGTGCCATAAGATGGTATATCAGAGTAAAATCTCATATATTTGAGGGGGTGTTGGGGTGGCTGGGAGGCTCAGTGGAGACTTCTGCAACGGGGTGACAATTCAGCTATAAGCTGAAGAACTAATTAGGGAACAGAGTCCACTTGTCTGCCTGAGGATGAGACCATGTGTACAGAAGCCCTGCCACAGAGAGAGCTTGCTGGCATGGAAGGAAAGAAGCCTGATGGGGTTGGGGAGCACCTGAGAGGAGGAAGAAGGGCTGGAATGGGAAGGTGGTAAGGGGCTGGAGTCAGGAGAAATAAGATAAGCCATATATATTTTTTTTTTTCAGAGCAGTACCCATGGCACATGGAAGTTCTCAGGCTAGTGAGTCAAATCCAAGCTGCAGCTGCTGGCCTATACCACAGCCACAGCAATGCGGGATCCAAGCTGCATCTGTGACCTACACCACAACTCATGGCAACACCTGATCATTAGCCCACTGGATCGAGGCCTGGGATCAAACCCAAATCTTCATGGATATTAGTCCAGTTTGTAACCCGCTGAACCACAATGGCAACTCCCAAGATAAGCAATCTTAACATAATCAACTCTGGGAGTTCTCTGGTGGTCTAGTGGTTAGGATTTGGCACTTCCACCCCTGTGGCCCAGGTTCAGTCTCTAGTCTTGGAGCTGAGATCCCACATCAAGCTGCTGTGCATTGTGGGAAAAAAAAAAAAAAAAAAAAACACAAAACAAAAAACATACCCAACTGTTATCAAAGGCTTTCTCTGCGATGTGGCCTTGTTTTCTTCATGATCCACAGTGATCATGTATTGTATGATTAGGAAAACAACACTTAAAAATTTTGAGATTGGGGCACAGAAGGACAAATATGGCATGATTCCGTTTACATTAGGTATCTGGTCAACTCATAAAAGCAAGGAATATAAAAGTGATTGTCAAGGGCTGGGAGGATGCAGAAATGGGGAGTTGCTAATCAATGGGTCTAAAATTTCAGTTATGCAAAGTGAGTAAGTTCTAGAAATCTGCTACACAACATTGTGTCTATAGAAAACAATACTGTACTGTACACTTAAAAGTCTGCCAAGGAGGGGAGTTCCCATCGTGGCTCAGCAGAAATGAATCTGACTAGCATCCATGAGGACACAGGTTCGATCCTTGGCCTTGCTCAGTGGGTTAAGGATCCGGGGTTGCTGTGAGCTGCGGTGTATTATGTCACAGAAGTGCTCAGATCTGACGTTGCTGTGGCTGTGGCACAGGCCTGCAGCTGCAGCCCTGATTTGACACCTAGCCTGGAAACATCCATATGCCACAGGCGGTGGCCCTAAAAAAAAAAAAAAAAAAAGGAAAAAAATCTGCCAAGGGATAGCTCTCATGTTACTTGTTCTCACCATACTAAAATTTTTAAAATAATAATTTAAAATGTGAGAGTGGGAGTGAAATTCAGATGTTTGTACAAATGTCCTCTTCCACTGAGAGGCCTGAAAAAAATGACAAGGGTTTCCATCACAATATAATTAAAGTGTATATTTAATACCTCTTTATGTCAGAGGAAATTTTCAGTTTATTTGTTCTGGTGTGGGACCTTGTGAGAAATAAGCTTAAAAGAGCATTCTAGGAGTTTCTGTCGTGGCTCAGTGGTTAACGAATCCGACTACGAACCATGAGGTTGCGGGTTCGAATCCTGGCCTTGCTCAGTGGGTTAGGGATCCGGCATTGCCTAGAGCTATGGAGTAGGTTGCAGACACAGCTTGGATCCTGCATTGCTGTGGCTCTGGTGTAGGCCAGTGGCTACAGCTCCGATTGGACCCCTAGCCTGGGAACCTCCATGTGCTGCAGGAGCGGCCCAAGAAATGGCAAAAAGACAAAAAAAAAAAAAGGCATTCTAATTGGTTACAGAGAAAAGCTCCCACTTTTAAAAATGTTTGCTTACTGAGAAAGCTCTACTTACATAATTTTATATACCCTTCTAATGTAATTTCCCTCATTAAGATTGGTATCAATGCCCTAAATAGCTTATTTTTACAAGGTATGGACTTGTCACCTCCACAACCATGGACCAACTTTATCCCCATGCTGTGAAGCAGGTCTGACACATGGGCTGGAATCCCCCACACCCTGAGCTCGCCAGCTAGGCTCCCCAGCCCCCAGACTACAAAGCCCAGAAAACGATTTCTGTCAAAGAAAAATCCTACGCAGTCTCTGACCCCAAGCCATAGGTTCTCAACTTTTTTTTGTTTTTAAATAAAAGGGTTATGTAATATCTTTACTTCAAGAGCTTAACTACTTGATGTTCTTTTTTCTGGGTTTAATTGCAATTACCCTTCAATTGTACCCCTCTGGCTCTCTGAGTAAATGCAAGCACCTGAGCCACCCATTAACAACAGCAAGATGAGAAACAAGAGGGATAAAAATCCAGGTGCTGAGATAATAAGAGCTATGTTGATTCATCGTGCATGGTGTGTGTCAGGCACTCTGGGGGCCATGCCCTTATTGCTAACCTCAGAATAAATCCTACAAGGGAATCATTCCTCCCCTTTTACAGTTGAGGAAAATGAATCTTAGTCTGGCTAAGTGACTTGCCTAACATTATGTGACTAGTAGACAGGATTAAGATGGCAGAATGGAAGGACTGGAGTTCAACTTCTCTCATAAAAACAACAAAATTACAACCAAGGAGTTCCCGTCGTGGCGCAGTGGTTAACGAATCCGACTAGGAACCATGAGGTTGCGGGTTTGGTCCCTGCCCTTGCTCAGTGGGTTAATGATCCGGCGTTGCCGTGAGCTGTGGTGTAGGGTGCAGACGCGGCTTGGATCCCGCGTTGCTGTGGCTCTGGCGTAGGCCGGTGGCTACAGCTCCGATTCAACCCCTAGCCTGGGAACCTCCATATGCCGCGGGAGCGGCCCAAGAAATAGCAACAACAACAACAAAAGACAACAAAAGACAAAAAGACAAAAAAAAAATACAACCAAATGCTGAGCAATCTTCAATCAAATGGACTGGAAACTTTCAAAAAGATATCCTACTCCAGAAGACAAAGAGGAGGCCACATCAAGAGGTAGGAGGGGCAATTATGTGATATAAGTAACCCCATATCTCCTGGGTGGGAAGCTCCACAGACTGGAAAGTAACTGGTTCACAGAGACTCACCTATAGGAGTGAGAGTTCTGAGTCCCACGTCAAGTCCCCACGCCTGGGGATCTGGCACTGAAAGAGCCCCCAGAGCATCTGGCATTGAAGGCCAGTGGGGCTTGTGTGCAGGAGCTCCATGGGACTGGGGAAATGGAGACCCCATTCTTGAAAGGCACACACAGGATTTCATGTGCACTGGGTCCCAGGGCAAGGCAGAGGCTCCATAGGAATCATGGTTGGACCTGACTGCAGTTCTTGGAGGCTTTCCTGGGAAAACAGGGAGTAACTGTGGCTCATTGAGGGAGAAGGACATTGGATGCAAAGGCCTTGGGAATATTCATCAGCATGTGTTTCTCTGGAGATGGCCATTTTGAGAAAATCTGGCCCTACCCATCAGCGCTGAGAAGCCCCATGCCACACAATAATCCAGGTGGGATCACAGCCCCACCCATCAGTAAACAGACTGCCTGAAGACCCCCTTCCCCCTGCCAGGCACACAGCCACCTCTAATCTCACCCAGAGACAAAGCCCCACCCACCAGAGGGATAGGAATAAGCCCCACCTATCAGTGGGAAGGCACCAGTCCCTCCCATCAGGAAGCCTACAACAAGCTCCCCTCCACACACCACCTTCAGCCCCAAGGGAAGCAGACATCAGAAATTAAACGGAAAGAAATAACAGCATTTGCAGTAACATGGATGGACCTAGAAATTATCATACTAAGTGAAATCAGTCAGATGGTGAGATACCAATACCAAATGCTATCACTTACATGTGGAATCTAAAAAAAGACACAATGAACTTCTTTGCAGAACAGTTACCAACTCACAGACTTTGAAAAACTTATGGTTTCCAAATGAGACAGGTCAGGGGGTGGAGGGATGCACTGAGGGGTTGGGATGGAAAGTCTATAAAATTTGGCTGTGATGATCATTGTACAACTATAAATGTAATAAAATTCATTGAGTAATAAAATACTAAAGGAAAAAAAAAGATGTAAAAAAAAATAAAGAAAACCAGGAAGTTCCCTTGTGGCACAGCGGGTTAAGGATCCAGCATTGCTGCAGCTGTGGCGCAGGTTGCAACTGTGGCGTGGGTTTGATTCCTGGCTTGGGAACTTCCTCATGCCAAAACAAAACAAACAAGCAAAAATAGGTGACTAGTGAGTTTACTAGAGGTAAATTGCCAAGTCTAAGTGTAAGACAGACTTTCTTTGGATTTAAAAATCCTAAACTTCTGTCTTCAGCACCCTAACAACTTCATTCTGTTTCTGTGTAAAACTGCCTGTAAACATTCTTTTAACAATGTATCAGTTATAAAAATACTGTATGGTACTCTTAAAAATCTGCCAAGAGATCTCATGTTAACCTGTTCTCATTATACTCAAACTTTAAACATTCTATTTCAGAAGTGATAATGGTAATTTGTAGGTCTTTAGGAATTAGTCTAAAAGAATTTTATGTGATGAGTATTTGATAATGTAGTCTAATTGCTTATAAACAGAGCTAAGATGCTATATATGGAAACAACATCAGGAAAAAAATAGATTTAGGTGTTCAACTGGTAAAATAGTAGGTCAACACCATCCACTGGACATCATTTAGGGAAACTAAAAGATGTTTTAAACTCTGATGAAGAAAATGAAGAAGAAGGGGGAGTGGGAGGGAAAAAGAGGGGGAGGGAAGAGGAGGAGGAAGGAGGCGGGGGGAGTAAAAGAAGAATTGGTACTTATTAGGTACCAGGCACTGTCCCATTTACATGTTGGGAATTTGAAGCAGAGTGAGGTCGGGTAAACTTGCTCAGAGTTCGGCTGCCAGCAGTAGATTCTGGGAGGCTACCTCCAGAGGCGACACTCTTAACCACTCCGCTCTGCTGCCTTCCCTGCAACTCCTCTATCTCAGTACCCAGCAGAAAAGAAAACAATCCATGGACCATTATGTTAAAAGCTCCTCTGTAGAATTGTTGCTGATGCCTGAAATTCTATCACTAGTTTCATTTCTTTGGATTAAAGCATCATCTCCTCTTGAAATTAAATCCAAATTTAATCTGAAAAACAAGGAACTGGGCGCAGTGGAAAACAAATCTGACCAGTATCCATCAGGACGAGGTTTTGATCCCTGTCTTCACTCAGTGGGTCCAGGATCCGGCGTTGCCCTGAGCTGTGGTGTAGGTCACAGACTAAGCTCAGATCCCACATTGCTGTGGCTGTGGTATAGGCCACCTGCTACAGCTCTGATTCCACTCCTAGCCTGGGAACCTCCATATGCCACAGGTGCGGCCCAAAAAAGAAAAAAAAAATTAAGGAACCGCTATTAGTCATGAAACTTGAGAGCATGCCCTCTCTCTTGGGGTTTGTGAGAAACCCTCTAAGGGGTCCATGCCCCCACCCCATCCCTATTGTGAGCAACTACAGGAGAAAAATTGCTATAGTGTAATACTACAATGAAGAGAGTGTGTAGCCATCATTGGGTCAATCAGAAATAAAAATTAAAATTAGATATACCTATACAGCTTTTTTTTAGGGGGGGTCTTTTGTGCATTTAGAGCCTCACCCACACCATATGGAGGTTCCCAGGCTAGGGGTCGAATCGGAGCTGTAGCTGCTGACCATGCCACAGCCACAGCAATGCGGGATGTGAGCTACATCTGCAACCTACACCACAGCTCAGGGCAACACTGGATCCTTAACCCACTGAGCAAGGCCACAGACGGAACCTCATGGATACTAGTCAGATTCGTTAACCACTGAGCCATGACAGAAACTCCTCTACACAGCTTTAAATGGAGAATATGAAGACAATATAAAATTGGCTAAAGGTGATTTTTTTTTTTTCTTTTTAAGGCTGCATATGGAAGTTCCCAGGCTAGGGATGGAATCAGAGCTACAGCTTCCCGCCTACACCATAGCCACAGCAATGCTGGATCCTTAACCCACTGAGTGAGGCCAGGGGTAAAGCCCATGTCCTCAGGGTTACTAGTTGGGCTCCATTACTGCTGAGCCACAATGGGAACTTCCTAAAGGTGATTATTTTAAAAAAGAGAAAGAATCCATTGGGTGCAGATAGGTAGAAGCTACTTTTATATCTTCTCATACGATATCATGAGGGCCAGCATATACTGTCCCTCCCTACCTTAAACATCAAAGAAGCACTAAGAGAAAAGAAAGACTTCAAATTACTGACTTTATTTTTTTTTTACCAAGGACTTCAGGACAATAAAGTTAGATTTTTTTAATTTGCTTTAAATCATCAATCACAGATTATAATGAGATTAAAATATGAAAAAGGAGTATTCTCTGAGAAGGAGAAAACTTCACCCTTTGACTACCTCATTCTTTCTGCTAAATTTGTATCTTCTGCTAGATTGGAAGTTCCACAAGCACAGAAGCCATGTATGTTTTCTTTTACCCTATAATCCTACTGTGCCTTGCACAATGCCTGGCACATAGTAGGTGTTCAATAAATAGGTTTAATAAATTAACACTCCATCACATGGTTTTGCAAGATACAAGAGGCTAAAGAACCATATTAGAAACCACATTCAAATAGGAAAGGGGGGAGAAATTCTTCTCTTCCTATGCACGTAATACTGATGGATATAGATTACTAATAAGTTGCAAAAGGGAAGGGCCTTAGACTGGATCACTGGGGAGAGGAAGAAAAAAGATAAGGCTAAGAGTAAGCTTTTTAACAACATTTTTATTGAGCTCAAGCAAAACACAAAAAACTTGAAAATCTAATTGTTCTCTTATCTCTAAAGTAAGAAAAATTTTAACACATTTTAGAATTAGAAAAGTTAAGTATCCAACTACAGACGCACTTCACAAATACCTGTCCTTGTGTGAACAGAGATGAAGAATCAGACTCCCTATTTTTCAGAACTCTGCCCACACTGCCCTGGGTCCCCTGATCTGTGTTCTGTGATTTGTGCTTTCTATTAAGTCAGGTTGTCATGTTTACCCCTTGCTTTATCTTCTTAAATAAACTTATGCAGAGTTTTCTTGTGGCACAGCAGGTTAAGCATCTGGCATTGTCACTGCAGCAGCTTGGGTCACTGCTGTGACATGGGTTTCAACCCTGGCCTGGGAACTTCCACAAAAAATAAATAAACACACGCTTTCTGCATGTCAGTCTGATAATTATGGAATTTATTATTGACTCAGAGAATGCAAGCAGGTTGATTCAGGCATATGTCCAAAGCAGTATGAGCAGGAAAAAAAAATATATGTGGACCCATTTAGAAATGTTCTGCAAAACAAATCCTGTTATTCCCCAATAGTTTGAGGCAAACAACATTGCAATCTACAAGAGGATTCTCTAATAGGGTGGATTATCCCAGTTCTTAAAGTCTAATAGATACTAAAATTTATTCAAGAAACTGTATTTTATAAGTCATGTTTCTTTGTTTTCATATTTTCTGTGGCTCCAATGGGCTGTCATAGTAAATAGTGAATCTCATTTTTTCTCTTTATTTCTCCCTGGTTCTCATTATCTAGCTAAAGGCTAGTCACACTCCTGGTTCATACATTATGAATACCCAACTCAATGTGTGACATAAGAGATTAAAAGGAGACCATGACAAGCAGGTGTTTATTTTCTAACAGAATCACAAAAAATTAGAGCTAAAAGCGTTCCTGGAGATCATCCAGTGCAACCTCTCTCCTTTATCACTTAAAGAACCCGAAGTTCAATGAAGTGTTGAAACATGCCCTTTATCCTTGAATATATATTTGGTAAGAGATCTGATTTCAAATATTTGTGTCTCAAAGAGGTCTCATTCCTTAAACTTGCTGATCATTGGGAGTAAAAGAGATTGCCTTACACACTATAATATACTTCTCACGCATTATGCTTCCAGGAACTGTGGAGCTAAAAATAAAATAAAATAATATTACCCCCCAAACTTATTTGGTTCTGGAGTTAGCAGAAGCAGGGAGATGGTGGAATATTCTCTGGTAGCTGGAATGCTAAGTGTTATGCGAAAAAGAAAAGCTATATTAATCTCCATAACTCTGAAGCAGAAAACAAACATGTCTACCGGGGGGTCTTCTAGCACCTCAGTTGAGCAAAAATCCCTGGCTGTACCTGCTGCCAAGTCCAAACCTGGCCAGGCCCATCCAATCCCCTCTTGGGACTTTTCCTGCTCATACCTTGCTCCCCCTCGATTCCAGGTGCTCTGCCTAGCCATGGGGAAATAGTGCTAAGGGCAGGAGAATTTTGGCTTTCTCTCCCACCCCAAAACAAAATAAGAACCAAAAGAAAGGATATATCAGATTTATCAAAGGTAGTGATTAATTTTGTGGAATCCCCAATTCCTTAGATATCACCAAATAGTGGAGCTATTTTCAGTATTTCAAAAAGACCATTGAAAATTGTACAGTGATCCACACCAATGCTATGCAAACTATAACATCGGGTTTCTTTCCTTTGGCTTGAATTACATTACCACTCAACAGGATTATCTCAGGCTTATCAGGAGCTCTGAAGAGCAGTTAAATATATCTTAGGTTGCTAAAAACAAAGGAATCATTACTTAATAGATGAAAACCAGGTCCCTTGGAGGACAGGATAAAATGATAAAAGGGATTTTTGTGAATATGAAAAAAAGGCTTGGAAGTACTGATTTTCAGCCAAAGAAAACTTTATACTTCAAAAAGATCTCAGAGAAATCCCCCTCCCCTAGTTCAGCTCTCCCCTGGTTCCATGATAATAACTCACTGGGCAGGGCAGGGAGGTTTTCCTGCTAATGGCATCTTGTGATCCATGGCGGTCCCGGAGTCCTCTCTCATCCTCCTCTATCCAGCTGTGACCCCAGAAGCTGCTCATCCATTTGGCAAAACACACATCATCATCATCATCATCTTTGTGCTCCATGTAAAGGTGATTCAAAATATCGACGCCCTGTCCCTAAATTTGGCAGAGAGAAATATTACCCAACAGGGCTGACTTGATGAAACCCAGGATATCCCCAAAAGACAAAAGGAAACCGGTGTTTTCAAATGGTCTCTGATAATGCAGTCCTTAAAGAAGAAAGATTTACTAAACAACCACTTCACCATCAGGCAGCCTCTGGTAATGTCTATTTATAAATTGTGCAGCCCACATTCCCCTCCCCTCCCCCTGTCTTTTCAAATTGAGAGGATTTTTAATCCTTCCATTGCTGGGGCTTGTGCCTCACAGCCTAAGGGTGGGAAGCACAGTTCACTGCCTGGTTTTCCCTGTGCTTTGCTGCTGATGGCATGTGATGGCATCTCCAGCTGTCAATGATGACAAAGCATGACCCTCCTAATATGCCTGTCAGCTCCAGGCCAGCTCTGGAAGCAGGCCACTTGCAAGGGACAGACCGCAGCCTGCAAGATAGCCAGCTATCAGCATGTCTACCTAGAGCTAAATCCTCTCCTACTAAACAAATTCAATTTTGATAGAAAATCCAGCTCCTGGAGCAAAGGGAACAGTTTTTTTTTAATTGACATTTATACATATACACATGTAAATAATGCACAAATACACATAAAATGTACAAATCCTAAGTGTATAATTTAATGAATTTATACATACATATACCTTCTATGACCACAACTATGCAGATAAAGACGTAGAACATTTCCAGGACTCCATCAGTCTCCTCCCCCTGCCTCATTCCAATCTAACCTCTCTCCAAAAGGTTAAGACTTCTGACCTCTGTCACTGTAGATTAATTTTGCCTTTTTTTGAGTTTTATTTTGTGTCACTTAATATCATGTTAGTGATATTTATCTATACTTGTATAGTAATGGTAGTTCATGCTGTATAGTATTGCATAGAGAGATTATCCAACTTTTAAAAATTCAGTCTACTATTGATGGTCACTTTGGGCTGTCATTTGGGTTGTTTCCAGTTGGGGCTATTAAAAATAAAGCTTCTGTGAACTTTAGAGGCCCTACCTTCAAAAAAATTTTTATTGTAGTTGATTTACAATGTTCTGTCAACTTCTGCTGTACATCAAAGTGACCCAGTCATATAAATACACACACACACACACACACACACACACACACACACACACACTGTTTTTCTCATATTATTGTCTATCATGTTCTGTAACAAGTGATTGGATGTAGTTCCCTGGGCTATACAGCATATAAAGTCTCTGTCTTTCAGTAGGCATCTTTTTTCAAGGTAAGAATATTATATTTATTGAGCCCATACTTTATGCCAAATATGGAATCAAGTATTTTACAAATGCTATTTTAATTATTAACAACCCTGTGCCTGGGACATTTTCATCATATTTTACAGGTAAGGAAATTGAGATTCCAATAGACCATCACTTGCCCAAGGTGAAATTACTGAGGCAGCACCTCAAAGTGTGACACAAGGAGTATAACAAAGTCCAGTTTCTCCCCATCATTCTACCAGTATTCTAAGAAACCTTTGATAAATCTTATTTTTTTGTTTGTTTGTTTGTTTTTTGTCTTTTTGCCATTTCTTGGGCCGCTCCCTCGGCATATGGAGGTTCCCAGGCTAGGGGTCGAATCGGAGCTGTAGCCACCGGCCTACGCCAGAGCCACAGCAACGCGGGATCCGAGCCGCGTCTACAACCTACACCACAGCTCACGGTAACGCCGGATTGTTAACCCACTGAGCAAGGGCAGGGATCGAACTGCAACCTCATGATTCCTAGTCAGATTCATTAACCACTGCGCCACGACGGGAACTCCTGATAAATATTGTATTTTTAAGTAGAAGTATTCTTAAGTACACTTTCCTTATGAAAGATTTTCCTTGAGATATAAATATGGACTTAATAAATAATTGTAATCAGTGTTCCTAGATCACTGTTCCACAACTTATGTTACTAAGGGAAAGTAACCACAGCATAAAAATGCCTTGCAACTTTTTAAATTTTTTTTGTCTTTTTTGTCTTTTTTGTTGCTGTTGTTGTTGTTAATTTCTTACTTTAAATAATAAGATGCATGCTCGTTACTTTGTAATATTTTTACTAAAGAATGGAGGAAGCCTAGCTTCTCAATGACCCAGATGAGGAGTTCCCTTGCAGTGCAGTGGATTAAGGACCCAGCATTTTCACTGCAATGGCTCGGGTCTCTGCTGTGGCGCAAGTTCGATCCCTGGCCTGGGAACTTCCATATGCCGTTGGGTGTGGCTGAAAAGAAAAAATGACCCAATTGAGAAAGGAAAACATATAATGCTATGTCATCACTATTGGTTGTCTCTGTTATTAAAGAAAGAAATCAGATAACTTCTCTTGGGGGAACAGGATCAGATCTATCCATAAAAGTTGGCTATGGATGGACCTCTTCTTTCCTGCTCCTCCTAAGACAGAAGCATCTTTTCTTTCAATTTCTGAAACAAAAATAAATCTCTGGGCAGGGGATAGAGAAACCAGAACAAATAATATCTAATTATTACCTGAAAGCATTTTGGAGAGAAGAAATAGAAATTTATTTTAAAATCTCTTTGAGTAATATCTAGTTCTTGGACTTCTGAATGATTTGTAGACACAGAAACAATTTAGATATTGGAAAATGTGCAGAAAAAAAAAGAGCATGTATATGGAGATTTATTATAAGAATTGGCTCGTGCTATTGTAGAGATTGGGAAGCCCCACAATTTGCCATCTGCTGGCTGGAGACCAAAGAAGCCAGTGGTATAATTCAGTCTGAGTCCACAGGCTTTCAGGGAAAGCAATGGTGGAAATTCAGGCCAAACACAGAAGATGAGATGAGATATCCTAGCTCAGGGAGAGAGGCAGAAAAAAAAGGGTGAATTCCTGCTTATGCCTTCTGTTCTATTCCAGTCCTCAGTTGATTAAATGATGCCAAGCCACATGGCATGATTTACTTCACTGAGCCCACTGAAGGCTGATTTCATCTAGAAACATCCTCACAGATATACCCATAGACAGTCAAGTTTTGTTTTCTTTTTTTCCTTTTTAAGGCTGCACCTGCAGCATATGGAAGTTCCTGGGCTAAGGTCTAATCACAACTGCACCTGTAAACCTACACTACAGCTTGTGGCAAGTCAGGATCCTTAACCCACTGAGTGAGGCCAGGGAGGGAACCTGCATCCTCATGGATACTGTGTCAGTTCTTTAACCCACTGAGCCACAACGCAAACACCAATAGCCAGTCAAATTTAACTTAGGCACCCCATATCCAGTCAAGTTGGCATATAAAATTAACCACACAAAACAAATCAATAAAAATAAAATAAAATTAATCACACAGATACTGATCCCATTCCCGAGAGCTCCATCCTCATGATCTAGTTGCCTTCCAAAGGCCCCATCTCCAAATACCATCACATTGGTTTGTGTGTGTGTGTGTGTCTTTTTGCCTTTTCTAGGGCCACTCCTGTGGCATATGGAGGTTCCCAGGCTAGGGGTCTAATCAGAGCTGTAGATGCCGGCCTACACCAGAGCCACAGCAGCACGGGATCCGAGCCGCGTCTGCGACCTACACCACAGCTCGCGGCAACGCCAGATCCTTAACCCACTGAGCAAGGCCAGGGATCGAACTGGCAATCTCATGGTTCCTAGTTGGATTCGTTAACCACTGAGCCACAGCAGGCACTCCCAAATACCATCACATTGGAGACTGGGCTTCAGTATAAGAATTTGGAGGCTCATAGACATTCAGTTCATAAGGGGGTGCCTACATGACCAGTACCCATTAAAACCCTTGGGCACTAAGTCTTTAATGAGCATGTAGACAACTTTTCACTCGTGTTACCATAACTCACTGGTGCAATTAACCACATCCTATGGGATTTCACTGGAAAAGGAATTTTGGAAACTTATTCCTGGTTTCCTTTAGACTTTACCCAGTATGTCTTTCCCTTTCTGATTTTGCTTTGTATCTTTTCAGTGTAATAAACCATAACCACAAATACTCCATATGGAATTTTAAGATGCTACATATAACCCCAGGAGAAATGGATCACTGAATGTGTTGGCTGCTTTTGGCAGTGGTAGCTAAAGTGAAGAGATTAAAGTGCAGCCTGGATGATGCCTCAGGGTTTCATTCTTTCCTCCAAGAGGGAGGGACAAAGACTAGGTCAGTATCAAGGCTGAAGCAAATTTTAGATAAATCAGAAATAAAGGAGAGGGGGAAAGCAACACTTTCCACTGGTACAGCAGCCCCTTGCATTCTAGCTGAGCTCTCTCTGTGATGTTAATCTTGAAAGTGTTGAGTTTACTGCTAGAGGTGTGTATAAACTTGCAATGAAAAAGAAAGAGAGAAAGGTTTTCAAAAAAATGGCTTTTTATTTTGCGGCTGTTGCTTCTAGATGTATGATAAAAACTGATATAAAATACTATATGTTTGTTATTTCATACATGCTAGAGGAATTATCCCAATCAGGGAAAACTGTCCAATAAAAAGTGTTAGTAGAACATAAAATCCGTGCTTTTTGCTCCTGGTGGATGAGTTAAAATGTAAGCTCTTTGACTGATTGAGAATTAAAACCTCACAGCTGATTATTTTTGCTAACATTTTTGCCTTTTGGAGCCTATGGGAAAAGCTAGACAACATAAAAGGAAAGAAAATATCCACAGGAAAATATAACTTTGAGTTTTAAAAGGCAGTTTTTAGTTTGCTATGACAGTCTTGTAAAATGAGATGTCTGACCCTTAGACGTTGATGATTTTCCAGCTTCATATGCATATTTTTGAGTGGGTCAATTTGGACTTTAAGTCTAACCAAATAAGAGAGGCTTAGAAGGACTTGGAACCTCACTGTCTGGCCCTGTAGACTCTTGACTTTGCCATTGCTAAAGAAGAAAAATCACTGGCTTTTTTGGGATCCTGAATTCAGAGATTCTATTTGCCTGGACCTAAGAGTAGAATTAAACCTTATTAAGTCTGAGATGGACTGTTTCAGCCTCTGAAAGCAGACACAGGCTCAATAATTCAGACTCTGAGATTATTGCAGACTTAAGACTCCCTCTATGGGGCCATAAACTATAAAAACATTATGGGGATATCCCCTTGTGGCACAGCAAAAACAATTCAATTAGCATCCATGAGGACGTGGGTTTGATCCCTGGCCCCTTTCAGTGGGTTAAGGATCCGGCATTGCTATGAGCTGTGGTGTAAGTCTCAGACGTGGCTCGGATCTCATGTTGCTGTGGCTGGGGGTAGGATGGCAGCTGTAGCTCTGATTCGACCCCTAGCCTGGGAACTTCCATATGCCACAGGTGCAGCCCTAGGAAAAAAAAAAAATTATGGATGCTGACTGGACCGCATGGGTTACTTGCAAGTGCCCACGGGAAAGGATTTGTTCTCAGATGGGACCATCTGAAACCAAGCTGCTAGTGGCTCTATATATCTATTTGCAGGGAATAATTGCATCTGAGATGATTAGTCACAAGAAATATAACCTGTGATTCCTTTTTTTTTTTTTTTTTTGGCTTTTCTAGGGCCACTCCCGTGGCATTATGGAGGTTCCCAGGCTAGGGGTCTAATTGGATCTGTAGCTGTCAGCCTACACCAGAGCCACAGCAACTAGGGATCTGAGCCGCGTCTGCAACCAACACCACAGCTCACGGCAATGCTGGATCGTTAACCCACTGAGCGCGGCCAGGGATCGAACTGGCAACCTCATGGTCAGATTCATTAACCACGGCGCCATGATGGGGACTCCATAACCTGTGATTCCTATCACGAGTCCAAGTTGGGAGAGAGCACATTACAGGGAATGGGACCCTCCACCCATTCCTGACACATAGTGTTCTCAACCCCTTGCCAGAGATGCTTCACTGCTGTTGACTCGTGTTATGATTTTCAGATTATTTTGTTTGCAACAGTGTATTGATAACCTGATTCTACTTCACTCACCTTTCTTCTTAATTATGTAGTTTGATTATTAAATCTAGCTGTCCCCAAACAAAGATGGATCTTTTCGGGTGGCAGTTATATAAACACATTTTGAAAACTTTTGAAGTCAGGATTTTGTCCTATCAGTTCCTGAGTATGATTTGTCTTTCTGGTTAAGTTTATTAAAAATGTTTTTGTATGTAAATTCTTCTGTTCCTCTGTTTGGATTTGTTAAATTCATACTTATTAAATGGAGGGCAGTGTGTCAGATGATGAGCTGTAATTCAACAACCAACCTCAAGAGGAATTAAAATAGAGAAGTTTATTACCGATAGGTACTGGAGGAAGTACCTGGCATGCTTTGAGGGACCACATGAGATGTCAAGGCAGAGTGCAGATAGCGAGGACCTGGGGAACATGTTTTTTTGTTTGTTTATGTTTTTTTATCTTTTTGCCATTTCTTGGGCCGCTCCTATGTTATATGGAGGTTCCCAGGCTAGGCGTCCAATCAGAGCTATAGCTGCTGGCCTGCACCAGAGCCACAGCAATGCGAGATCCGAGCAGTGTCTGCAACCTACACCATAGCTCACAGCAATGCCGATCATTAGCCCACTGAGCAAGGCCAGGGGTCGAACCCGCAACCTCACGGTTCCTAGTCGGATTCATTAACCACTGAGCCATGATGGGAACTCCCAGAACATGTTTTTATTAGAATCTGGGTAGAGTGCTTGGCAGTTGTCAGGCTAATGCCAGATTTGATTCAAACCAGAAGAGCAGGATTTTGATAAGTCCATCAAAGTTCTTATGGTCTTATCTAAGGAGTGCATAAGGAGAAAGCACTGGAAGACAGAGGAGACTGTTGATCACGAGGGCTGTTGGGGAAGTCATATCAGGAACTTATATTACCTTGTGACTCTGCGGGCTGCCATCTAGGGCATGATTTTGTCTGAGGGGACTAGTGTCAGTTTAAGATCATTGCTGGCTGCTTGGCCAACACAAGAGATGCTGAGGCAGCAATCCTATGAAGTAGCTTGGCTAAATTGTCAATACCCTCTTTACACCAAACCCTTCCTGCTGAAAGGTCTAGATGAAAATAAAAAATGATTAGGAAAAAAATGTAAAGTTATGATTACTGTAGGAGACACATTAATTTTGTAATAACACAGAAAACACAAAAAGCCAGCACCTAGGAGAAGCAGGAAAAGGTGGGAACTAATGACTTCCATTTTTTATAACTGCTCTGTTCCTCAGAACTGCTCCTGAATGCCAATGTAGCCTCCCAAGATGCTGTGAGGTCTTGAATTCAAGCTGACTGCTGAGCCTATGATCACACCTAACAACTTTGACAGTAACACAGCAGGGAATGTCCCTCCCCAGTCCTACATTTCCATGAAGAACCCCTCTAGATATTGTCCACACTCATGAGGCAATGAACTGATGTCAAAGATAAGCAAAACTGCTTGGAACTGACTGCCTTATGGAAATCCCTCTAAAACCAGGGATTCGGCCTTCCCTAGTGGCTCAGCTGGTCAAGGATCCCGCATTGTCACTGCTGTGGCTTGGGTTGCTCCTCTGGAATGGGTTTGATCCCTGGCCCAGAAACTGCCACATGTTGTGGGCACAGCCCCCAAAATAAAATAAAACTGGGGACTCAACTGAATTCTTTGGACTGGATAGAGAGCCCTAGGGCAGAAGGACCCATAGTGGGAAGCCACATTGGAGCCCTTGCTAACCTGTATTGCCCACCTAATTACTGTGTGTCCTCATTTGAGTGATTTAACAATGGCAACATTTTTGTTTCCAAGGGTCCTCTTTGGAATTGTACTTCTTGTGTGTGTACCTTGACTATCAGGGATTGCATCGGCCCTGCTTTAGATCTGACTTCCATGACCTGACGCATGCAGGTCAGCTTCAACTTAACAGTCAGAATTGCGTTGGGCTTGAATTGATGGCGCAGGCCAGGTGAAAAAAGATTAATACAAAAACTAAGGAGAAAGCTGCCTGACTTTCTAAGATTCACCTTTATTGTTAATGGGACTTTTTTAAATTGGCTAAATCCAGGACCCCTGGAGGGCATAATGAAAATTCATACTGCAGGTTGCTTTCACCCTGCTGCATGGGGTCCCACTAATAATAAATTCACTCTAAAAATGCCTTGGCCAAAAGGAAGGATTTTGCAGAAAAGAGTTAACATAGCATCCCAAGATTGCCTCTCCTTAGAAAGACCTCCTTGCAAGGTTGGTCCTTGACTGTTATCTGGGAACTTGCCTGGTAATCAGTTCCCTGCAGTGACATAAATCTTGTCCTAACTAATGAGTGGCCTAAATTGCTTGTACAACCTTATGGTTAATGCTGAATGACTGCTTTTCTTCTGAAAGTCTGGAGTTTTGGCACATGCCGGGCAGAGTGCCTACATGACAAGCAGCCAATAAAAGCCTCGGGTTCTGAGGCTCCAGTGAAATTCCCTGATACATACACTAGGCATAAGTTGTCATGATTCGGTGCTGGAGGATTAGCACATTATGTGTGTCTCCACTAGGAAAGGATGCTTGGAAGCTTGAGGCAGGTTTCCTCTGGACTTGGTCTCAGCTTCTTTTCACTTTGCTGATTTTGCTTTGTGTCCTTTTACTGTTATCAGTCTTAGCTATGAGTACAACTATATGCTGAGCCCTGTGAGTACTTCTAGAGAGCCACCAAACCTGGAGGGTGGTCTTCAGGACCCCCAGTGCAGGAAGGAAAGGGAACTCTTCAAATATTGGACCAAAAATTCTCCCAAAGAAATTGACCCCAAGAGAAAAAGAATTTGATCTACATCATATAAAATTGGTCCACCTCCATTTTTTCCTACTTAAACCCATTTCTTTAAAAATTGGAGATGAAGATGGCTTACCATTTTGCCTGGCCTAGAGTTCTTTTAACAAACTTGGGGCAGCAAAGAAGAGTATCAGCAGGTGTCAAGTCTTGGCAGCTGGGGGAGAACTGCTCTTTCATCTTGCCTGGAAAGCCAGGGCCTGAGAGGAAGGAGGCTGTGCTGCAGCCTGGGAGCCCAGCTGCCAACTTTCCCTGGCAGGGGCCTGGACACCTGCCTTGAGGAGATGCTACTTCCAGGGGCACAGGACCAAGGGGAGCTGCCCTTTGACCCTGTTCTAATGCTGTGCTTCACCAAGCCACAGTGTTTACTCTAAGTGTCCAGAGACTGAGAAGGCTGCAGTTTTCTAGAGAGTTTGAGTGTATACTTAAGTATTTGTACTTAAGTATGAAAGGAATGACCTTCTCTTAAGGTGTAGGAAACTAGTGGTCTGTATGTTCTCAGAAAGTGTCAGGCATTAAGCATATTCAGGCAAGCAGTGTAAAATGAAGTAGCTTTGCAATGCCCTCTTTCATATTCACTGCTTCAGAAGACTGCAATAATGAAAAGATGATTTTCCCTTTATTTCATTCTTTTGTTCAATTGTTTCCCTTTATTTCATTCTCTATAGTCCATATATATATATATTGTCTTTTTGTCTTTTTAGGGCCACACCCATGGTATATGGAGGTTCCCAGGCTAGGGGAACTTCTCATGGGTCTCCAGCCTGCTGGCTTACCCTGCAGATTCTGGACTTGCTAGCCTCCATAGTCATGTGAGCCAATTCCTTAAAATCTCTCTCTATGTATTGCAGTGGTAGTTGTGTTACACATGTGTTAAAACTACACGTGTTAAAACTTCACACACACAAATGAGTGCATGTATTGCTAGTAAAATTTGAGTAAGTTCTCTGGATTGTATCAATGTCCATTTCCTGATTTTGATATTGCCCTCTAGTTATGCAAATTGTCAATATTGAGAAAGGTGAAATGAAAGGTATGTGGAATCTCTATATACATTTATTTGCAACTTCTATAATTATTTCACTACTTATTCCATTGCGAGTTGGAATCTGATTCACTTGTGCCATGTAACATGCTTGACCCATAGAATGTGGTAGAAGTGATGTTTTAGAAAGTTTTGCGGCTTCCTTCTGGGACACTTAGGACACTCTTTCTAGGAACACTGAGCTGCCAAAATAAGTTTGACTACCCTGGCTTCCATGCTGGAAAGGCCACAAGAAAATGCTCCACTTGAGAGTCTCTTGAGGCCAATTTTCAAGCTATCTTCACCAAGGGGTCGCTGAGTGATACCATCACTGAGTGAACCCATCTTAAACCCTCCAGACCAGCCTGTCCAGCAAAAGAGTTAACTCTGTTGACACAGCAGAAGTCAATCATCACTTGCCCAAACTCCTGAGCAACGAAATTGTGAGATGTAATAAGAGTTGTTTAAATCACTACCACTTGGGATAATTTGTCAAGCAACAATAGTAAATGGAACATAGGTACAGAAACTATTTTTAACAGTTTTACATTTTTTCATAATTTAACAAAATTGAGTCTCATTTTTGGAGTTGAGGCTATTTTCCACTAGTTAGGAAAACAAAAGGTAAATGTGGGCAAGAATAGCTTAGAGAATCTCAGATTCAGTGCTATATCAATGCTAGGATCATTAGACTAGTAACCAGGGTCTAATAGGGATAAATTAGAAAATGGTTGGATGCTCCACTGCAGGCCCATTTACTCAGTGATGGACCAGCATCTTCACACAAAACAGAAAAATGAATACCTTTCTCCAGGCAGATGCAGCCTGATACCAGACTGTGGAGAACAAAATATAGGCTATACATCAGCCCCCACTTCTCCCAGCATCCTTGTGTAGGGCAAAATTAGTATAACCTATACATTTTTTTTTTTTGGCAGCACCCACAACATGTGGAAGTTCCTGAGCCAGAGGTTGAACTCAGCTTCAGCAAGAACAATGACAACACCAGATCCTTCACTGAGCCACCAGGGAACTCCATTATAACTTATACCTTTAATAATAAAAGTATCTTTATAAATTAAAGTGCAAAGCAACATCTCTATATTTGCAAATGACATAAGTTCTTGTGGGTGGCAATGAACTAAGTTGATGAGGATGGAAAGATCTTATGATCTGTGTGAGTGGGCAGAAAAGTGGCAAATGAGTGCCTAAAGTATACATGTGAGCTAACAGTCACAGCTAAGGAGACGGATCTAGAGTTATTGTAGATTGTTCTCTGGATAATACAGAGGCTTCTTCTGACAGCAAAAAGAGCAACTACTTGATTGAATCATTAAAGTGACATCTCCCCTGAGAAGCAAAGCAGTACCACCCACTCAACTGATGATTTGATGGAAGTTGAATAAGGCAGAAACATCAGAAGAAAGATTGGGAAAAAATTAACAGCGTGAGGACTCAGAAGAAATAAGTGCTTCTATATGTCATGAGTGGAATATGAAGGACAAATCAAGCAGGACCTACTGAAAGGAGCTGCAGTGGCAGAGGAGGTAGCAGTGAATACAGCATGCTTGGGACTGGGAACTAGTAGCTATGATGATGGTGATGGCAGCAGTAGCAACAACTGAGTTGGTTTCCCAGCTGATATCAGTGGTACGGACAACAATGGTGGCCCCAGACCATTAAAGTTGGCAACAGGAATGGAGATAAAGCAGTAGTCAGGAAACTGGCAAATAAATACTTCATAGAACTATTCAGCATTGACCAAATTTCAGGTGTTATGTTGGGTAGATAAGTGTTAACAAATACTCATTATATGTCCAGCCCCTAACAGATGTAGGAATACAAAGGTAACTATAGTATGGGTCTCAGGGTCTCAAAATTGAGTATGGGGAGCACACATGAGAACAAATAATTATGGCAATGTGGTAATTGTAGGAATAAGTATAAAATTCTGTATAGTCCAACGCAAAGACAGAAAACATATAGTACCAGAGTAGACATTTTGTTAGACAATGTACAAGATACAGGTTAAATGAGAAGAGAGGCACTAGAGGTTGGGAAATAATACAACATTCAAGAAAGATGAAGGAAATGGAAAAAAAAAAGAGAAAAAAGAAGGGAAGAAACTATTTATTGAGCACCTATTATGTGCCAGACTTTTTTTTTTTTTGTCTTTTTGCCTTTTCTAGGGCCGCTCCCGCGGCATATGGGGGTTCCCAGGCTAGGGGTCAAATCGGAGCCACAGCCACCAGCCTACGCCACAGCTACAGCCACGCCAGATCCGAGCCTCATCTGCAACCTACACCACAGCTCATGGCAATGCCAGATCCTTAACCCACTGAGCAAGGCCAGGGATAGAACCTGCAACCTCATGGTTCCTAGTCGGGTTCGTTAACCACTGCACCACAATAGGAACTCCAATGTGTCAGACATATTTTTAAGTGTTTTTGCATATTTGAACTGGGAAGTGGCAGAGGGCATGAAAATGAAGAAAAACATTTTAAATATAGCAAAGAATCAATAAGACTTCACAGCTGATTTTGTGTTTACATATGTATATATTGGTACATTCACTTGAGTAGGTAGGGTTGGAAAAAAGAAAGGTCCAAAAAGTGTGGGTAATCAGTAAAGTAATAGTACTATGAGAAAAAAAGGATTATACCAAGGAAAAGAATAAAGAGGAAAAACAATGTGTTATATTTTTTAAAATGAGGCAACCAGGCAAAGCTGTTCAGTAAACAACAGGAAATTACAGGACTAGAGGTGGAGAGATAAATCATTGGGATAGTATAGATAGAGCTATGGTACCCAAAACAATGTGATGTACTTTGGTTACTGGTGAAGAGAATGCAGATAGAGAATTTATTGTTATGGATTTCATACTTGAGGAAGATCTAGAGGTGTGCTGTCCAACATGGTAGCTCTTAGCCATATGAAGCTACTGAAAGCAATTTAAATTAAAACAAAAAATTTAGTTAGTCAACTAGCTATATTTCAAATGCTCAATAGCCACATGTGGCTACCATATAGGACATCAGATATAAAATGTTTCTAACATCACAGAAAGTTCTATTGGACAGTATGTATCTAGAGACTGGTCAGAGAGTAGAATTTAATCTCCTGAAAACCAGGGAAAATAACATTTCAAGTAAAGAATGACCCATGTTAAGTGCCCCATTAAAGCATAGGAAAGATAAAAACAAACAACATGTGATTTTAAAGCAATTTCAGAACAGCAATAAAGCTAGAAACTAGCTTACAAGAGATTTTGGATGAAATGGGTGATAAATAGGTAGATGTAACAAATAGAAATAATTTTTCCTTTTTATTGCTTTCTTTTTTAGGGCCTCACCCGTGGTACATGGAGGTTCCCAGGCTAGGGGTCAAATCGGAGCTACAGCTGCTGGCCTATACCACAGCCACAGCAACACAAGATCCAAGTCGCGTCTGTGACCTACACCACAGCTCATGGCAACACCAGATCCTTAACCCAATGAGCAAGGCCAGGGATCGAGCCCGCAACCTCATGGTTCCTAGTCAGATTAATTTCTGCTGCACCACAATGGGAACTCCCAGCATAAATAATTCTTTCGAGTAATTTTTCATTAAAAAAAAAAGAACCAGAAAAGAATGGAAACATAAGGAAGAGTTGAAAAAGAATCAACTTGTGTATGTGTGTGCCTAAGAGATGTTTGTGGACCCACTGGAAGGCTTGGCCACCAATCAACAAAGCAGCTATCCCCTAACTACCAATCAAAAAGACTTCCATGTAGGAGTTCCTGTCATGGCTCAGTGATAACGAACCGACTAGTATCCATGAAGGCAAGGGTTCAATCCCTGGCCTTTCTCAGTGGGTTAACCAATTAGGCGTTGCTGTGAGCTGTGGTGTAGGTCACAGACTTGGCCTGGATCTGGCATGGCTGTGGCTGTGGTGTAGGCCTGCAGGTGTAGCTCTGATTCAACCACCTGGGAACTTCCATATGCTGAGGGTACTGCCCTAAAAAGACAAAAAAAAAAAAAAAAGGAAAGAATTTCATGTAGCAATGACAATTGAGGGAACAGACTCATACAATTTTAAAGCTATGAGATCTTTAGGAATCATCTAATCTACTGGTCACATCATATAGAAAGTAGAAGTGCCCAGTCACACACACACATCTCAGTAGTATTAAAATTTAGAGTAAGAACTCAGGTGTTCTGCAGCCTAGGCCATTAGATATTCAGCTTCATTCAACTGCCACCTAAGATACAGACCAGGGAAGTGAAGAAAGCTTCTACTGAGTTCCATTAACCTAGCAAGAAAATATCTATGTTCACAAACAAAAGTTCAATTTTTATTTTTATTTTTTTAGGATTGTGTAATTGTTCTGTTTAGCTCTTTTGAACTCTAAGCATGTAGTCTTAGTTTTATTCAAAGGATGAGTTAGCTTCTCAAATTTATGCTTAAGACATTTATCCATACTTAACAAGAGTGGTATCAGAGGCTATAACACAGTCAGGTATTCTGAATTCTTTTATGTTAAATAGGAACATTTTCTCAATACTACTTTAAAGTCACACCTCATTTATTTTCCTCCTAAGGACCTTCATAGGCTTTTTAAAAATAGTTTAAAGACTTGTAATAAACCACAGTTTGCTAAGAGTAGAGGTACTCTGGTTAATGCTCAAAGTGGTGTGGCCAGAGGAAAAGCAAGCATTATTAAATATGAATGCAATCCTTAGCAACACAAATTGAAACTTTTTTTTCCAAAAAAAAGCTAGTCCAAAAAAAGGTCTCATTCTATAAAGATTTATCATTTCCAAATCACAGTGAAAGGAACTTGAATAATTTACTTATTTTGTTTTCTACTATGTGCCTTAAAGATACCTCACTAAAAACTGGTATCTAACACAAGAGAATGACATATGCAGAATGTAATAGTAGTGACAGTACTGAGATTGATTGTTACAGACATGTTCAAACACTGCATATTAAATGCTTACACCCTAATTGATACAGAGCATTGGCCCAATAACAAAAATAGAGAACAGTAGCTGGAAATTTATCTCATTCATGTTCAAGATAAAAGAGTTAACCATTCTTTCCATTATTTTCTGCAGATAAGTCCTTTCTTTCATATTTAAATCTGCTGGCAACTGAATTCTGACATTTTTCCAAACTACTGTATGAAGAGGATGCTGAAGGCCATCACAACACAGCATACTGCAACATAAGGACTCTTCTGTTCATCAATTCTAGCACACTTCCAAAGTATACCCAACAATCCAGTTTTATTTCTCTCCAGTAGTCTGGGTGCCAAGGATCAGATTTAAGTACAGGTACATAGAAGCAGCAAGATTACAGTCAACAGACTCTGAAAGTTGAAAATGGCAGACATAGTGAGGCCGGCAAAGCCCCAGCTACATCACCCTTCCTGGCTCAAAATTTCAATTTTTAAAAAAATGAGACATCGCCTTTAACATTTAGAAAAACAGAGAATTAGGCATTTGAGTGTCTAATAATTTGTAACATACATTACACTAAAAAGACCTTAAGTATTATCTAATTAAATCTTTAATATAACTTGAAAGGTGTGTGATTTCAGTACTTCACAGCTTAGAAATTTAGGCATCAGGTCTGTAAGTTTACAGAAGTAGCGACACTTTTACTCAGTTCTATGTTAAAATCACTTAAGAAATGGTAGAGAAAATGGGAGAAAGAGATGAATAGGCTAGGGGATGGAAATTAGATGTTTAACAAAGTATTAAAGTAACAATGGCAAATTCATTTACTGATGCGGATTTTAAAAATAAAACCAAAGAAAACCAAACCTTTACATAAATATCAGCTAATTAAACAAAATGTTTCAAGTAGCTCTAACTTGTCTTTAGGGAATTGGGTGGCTGGAAACTGGGGTTGGAAGACTTTTCACAGTAACTTTTGGCTTGTAGCTATAACAATCTATTACCTATTCCAATAAATAAATATTTGCTTTAAAAATTTTTTTATTTATTTTTTTCTTTTCTAGGGCCGCACCCAAGGCATATGGAGGTTCCCAGGATAGGGGTCTATTCGGAGCTGTAGCCGCAGGCCTACGCCAGAACCAGAGCAATACAGTATCCCAGCCTGCAACCCACACCACAGCTCGTGGCAATGCCAGATCCTGGCATCCCGCTGAGCAAGGCCAGGGATTGAACCCGCAACCTCATGGTTCCTAATTGGATTCGTTAACCACTGAGCCATGACAGGAACTCCTGCTTTAAAAACTTTAAATGTTTTAATTCCTACCAATAGTTTGTAATTACTAGCATTCTGCAATCCTTATGAGGCTGCAGAAAAACTTAAATTTCAGGAAAGAAAAATCCTACTGTTCTGAAAAAACAAAGGAAAAATTTCTTTAAGGAGATAGGAGACTTGCCTTTG
Organism: Phacochoerus africanus; assembly: GCF_016906955.1. Classification (NCBI taxonomy): domain Eukaryota; kingdom Metazoa; phylum Chordata; class Mammalia; order Artiodactyla; family Suidae; genus Phacochoerus; species Phacochoerus africanus. The sequence continues at coordinate 239,195,232 of NC_062544.1, forward strand.
GGGGATGGGAATCAGGAAGGAAGAGAAGTTGTTGCCTGGAACAATCACTATTTGATCAAATAATTCTATTGCTATTATTTTTAGCTCCTCTAAAAATGCCTGTTGCTAAGGAACCCGATTGCCTGAAAGCAATTTACTAATAGGAACTCAGGGGAAGCAAAAGAGCAAAGCAATAATCCTGAAACTTTCCAATTAGGCCATTCTAATTTAGTCAGTCTATTTTGGTACCACTTAATAAATTATCTCCTTTCAATCTTTATGCAGTGCTGTTGTGATGTTGAAAATCCTCAGTTGTATCCCAAAACAAAATGATCATTTGTAAATTTTTTTTTTTGTCTTTTTTGTCTTTTTGGGGCTGCACCGGAGCATGTGGAAGTTCCCAGGCTAGGGGTCTAATTGGAGCTGCAGCTGCCTACCTATGCCACAGGCACAGCGAGCAACTCTGGATCTGAGCACATCTGTGACCTGCACTGTAACTTTCCACAATGCTGGATTTTTAACCCACTGAGCCAGCCAGGGATAGAACGTGCATCCTTATGGATATTTGTCTGGGTTCTTAACCTGCTGAGCTACAACAGGAAATCCCATTTGTAAATTTTTAATGTAAGGTGTGCACAGTATATGTGAAATGAGAAGCCGTAGTTGGGAATTCTGATTTTCTATTAATTCTTTTCTTTTTGAAAATACTGTGAATTCTAAACATTTCCTTGCAGGGGAAATTTCTGTATTTTAAGAGGTCTCGTGCAGATCATGTGGAAACGATTTGACAGTTCTTAGATACATGAAAGCCTTGAGTTGAAATTTCAACTTGAGAATGTGGCAAGAGGACTGAAACATCTAGTGCAAAACAGGAATGACAGCGGGCGTTTCACAGCGCTGGGGAGAGCCTGTATGCTCCAGGAAGCGAGGTGTGGGCTGGGGTGTTAGGCGGAATCCGGTACGACACAAATACATATAGGAAAGGTGGGAACTCTGGGTTTTCCGCATTTCTACCTACTCAGTTCGGGAACCTCATAACAACGCAGAGACGGCATGGCTTTCGCAATTGGTGTGGAATGTAAGTCGCAGGGACCCCGTTCAAGCCATTTTGACTGGGGCAACTAGATTTGCCCGTTTCTACCGTCTGGGTTCTGCTACCTGTTGTTGCCCCCAATGACCTCAAATTAGTCCAAGCTAAAACCTGGCCATGGTAGAGCTAAGATCAGTGATACAGCAGGCTAACGTCAGCTTTGGGCTCTTTCCTCATACATCTTTAAAAGTCCTTCCAATCCGTTGGTTTCCTCTGACACGCGAACAACCCAGCCAACTGCCTCCCGGCTCTGAGAAGCGCCAACGTGGCAGTAACAAGAAAAATGTGTGGTCCAAATTCTACCAATGAACTGAGTGGCTCGGCCTATGCCCCGCCCACCATTCCTTACAGCCAATAACCTTCATAACTCTTCGCCACTCCCGCCCATTCTTAGAGCGGCTTCGAGCTTCTTCCTATGCTCGCGTGAGCGCTGTAAAACCGCTAGATATGCGGCTCGCCTTAGCCTCCCTAGACCATAGGGCCCTCTGCCCTTCCTTACTGAAGGCGTAGGGGACGGCGTCGGATACCACCGAAGTCACGAGGCCGCAGAAGTTAGTCTCACAAACAGCAGCGAGAGGAAAGAAAAGAGAAAGAACTGCCTGGGTTGTTCACTTCACGTCCAGCACCTTGACCCGGAACTATTCTACACTTCTCCTCCCCCATTCTCGGTTGAGAAGGGAAGAGAAGAACCGCCAGTTCTGGCCCGGCATGCCTTGGGCTTCCGGTGACCTCTGGCCCTTTTCTGTCGTCCGCTCTTGCTGCCTAGCGTGCTCGCTCGCTCACTGCTTTCCTTCCGTGACTCGCTCCGGTTTACGTTCGCACGCTGCCTGGTGACTGTGGCGCCAGCGACAAGCAGGGAGGCGGTGGCGGAGGACTCCCGTCATGGCCGCCTCTAAACCTGTGGAGGCGGCGGTGGTCGCAGCGGCTGTGCCCAGCTCCGGGAGTGGAGTGGGCGGTGGCAGTGCGACTACAGGCCCGGGCACCGGGGGCCTGCCGCGATGGCAGCTCGCCCTGGCAGTCGGAGCGCCCCTGCTGCTGGGCGCGGGTGCCATGTACCTGTGGAGCCGGCAGCGGCGGCGCCGGGAGACCGGGGGCCGAGGCGACGCCGGCGGCCTGAAGCGCAACAGTGAACGGAAGACCCCGGAGGGCAGGGCAAGTCCGGCTCCGGGCAGCGGACACCCCGAAGGCCCCGGTGCTCACCTGGAAATGGTGAGAAGCATCCCGGGGCTGTGGAGGTGGAGCCCGGCGGGTGCAGCCTTTCCTTGGCGGGTTGTGCCGGTCAGGGGGCTTCTCATCAGACCGGGGCAGCCAAGTGGCAGCACTTGGGTTTAGGGAAACTCAATTCTGGCTGCCTTTATTGAGATTGAAGTAGCCCGAGGGCACAGGTTAGCGTCCTTCGTTGACAGTTTCCTTTTGGTTTTGGAAAAATACTTGTTTTTCTTCTCAGTGACACAGCATTTATCCCTAGCGTTGTGGGTATGGAGACGTTTGTAAACGTGATGATTGTATTTAATTAACTAGTAGAGGAAGTCAAATGCCCTTAACTATTGCTACAGTACGGTATGAACTGTTTTGGTGATTTCCAAGGCCTGGAACTTAGTAATAACCTTTTAATAAAGAGCCACTCCCCTTTTTTTGAAGGGTGGAAGATGGGTAAGTACAGTGACTGTTGGGTAATGAGAGTACAGTGGTGGTCAGGAGCATTTATTTCATCTGTGGGAATGAGTTTTTAAATCTTTGGGGTAGAAGCATCTTAAATTCATTTCAAAATTTTAACCTGGAAATTTACATGCCTGAAAAAGATTTTGTGATGTTAAACAGTGCATCGGGATGTCTGATGAACTGCTTTGTATGGTTTTGTTGAACTGACTGTTAAATCCTTTTGGTATCTCACAGCTGTGGGGGAATTGGCCTAGCTGCATTTTACAATACTAGATGAGATGAGGTGGTGTGGAGCATTTTATCTGAGTCTGGGATTGTACAATGCAGTTACAGAGTAAATCAGAGTTCAGAGAAACCTTTGGTCAAATAACTCCCAGTTGTATACATTTGCAAGTTATTGCCACATTATATTATTAAGATTGAAGACATATTTCTACTAAGTAGTCAGATTAACTTTAAAGAAAATTTTGATGTTGGAGCAAACTACCTTAGTTTAGTGTATACTATATATCAGGCATTGTGCTAGACCTTGAGAGAGCCATATAATCTTCTAATGGGAGAGTAAGATACAGCGTTAAGATACAAAAAGAGGGAGTTCCCATCGTGGCTCAGTGTTTAACAAATCCAACTAGGAACCATGAGGTTGTGGGTTCGATCCCTGGCCTCGCTCAGTGGGTTAAGGATCCTGTGTTGCCGTGAGCTGTGGTATAGGTCGCAGACATGGCTTGGATCCCTCGTTGCTGTGGCTGTGGCATAGGCTGCAGCTGTAGCTCGGATTAGACCCCTAGCCTGGGAACCTCCATATGCCTCAGGTGAGGTCCTAGAAAAGACAAAAAAAAAAAGATATATAGAGGGAAATGATCCAGTACAAATATGCTGGAAGATTTCATGGACTGTGAAAACTAGGAGATAATGTGCTTTATGTTGGGCTCTCCAGCATAGTTATCTCAGGAAAGTCATTTTGTCTTAGATGTTAGTGTCATCCCTGTAGAATAAGAGAATTAAAATATTGGCTCTCTTACATTTCTTCCAGTCCTGAAAATTGTTGATTATGAATGCTGTTAATGAGAGTGGTAGTCAAGGCAATTTTTTGAATTAGTCATCATTTGTCTTTTTATTTTCATATTTCTGGAATTCTCTGATCATTTTTTCTTTTGCTTATTAATTTTAAGCACAGAACAGTAGTGGATGAATGAAAAATACGTAAAAGTTCTCTGTTTTATAATAATGACCAAACGTAAAGATAACTTTTATGAAAGAAACTGGGTTTTGATATTTCGTTGCAGTTTCAAATACTACCTCATCTCACCTGTTTGGCATTTGATAGAATTTAGCAAACTGTCTTTCAGATTGTAGATTTCCTTAAATCCCGTTTTTAGTTTTTCAGTGTTGTCTAAATCAACACTGTGGTGATGTTTAAATTTCATAATGTTTTGTAGTTTTACCAGAACACTTTTCTTATTCACCTGACTTCAGTTAAGAAATTAGACTTTAAGGGTTTTCCCATTGTGGTTCAGTGGGTTAAGAACCTGATGTCTCTGTGATGATGCAGGTCAATCACTGGCCTCATTCAGTGGGTTAAGGAACCGGCCTTGCTGCAAGCTGTGGCGTAGGTCACAGTTTGTTGATCCTGTGTTGTGGTGGCTGTGCCATAGGCCTAGCTGCAGCTCTGATTTGACCCCTTGCCCAGGAACTTCCATATACCACAGATGTGGCCATAAAAAGAAAAAAAAATAGACTGTAAGATTGACTTTTTTGTATAACTTAAACTGCTTTAAAATGATCACTTTTGACCCAAAATAAAACTGACCAAAACACTTGCACATTCGGTTGTTGTTCTTATGGAATTTGTGGGGTTGTACCTGTATTTTGTTTTGAATTATTAGATAATCCTTTACTGAAGCAACAGAATCTTTTTTATAGTCTAGTCCTTAGAGTTATTATTAGACTATCTAAATACACCTAACTACAAATTATTATTTTTATTATCTGTGGTTGGATAAATTGTTTTATATTTGAATAGCACCTTTAAATTGTCAGCCTCAGTGGGTTTTGTAAATAAGGAAGCATTTCTTTGAAATGATAGAAAAACTGGTAGAATGTTGGAGTTCCTCTTGTGGCTCAGTGTTAACACACCCAACTAGTATCCATGAGGATGTGGGTTTGATCCCTGGCCTTGATCAATGGGTTATGGATTTGGCCTTGTTGTGAGATGTGGTGTAGGTACCAGACGAGGCTTGAGGCTCGGATCTGGTGTTGCTGGGGCTGTAGCTAGGCCAGCAGCTGCAGCTCCAATTCACCCCCTAGCCTGAGAATTTCCATGTGCTGCAGGTGCAGCCCTAAAAAGGAAAACAGAGTCCTGATGCTCTACCTTTTCTTTCTACACCTGAGCAATAGCTATAATTTTTCAGAGGATGAAGAAATGGACAAATGTTGTCAGTTCAGGGTTCAATATTAGTGAATAAAATGGAAAATTAGTGGTTGTTGTCTCTTGGCTTACATTTGCCTTAATGTAAAATTAATGGGCTTCTTTCTACTGGGTTTGAGATTTTCATGTGCAGGCAGACTATATCCAGTTATCTTTTTTCTATGATAACAAACACTTCAAAAGCAAAATTTCATATTTTGTTTAATTAGAATTTTAGGCTTTCATCAAAGGCATCTAGTCACAGCTGATAACATCTGAGATTAAGGTACTAAAAGTGTCAAATCATTTTCTATTTTGGGCTGTTAGAAAATCTACCATGATGTGCCATTTTGCTTAGGTGATTTATGTTGAAAACTTGAAGAGTTAGAGATTTTTTTAATTTGGTAAAGTTCTTTGTTAGTCACCTAATCCACAGGGATTCTCAGTCTCTGGGCCAGAGTTAACACAGGGGAGAACTATACCCACATATTTACCAAACATGATATCTGGCTGCACAAATGTTTTAGGTATTTCTTTTTTCAAATAACCTGTGGTTTTTTTAAATGTACATTTACTTATTATTGACTTTATACTAACATTTTTATCCATTTGTTTTTAATCTGATTTTTTAAAAAGAGGTTATTATAGTGTTCAAGTTTTGGTTTTTTTTCTTGTGTTACACAGACATGATCCCACATGAAATGTTTAGGAACCACTCGTCTAAGTCAGCCCTCTCAATTAAGGAGAAATGTACCTAAACAGTTTATTAAAGGGATAAAAAACTAAGTAAGCTGACATTATCAGTCATGTTTGAAATGAAATAATTCTCCCCCCTCCCCATGGTCTGCTTCTAATCATTAAAAAAAAGTCAGGATCATCAATGACATTGTTTTTGGGGGGGTAGCGGGGGTTGCAACACTTATGGCATATGGAAGTTCCTGGGCTAGGGGTTGAATTGGAGCTACAGGCCTCATCTGTGACCTATGCTCTAGGTTGAGGTAACACTGAATCCTTAACCCACTGAGCAGGGGCCAGAGTCGAACCCACATCCTCATGGGTACTAGTCTGATTCTTAACCCACTGAGCCACAGTGGGAACTCCAGGATCACCAGTGACATTCTTACATAATTAAGTCCAGTGAACACCTTTCAGTCTTTATCTTACTTGATTCTTTCCAATATTTGACATCATCTTCTGTTAATTTTGTAATTTTTCCTTTGGCTTCTGAGACACTACATTTTCCTGATTTTCTTTGCTTTTTTAAACTTCTTGATACCTCCCTTGCTAATTATTCTTAGTCTTCTTTCCAGGCTCATTTCTCTGCCTGCCCCCCCCCCCTTTTTGTCTAACTTTTAGGGTGGTACCCAAGACACATGGAGGTTCCCAGGCTCGGATCTAATCCTGAGCTGTTGCTGCCGGCCTACACCTCAGCCACAGCAATGCTGGATCCTTAACCCACTGAGCAAGGCCAGGGATCAAACCCCCAACCTCATGGTTCTTAGTTGGATTTGTTTTCGCTGCACCACAACGGGAACTCCTCTTTGCCCCTTTCTTTTTATGACCTTCCTGGTTCTATCATAACATTCTTATATTTCATACATTCAGTGGATGCTTACTTGCCCTCCAGCAGCTTCACTTAACACATATACTGATGGGCCCTTAATTTCCTGTTTATAGTGCAGACTTCGCAAGAGGCCCAAATTTAAAGGAAATCTTCACCTTATTACCTTACAAGTATTTCACTGCAGACCCTCTTTCTCCTGAGAGTACTCTTTATCAATTAATGTGTGTCATCTAACCAGTTTCCCGGGTCAGAAACTTGAATATCATCCCTCACTTTTTATTCTTCTCATGTTCTCAACATTCAATCTAGAAAAACATCCAGAAAATTCTACTTAAGTATGTGACTATTCCATTCCCCCGCTATTGTTTCTTAACTGAATAATTGATACTCTCCTTAGTGTCTTCCGCCAATCAACTTTGTTACTTCTAGAGTAATCCTAGCAGTTCCACACTCAAAACATTAAGTTGTGTTCTGCTCATTGCTTTCAAGTTCAAACTCCTTATGATACAGAACCCTCTGATCTTGATTTTGCTTACGTCTTCATCTCTTGCCACTTCCTCTTGTTTCTTGCCTTTGGATATTCTGTAACTGCTGAATACCCTTACTTTCTGATCCTTCAGGTCACAACAAGTAGGTCATTTCACCTTTCTGAAACCCCTTCATACCTAAGCATACCACTATATGATTATATAACACTCTGAAGTTTGCTCTTCCACAGCATTTACTGCATGGTACTAGTATTGTTTTTGTCTTTCCTACCAAACTCTCGAATCTGTGAAGGCTGGGACTGGTTCTATATTTTACCATTTTTCAGAACTTCACACATAGGTGTTAAGTGAATAAACCAATGAAGGTTCATTATTTGACCTTTTTTAAAAAAGTCCCACAATTTGAATATTTTTTTCAAAATTTCCAGCTTTTCATCAGTTTGTATTCCACCAGTTTGTCCTAGGAATTGGCGTAACAGTCTTAAACTTCATTTAGGCATTCTTTTTGTAAATCACTTGATTTTGACTGAACTACAACCAAAAACCTGCAGGAGCGACATTCTTATAAGTAGATTCTTCTTATGTAAAGATTGCTCTGTGTTACAATTTAGTAGGTGGGGTTAGTTGTAGACTTAGAATTTCAGGACATAATATGGGAAAGGACTTTATTATCTTAGGTATGTTCCTTTTATCCTAGATTTGCTTCTTATAAAAGTAGTAGTTGGTCCAAAAAAAAAAAAAGTAGTAGTCAGTCAATAAAGTACTGAAAGATTGTTTCTCATTTGGTAAGTGTTTCAGAGTTGATTGATAACTTCTGTAAAGCTGGGATTCAAATTTTAAAATATGCTTTTGGAATTTGATAAATTTAAGGGACTAATGCCATTTAAGAGAAACATAGTGGAACTACCTCAGGTATATTTTAACTGGATATAAAGGTGTAATTATAGTGATAATACAATAGTTCCCTCTTATACATGGTTTCATCCTCTGCAATTTCAGCTACAACAAGCAACAGTCTGAAAATATTAAATGGGAAATTCTTTTTTGTTGTTTTTTTGTTTTTTTGGTCTTTTTAGGGCCACACCCATGTCTTATGGAAGTTCCCAGGCTAGGGGTGGGATCGGAGCTGCAGCTGCCAGCCTGTGCCACAGCCACAGCAATGCCAGATCCAAGCCGCATCTGCAATCTACACCATAGCTCATGGCAACACCGGATCCTAAAACAACTGAATGAGGCCAGGGATTGAACCTGAGTCCTCGTGGATACTTACTAGTCGGATTTGTTTCCACTGTGCCACAACCAGAACTCCGGAAAATTCTAGAAATAATTACTAGGTTTTAAGTTGTGTACCATTCTGAGCAGCATTATGAAATCTCACACAGTCCCACTCTGTCCTGCCCTGGATGTGAATCATACCTTTGTCCAGCATATATCCTGCTCTTTAGTCACTTTGGTTAGTCACTTTGTAGCTATCAGATCAACTAGTACACTAGCCACCCTTATTTTACCTAATGATGGCACAAAGCTCAAGAGTAGTGATCCTGGCAATTCAGATACTCCAAAGAGTAGTGATCCTGGCAATTCAGATACTCCAAAGAGCACTTCTTTTCAGTAAAAGGGTGAATTTTCTCAACTAGAGGAAAAAAAAATCATATGGTGAGGTTGCTGAGATCTGTGGTAAGAATAAATCTATTTCTGAAATTGTGAAGAAGGAAAGATAAATTTGTGCTAGTTTTGCTGTCACACTTGAACTGAAAAAGTTATGGCCACATGAGTGAGTGCGTTTAGTTAAGATGCAAAAGTCATTAAATTTGTACAAAATAATTTGACAAAGAGAATAACTTTCACATAACTTGTATTACAGTATATTGTTACAATTGTTCTATTTTATTGTTACAAATTTCTTATTGTGCCTAATTTATAAATTAAACTTTGGTACGTATTTATAGGGAAAATGCGTGTAGATTTCGGTATTTACCATGGTAGGGGGTGTTTGAACATATTCCCTACATATAAAGGGACGATTACTGTTCCTGTTTTATTTCCTTACATATGGGTTAATGTACCTGATTTTAGCTCTTTTCCTTTCACAGTGACTATGTTTGTGATTATCAGAATAATATTTTATAAATACTTGCTAAGACTTTGCAAATTTATATCATTGAAAGCTTTGTGTAATGCCATGTTACCATTGGAGGACTTGTTTTAGAGCTCAGTTTCTCATCTGGATTTCTTTTGTGTGCGTATGCTAAATAAATAAGTAACCCTTTTGGGGTTGTTTTTCCTCTTTGGAGTACTTTCCTGACTGACCTTTCTTAGTCATTTTCATTCAAGAGCAGATTTTGTCACCTTCACCTTCAGTGAAGTAACCTTGACCATGATTCAAAACCTGATTGTTTTCTTGCTTTGTATTCTGCCAAATTTACTGGGATTATACTTTATCTGTTGCTTTGGTCTTTAAGTGTAACTTGTTTTCTGTAGATTTGCTTCTGCAGGAGGTGGGGAGCAGGTTCCTAGGTTTTGCCTCTTTGACAAGTTTCAGTGTAAGTGTTTGTTTTAGACAGAGAAGATACATATTTATTGCGTTTATCATTGTTCCCTTTTCCTTTTAAAATTTATTACCCAGGTTACTTGTTTTTAATCCTTATGGTTTACCCAAATAGTTTTCTGTGTAAGTCTCTGTGTGTATATGCAGTTGCTGATCTTGGAACTGAAGATTTTCTGGTTACTAGCTACACAATTTACTGATCACTTAATGTACATTTTCTTAATGTGAATTGGGGTTTCAGTGTTTGATCATTGTTAGTTCTTTTGAGAGGCTGCCAGTTTCCTTATTTCCTGCACTGTTTATAATATTCTTTCAGGATAAAGACTATCCTGTTGATTGTTGTACAGTGGAGTCACATCAAAGGTGTTTTTTGTCTTTTTAGGGTTGCACCCATGGCATATGGAGGTTCCCAGGCTAGGGGTCCAATCAGAGCTGTAGCCACTGGCAACATCTGCAGCCACAGCAGCATGGGATCTGAGCCGTGTCTGTGACCTACACCACAGCTCACAGCAATGCCGGATTCTTAACCCACTGAGTGAAGCCAGGGATTGAACCCACAACCTCATGGTTCCTATTGGATTCATTAACCACTGAACCACGATGGGAGCTCCAGTCTTTTTTTTTTTTTTTTTTTTGCCTTGCGTGTGCCATTGTGGAAGTTCCATGGCAAGCCAGAGATCAAACTAAAGCCACAACAGTGACAACACTGAATCCTTAACTGCTAGCCACTGGGGAACTCCCTCACTTTAATGACCTTTTGTTCTGGGGTCAGTAGTGAGCAAGATAAGATACCTGAACCCATTTCCTTTTGTTTCAATTCCAGAGTGTAAGTCTGGATGTGATTCTCATGATATTCATTCTTCATAAATGGGTAACAATCCATGCAGTATAGAAGTAAAGTTTAGGCAATCTTGAGTCAAATTGCTTTTTTGAATCTTGCCTTGGTCAAGTTTCTCGGTCTCTCTCTCTCTGTCTCTCTCTGGGCTTCAGTTGCTTCATGTGTAAAATGGAAATAATAATAATACCTTGCATCTCCAGTATGTTATTCTTCTAAAGAATTTTCAGAAGTAATTTTGACAGTTGATTTTTACTTCATGCATTAACGTCAGGATTCCCTCTAAGATTGGGCTCTAATATTGGTTGAATTCACTTGGCAGAATCACGAGTCATGGAAATGACTTTGCTGGGCAGTCACTCATTATGAAGAGATGAAATTTATTTAAATCCTGGATGGGAAAAAAAGTTGAGTTTTCTTAGTTTATTTGTTTTAAGTAATATTTTGATTATACTAGGCAGAAACGAGTGCCCTTTTTAAAATAATTTATCTGTATTCTTACCAGTATTCAGAGTTTAAATTTATGCCCATGTGTTTCTGATGGAAATTGAATACATAGTACCTAGTCTGTAGAAGGAGATTAGTATTGTTTGAATCCACTAAAGTTACGTATAGGAAGCTAGAGTGATGGAGTAGAGAATTGGGAGTATGGAGTCTTGTGTGTAGGCCATGGTAGTTGGAAGTTATTAGGTTTCAAAGCAGGGACTGACATGATCCAGTGTACTTGTTAAAAAGATCTTTTAGATCTATCAGAAATTAATTCGTTGTAAGAAAAGTAGGAGAAAAATGCGTTTTCACAGAATTTTGGTATGAAAATATTATGGAATGTTTGGACCCTTAAAAAGTCCACCAGTACTGGAGTACCCGTCGTTAATGAATCCAACTAGGAACCATGAGGTTGCTGGTTATATCCCTGGCCTTGCTCAGTGGGTTAAGGATCTGGCATTGCCATGAGCTGTGGTGTAGGTCACAGACGCAGCTTGGATCTGGCATTGCTATGGCTCTGGCATAGGCCGGTGGCTACAGCTCTGATTAGACCTCTAACCTGGGAACCTTCATATTTCTCGGATGCAGCCCTAGAAAAAGACAAAAAGACAAAAAAAAAAAAAAAGCTACCAAAACAAAAAGTGATTTCTAGTAAAATAATGGCTTTATAGTCTTAAATCTCTTTGGCAGCTTTTAGATATGCAGTATACCACATGGAAGGATATTAGCAATTCAGGTCTTTCCCATTACGTTCTAGATCTGTATGTCTTCAGTTCTCTCTTATAAAATATGCTTTCAGAATTGTCTTTGGGCTTATTTTCCAACTTTAAGCTTTGATTATGAAAGTTCTTATAACTTGAGAAGGTAGACTGAGTGGGGAAGAAAGTGACTGAAAAGTAGTACAAAATATTCCTGAGAGGTGCAGTTAAAATCCCTTATTAAGAATTGGGAGTTCTTTATAAAGTTATGGGAGTTCCCATTTTCTTCAATCCTATTAGGTCAACTCATCCAAATAGAACTTAATGTATTACCTGACTTTAATTCAACTTAAATGCATTCAGGGTGTTCCTGTTGTGGCTCATCGGTATTGAACCCAACTAGTATCCATGAGGATGCAGGTTCGATCCCCGGCCTCGCTTCATGGGTTAAGGATCCAGCATTGCCCTGAACTGCAGTGCAGGTCAAAGACATGGCTCGGATCTGGTGTTGCTGTGGCTGTGGTGTTGGCCACCTGCAGCTCTGATTTGATCCCTGGCCTGGAAACTTCCATATGCCACTGGTGTGGCCCTAAAAAAAGGACAAAAAATTGGTAGTTGTATGTTTTCAGCTTAAACTTTTCTCCTCCAGTGCTGCATTTATTTTAAATCCTGCCTGATGATGGCCTCAAAGCTTATGAAAATAATGGCTGGTTCCTGACATAGCAGAAGGCTGGTATTGATTGATAAGCTAGCATTGTGCTAAGCAGCATTTTGTCCTAAATTTTATCAGTGGCATATGGAGGTTCCCAGGCTAGGGGTCCAATCGGAGCTGTAGCTGCCAGCCTATGCCGGAGCCACAGCAACTCAGGATCCGAGCCGCATCTGCGACCTACACCATGGCTCACAGCAACGCCGGATCGTTAACCCACTGAGCAAGGCCAGGGATCGAACCCTCAACCTCATGGTTCCTAGTCAGATTCTTTAACCACTGTGCCACAACGGGAATTCCTTAGGTTTATTTTTTAATTAAAAAAAAAAAAATTTAGGGCTGCACCCGCAGCATATGGAAGTTCCTGGACTAGGGGTTGAATTGAACTGCAACTGCAGCATAGCCGCTCCAACACCAGATCTGAGCTACAGCTTGCAGCAACATCGGATCTTTAACTCTGAGGGAGGGAGACCAGGGATCGAACCCACATCCTCATGGATGCTATGTCAGGTTCTTAACCCATTGAGCCACAATGGGAACTCCGATTAGGTTTAGACTTTGCTGAATAAAAATAAAGAGGTATCCATCTTTTTAAGGAGAGAAAGCCTTGTATACCTATCCAGATTTCTCTCTTCTTTTGATTTGTCTGCCCTCACTGTGACTGCCCCTCCTTGTATTCTGTGTGATAATGTGTAGCCATAAACTTCCAGTATACAGGGAAGAGTTCATTGCCTGAAGGTGCTAAGGAGACGAGATCACTACTGTGACAAAGAACATTCTTTTTATTTAATCTGCAAATCTTTAGTAAAAATACTAAAGGCATTTTCAGTGTGTTTGTAGTCAAACATACTTCTCATATGCATTTAATATACCACATTATTTTCTATATCAACAGTCCCTAGTGTATTGGGATGTGTATTAGACATGTTCTCAATGACTTAGAAACATTGTTACCCTTTTACAAGAAATTGAAATAATGCTTTTCTTGTTTTTATGTTTAAGACAAAAGTAATTGTTTCATTATTTTGAAGTTTTATTAGGCACATAAAGGTCTGTGGTTACGATGTTTTCTTGGCAGATTGTATCTTTTATCAGTAAAACTGCCCTCCTCTGTGCCATCTGAGGCATTTGAATGTTTTTTTTTGTTTGATACTGCCTTTTTTTTGGCAAGTATTTGCATTCTGTAAATTTTTTACATTCTTTTTTGACCTGTCATTTTGATTTAGGTCATGCCTTATAGGTAGCATACAGTTATTTTTTATTTTAAATAGTTTATTTATAATAGGGAGATTTAATCTATTCACATTTATTTTATTATTAACGTGTTTAATGATTCTTGCCGTAGGTACTCTGCCTTTTTATTTCTTCCTTTCAGGCTCTTTGTTGTATTGATCATCTTCCCCACTGGAGTTACTGCCAAGGAAGTTGTACAGCTCTATTTCTCTTCTTGTGTTCAGCGTTAATTTACCTAGATATAAGATTTTAAGTTCAAGATAATCTTTTGTCAGAACTTTGAAGTTGTTATTTCATTACTTTTTAATACTTAATGTTGGTGATAATCTGACTCCAGTTTGGTTCTTTTTCTTTTTTTCTTTTTTTTTTTTGTCGTTTTTTGCCTTTTCTAGGGCCGCTCCTGGAGCATGTGGAGGTTCCCAGGCTAGGGGTTGAATCAGAGCTATAGCCACCAGCTTACACCAGAGCCACAGCAACATGGGATCCGGGCTGTGTCTGTGACCTACACCACAGCTCATGGCAATGCCGGATCGTTAACCCACTGAGCAAGGCCAGGGATATAACCAGCAACCTCGTGGTTCCTAGTCGAATTCGTTAACCACTGTGCCACAATGGGAACTCCTGGTTGTTTTTCCTTTGTAGGTAATCTGCTTTTTCTGCCTAAAAACGTCAAGATTTTTACTGTGGAGTTTCACCATGATATATCTAAAAATGTGTGGGGTTTGTTTTTGTTTTTGTTTTTTAGCTCCTAAAGTTTTTCTTTTTTTGTCTTTTTGTCTTTACTAGAACTGCATCCACGGCATATGGAAGTTTCCAGGCCGGAGTCTAATCGGAACTGTAGCTGCTGGCCTACCCCGGAGCCACAGCAATGCTGGATCCTTAACCCACTGAGCAAGGCCAGGGATCAAACCCAAAACCTCATGGTTCCTAGTGGGATTCATTAACCACTGAGCCACAACAATTGAAGAATCAAGCTTCAGGTAGATTGATGTTGGAACGTTGAGATTTATACTCCAGATATGTCATCTGACTTCTCCAAACTTCTTACCTCCCTATCCCTTTGTTCTTAATGCATTCTGGCAGTCTTCCTAGCTCTGCTTTCTGCTTGTTAATTTCCTCCTCATTTATGGCCATTCTAATATATTGTCCATCCATTGAGTTCATTGTAATAATTAATCCTTTTTGATTTTCAAGGTGTCTAATTGATGTCTTTTTTTTTTTCTTTTTATGGCCACATCCCGCAGCATATGGAAGTGCCCAGGTCAGGGATTAAATCCAAGCCGTTATTGCATTTTAACAGCAGGCCTTAAAAAAAAAAAAGTAATAATCAAATCTCATTCCTTTGATGTTAAATTTTCTGTTTGCTTTCTTTATCCTGCTTTCTCAAATACTAGGTTTTTTTCCTTTTTTTTATTATTCAAATGAATTTATCACATCTGTAGTTGTATAATGATCATAACAATCTAATTTCACAGGATTTCCATCCCACAGCCCAGGCACATCCCCCCACACCCCAAACTGTCTCCTCTGGAGACCGTAAGTTTTTCAATGTCTGTGAGTCAGCATCTGTTCTGCAAAGAAGTTCAGTCTGTCCTTTTTTCAGATTCCACATGTCAGTGAAAGAATTTGATGTTGGTGTCTCATTGTATGGCTGACTTCATTTAGCATGATAGTTTCTAGGTCCATCTATGTTGCAAAAAATACTGGTATTTCCTTCATTTTAATGGCTGAGTAATATTCCATTGTGTATATGTACCACCTCTTCTTGATCCACTCCTCTGTCGATGGACATTGAGGTTGTTTCCATGTCTTGGCTATTGTAAATAGTGCTGCAATGAACATTGGAGTACATGTGTCTTTGTAAGTCATGGTTTTCTCTGGGTAGATGGCCCAGGAATGGGATTGCTGGATCAAATGGTAGTTCTATTTTTAGTTTTCTGAGGAATCTCCATACTGCTTTCCACAATGGTTGCACCAATTTACAATTCCACCAATAGTGTACTAGGGTTCCTTTTTCTCCACACCCTCTCCAGCGCTTATTGTTTGTAGCCTTTTTGATGCTGGCCATTCTGGCTGGTGTAAGGTGGTACCTCAGAGTGGTTTTGATCTGCATTTCTCTAATAATGAGTGACATTGAACATCTTTTCATGTGTTTCTTAGCTGTCTGTATGTCTTTGGAGAATTGTCTGTTTAGATCTTCTGCCCATTGTTTGATAGGCTTGTTTGTTTTTTTGGTATGGAGCTGCAGAAGTTGTTTATAAATTTTGGAGATGAATCCCTTTGTCAGTCGATTCAATTGCAAAGATTTTCTCGCATTCTGTGGGTTGTCTTTTTGTTTTGTTTAGGGTTTCCTTTGCTGTGCAGAAACTTTGAAGTTTGAATAGGTCCCATGTGTTTATTTTTCTTTTTATTGTCAATACTCTGATAGGTGGATCTGAGAAGATGTTGCTGTCGTTTATGTCAAAGAATGTTTGGCCTATGTTTTCCTCTAGGAGTTTGATAGTGTCTGGTCTTATATCTAGGTCTTTAATCCATTTGGAGTTTATTTTTGTATATGGTGTTAGGGAGTGTTCTAATTTCATTCTTTTCCATGTGGCTGTCCAGTTTTCCCAGCACCACTTATTGAACAAGCTGTCCTTTCTCCATTGTATGTCCTTGCCTCCTTTGTCATAAGATTAGTTGGCTGTAGGTGTGTGGGTTTAATTCTGGGCTTTCTATCCTTTTCCACTGTCTTTGTGCCAGTACGATGCAGTTTTGACGATTGTTGCTTTGTACTACAGACTAACGTCAGTGAGCCTGATTCCTCCAGCTCCATTTTTCTTTCTCAGGATGTCTTTGGCTAGTCTGGGTCTTTTGAGCTTCCAAACAAACTTGAAAATCTTTTGTTCAAGTTCTGTGAAAAATGTCCTTGGTAATTTGATAGGGATTGCATTGAATCTGTAGATTGCCTTAGGTAGTATAATCATTTTGATAATATTAACTCTTCCAATCCACGAGCATGGTATATCTTTCCATCTATTTGTGTCATCTTTGATTTCTTTCATCAGTGGCTTGTAATTTTCAGAGTATAGGTCTTTTGTTTCTTTAGGTAGGTTTACTCCTAGGTATTTTATGCTTTTGCATCCAATGGTAAACGGGATTGCTTCCCTAATTTCCTTTTCTGCTTTTTCATTGTTAGTATATAGAAACTTTGTCAATTTCTGTGTATTGATTTTGTATCCTGCGACTTTGCCAAATTCATGGATGAGCTCTAATACTTTTCTGGTAGAGTCTTTAGGATTCTCTAGGTATAGTATCATGTCATCTGCAAATATTGATAGTTTTACTTCTTCCTTTCCAGTTTGTATTCCTTTTATTTCTTTTACTTTTCTGATTGCTGTGGCTAGGACTTCCAGAACTATGTTGAAGAATAGTGGCGAAAGCAGACATCCTTGTCTTGTTCCTGATCTCAGCGGGAATTCTTTCAGCTTTTCACCATTGAGAATGATGTTCACTGTGGGCTTGTCCTATATGGCCTTTATTGTGTTGAGGTAGGTTCCCGTTATGCCCACTTTCTGAAGGGTTTTTATCAGAAATGGGTGTTGGATTTTGTCAAAGGCTTTTTCCGCGTCTATTGAGAGGATCACATGGTTTTTATTCTTCAGTTTGTTAATGTGGTGTATCACATTGATAAATTTGTGGATATTGAAGAACCCTTGCATCCCTGGGATAAATCCCACTTGATCATGATGTACAATCCTTTTAATGTATTTTTGGATGTGGTTTGCTAGTATTTTGTTGAGGATTTTTGCATCGATGTTCATCGGTGAAATTGGCCTATAGTTTTCTTTTTTTGTGGAGTCTTTGTCTGGTTTTGGTACCAGGGTGATGGTGGCCTCATAGAATGAGTTTGGGAGTATCCCTTCCTCTGCAATTTTTTGAAATAGTTTCAGAAGACTAGGTGTTAGCTCTTCTCTAAATGTTTGATAGAATTCGCCTGTGAAGCCATCTGGTCCTGGACTTTTGTTTGTTGGAAGTTTTTTTTTTGTTTTTTGTTTTTTTTGTTTTTTTTGTCTTTTTGCCATTTCTTGGGCCACTCCTACGGCATATGGAGGTTCCCGGGCTAGGGGTCGAATCGGAGCTGCAGCTGCCAGTCTACGCCAGAGCCATAGCAATGCAGGATCCGAGCCGCGTCTGCGACCTACACCACAGCTCACGGCAACGCCGGAACCTTGACCCACTGAGCAAGGGCAGGGACCGAACCCGCAACCTCATGGTTCCTAGTCAGATTCGTTAACCACTGCGCCATGACGGGAACTCCTGTTGGAAGTTTTTTAATCACAGTTTCAATTTCAGTTCTTGTGATGGGTCCATTCATCTTTTCTATTTCATCTTGGTTTAGTCTTGGAAGATTGTACTTTTCTAAGAATTTGTCCATTTCTTCTAGGTTTCCATTTTATTGGCATATAGTTGCACATAGTAGTCTCTTATGATCCTTTGTATTTCTGTGATGTCCGTTGTTACTTCTCTTTTTTCATTTCTAATTTTATTGATTTGAGTCCTCTCTTTTTTTCTTGATAAGTCTGGCTAAGGGTTTATCCATTTTGTTGATCATTTCAAAGAACCAGCTTTTGGTTTCATTGATCTTTTCTATGGTTTCTTTGTTTCTATTTCATTGATTTCTGCTCTGATCTTTATGATTTCTTTCCTTCTATTAACTTGAGGTCTTGTCTGTTCTCTCTCTAGCTGCTTTAGAAAGTTAGCTTGTTTATTTGGGCTTTTGCTTATTTCCTGAGGTGGGCTTGTATCGCTCTAAACTTTCCTCTTAGAACAGCTTTTGCTGCATCCCATGGGTTTTGGAGTGTCGTATCTTTGTTGTCATTTGCTTCTAGGTATTTTTTAATTTCCTCTTTGATTTCTCCAGTGATCCATTGGTTGTTTGGTAGCATGTTGTTGAGTCTCCACGTGTTTGTGTTTTTTTGCAGTTTTTTTCTTGTTGTTGATTTCCAGTTGTATAGCGTTGTGGTCAGAAAAGATGCTTGATATGATTTCACTTTTCTTAAAGTTACTGAGGTTGGATTTGTATCCCAGGATATGATCAATCTTAGAGAATGTTCCATGTGCACTTGAGAAGAATGTGTGTTCTGTTGCTTTTGGATGAAATGTCCTATAACTATCTATTAAGTCCATCTGGTTTAATGCTTCATTCAGGGCCTGTGTTTCCTTATGGATTTTCTGTCTGGATGATCTGTCCATTGCTGTCAGTGGGGTGTTAAAGTCCCCCACTATTATTGGGTTATTGTTTATTTGTCCTTTTAAGATTGTTAGCCGTTGCCTTATATATTGTGGTGAACCTGTGTTGGGTGTGTAGATATTTAAAATTGTTATATCATCTTCTTGGATTGATCCTTTGATCATTATGTAATGTCCTTCTTTGTCCCTTAAAATATTCTTCATTTTAAAGTCTATTTTGTCTGATGTGAGTATTGCTACTCCAGCTTTCTTTTGATCCCCGTTTGGGTTGAATATTTTCTTCCATCCTCTCACTTTCAATTTGTATGTGTCCCTAGAAGTGAAGTGCGTTTCTAGAAGACAGCATATATATGGGTCTTGTTTTTGTATCCATTCAGCCAGTCTATGTCTTTTGGCTGGGGCGTTTAGTCCATTTACATTTAAGGTAATTATTGATATGTATGTTCTTATTGCCATTTTATTAATTACTTTGGATTTGTTTTTGCTGCTCTTTTTCCTTTCCTTCTTCTTTTGTTCTTTTCTGCCTATAGAAGCTCCTTTAGTATTTGTTGTAAGGCTGGTTTAGTGTTGCTGAATTCTCTTAGCTTTTGCTTATCTGTGAAGCTTTTGATTTCTCCTTCAAATCTGAACGAGAGCCTTGCTGGGTAGAGTAATCTTGGTTGAAGGTTTTTTCCTTTCATCACGTTGAGTATATCATGCCACTCCCTTCTGGCCTGCAGAGTTTCTGTTGAAAAATCTGCCGATAGCCTTATGGGGGTTCCCTTGTATGTTATTTGTTTCTTTTCCCTAGCTGCTTTCAAGATTTTCTCTTTGTCTTTAATTTTGGTCAGTTTGATTAGTATGTGTCTTGGGGTGTTCTTCCTTGGGTTTATTTTATATGGTACTCCTTGTGCTTCCTGGATTTGAGTGAGTGATTCCTTCCCCATATGAGGGAAGTTTTTGGCTATTATCTCTTGGAATATTTTTTCTGTCTCCTCTCTCTCTTCTCCTTCTGGCACCCCTATAATACGGATGTTGGCGCATTTCACGTTGTCCCAGAGTTCTCTGAGACTCTCTTCATTTGTTATCAATCTTTTTTCTCTTTTCTGTTCTGCATCCATAATTTCCACTAATCTGTCCTCCACCTCGCTTATTCGTTCTTCTGCGTCCTGTATTCTGCTGGTGTCTGCTTCTAGTGAATTTTTTATTTCAGTTATTGTATTTTTCATCTCTTCTTGTTTAAGTTTTATATCTTGTATCTCTTTGGTCAGTGTTTCCTGTAAGTTATCCATCTTTGCCTCCAGTTTATTTCCAATGTCTCGCATCATCTTCAGCATCAACAGTCTAAAGTCTTTTTCCTGGAGGCTGAGAATCTCCTGATCACTTAGCTGTTTTTCTGGAGTTTTTCCTTTCTCCTTCATCTGAGTTATAGTCCTCTGTCTTTTCATTTTTATAGGTTTTTGGTGTGGTGACCTTCTTACAGATAATAGAGTTTAGCCTCTCTTACTTCTGATGTCTGCCCCCCTGTGGCTGAAGTCAGTGTGGGGGCTTGTTGTAGGCTTCCTGATGGGAGGGGCTAATGCCTGCCCACTGGTAGGAGGAGCTGATTCTAATCCCTCTGGTGGGTGGGGCTTAGTTTCTGGATGGGATTAGAGGCAGCTGTGTGCCTGGGGGGGTCTTTAGGTAGCCTGTTTACTGAGGGTGATCCCACCTGGGTTTTTGTTTGCCCTGGGGCTTCGCAACAGCTGGCTGACAGGTGGGGCCAGATTTTCCCAAAATGGCTACCTCCAGAGAAAGGCACTGCTGCTGAATATTCCCGAGAGCTTCGCTTTCAATGTCCTTCCCTCACAACAAGCCACATTCACCCCTGTTTTCCCAGGATGTCCTCCAAGAACTGCAGTCAGGTTTGACCCAGATTCCCTTGGAGACTTTGCTTTGCCCTGGGACTCAGTGCACACGAAAGTCTGTGTGCGCCTTTTAAGAATGGGGTCTCCTTTTCCCCCAGTCCAGTGGAGCTCTTGCATACAAGCCCCACTGGCCTTCAATGCCACATGCTCCGGGGCTCTTTCTCCCTGTGCCAGATCCCCACACGTGAGAGTTTGATGTGTGGCTCAGAACTCTCACTCCTGTAGGTGAGTCTCTGTGAACCAGTTAGTTTCTAGTCTGTGGAACTTCCCACCCAGGAGGCATGGGGTTGTTTATATTGTGAAATCGCCCCTCCTACCTCTTGATGTGGCCTCCTCTTTCTCTTCTTGAGTAGGGTATTTTTTTAGGTTTCCGGTCCATTTTGGTGAAGAGTGCTCAGTCATTAGTTGTGAATTTTGTTGTTTTAAGGAGAGAAGTTGAGCTTCAGTCCTTCTATTCTGCCATCTTAATCGCCCCTCCTCAAATACTAGTTTTTTGAATCGATGCTTCTCTTTTATGGAATTAATTTTCCTTTATGTTAGAAATTCTTGATAATATGGCCTCTTGGGAGACAGGCACGGTAT
The DNA here is from genome assembly GCF_016906955.1 of Phacochoerus africanus. NCBI lineage: Eukaryota > Metazoa > Chordata > Mammalia > Artiodactyla > Suidae > Phacochoerus > Phacochoerus africanus. The sequence goes on from NC_062544.1 coordinate 239,216,631, forward strand.
GCTTGTCATTTGTCTCTTAGGTGGAGGGGCTCCTCACTGCTAGTGGAATGGGAAGACTGATGAGGTTGCTTCAAGTACAGTTTTCCAGCAGTCCACTTGATAGTTGCCCTCCAAAGTCCAAAACTACATAAGGAAGTCTTAGTTGTCTTCTGTTATGAATGTTTTGTGCTGAGGATTTTTACTGTCAAAGTTTTTGGAAGGTGATCAAGGCTGTTTACAAATGGAAGATTTTATATTCTTCTATTGCTTTATTTGCATTTTATTTGGTTCCTTTCATCCTCCCACATACTAGTTTTAAAATAGGCATGTGTGTTTCTTATTGACACTAGTTTAAGCTAGCTGTTTAATATTCTGAACTTAGAGTTTCCTATACATTCTTTACACACTATACTTTTTAAAAATAAGTATTGCTATATTCAGACAAAAGAAGGGGAACAAAAGGTAAGAGTTTTTTTAAAAGGCAGCAAAGAAAAATAAAGCAAGAGGAAGTTCTCATCGTTGTGCAGTGGAAATGAATCCAAATGGGAACCATAAGGTTGTGGGTTCCATCCCTGGCCTCCCTCAGTGAAGTGAGATTCTGCCATTGCTGTGAGCTGTGGTGTAGGTTGCAGACTCGGCTCAGATCCTGAGTTGCTGTGGCTCTGTTGTAGGCCAGCAGCTATAGCTCCAATTCAGTCCCTAGCCTGGAAACCTCCATATGCCACAGGTGCAGCCCTTAAAAAAAAAAAAAAATGAAGAAAAATAAAGCGAGAGTAAAGGAGAAAAGAACAGATAGAAGAGGTTGCTATCCCATCTTCTCTTTGTGACTGAGATGCTCTGGGTCCCAAGCAAAATAGCTTTGACAATTCCTGTAAGTTAATTGTAGGAGGCAGCTACTTCTGCTTTTGCTTTGTCAGTGCTTACCTGGTGATATATGGCTTCTTTCATAATAGCATATTTGTTAAAGTTGAATGATGACAAAGTTTTGGGTGAAGACGGGCCACAAAACTCTTGGACTTAGTAGCTGGAATGTAGATAACTGGGTTTGTCTACAAAGATGCTTCCCAAATGATGATTGAAGCTTTTGCAACTGTCTTTAGTGGATATTAACTACCAACTCATGAAGTATGTGAATAACTTCTCTAGGAAGCTGAATCTGAGATAGATAGGAGTGCAAAAAAATTTATTGATGAGCAAACAATAGATTTGGGATAACAATTGTAGTTAACACAACATATATGAATAAGTAGTTTTCAGAATGAAAAAGCGAAATGGCTAATAAACATGAAAAGATTTCAGATTTATTCGTAGTGAGGAAAATGTGAGTTAAAATATCAGTATTATATTATACATGGGTTTTTCAGCCTTGGCACTATTGACATTTTGGATCTCATAGTTGGTTGTTGTGGGATGTTGTCCTCTTCTTTGTAGAATGTTAGCAGCATTCCTGGAATCTACCTACTAGGTGCCACTAGCACCTCTGCCCAACCCCCAGTTGTGATAATCAAAGTGTCTCCAGACATTCTCTAGAGGGAAAATTACCCCTGATTGAGAACCACTGTTTTATAATTATTAGATGGCAAAAATTAAACACAGCTACTATATCTTTTGCTGGCAGGAATGGCAGAAAAGTGGTACTTTAAAGCACTACAGACTTGTTTGGGAGAAGTCTGTTTTTCAAGTTAAAAATACATAAACCTTCTGGCTTAGCAACCCTGTTACTAAGACTATCTTACAAAGATATTTACATGAGTGGCTTGCATTGTCAACAGCCATTCTACCCTCCCATTTTTTCCTTCAGTTTGTAATTTAATCACTGTGATCTGATTCTGTTACTGAGTGTTGATAAGTGTTTCATAACTGTTTCCTCTTATTTCAGAACTCTCTTGATAGAGCCCAAGCAGCCAAGAACAAAGGCAACAAATATTTTAAAGCAGGAAAATATGAACAAGCTATTCAGTGCTATACTGAGGCTATCAGTTTGTGCCCTACAGAGAAGAACGTTGACCTTTCCACGTTTTATCAAAACAGAGCTGCTGCCTTTGAGCAGTTGGTATGTATCCTAGGTTGGTTTTTCTATTCTTTTTGTTTCTCTTTATTTGCATAATGTTTCAGTTAATGCTTCTCCAATAAATCTAATAAACTTTTTGAAGTTGTTTTGAAATGATAAGGTTTTTGTTTTAAGAACAAATTTTGGTGTTGCTGGTTACACATATAATCCAAAGTTGTTGGTATCACATTTTATAAAACTAGATAATATAGAAAGTTAAAAGTTTCTGGTGACCCCATCTTCGTCAACAGTTTGAGTGTAGTTTTTCTGTTTTTGTCTCCATATATGTAATAGTACCATGTGTGTGGGGGGGGAGACCAAAGACGATTCCTATTACATTTTTTGTGGTATATATTTTCAGTTGCCACTATATCTTGTACAGCTTTTCATACCACACAGAGATCTGTTTCATTCTCTTTAAAGGCTATATGTAGCAGATGTTATATGGTTGTATAGTGGAAGACATCTCCTTGTTGATGAACATGTGGATTGCTTCCTATTTTCCCTGTTTCTTTCAGTGTTGCAAAAAGTGTTTTTGGGAGAATAAAATTCTAGAACTGGAGATATAAAGAATATCAAAATCTCTTCTGATAATGATATATAAACATGCATGTTTTCCAGTATCTCACTGTGTATTATCAGTCCTAATAATTTTTCCACTCTGGTAAGAGAAGAATACTCTGTCTCTCATTGTTTTAATCTGCACTTTTTGAGATGTTGGTGAAATGGATCATCTTCTGTGTTTATTGGGCATTTGTATTCTCTGCATTTTTTGTTCAAATTTTATTGACTCGTATATGGAAGGTTACTATAGTAGGCGCTGGGTCTATAAAAGCAAACAGTTATGCATAGAACTCAATCACTAAAACAGTGAACTGTTAAATGACATTGTAATAAATGCTTGGATTCTGTAATAGAGGAGTGATGGGATTGGTGCATAAAATATTGGAAAATAGAGTTTAACAAATGAAAGAAAGTGTATATAATTGCCCTGAAGCAGGCAAGGGTTTGGCATGATTAAAGTAGTATGTATAAAGGATCCTGGGGTATAGGAGTTCCCGTTGTGGCGCAGTGGTTAACGAATCTGACTAGGAACCATGAGGTTGCGGGTTCGGTCCCTGCCCTTGCTCAGTGGGTTAACGATCCGGCGTTGCCATGAGCTGAGGTGTAGGTTGCAGACTCGGCTCGGATCCCGCATTGCTGTGGCTCTGGCGTAGGCCGGTGGCTACAGCTCTGATTCGACCCCTAGCCTGGGAACCTCCATATGCCGCGGGTGCGGCCCAAGAAATAGCAACAACAACAACAACAAAAAAGACAAAATAAATAAATAAATAAATAAAGGGTCCTGGGGTATAGAGAGATGAAATTGCAGAGGTAGCAGAGGCCAGCAAAGCCTTGAAGTGGTAGGAAGTTTGGATTTGATTCTGAGTGTAATGCGAAATATTTGAGGATTTTAAATAAGGCAGGAACATCATCTAAAATTGTTCTTACTGTTCTGTCAAGAATATTTTGGAGAGAGTCAGGAGTGGAGGCAGGGAGACTCCCTGTTGTAGTTGCCTAGGTGAGACATGAAGGAAAACTGAAGACCAGCAGAATTTATTTGTTGCATTGGATATGAAGGGTGAAGAGAAGCAGAGATTTTAATAATAGCGGAGTGAGGAAAGAGTGAGACAGCTAAGCAGACAGTTGAATTAAGAAATGTCTCTATTTTAGGAGACTGGTTTGGGTTAAAGAGATAAATTTGAGAGTCATTTAATTTTAGATGTTAGACACTCAGGACAATAGATGTGATCTCCTAGGAGAGAGAAGGGATGAGTCTTTGATCATTCCAGCATGTAGAAATCAATTGGAGGGGGGAAAGTCAGCTATGAAGACTCCTGAGGAGGAGCAGCCAGTGAGTTAGGTAGAAATCAAGTAGAATGGCAACTCCTTGGAGGTTTGGTGATGATAAGGTAATAACTGCAGAGAATTATAGGATCAAACAAGGGTTTTTAAGAGGCGGAAATGTTAAAGCTGGTGTTTTTATGCTAATGGGAATAATTCAGTACAGAAGCAGATTGATGCAAAGGCATGATAGCTAATAGTTGAAGTCCCTGAAGTAGGGGTGGTGGTGTGGGGATCCATCCCACAAGTGGAGGGTTGGGCTTTGATAAAGACAGTTGCCCTCTCAGTTTTAACAACAGGGGAAAGGAGTCGATATGATCACATAGTTGGAGATAGAGTGTAGATTTGATAGTAGAAAGATGGCTCAAGTATATCCTTTACCTATTTTTAAAAATCACATTACTTGTCTTTATTACAGTTATTTATATGAGTTGTTTCGGTGTGTTGTGGATATTAACTCTTTGTATGAATTGGGAATGTTTTTTCTATTGCGGAACTCTTAATATTCAGCCTATTGAGTTTAGAAAACTAATTTCTGTTGAACAGTGATTCCTTTAGTGTGACTTTTTTTAATACTTTCAATTACAGCAAAAATGGAAAGAGGTGGCACAAGATTGTACAAAGGCTGTTGAACTTAATCCCAAATATGTGAAAGCTCTCTTTAGACGTGCAAAAGCCCACGAGAAGCTAGACAATAAGAAGGAATGTTTAGAAGGTGAGGCTATTTTTGTGTTTACATGTGAAAATAACCAAAGTTTTGCAGTTATTGGTAAATTTATATGAAACCCTATCTGTGAGTAGTGAAATCAATTGTGTTTAAAAGATCGACTGTTCCCCAGTTGAGACTTTGTTTCCTAATCTAAATTGTGAATGCTAATACTTGAGTACTCAAGTCTCTCCTCCCAACTATGGAATTAAATGATTTAAAGTTTATATACTACTAGAAACTAATGAGCATCAGTGTAATTTCATGAATAAGAAATCAGGGAGTTCCCATTGTGGCACAGTGGAAATGAATCCAACTATATCCACGAGGATGTGAGTTTGATCCCTGGCCTTACTCAGTGGGTCGGGGGATCTGGTGTTGGCATGAGCTGTGGTGTAGGTCACAGCTGCAGCTCGGTTCACATGTTGCTATGGCTGTGGTATAGGCTGATAGCCGTAGCTCCAATTTAACCCCTAGCCTGGGAACTTCCATGTACTGTGAGTATGGCTCTAAAAAATGAAAAAAAAAAAAAAAAAAAGGAAGACATTAGTGAGTGATATCATTTCTAAGATTCTACATACATTCAGTTAGTATTCTATATGAATATGAATTTTTTTTTTTGTCTTTTTAGGGCCACACACCCGTTTCTACTGCACCACGATGGGAACTCCCTGAATATGAAATAATTTTGACATGAGTCATTAAAGAAAACATTTGTTTTTATGCCATTGGTATTTTCAAACATTATCCTTATACTCAACTGGAAATTATGTAATTGATACAAAGCATCTAGTGAAGGAGTTCCCACTATGGTGCAACAGGATTGGTGGCATCTTGGGAGTGCTGGGATGCAGGTTTGATCCGTGGCCTGGCACAGTGGGTTAAGGATCTAGCATTGCCGCAGCTTAGGTTGCAACTGCATCTTGTATGTGATCCCTGGCCCCAGAACTCCATATGCTGTGGGGTGGCCAAAAAAAAAAAAAAAAGCATCTGGTGGATTTACCATTCTCAGTAAATACTATTAATATTCCTTGGTCTCTAATTGGCTATATCTGCTGCTAAAACTTTAATTAGGGTATCAGCCACTGGCTTATAAAGTACATTCTTCTAGATGATGTGAAGCTAAACCCAAATGCAATTTCTACAGTCTAAAAGTGCTTTCTAGGAGTTCCCGTTGTGGCACAGTGGTTAAAGAATCCAACTAGGAACCATGAGGTTGCAGGTTCGATCCCTGGCCTTGCTTAGTGGGTTAAGGATCTGGCGTTGCCGTGAGCTGTGGTGTAGGTCACAGACGCGGCTCGATCCCACGTTACTGTGGCTATGGCTCCGATTGGACCCCTAGCCTGGGAATCTCCATATGCCGAGGGAGCGGCCCTAGAAAAGGCAAAAAAAAAAACAAAAAAATAAGTGCTTTCTACTACATATCTAAATCTGCCTTAAAAGCATCAATAATCAAAAATTTAGCCATTATTATTTTTTAAGTAACATTATTATTTAAAAGAAAAAAACTTGTTTCTATGTGTGTGTGTGTTTTGTTTTTTACTTTTTTTAATCTGGAGTACCAAGTGAGAGTAATCCACTTGTGAGAGTTTAGAGAACATTTTAGAAAAACTTGAAGTTTTGTGGTATCATGTACTCTGGTAGTGGGTGGAAGGAGTATTGCTTTGGAAGAGAGAATTAATGAATTTTGAACCAGACCTTGATGTTATTAAGAAATAATTGTAAAGAGTTTAAATGGATTTTAGGCGAAATGGGATGGGAAAAAACCATTGACATTGGCACTAACCAGATTATCATGGGGGGCATGCAACAGACTGGCTTGTTTGGAGGAGCAGTGATTTGGAATTGTGAGAAATTGAGTTCAAAAAGAGAGGACAGGAATTCCTGTCATGGCTCAATGGTTAATGAATCCAACTAGAAACTATGAGGTTTCAGGTTCGATCCCTGGCCTTGCTCAGTGGGTTAAGGATCCGGCGTTGCCATTAGCTGTGGTGTAGGTCACAGATTTGGCTCGGATCCCGAGTTGCTGTGGCTATGGCGTAGCCCGGCAGCTATAGCTCCAATTAGACCGCTAGCCTGGGAACCTCCATATGCCGCAGGTGCGGCCCTGGAAAAGACATAAAAAGAGAGAGCGAGAGGACAGCCATTGTTGACTACTTTGAATGAAAGGTTAAGATGTTAGGGAAGCATTAATCTTTGATCTCAAACCACTGTATATTGAGCTGTAGCATAGCCAGATTAAAATGGTAGTTTGAAGCAGATTTAATTAAGGGCAAGACGGCTTTGGAGATAAGGAGTAACCCTGAGACCTGTTTAAAAAAAAAAAAAACCAGACCTGAGAGAGCCATGTTATGTTGATTTGGCCTATACTTACTAGCCACAAAAGAATATACCTGGGTTACTTGTTTTATTTGCTATGTCCAGTGTAGAGCAGTGAGAAGCATCACAAAATATATATAGTATAGTTCCTTTCATTTCAAGGTGAGGAATGTGAATCCCAGAGAAGTGGAGTGACTTTCTCAGCTTTGAGTTTGCCATAGACTAAAACTAAAATGTTAAGAATCAATATATTGGAAGTGAAATTGATAGTCACATGAGGCTATGAATTTAGTTTGGCATTCTGTAGTAATAGCCCATTTGATGCTGCTAATCATCTTTGTGGTAATTGCATACTTACTCTTGTTTTTTCCATCATTTCTAGATGTCACAGCTGTGTGTATATTAGAAGGGTTCCAAAATCAACAAAGCATGCTGTTAGCTGATAAAGTTCTTAAACTTCTTGGCAAAGAGAAAGCCAAAGAAAAATACAAGGTAAATTAATCTGAGTTGATTAATAAAAGGAGTATACATTAAGAAGAGTCATTTTAAATTTATACTGATTAAATCTTGGGCATGATGGCAACAATTGAAATTAGATCTGGATTATATTTGTTTTTCCTGTAATCATGGGATTTTGTGGCTTACCTTTTTAAAATAAGACTGTAAACTGTGTCCAGTATTGTATCTGGAGAATATTGAAAGAATTAATGTATATTTATAGGGGTTGCCAAATAATGGCTTATGGGCCAAATCCAGACTTCCACCTATTTTTAGAAATAATAATGCTGATAATGTTTTATTGGAACTCAGCCACTCACATTGTTTTTGGCTGCTTTAAGCGACAGCAACAGAGTTGTGGTTGTGACAGAGACTGTATTTGGCCTTTTACAGAAAAAACTTGCCAGCTCCTCTTCTTTAAAGTTTTTAAAGGTATATTGTGTAAATTGGTATTGGTTTTACACAGTTAGCAGTAGTTGGCTTAATTCAAAAAGCATTTATCGAACAAAGGTCCATGATGGGCATTTTAGAAGGGTAGTTACAAAGACATGGTCCTTGTGCTTATAGAATTAAGGGAGACTATTAAGAATTATTAAAAGGCATGACGTGTCATGGAGGGTATAAGAGGGCTATGGGGGTGCCACAGGCATCATTAAACATTACTAGAAATTTGTTGCTAAATTTCATAATCCAGAAGCAGTTGTTCCTTTTCCTTTAATAATTAACTTGCTTTTCTCTTACATTGATTTTAGTAATTTCTATTTTTAATTTTACATATCTGAATATTAGCTGAGTTTAAACAGAGTTAAAACAGGCTTTCTTCAGTGAAGGGCTGTCATGTGCTAGTATGTTTTGTGAATCTCCAAGGGGAATACAGTTACAGTGGTACTCAGTCTCTTTAAAATATGGGACCTTTTTTTCCCTTCAGCATCTGGTAGAACACGCTGTTTTGAGGAGCTAGAACTGGTGCACCTCAAAACATTATGCAAAATATCATGTTTTGAGTTTTGAAGGAACCTTGTTTCTGTGTGTATACTCAATGCTTAGTTGAGTAGTTATATTGGTTGGACTGTAGAGTAGTAAGAAAATATAAGATAACCTACTTTTATATAGGTTCCAAATTAGTTTCCACATATATTTTCTAATCTGTTTGTATTACACTTTGTAAATCACAAAATACTTTTCATTTTATTATTTTTATTTTTACAATAACCCCAAAAGATAAATAAGGCCCGTATTTTTATTGCTATTTTAGAGGTGAGAAAATTTCAAGTGACATGTTCAAGGTCACTTAGCTAATAAGCGGCAGAGCTAGAATTTGTCTTGTTCCTTTGATACTTAAGCCCATTACTTGTAAAATACTGTTTTCGTTTTAAATTTGTAACTCTGTGTGAAAGACAGGAAAGTGGTAGCTTCATTTCCAAGCTGAAATAGAAAACTAAAAGACATTAATGATTTACTCAGCTTCAGTAAGTGCTGTTTAACTTTGTTTAAGCTTTTGCCCTGAAATGATAAATGATTGCCACTTATAAATTCCAACTCAACAGTCTTTAGTGAAATACTTAAATTAGGCATATTTATCATTTGGTAGGTGACCATTTGATTTAAAATAGTATTTATTTGTATAATCCTTAATTAAGACATAACTGAATCTCTCCCCAGAAAGTACCAAAAAGGAAAAAAAAAAATGAGATTTTCTCATTCAGTTTTCTTTTTTTTTTTTTTTTTTTGCTTTTTAGTGTGGCATATGGAAGTTCCTAGGCTAGGTAGGGGTCAAATCAGATCTACAGCTATTGGTCTGTGACACACCCCCCAGCAATGCCAGATTGTTAACCCACTGAGTAAGGCCAGGGATTGAACCCGCATCCTCATGGATACTAGTCAGGTTCATAACCCATTGAGGAGCCACAAAAGGAACTTCCAGTTTTCTTACATCTATCCTAGATTAAATCATTTACTTACAAAGATATTAAATCTACCAAAATAACAAATTATATTGGGTAAGAATCCAAAATATGTTATGAGATCCCTTTGGCTACATTACTCACTTTTCCCTCTTTCTTTAAAACTTTGTCATCTTAAGTGTAATAAGGAGAAAAATATTTCTGTAATTATGAATCAGGTTTCCATGTGAAAAAGTAAATGATTAAAACAGGAAATAGGATTTCATTCTGACTTTCAGTGGCACTTACTATAATGGAGATCTCAGATGCGGTGCAAGTAGAAGACAAATGAAAGCCCATGGTAAATGGACTTAACATTCTAGAACTTGAGTAAGATGTGGTCTTGAGTAGTAAATTGAGATGTTAATTTTCTAGGACAGGAACCAGAAGGAGATAATTTTAATTCAGCAGTAATTTGTCTTCTGTGTTCCAGATTTCACCTTCTTTTATTGAGTGTTCTTGACTTTTTATATCTTTTGGAGAGGGGAGAGGTTCTCCTTTAAAAACTATTTTGAACAGCTGGGGCTGGCAAAATATTACTATTTCCACTGTCTATTGCCCCTTAGTTTGGAGCCTGATGTTCTTTAATTATTTGAAAATAAGATTCCAGTTTTTATGACAGAGGTTCTCAGTGTTCTACAAATGTACCTGTTTCTTTGGTTAGTGTTTTCTATGTTGATGTATTTAAATATGATTAATTTCAGAATCGTGAACCTCTGATGCCATCTCCACAGTTTATCAAATCTTACTTCAGTTCTTTTACTGATGATATAATTTCTCAGCCAATGCTTAAAGGAGAGAAGTCTGATGAAGATAAAGACAAGGAAGGGGAGGCTTTAGAAGTGAAAGAAAAGTAAGTGTGTTGAGTATAGTATCTGCTTAATGTTTTGGGGGAGGCATTGTGGAAGTAATTTGCAGCTACAGAGCCAAAGTGGGACTCTAACGCCAAAAAAATCTACTCTAGACAGATGTTAATATAATAAAATAATAATAATAACAATAATAATAATGTTATAAAAAAAATACTTCTCTTCACACACGTCTATTATGCCCTGAAAATTGCGTCCCTGGTGACTCAGTACTGCCAAGTATCTGCCCTGCTTTTAAGTTCCTACATTATATTCTCAAGAGATCTCCTCATGAGTCAAGTGGTTGATTGTGTTTGAATAGAGGCACTAACTAACTTAAAAATGATGGTATAACTCAGTATCCAGATATTTTAGTTCAAGGAAGTTTATAATTAAATTTTAAGGAGTGTCCAAAAGAGTGTCTTTCTTTAAGGTTTTTTACTCCTTGTCTAGGAAAACGCCATTCTTTGGGTTTGTATTTGCTCCTGTAGAGAGCTGAAACCAAAGTACAAGATGCTATGTTTACAACTGGAGGTCAAATGCCTGCTTAACCATTTGTTTTTATCAGTACTTTGATTTTGCTCTTGAAGCTGGCTCTCTTCTCTAAGAGAAGGTATAACATTATTATCAACATGGCATTTTCTAATGAGTTTGGAAGAAAAGGGAATACTGTTCTTATAGCAGAGCATAATTTTTCATCTCTAGCATATTGGAAGGTTTAAGGAAAAATTGCTTTTGATTTGTATCTCCCAATTTTTCTACCATTGTTGGCCATCTTTAAAGGGAGGATATTGTGTGTTCATAATTGTGCCAAGATGTTCAGATTTGAGTTAATTGATAAGCAATCACTTTAGAAGATTTTAAGGTGGGAAGTAAATGTTTAAGATGGTGCCAATAATTGCCTATTCTGGTTAGGAAGTAGTCCCTATCCCAGAAAAACTACAGTGAAGTTAATGTAATTATTCTAAAAGCTATATTGATAGGTAGCAGGACATAGCTGTTTCTCACCAGAATACTAATAGAAATTGGTTCTAAGTTTTTGAATTCCATTTTACTCTGAGCCTTAGTAGCTTCATCTTTTTTCTGTTTTTTTGGGGGGTTTTTTTTGTTTGTTTGTTTGTTTCTGTCTTTTTTCTTTTTAGGGCTGTACCTATGGCATATGGAGGTTCCCAGGCTAGGGGTCGAATTGGAGCTGCAGCTGCTGGCCTACACCACAGCCACAGCAACGCCAGATCCGAGCCATGTCTGCAGCCTACACCATAGCTTATGGCAATACCGGATCCTTAACCCACTGAGCAAGGCCGGGGATCCAACCTGAAACCTCATGGTTCCTAGTCGGATTTGTTTCCACTGCGCTTCGATGGGAACTCCATCATTTTTTAAATGGGGCTAATAATAATTCCTTTGAGGCTTATTGTGTGGTTTAGAGATCATGTTTGCAAGCATCTATCACTTAGGTTCTCAATAAATAGGAACTGTTACTACTTTCATTTTGATTTAATAATGATTATCTTACCCTAGTGACCTGAGGAATAAAACTAGAGTGTAGGGGATATTAGAATGTTATTATAGGAAAGGTTAGCAGAGTATATAAGATTTTGACTGACATAACTTTTAAGTCACTTGCCATTTTCTTCTATTTAGAATATATAGCAAACGAAATGAAAAAATATAATTTACATGCCTTATATTTGTAAGACCCCTTAAAGGTCATCTAGTGAAAATTCCTTCTCAGTTCAAAAAAATCCCTTCTACAAGCATTCTCAATAGAAGTCATCATCTTAGAAGAGTAATAATATGTGGTCACTGCTTTTTAAAAAGTAGGGGAAAGGTGTTTTCTTTAAGCCTATTTGATGGAAAAGTCTTCCTTTAAATTTACCTCTTTGATATTTCCACCTATTCATTTCATTCCAGGTCTGTTCTTTTACGTGAAAACAGCACAACTTCTGGATGAGAGCCTTTTCAGATATTTTCCCACCTCCAGTTCTTGTTCCCTTACAATCCATTTTCCAGAACATGGCCAGAGTGATCTTTACAAAGTAAACTCGGGTCACACCTTTTCCCTTGGGTTCTGTGACCTTAGACTCACTTGGTTATTTTGTTTCCCTGTTCTTTCTGTTAGTCACACAATAACTGTTGAGGGCCATCAGTGTGCCACAGACTAGAAGGAAAATAAAATCGGATCCTTTCCAGTGCTGCAGATCAGTCTGTCATTAGCTTATCTTTTCACATATCTAAGTGTTGAAGCCTGGGTGATAACTCTAGGTTTCTGCCATTTTCTCTGCTGTTTCCTTTTTCAAAACTCTCCAAGGAAACAATTTCTGTCTGCATCAAAAATCCTAATATGTTACCCTCCTGCCCTATACCATTCCAACACTGGCTGATTAAGTTGTTAAGGGGAAAAGGATAACTGCTTAACTCAGATATACTAAATGGGGCAAGTTTTAGCATTTGATCTTTTCTTAGTAATTTTTATGTTCATTTTATTAGTAATAGATAATAAAATTTACTGATAATTTCCTATGCTCATTTTATTTTCAGTTCTGGATATTTAAAGGCCAAACAGTATATGGAAGAAGAAAACTATGATAAAATCATAAGTGAATGCTCAAAAGAAATAGATGCTCAAGGCAAATATATGGCAGAAGCATTATTACTACGAGCTACCTTCTACCTGCTAATTGGCAACGCCAACGCAGCCAAACCAGATTTAGATAAGGTCATCAGCTTGAAAGAAGCTAATGTGAAGGTACATTTAAAACTCTGTGTGTGTGCATGTGAAAAAATTAACAATAAATAAAAATGAGGATTTTAGTATGTATTGGCATTTCAGTTTCCATTTTCCAAAAAACTTTTGTTTAGGAAGGAACTATATACCTAATGATGATTTAGTTGGTGCAGTGAAACTGAAACATAAATATCAGTAATAGTTATCTTTAAATAAGAAAGGATTTTTTTCCCCATGGCATCTGGTAACTTCCACTTCCCCATAGAGTGGGGACTATATATTGGACTATATTTGGGGTAGGGGTAAGGGTGATATAGCAGTGCTATAGGTAATATTGTAAGTAACATGCAGTGTGTAGTACAAGGCTGTAAAAGGCATTTAATAAAAATAAACACATTTAATATATTCTGAAAGATTTTATTTTACATGAAGAAAAAACAGGGTCTAAAAATATGATATAGGAATTCCTGTCAAGGCTCAGCAGTAACCAACCCAACTGGTATCCATGAGGTTGCAGGTTTGATTCCTAGCCTCCCTCAGTGGATTAAGGATCTGGCATTGCTGTGACCTGTGGTGTAGGTCACAGATATGGCTCAGATGCTGCATTGCTGTGGCTGTGGTTCAGCCTGGCAGCTGTACCTCCATTTAGACCCCTAGCCTAGAACTTCTATATGCTGAGGGTACCGCCCTAAAAAAAGAAGAAATTAAAAATATGATATAGAAATATACTGGGAATTCCCATTGTGGCTCAGCGGAAATTAATCCGACTAGTATCCTTGAGGATACAGGTTCGATCCCTGGCCTCACTAATTGGGTCGGGGATCCAATGTTGTCCTGAGCTGTGGTGTAGGTTGCAGATGTGACTCAGATCTCATGTTGCTGTGGCTGTGGTGTACATTGGTGGCACAGCTCTGATTCTACCCCTAGCCTGGGAGCTTCCATGTGCTATGGTATGGCCCTAAAAAAATGCAAAAGTAAAAAAGAAAAGAAACATACTGAAGTATACCAAAAGTTTTTGCAGTTGTGTAGTTGGAACATTTCATTTTCTAAGTGTTCTTATGTGTATGCAGTTATTTTCATGATTAAGATTTGGTGGAGGGATTTGTTGAATTACACGAGCACAGAAGTGAACCACCAGTTCCTTACAAGCTGGTGAACATCTCTGTTTCCTCTGGCTTTGTTTACTTCCATTCATTCATATCTTTTGTGAAAAATGAAAGTTGTTTTCAAGGCCTAAGTATTTGTTAGCAAATTACCTTAACTTCTTGTAAACAAAAGTAATTTAAATTAAGCATTTATTGGCGTTCTCTTGTGGCACAGCAGGTTAAGGATCCACCATTGTCACTGCAGCGGCTTGGGTTGCAGCTGTGGTTCAGTCCCTGGCCTGGGAACTTCCACATGCCATAGGCACTGCAAAAAAGTTAAAAATTTTTTAAGTATTTGTTAAAAGTCCTTTTTGGAGTTCTTGCTGTGACACAGTAGTTTAATGATCTAGCTTGTCTCTGTGGAGGCCCTGGTTTGAACCCCAGCCTGGCACTGTGAGTAAAGGATCCAACATTGCCATGGCTGTGGCGTAGGCTACAAATGCTGCTCTGATTCAGTCCCTGGCCCAGGAAGTTCCATATGCCACAGGTGTGGCTGAAAAAAAAGAAGTCCTTTTCAAAAATGAGGTTTTCACGTTGTAGATACCCTAGTAGTAGTTGTCTTTAATTTTATTTCCTGCCGACTTTGATGATTACAGAATATGTCTTGTTACATGTCTTTGTTATTGTCGTGAGGGCATTCCTGTTTCATTGAGGAAGATATTTGTATGTACTTTGCCTTGAAAAAATTTTAGAAAAGAATCCTGTTATTTCATGATCATGACTTTGTCTTAATGGCAAGTAGTAATGATGCCTGTTATATGCAGTGTACAGAAATGACCCCAGAATGGATCAGAGACCTAAATGTTAGATCCAAAACTGTAAAACTCTTAGAAGAAACAAAGGAGGAAATCTTCAATACTTTAAGCAGTGGTTCCTTAGTGACCAAGCCGCTGCAGTGACAATGGTGGATCCTTAACCCGCTATGCCATGAGAGAACGCCAATAAATGCTTAATTTAAATTACTTTTTTTTACAAGAAGTTAAGGTAAGTACCAGTAACCAAAAAAAGTTTCTTTTGAGGGTGGTGAAAATGTTGTAGAATTAGATAGTGGTGATGGTTGCACAACTCTGAATATGTTAAAAGGGTGAGCCTTATGGTATGTGAATTAAATCTCAGTAAAGCTGTTATTTAAAAAAAAAAAAAAAACTTTAATTAGAATAAAAGTAGTAATGATGAATCTTTTCTCATTTTGTGTATATAGCTCCGAGCAAATGCTCTTATCAAAAGAGGCAGCATGTACATGCAACAGCAACAGCCTTTGCTGTCTACTCAGGATTTTAACATGGCTGCCGACATTGATCCTCAGAATGCTGATGTTTATCACCACCGAGGACAGGTAAATTAATTTTCTCATCAAGAGTTCTGGTGTTTTAACTGAGGAGTTAAATTCCATTTTTGAGAATGTGTTAAAGTTTTCTTATATCACTTTTTTATGTGAAAGTATGGTTGATTTAAAGTACACTAATTTCTGCTGTACGTCAAAGTAGCTCAGTCATAACATATACATTCTTTTTTAATATTTTTTTCCATCATGATCTATCCCAGGAGATTAGATATAGTTCCCTGTGCTATACAGTAATCTGTTATCATTTCTGATAGCTGCAAACAGAGTATCAGAGTGGTTTACAATTTGGGTTAGCATTTACTCAGTCCCATGTTGAACATTTATTGTTATAATTTTGGAATTGTGAAAGAGAGACAGAAGAGAAAGGCTACAAAAGTTGACTTTCCAGTTTGTTTGTTTTTCAGGTGTTTCTGGTTCATAGGTTTTTCAATGAATAAAACATTAAAAACATGTAGTGACAAATTTAAAAAATTGAAAATAAACCCAAACCATTAGGTGACCATTTGGAGTTTATGCTAGAATCAACAGAATGGTTTTTGTGGGCATCTTGCTGTAAGGAAATATGAGCCTGGACTATCTAAACAGTACTAAACAAAATCTTTTCTGAATGGAGTTTTATGACATGTATATTTGTTTTTTAGTAAAAAATACATAGTGAAGAAAATAGTTCCCAGTTTCAGCCTCATCTAGAGAAAACATGGCTTGTTTGACATGACTTCTTGGAATGCATTAGAGTAGAAAATAATAGGCTAATCCATATAATAAGAAACAAGCTCAAGTTCTTTCAAATGGAGAATTTTACCTAATATTTCTGTCAGCATGGTCTTTAGAGGTGTTCAGATTACCCTAAAATTATTAATCCCTACTGATACTATCTTAAGATTAATTTGAACGATAATTATCTAATGTCTGATCTACTTTGAAATTTGAAAATACAGAGATACTTTATTTTCTGTAAGAAAAATTACCTGAGAATTATCAAAAATGGTAGGTTTAGAGTGCTTTTAAAAAAATTGGGGAGTTCCCATCATGGCACAGCGGGAACGAATCCAACTAGGAACCATGAGGTTGTGGGTTCGCGCCCTGGCCTCACTCAGTGGGTTAAGGATCTGGCATTGCCATGAGCTATGGTGTAAATTGTAGACGAGGCGCGGATCCTGCATTGCTGTGGCTCTGGCATAGGCCAACGGCTACAGCTCCAATTAGACCTCTAGCCTGGGAAGCTCCATGTGTCGTGGGTGTGGCCATAAAAAGATTTAAAAAAAAAAAAAAAAAAGGAAACAAATTTTAAGTTTAAAATCTTTGCATTAAAATTATAATTTCTAGCTTGTGGTTTCTAGAAAGTAATTCTGTATTGAATAATTTCATGCTTAGCATTATGCTGAGCTGTGTAGTGTATATACTTATTAACTGGTGTAGTTGTTATTTTGAACTATGTTTATTTGTATATTGTTTTTCCTTAGCTGAAAATATTGCTTGATCAAGTTGAAGAAGCAGTGGCAGATTTTGATGAATGTATTCGATTAAGACCCGAGTCTGCTCTGGCACAAGCTCAGAAATGTTTTGCATTGGTAAGTTCTACTTTCTTTTCTATTTTCCTAAACATCAGTATTCCCCATCATTAACAAAAATGAGTATTTCATTGCCTAGGAAATCTATTTTTCTCCCTCAAAGGATAACTAACAGGGAGAAAAACATGTCAGTTTAGGGAAATAGAAGTGTAGTGCTACTTGAAGTACTTCATTTCTCTGGATGTTTTATTTAAGTTAATCTCTTTTTTTTGTTGTTCTTTAGGGCTGCACCTGCAGCATATGGCAGTTCCTACGCTAGGGGTCTAATTGAAGCTACAACTGCCAGCCCATGCCAGAGTCACAGCAACGCCAGATCCAAGCCGAATCTGCGACCTACACCACAGCTCACGGCAACAGCAGATCTTTAACCCACGGAGCAAGGCCAGGGGTTGAACCTTCAGCCTCATGGTTCCTAGTCGGATTGTTTCCACTGCGCCACGATGGCAACTCCTTTAAGTTCATCTTGATAGATATTTGTCCCTGGTTTTATGCCCCATTAAACAGCACTGTTCTAACCTCTCTACCATAAACCAGTACAAAGGACAGAAGCATTTTGAGGAAATACTCTCCAGTCATGACACCATGTAACTCATCTCTCATTTCACTTCTATAAAGCTATTAATATTCAGAAACACAAAACTGAAAATCAGGTAAAATAAGGCCATTCCTAATGAAATGACCAGTTAATCCTATAACCTGAATCCTGAAACAATTTTTCTTTTAAAGAAAGAAATCGGGTCACAATCACATTTATATTAGTCATTTAAAATGTTATTAGAGGGCGTTCCTGTTGTGGCTCAGCGGGTTAAGAACCTGACTAGTATCCATGAGGATGTGGATTCAATACCTGGCCTCACTCAATGGGTTAAGAATCTGGCGTTGCCATGAGCTGTGGTGTAGGTTGCAGATGCAGCTCAGATCCTGTGTGGTTGTGGTTGTGGTTGTGGTGTGGGCTGGCAGCTGCTGCTGCTCAGATTCAGTCAGTCCCTAGCCTGGGAACTTCCACATGCCTCAGATATGGCCCTAAAAAAAAAAAAAAATGTTATTAGATGAATGAGCTTTATCACACTTTTAATAAAGTAATAAATTATATTGAATTTAAAATTCCCCTACTTATATGCAAAGTTAACTTCTTAGAAGTTATAGCTTTCTAGGGGAGTTCCCGTCGTGGCGCAGTGGTTAACAAATCCGACTAGGAACCATGAGGTTGCGGGTTCGGTCCCTGCCCTTGCTCAGTGGGTTAACGATCCGGCGTTGCTGTGAGCTGTGGTGTAGGTTGCAGACGCGGCTCGGATCCCGCATTGCGGTGGCTCCGGCATAGGCCAGCGGCTACAGCTCCAATTGGACCCCTAGCCTGGGAACCTCCATATGCCGCGAGAGCAGCCGAAGAAATAGCAACAACAACAACAAAAAAGACAAAAAAAAAAGTTATAGCTTTCTAGAGTATTGAACATCTTAAAATTGTGTAGTGGCAATAAAGTCTAATAAAATAAAGATTATATACAATTTGGAGCAGGGTTCCAAATTGTACATAGCCTGTGGGGTCTCTGCTCTAAAGATACTTCTGGGTTACCCTTTTATTTTTTTAATTTTTTTTATTATAGTTGATTTACAATGATCTGTCCACTTCTGCTGTATAGCAAAGTGACACAATCATACATATATATACATTCTTTTTCTCACATTATCCTCCATCATGTTCCATCAGAAGTGATTGGATATATTTCCCTGTGCAATACAGCAGGATCTCATTGCTTATCCACTCCAAATGCAATAGTTAGCATCTCCTAACCCCAAACTCCCAATCCATCCCACTCCCTTCCCCTTCCCCTTCCCTGCAGCAAACACAAATCTGGTCTCCATGTCCATGAGTTTGTTTCTTTTCTGTAGATAGATTCATTTGTGCCATATATTAGATCTGAGGTATATGTGATATCATATGGTATTTGTCTTTCTCTGACTTACTTCACTTAGTATGAGAGTCTCCAGTTCCATCCATGTTGCTGCAAATGGCATTATTTTGTTCCTTTTTGTGGCTGAGTAGTATTCCATTGTGTATATGTACCATATCTTCTTAATCAGTTCCTCTCTTGATGGACATATGAGTTGTTTCCATGTCTTGGCTATTGTGAAGAGTGCTGCAGTGAACATAGGGGTGCATGTATCTTTTTCAAGGAAAGTTTTGTCCGGATATATGCCCAGGAGTGGGACTGCTGGGTCATATGGTAGTTCTATATTTAGTTTTCTGAGGTGCCTCCATACTATTTCCCATAGTGGTTGTACTAATTTACGTTCCCACCAATAGTGAAGGAAGGTTCCCTTTTCTCTGCACCCTCTCCAGCATTTGTTATTTGTAGTCTTAATAGTTATGGCCATTCTGACTGGTGTGAGGTGGTACCTCATTGTAGTTTTGATTTGCATTTCTCCAATAATTAGCGATGTTAAGTATTTTTTCATGTTGGCCATTTGTCTTCTTTGGAGAAATGTCTATTTAGGTCTTCTGCCCATTTTTCACTTGATTGTTTTTGTGCTGTTGAGTTGTATGGGTTACCCTTTTAGATGAGCAAGTTATGTTAGGAAATCACCTGCTTTTCTGGAAATATTTATGTAATTTTGTGTGACTTTTATAATATGTTAACATTCCTGAGTTTTTCAGTTCTTGATTTAATAAGTCTGTTTTGATTTTTTTACACAGTATCGCCAGGCATATACAGGAAACAATTCTTCACAAATCCAAGCAGCTATGAAAGGTTTTGAAGAGGTCATAAAAAAATTTCCAAAGTGTGCTGAAGGCTATGCATTATATGCCCAGGTAAATGTCATTTTTCATATTTTTTCAGTTGGCAGTCGTTTTTTAAAGAACTTCATTCATATACTGAATCCTAGTGTGAAAATCAGAAAATAGAGCCTTCCTGGTTGCAGCTTCTGTGGAAGCAGATGGCTGTGTTACTGCTTTGTTTTACTTGGTCCCTAGGATGGTCCTGAATCCACCTCAAGAGGACTTCCCTGTACTATACAGTTTGAAAACCATGACATGGGGAAGCTTTTTTTTTTTCCTTCTAACTGGGCTTCTAAATTTATTATTTATTTTTATTTTGGCGCCATAGTGTGCAGCAGCTTGATGTGGAACCTCAGTTCCCAGACCAGGGATTGAACCCCAGGTGGTAGTGCTGAGTCTTAGACCACCAGGGGACTCTCAGTTCTATAAAATTTTATATTATATAGTATATACTTTCACAATTAATAGAGCACATAATCAGCAGCAAATTTTTTTCTGGTTTTTTTTTTTTTTTTTTTTTTTGGTTCAACTGCAGCACATGGAAGTTCCCAGGCTAGGGGTTGAATCAGAACTACAGCTGCCAGCCTATACCACAGCCATAGCAATGTGGGATCCAAGCTGTGTCTGCAATCTAGACCATAGTTCACAGCAACACAAGATCCTTAACACACTAAACAAGACCAGGGATTGAACCTGCATCTTCATGGATTCTAGTTGAGCTCGTTTCTGCTGAGCCACAATGGGAAGTCCCCATAAATAGTCATTTTTAAATGCTTCCTATTTCTGTGATTTTTGGGGGGATGGAGGGGTCATTTCCTTGGAATAAAAAGAATGAGAAAATGTAGGAGTTCCCATCGTGGCTCAGTGGTTAACGAATCCGACTAGGAATCATGAAGTTTTGGGCTTGATCCCTGGCCTTGCTCAGTGGGTTAAGAATCCAGCATTGTCATGCTGTGGTGTAGGTTTCAGACACGACTTAGATCTGGCGTTGCTGTGGCTGTGGTGTAGGCCAGCAGCTCTAGCTCTGATTAGACCCCTAGTCTGGGAACCTCCAGATGTCGTGAGTGCAGCCCCAGAAAAAGACAAAAAAAAATTGAGAAAATGCATATAGTTTTGAGATGGCTGGTTTTTGTAGATACTAAAAGCTTTCAATTTAAAGACTAAAAACAGTCATTCAGAGATCATTTAGTTAGAGGAAAAACTAACTGTGGCTATAAGAAGTTAATCATTCTTAAATGGATGGCTTAAAATTAATAAGTTTTCAAAGACTTCAGAGTATAATTAAAAAGTGAAAATAGGAGTTCCTGCTGTAGCACAGCAGGTTAAGGATCGGCCTTCTCTCTGCATTGGCTCAGATCTCTGCTGAGGCACAGGTTTGATCCCCAGTCTGGAGCAGTGAGTTAGTGATCTGGCGTTGCCACAGCTGTGGTATAGGTCACAGTGGTGGCTCAAATTCAGTCCATGGTCTGGGAACTTCCATGTGCAATGGGTGTGGCAAAAAAAAAAAAAAAACTAATATTGATTGCTAATTACATGCTTTATTAATTGTGTAAGTATGTAGTATATAATATAAAATTTTATAGAATTTGGAGTTCCCTGATGGTCTAGTGATTAGGACTCAGTGCTTTTATTACTTCGGCCCAGGTTCAATCCCTGGCCTGGATACTGAGATCCCAACATGAAGCCACTCAGTGCACACCACAGCAAAAAAAAAAAAAAAAGGTATAGACTGTACAGAAGTTTAAATAAGGCTAAAACACTTTATAACTGTATGACGGTTTTATTGCATAGATCCACGGGTTTAAGCTTTATATTTAATTAGGAACAAACCAGGTGACAGCACCATCCTCATAACTGAAATAAAATTAGAAGGGCTTTTCTGGTACAGATTTCTTTAAGCAGCTAAAAGCAGAGGTGACTGGCTTTTAAAGAAACCAGTATTAGGAAAAAGTGTTTTGCAGAGGTTTCCTGATTGCACATTTTTCTGTCATTGTGTTACCTTCAAAATGGGTTTGGGCTTACTCAGCATCTTCTTATAAGCACTACCGTTATAAGACTACACTAAAATTTCTATTCTTTGATCCTGCTTCTAAAGTTTGTTCACTATATGTACTAACTTTATTTATATGTATAGGGAGATAGTTATATATAGTTATATAGTATAACTTTTTTCTTTGAACCCTGAAGTTTGAGCTTAGGTGCTGGCCAACCCTCAGAGTTAGAGCATGATCTGGTTAGTATCCACATAAAATAAGTTGATTGTAGCTGCCTTTTTTTTCCAATCATTTTTGGGAATGACTCCAAAGATAACAGTTAATATACTTAACTGAACTTATCCTTCTAAATGAGTATTGTCATTAATTTCTTAGAATGTATTAGGATAAATTATGATGAGGACATGAGTGTACCTGTGAGAATCTGATGTGAGAACTGGCACCAAGAGTGCTTTTCTGTATTCTGCAGTTTATCAGATCATCTCCTGCTGCATGCTACTAACAACAAAAAGAACAGTTAAGATTTCGCATTTTTAACAATGCCATGTAAAAACCCCAGTAATTAAGATATAGCATTTTAAATCACGTTTATATCCCCAAAACATCATAATTTGCTAATGAGTGGTTAAACAAAGTAAATTTTAATAATCAATAAGCAATATACTTTTAACTGCTTAGGGTGGCAGTTACCTAAATTTAACTAAAGTATCTCTTCACATAGGCATTAACAGATCAACAGCAGTTTGGTAAAGCTGATGAAATGTATGATAAATGTATTGATTTGGAACCAGATAATGCCACAACATATGTTCATAAAGGGTATGTATATTTGTGGGTCTGTTCATTCCAATAAGAAACTAAATTTCTTGCATAGTAATAACATGGATTTTTTTTTTTTTTTTTTGGTCACTGAGGAAGGGGATTGTGGTAGAGAGTAGTAGTGAGGTAATTGATTGGTTTCTTTTTTATTATTTATTTATTTACTGTCTTTTATCTTTTTAGGGCTACACCCAAGGCACATGGAGGTTCCCAGGATAGGAGTCGATTCAGAGCTGTAGCTGCCAGCCAAGGCCACAGCCACAGCAACTCGTGATCCGAGCCACATCTGTGACCTACACCACAGCTCACAGCAATGCTGGATCCTTAACCCACTGAGCGAGGCCAGGAATGGAACCCAGGTCCTCAGGGATACTAGTCAGGTTCATTAAGCACTGAGCCACGACGGGAACTCCTGATGAATATCTTAATGCTGTGGATGCTTCACTGTATTTTTTTTGTTTTACTTATCTTCCTTCTTCCCTACCTTCCTTTTTTCCTTTCTTCTTTTTTCCTTTCTTTCCCCCTTCCTTCCTCCCTTTCTCCCTTCTTCCCCCCCCCCCCCCCATTTTCTTTCTTTCTCACACTTGTGGCATCTAGAGGTTCTCAGGCCAGGGATTGAATCCGAGCCGCAGCTGCCGCCTACACAACAGCTGTGGCAATGCCAGATCCTTCACCAGAGATCAGACCCACCCCACAGAAATAATGCTGGATCTTAACCCACTGCACCACTGTAGGAACTCCTTATGTTTCATTCTTATATAACAGTAAATGTGCTGTTTTCCCTCTAGCTTAAGGATTTTAGTTCTGAACACCCTGTCAAGTGTCACTTATATCCAAATAGAGAACAGTAAAATATATTTTTCCTGTTCTAGTGTACTTGAACTACAATTTTTAAACTTCACTTAAATTTATACAAAGTAAAACACTAGGCTATGCAAAGTTTGTTAATAATAGAGCCTAGAACATTGGACACTTTTCAGAATGAGGAATTTAAACTACAGGAACAATATAAATTGAGGGGGAAATTTAATGCTGATTTTATACTCTTAGATTTTGTTTTTCATTGTAAATTATAAATTCATTGAGAGCATTAATTGAGTCAGGCTTGGAATCCTTTTGATACTGGGCCATGGTCACGTCTGACTGCTGTTTTGCATTTGCAGTTTACTTCAACTTCAGTGGAAGCAAGATCTGGATAGAGGTTTGGAGCTTATCAGCAAGGCTATTGAAATTGACAATAAGTGTGATTTTGCATATGAAACCATGGGAACTATTGAAGTACAAAGGTAACTTCTAGAGTCTGTCCTCAGGAAATTTAGGGCAGCTCCATTGATATTTCTTTCATTCTTCTTCTTATAGATAGGTTAAGGGTTTTTTTGTTTGTTTTTTTATTGGTTTTTTTTTTTTTTTTTTTGGCTTTTTAGGGCCGCACCTATGGCATATGGAGGTTCCCAGGCTAGGGTCTAATCGGAGCTGCAACTGCCCGCATACACCACAACTCACAGCAACTCTGGATCCTTAACCCACTGATCGAGGCCAGGGATTGAACCCGCAACCTCATGGTTCCTAGTTAGATTGTTTCTGCTGCACCATGAGGGAACTCCTAGACAGGTTAAAGTCTTAATGTGTTACTACACCTTTTGAGGAGAGATTCCTTGGAAACTGTACAACTTTGAATTGCCTTGTTTCATTGTTTTTCTAATTTAAAAGTCACATAAAAGTTGTTAAAGTCAAGCCTACGAAAGGGATACTTGATCTTTCTCTAATACCTGTTGTTTTCTTTCCTCTTTTCACCTGTATTATTTCTGTTGAAGAAAAAAAATGTCAGTAGGTTACTTAGTGCAGTGTAGCATAAGGACTGGCAGCCATGCTGCCTGCAGAGCTAGATCCTGCTACAGCCAAGTGACTGGGCTTGTTGCACCATCACCTCTGAACCGGAGTTTTCTTTAAAATCAGGGAGTTGAATAAGATTTTTTGCAGTTCTGACTTCCATAACTTAAGTGTTTTCTGTAAATGTTTATCCAAAGTTGCACTTGAGATCCACCATTAACAGGTGACAGCTGTTTATGCCATAAAATTTAGAGTAGTATATAATACCATCTTGACAAGGCATTGCCATCCATTTGAGTATCTACTCTTGACCAGGTATTGAACTTTAGGTGTTTTCCAAATATTTCAGTTGATCTTTACTCCAGTCTTTATAAAAGTTGAGATTATATGATCCTCACTTTAATTGAAAAGTGTAGAAACTGATGCCCAGACAGTTTAAATTAACAAGAGTATATGATGAGTCAGTAGTAGAAAGAGAATATGAGCCTATATTTCATTGATGCTAAAATAACTGATCTTGACACCATCCCTTGTCAGAAACTGGTAGTTGTCTTAATTACTGTCATACAGTCCTTCCTGGGGTCCTCTCTCTCTGCTCTAGAGTAGGCCATTATATATCAAAATTTTTGTTATTCTTTTGAACCATTCTAAACTGACACTTCCATGTAAATATTTCTTAATTTTCAGTCTTAATGTGAATAAAATATTCTCATACTAGAATAGTATAGAGTTGTAGTTATTAATCTTTTGAGCAAAGCTGTGGATTTTTCCTAAAACACACATAGAAAACCTTGCATTTAAGTCTAATTCAGGAACTCTGATTTATGGGGATATTTCAGTTTTTTTTGTTTGTTTGTTTGTTTGTTTTTTTGTCTTTTTGCCTTTTCTAGGGCTGCTCCCACGGCATATGGAGGTTCCCAGGCTGGGGGTCTAATTGGAGCCGCAGCTGCCGGCCTACGCCAGAGCCACAGCAACACGGGATCTGAGCCGTGTCTGCAACCCACACCACAGCTCGTGGCAATGCCGGATCCTTAACCCGCTGAGCAAGGCCAGGGATTGAACCTGCAATCTCATGGTTCCTAGTCAGATTCATTAACCACTGAGCCACAATGGGAATTCCTATTTTAATATTCTGAATGCTGCCTTAAAAATAGGCAAATGATTGTGAATGAATGAAATTGCTGATTATTCTAGGATTTAACAAATCTATCTACCTAATATCAGAACATGAACTCTTGAAGTTGTTTTTGTTTGTTTGTTTGCTTGCTTTTTGTTTTTTTTAGGGCCGCACCTGGCATATGGGGAGATTCCCAGGATATAGGGGTCAAATTGGAGCTGCAACTGCCGGCCTACATCACAGCTGACAGCCACACCGGATCCTTAACCCACTGAGGGAGGTCAGGGATCAAACCCAAGTCATCATGGATCCTAGTCAGGATCATTAACCACTGAACCATGACAGGAACTCTGAAGTTATTTTTAAAAAAACAGCAACAACAAAGGTCTGTTATTTAGCAATATATGTAACAGGAGATTAACTATAGTCAGCCCAGAGGCACACTATACTTCTTAGAGTCCTCCTGGCATATATATATATTGGGGACTTGATTCTTGACAAGTATATAAAGCTTAACCACAATTAGACTCTAAGAGGTAAATTTTATATATATATATATACATATATATATTTTTTTTTTTTTTTTTTGACCAATCATACTTATCCATTTGTTCAAAAAACAGGTACTGGTTACTAGGCATTGTACTAGGTTCTGGGAATTGAAAGGTGTCAATTAAGGATCTACTAAGATTAGTGTAAACAAATACCTACTCATCTAACTATACATAGAATGACAGTCAAACAGTGGGAGCACTGGGGAGGGAGCAGCCAATTCCTCTAGCAAAGAAAGGGGAAAATACTTTTCATAAGGCTATTATATTTGAACTGGGCCTTAGAAAGGTGAGGTTTGACTGGAAATTGCAAAGTTTTTATTTGCATGGCCAATTATCATTTGTACTCTTTGCAACTTAGAAATTTAAGTTTCTAAGCATCATGTGCATAAGTGTTGTGGTACAGAGAAGTCAGGGAGACCTGTGTGATTTGAGTAGAGGTGTGGGGGATGGGGATATGCTGGTAAGGCTTGCACAGATCTGTGAAGGTAAGGCCCTTGAATACCCTTCTCAGAGGCTGTGTCACTGGTTTCTAGCCTCATAATGCAGTAGAACCGTGCAAAATTTAGCCAAATCAGTATTATGATTTTAAATAAGTCATTTGGGATTTCCCTAGTGGCACATGAGGTTAAGGATCCAGCAGTGTCACTGCTGTGGCTCTGGTTTGATACCTGGCCTGGGAACTTCCACATGCTGTGGGCTTGGCCAATCAGTCAGTAAATAAGTAATTTCTGTAGTCTCATTGTTGTTACCTGTAAACAAAGACCACAGGTAGTGCAATGTAAGCACGCAGCATTTGTAATAATAGCTAATATTCATTGTTTTCTATGTTCTATGCATTATTTTGTTAGAAGCATTTTATTAGCATCACAGCTGAAACTTAAAGTTCAGGCTCCATGTAGCATCACTTATAAACTTCATTGCATTCTGTGAAGTACTTGTTGAATCTGAATTTTTTGTTCTTTTAGAGGAAACATGGAAAAAGCCATTGACATGTTCAACAAAGCTATTAACCTGGCCAAATCAGAAATGGAGATGGCTCATCTCTACTCACTCTGTGATGCTGCCCATGCCCAGACAGAAGTTGCAAAGAAATATGGATTAAAACCACCAACATTGTAAAATATGGGGGAAGGAAAATGACCCTCTTTTTAGAAGTTTACCCCCTCTTCAACTGAACCCTAAAGACACTGTCATGAACTGTGTTGAATGGTGGAACTTAGTATATCTGTTTGTGCAGTTGTCATTTGTTACATCTGTTTCATGTTTAGGTGTTGTGGGAGTGGCTGTTGAAGAAAGTTTGCAGTGTTGCAGCTTTTATTCCCTGTGCAGCAAAAGCTTAGAACCTGTTAAAGGGATATTAAAATAAAGTTGCAAAGAGTACAAATGATAATTGGCCATGCAAATAAAAACTTTGATTTGTTGATTTGACTTTTTTTCTTGAGGGGGGTAGGGGAGTGATGATGTTTACGATTTTTGTCTTGGTGTGCTTGTGTGCGTGTGTGTATGTATGTATGACTTAGAGGTTTACAGCATGTTGGTAACATAGTAACTGCTGTAAAATAGTATTCTCTTAGATTTTATTAATCCCTTTTAGTTTTTTTTTGAAGGAAACAAAGCTTAAGTGCAGATTTTGATTTTATGGCCACAGAATTGAGAGGCCCTTTAAACTGTCAGCATGTACAATGCCTCTGATTCTGCAGAATGTTAGATGCAGTGGCAATGCCTTTTGACCTCCTTCATCTCAAGTGGATAATATATGTCATTCTTAAAATCCACAACAGATGGTTTTCATCCACTAAATTATGCAGAAGCAAGATATTCTAATTGATATATGTGCTAGAAGACGTGAGTATTAATGGGACAGTGGACCAGGCAAAAGGTAAGATAAAATGGATATGTTTATAATTGCCCATGGCTATTTTCTACAATTGGTACTATTTAATAGTGTACTTTTTAAAGAAAATGCAGGTTGACTGTATATATGAAGTATGATAATTAAAATTTTCTAATGAAAATGTGGCTAAAAGCTCAAAAAGGATATAACTTTCAAAGCCAGAAGTATATAATATTTCCTGAAATGACAAGTTTAATGCTTCTCAACTATGGCTACATGTCCTTAAAAGAGATTTCGAGCCAGTATTTTCAAAGATGCTGAACTTTGGTCTTTTAAGGTCAGGCGGATAGCCCACGTCCAGGTCTTCACTAGGTGTACTGATAGATTTTTATTTTGTTCCTTTTACCTTTACCTCACCCTCTTACTTAGAATCACTTTATGTGTTTTCCAACTGTCACTTTTATAGATAATCCTTTTGCTTATATGCTGGATTTTTCTGGTGGGGAGGAGAGGTTAATTGTCGGGGGGTTGGTTTTGTTTTTTAGTCTTTTTAGGGCCACATCCTCAGCATGTCGAAGTTTCCAGGTCATGGGTGAGTCGGAGCTGTAGCTGCTAGCCTACACCACAGCCACAGAAAGGCGGGATCCAAGCTGCATCTGCGACCTACACCACAGCTTGCAGCAACACCATATCTTTAACCTGCTGAGTGAGCCCAGGGATCAAACCCGAGTCCTCATGGATATTAGTCAGGTTTGTTAACTGCTGAGCCACAACGAGAACTCCTAGTTGTGCTCTTAAAACGTCTCTGGTTTTGAGATATTCAGAGTGGGGAGTGGTTTACTTAAGTCTGAGTATAATAAAAGAGCAAGCCTTCAGTTCTACTTTGCTGGAAATGAAATCTAATTGGAGTTTACATTGTTGGAAGTAAATGAGCATTTTACCCCTATTTAAAAGGGTGCTTTATCCTACTGAAACCAAAAAGATTTTATCTAAAATGCTTTTTAGAAGCTACTAGAAATGACTCTTCCAAAGTCAGGAAAATATTGAGGGGCCTCTAAGTAATTGGTGGGGGCAGTTAATGTAAGATGATTTTTATAGTGGAAAGTTTTAGAGCTCTGCATCGTAGTTCTTAAATTATGCACCTACTATAATAAGCCCTGAATACAGAAATGTTCTTCATCTCCAAATAACCTCTGAATTAAAAAAGAAGTTTTTATTTGCATGGCTGTATTTATAGTAGTACTGATATTTTCTTCTTCCTTTCTACTCCTTGGGGTTGGGTAAAAAATCACAAAGGAAAATGAAGCATGTGCCATTCAGTACTATCATTCCAAATCCTCATGGACTATTTTGCCTGTTCTGAAAAATATTTGAAACTACACTGAAAGATGCATCTGTATCTTTTCTTTTGTAAATGACCTCACATGTAAATTCATAAAATAAATACTACATTCAAGCTTTTCCATTTATTCTTTAAATAGGAAGATAGGCAGTTTATTCATCTATCATAGTATTGGGTAAATTCATAATCATTCTCATGTGGGCTCAAACTAACTTTGAAAATAGGGAACATACTGGACACAGTATGTGAAGCCAAAAAGATGTGGGGTATGAAAGATGGAGTTTTCTATCCTTTCTACTGTTGACAAAGCTCTACAAAGAACTAGTGGGGCCAACTTATTATTCCTACGTATACTGTACCCATACCTGCGTAGTAGCCTGGAAGGTTACCAATCAGACCTGAGCCTGTGACTAAGTTTTATCCTCAAACTGGTTTTGCCACTGAGTTTTCATCAGTTTTCGACCACTTGGAGTCTTCAAGAAAGGATGCCTGAAAAAATCTTGAGTATTTGTGGTGTGAACAGGAAATAGATCTCCAAGCAATAGTAAATGGCTTTGGCTTTAAAACAATTCGAAGAGAACTTTCTGCCCTGTGGAGACCCAAATTGTAGTTTAAATAGTGTTTTTCCCCAGGAGAGCTCAATTTATTATCATATTTATTTATTTTATGGCCACACATGCAGCATGTCGAAATTCCTGGGCCAGAGGTTGAACTAGAGCCACAGCCACAGGCCTACACCACAGCCACAGCAACACTGGATCCCAACCACATCTGCAACCTAAGTCATAGCCTACAGCAATGCCGGATCCTTAACCCACTGACCCAGGAATAAACCCATGTCCTAACAGAGACTACGTTGTGTTCTTAACCCACTGAGCCACAAAGGGAATTTCCCAATTTCTTAAGGCTGTTTATAAAGAGGAAGACTATATACCTTACCCAGGAAACTTCTGAGCACAAAAGTAATAATTACTGAAGACTATCCTGGGTAAGTTGGGTTGTATGGTCTTGTATTTATAAGGAAATAATACAGAAATGGTGATGGGAGGAGATAATCTAGACTTAGTTCTCTGCAAAACTTACTTGTGAACAAAGTGACAGAATTTTAACTTGATCTATTTGCAAGCCTTAGTACCTGGAACTTGTGAATGTTACCTTATGTAGTAAAAATGGACTTTGCAGATGTGATTAAAAATTTTGAGATGAGGAAAATATCCTGGGTTCTCTAGGTATGTTCCAGATGTAATTGTAAGTGTCCTTATAAAAGAAGTTTCAGACAGAAGAGAAGACAGTGTGACAACAGGAAGAGATCTGAGTGATGTGGCCACAGGCCAAGGAAGCTGGAAAGGCAAGGAGAAAGATTCTGTCCTACAGCAGATCTTGGTCCTAATGACCCTTGATTTGGGCCCAGTGAAACTGATTTTGGATTTCTGGCCTTGAGAACCAAGTAAGTTTCTGTTGTTTTAAGCTACTAAATTTGCAGAAGTTTGTTATGGCAGCCATAGGAAATGCCATTGGCTTTTGTGCAGAAGGCAGCTTATAATTTAAAGAAATTCTTTTGAGTTCAGCATGACTTTACGTGCACTTAAATTCTGGCTAAGGAGTTTCCGTTGTGGCTCAGTGGTTAACGAATCCAACTTGGAACCATGAGGTTTCAGGTTCGATCCCTGGCCTTGCTCAGTGGGTTAGGGATCCGGCATTTCTTTGAGCTGTGGTGTAGGTCACAGATGCCGCTCTGGATCCCGTGATGCTGTGGCTCTGGTGTAGGCTGGTGGCTACAGCTCTGATTCGACCCCTAGCCTGGGAACCTCCATATGCCATGAGTATGGCCCTAAAAAGCAAAAAAAAAAAAAAAAATTGAAATGAAATCGGGCCATGTTACACTTTTTTTTTTTTGGTCCTTTTTTGCCTTTTCTAGGAGCTACAGCAATGCCAGAGCCAAGCCTCATCTTCAACCTATACCACAGCTCATGGCAACACAGGATCCTTAACCCACTGAGTGAGGGCAGGGATCAAACCCGCAACCTCATGGTTCCTAGTTGCATTCATTAACCACTGAGCCATGACAGAAACTCCTATGTTACACTTCCTAAGAATAAAATATTACATACTAATAGAAGATGCCTGCCTACCTCATTCATTTCCTTTCATCATCAAACACATCAGAAGGCAAGATGACCTGATGACAACATGCATTTATGACAAAATACAAAATTAAGTTGTAGATTCCATCAGCCACTTCCTGTTGTAGGAATGCTCTGTGAGGTAAAGTGTCCTCAAAGGGGATAACAGAAAATACCTTGAGACAAAAATAACAACACAGCTTTCCAAAGCCTATGGGATGCTGCAAAAATATTTCTAAGAGAAAAGTTTATAGCAAAACAGGCCTACCTCAAGAAACAAAATCTCAATCTACACCTAAAAGAATTAGAAAAAGAACAAACAAAGCCCAATGTCAGCAAAAGGAAGGAAGAAAGATCAAAGAGGAAATAAAATAGAAACCAACAAAAATAAAAAGGATCAGTGAAACCAAGAGCTGACTTTTTGTTTGTTTGTTTTTTAGGGGCCACACCTTCGGCATATATAAGTTCCCAGGCTAGAGGTCAAATCGCAGCTACAGCTGCCAGCCTACACCACAGCTCACAGCAATGCTGGATCCCCAACCCACCAAGCAAGGCCAGGGACTGGACTCACATCCTCATGGATCCTAGTCAGGTTTGTTAACCACTGAGGCACAAAGGGAACTCCTAGGGCTGATTTTTTGAAATATAAAATTGACAAGCCTTTAGCCAGGCTCTTTAAGAAAAAAGACAGAACCCAAATAAAAGAAAGACAAGAAATTAAAACCAGTATCAGACTTTGAAAGTCATGAGAAGACTATGAACAATTATATGCGAACACACGGAACAACCTAGAAGAAATGGGTAAGTTTCTAGAAATGTACAATCTTTTTAAGACTCAATTGAGAAGAAACTGACAATCTGAAAGACCAATCAGTAGTGAAATTTAATAGTAATCAAAAAACACCCAGAAAACAAAAGTCCAGGACAGGATAGCTTCACAGGGGAATTCTGCCAAACATAAAGAAAAGCTAGTATCTATCCTCAAACTATTTCAAAAAAAACCTGAAGAGAAGGGAATACTCCCCCACATTCATTCTGCAAGGTCAGCTTCACTCTGATACTAAAATTAGACAAAGAGACAGCAAAAAAAACTTACAGGCCAGTATCTGATGACTATAGATGCAAAAATCCTCAACAGTATTGGCAAACCAAATTTTCTATAATCAGTAAAAATATATTTTTAAACATGAAAGCAAAGTAAAACCTTTTTCAAACATGCAAAAGCTGAAAGAATTAATCATCAGCAGACCTGTATTACCAGAGAGGTTCAAGTCCTACACACAGAAGGAAAATGGATCTTCTCTAATGAAGAGTGCCAGAAAAGATAAATATGTTTGGTAAACATAAAACACTTTTACTGACTTTAAAATCTCTTTAAAAGATTGCTAGCTGTTTAAAACAAAAATAGCAATGTGTTTTGGGGTTTATACATATGTTGAAGTACAATTTATGACAATAAAAAAGGAGTGAAATGAAATACAATGCTGTAAGATTCTTAACATATCAAGTGTTATATTACTTGAAGATAGACTGACATGTTAAGGATGCATACTACACACCCTAAGGAATAATTAAAATAACACCTCAAGGAATTATAGTTTATAATCCAATAAAAGAGAGAAAGTGAATCAAATAAAGCTATTCAATTAATCTGAGAGAAAGAAGAAAAGGAAAAGGGGAACAAAGAGCAAATGAGATAAATACAAAATTTTTAAATGGTAGATTTTTTTTTTTTTTTTTTGCCACACTGATGGCATGGGCCAGGGATTGAACTCAAGCCACTGCAAGGACAATGCCAAGTCCTTAACTGATACACCACCAAGGAACTCAAAAAATGGCAGATTTAAATGCAACCATATCGATAATTACATTACACATTAATGATCTAAAAACTTCAGTTAAAAGGCATAGACTATCAAACTGGATAAAAATGCATGATCCAGCTGTACCTAAAAGAAATCCACATTAAATATGAAGACATGAATAGGTTAAAATTAGAAGAATTGATGGGGAGATTCTTGGTGGTCTAGTGGTTAAGGGTTCAGTGTTGTCACTACCATGACTCAGGTTCGATCCCTGACCTAGGAACTTCCACATGCTACCAGTGTGGCTAAATAAACAAGCAAATAAATGTTTTTGAAAAAATAAGTGATGGTGGGAGTTCCTGCTGTGGTGCAGTGGGATCAGCAGCATCTCTGTAGCACCAGGATGCAGGTTTGATCCCAGGCCCAGCAGAGTGGGTTAAAAGGTCTGGCGCTGCCACAGCTACAGCACAGGTTACAACTATGGCTTGGATCTGATCCCTGGCCCAGGAACTCCACATGCCATGGGGCAGCCAAAAAAGAGAGAAAAAACACAGAACTGACGGAGAAGATATATCATGATAATGCTAATCAAAAGAAAGTTGGACTAGGAGTTCTCTTGTGTCTCGGTGGTAGTGTTACTATTGTGGCTTTGGTTTATGGTTGCGGTGCAGACTCGATTCCTAGCCCAGGAACTTCCATATGCCATGAGCATGGCAAAAAAAAAAAAAAAGAGTTGGACTGGCATTATTAATACCAGACAAAATCCCTTGAGGGCAAAAATGATAAAGTGTTATTTCATAATAAAAAAGGGCCAACTGATCATGATGATATAATAGCCCTAAATATGTACCTAATAAGAGAATTTCAAATATCTGAAGCAAAAAATGATAGAACTGTAATGAGAAACAGACAAATCCACAATTACACTTAGTTATACTGTTGATAACTGATAGAAATTAGACAATATTTACAGATATAGAATATGTAAAAACAGTATCACCAATGTGACTTACTTGACATTTACAGAACGCTCCACCTATAACAGCAGCTGAATACATATTCTTTTAAACTGCACATGGAATATTTACTAAGAGCATATTCTGGGCCATAAAGCAAATCTCATAAATTTAAAAGGATTCAAATTATACAAGGTATGTTACCTGGCCACAATGGAATCAACTTTTTCTCAGACAGCTGGTGGTTATTTATCAACCCACCACTTGCTATAAAATGCATAACCAAAATCTCAATGGAATTCTTTATTTTTAATTGTGTAAAAACATTCTAAACACCACTGGGCTAAAAACTTGGCTGTGACAAACTAAAAGTGCTACTAGGAAAAAAGCAAAAAGACATTCAAACATTCTCCCCATCTTTTGCAGAGATTCACACTTAAGTTGCCTTGACCAAATCATGCCACTACCATTCTCCCAGAGGCTCACTGTTGAAACACTGTTTTTCAGGAGGTGAGGGGGGTTAGCAGGTGTTATTTTAGCTCCTTCCTGAATTTGAGGAGCCCAAAGGCTGCTAGGAAGAGTGGGGCTGCCAAATCCTCTAGCAAACACCAGGGATCCATCACCTTGCCTTCCACAGCTACTCACAAACCAAACACATACCTTTAAGGGAATGCTCACAGACCAAGTTTTCTACATAATGGATTCCAACTCTAGCAATGGGATAAGGGTTCATGACATAAATATTATTTGTATAAGGTGAAATCAACCACCATGATACCATCTGATACTTCTACTAACTGCTTTGAGGCAACTTAAGTATGGAAGGTTTACAACCATCCCCTCCTCCTGCTCTTCAATGCCAGCCTGAGTCCTTTCTTAACTATTTAATATGATGTGGAGAATGTCAGCATCAGCTGATGCTCCATCATCTCTAGAGAGCTTCCCCTTTCCAAGAAGAGAAAAGACTGAAATTTAATAAGAAAAAAAAAATCTCCATTAAAGAAATCACCATGGAATTGGTTACGGTGCACAAACGTACTTCCCATTTCATGACACACTGGAAATATAAACATTAGGGCTTTTTCACCTCCACTGCATAGAGGTCTGATCGCTTCTGGCTAAAAATAGGGATTTGCTGGCGTATTTCAGCCAACTTCTTCAGGTCTGCAAAAACAGGAAAATGCACCATTAGTAAGATGTAATTCTTACTAAACAGGAATTCCTTCCCCAAATTGTATAAAAAAAAACCCAGCGCCTCAGCAAGTAACTTACTTACAGGCCTTGTCTAGAGGCACTGACCCTGGAGTCATTTCAAAATAAAGCAAGAAAACTCAGGTTGATTCATAGCCCCAGGGCTTGGCCAGAGAACCAAGGGTAAATGAGGTGAGTGGGACATAAAGGAGCCCCTCCAGGTGATAGGATCTCACAGCTATGGAATCTGGCCTCAGAGCAATGGGGACACCAGAGACCTAAACTAGGCCAGAGCAAATCTTACCGATGTCTGCATACACGATCTTTTCTTCAGTACCGGCTTTGGCGAGGACCTCCCCCCTGAAAAAGATTCAGGGGAGAATGAGTGGGTTCTGATGTTGCTGATATTCAAGATCTCTCTGTTTTTCCTCTCCATCTCACTGGTCAGAAAGGAATCTGAGGTTTAAAACAAGAAGGTAGAGGCATAAATTCCTGTTCTACCATTTAAGTAGCTATGTGGCCTTAAAGCAAGTCATCTAGAATCTCCATTTCCTAATCTATAGAGTGAGAAATAAGAGCTCTGTGAGGACTTAGAAAACTATGGAGTATATTTTTTAAATTGCAAACTGCTAGGAAATGGTAGTTATTCCAAGATGTGATGGAAGAAATTTTCACATATTGAGGTATGGGGAAGTCATTCTGGCTTATCCATCATTTAACTTAAACTTTGTTCACTAGAACAGCCTGTCTTAAAAAGCAAAAAAAAAAAAAAAAAAAAGGAATGGAGTTCCCATCGTGGCACAGCATGAGGTTGTGGGTTCAATCCCTGGCCTCGCTCAGTGGGTTAAGGATCTGGCACTGCTGTGAACTATTGTGTAGGTCGCAGACACACCTCAGATCTGGCGTTGCTGTGGCTCTGGTGTAGGGCGGTGGCTACAGCTCCAATTGGACCCCTAGCCTTGGAACCTCCATATGCCACAAATGCGGCCCTAAAAAGACCAAAAAAACAAAAGAACAGCCTGTCTTGTGGCCTATGAAATATACTCTGTACATCTGCTTTAAGCATTAAAGCAAGGAATGTACTGTCCAGAGGTGAACAGCGTGTTTTGGTTTTGAGGGTGGAGGTTTGGCCACATCCACAGCATGCAGACGTAGAAGTTCCTGGGCAACAGATCGAACCTACACTACAGCAGCGACCCAAGCCACTGCAGTGACAACACCAGATTCCTGACCCACTGTGCCACAAAGTCCAAGAATATCTGTTTTGAAGATAGAGCTAAATGCCTCCCTTCCAGGGACATCAATGCCAGCACTCCTAATTGCTGTGTATGTGCTGATCTTTTTTTTCTGAAATTTTGAAGGAATGTACCCATCATGTTTGATGTTCTTTGTAGGGACAAGATATAAAACTATCCTGCAAATCATGCTTCTTTGGAACAGTTCCTCAGAGCTATCTGAGAGGCTATCTCCTAGGCTACAGTCCTCAGTTTGGCTTGAATAAAACTCTTCTCTATTCCTATTATAGATTATTTATTATTTCCACCGACAGATGTAAACATCTGGGAATAGAGCCACCCATAACCAAGAGGAAGCTCCTCCCTGTTCCCTCCTGAGTATACTGGGGGGGCAGTCTGACTTTGCTTCTTCATGCCTCCCAAGGCTGCTACTCTCTCCCCACCAGGATGGTAAGGCTGTCTGGATCTCTGGGCTCATGCCTGCGGCCCCTGGATTCCTATGTTAATGGCTTTAGGGTTTTGAGGGAAAGGTTTCAACCTATGGGGCCTTGGTGGAAGTGACAGAACCATACCCTGGCAGGCACCCCACACCTGGAAACAGGAACCACACCATAAATCTGAGGAAAGGCTGATTTAGAAAACTATTTCCAGTGCTGAGTCTCTTGGCCCAAATCAGGGCTTCAAAAACTATCTGTGAAATGAAATTCCTCCAGTGCACAAAACAAGTAATCTGATAGAACAATCTAACATAACTGGTTCCCTTTACCAGATGGCCAGATTATTTTGGCACAGTGAGCTACAAACACCATCATTAACACCATTCAACTGAATCATTTTCTAGCCTATTTCTTCTCCCACTTGTCCTGGCATTCAAAGACCACTATGTTAACCCCAGGCACCTATCCCAACACTGATATAGGCCAAAGGGCCCCCAGGCCCAAACGGGGGGTATTCTGACAAGGAAGAAATTAAGGTAAATCTTATACAACTACTTTGTGTCAGGAGCCAGCTTGATCAGTAACAAGAGTTCAGCAGAACTAGCCAGGAAGCAGAGCTGCTCAAAAGGTCAGGAAACCCATCATGAGCATCTGAGCAGAAGAACTTGCATCAAGTTTAAGAAAATTTTCAAACCAATTCAGTCCTTCCAGTCTTCCAAAACCCCCCAAATCCTAATGTGGCAGAGGTTCACTGAGAATCTCTCACTGGTCATACCTTACTTTTTCTTTTTTTTTGGCTGTGCCCACAGCATATAGAAATTCCTGGGCCAGGGGCTGAACCTGAACCTGCACCACAGCAGTGACAACACCAGATCCAATTCTACCACCTATGAACTGGGCTAAATAAAGATAGGTCTCTGAAAGGTCAAATTGGGATAATGTGTGAAAGTAGGAGTAAAGTGTACAAATGCTGGTAAGATACATCTGCTAACATAGGACTGTATACGTATCTGAGCAGACGTCCATGCTGGTTTCACTGAATAATAAAATGTCTTACCCTCTCACAGAGGACAAATTCACAGTTCCCCATAATTCAACCAATCCTCCATCTCCTCTAATCATTATCCAGGAAGCAAAATCCTTACCCTGCAACTCACTCCTGCCCTAGGACTAGTGACCCAGGCTAAACTTTAACCAAAAGCCAAGAGTTTGGGAGCCTCCTTTACTAAAACAACCACCTGTTACTGCTGCCTTGTTTCCATGTTTGGCTGACGATGAAAGCCACTTAGAAACTGAGAAAAAGGCTGACCAAGCACTCAGTCAGGAGAGCAAGACCACTTCTCTCTCACGTGGTTTTCAAGTGGAAGCTTCTCAGAGAGCCAGCAACCTGGCAGGCATGTGGAGATTTGGGGGTGGAGAGAAGGCAAGGCCAGGCAGGAATCAGACAACCCACCTGCCCAAGTGCCACCTCTCTTGAGCTCCTAGTGAGCCTGTTCCCACCTAGCCAACTCACCAAGGACTCACAATGGTGCTGTGTCCCCAGGCGACATAGGAGGCTTTGTCATCCCGGGCCGGAGATGCTGTGGCCACGTACACCTGATTATCAACAGCCCTGTTGTCAATAGACAGAAAAGTGGTAATAAGTCATATAATATAGGTCTGCAACTTTTTTTTTAACCCTAAGTGTACAGAACTTTCTTTCAAAAACTAAGACAGGACAGGCTGCCTCAGATGTGTAAGGAAACATCCAAAGCCATGGAACCCTCTCTTCAAAAAAGATCTTACTACATAAGCCAGTTCTTAACTGGGGCCATTTTGCCCAGCAGGGGACATTTTTCAGTGTCTGGAGACATTTTTGACTGTCACAACTAGGGGATTGCTCTTGGCATCTAGTGGACAGAGGCCAGGGGTGCTGCTAAATATCCTGCAAGGCCCAGGACAGTCCCCACAACAAAGAATCTAGTCCAAAACGTCTATACTGCCACAGTTGAGAGAGCCTGACCTGAGCCATCCTGTAACGTAAAAGCAGAGCTTCTCTGGTTAATGCAGTCAAGGTGCAAGGACTGGCCGCGCTGGGACAATGCACCTTGCAGGGCTGCAGAGCACTTCCAGGCCCATGGTGGCAGTCCCACCATCTCAAATTAGGCAGGAATTTCAGATGGTACCCCAAGCCACCTGATCCAGGAGCTCTCTGGGCTTTAGAAATAGATCACGCCAGATCATCCCAGTCTCTCCCAAGCTTTCCGTACTTTCAACAAGCAGCATTTATTATATTTATGGTGTTATACAGACACAGGTATATATATAAAATCCTATATCAATAGAGGTATAATACATACCTTCCCTTTCACCACGCAAGCTGCCGAACACTTCTACATCCCCTTCCAATAAAAATTACCATCATCTCTAAAAGTGAGCAGAGTGGCTACCTCTGGGAGGAGGGAAGGGGAGTAGACTGGGAAGGAACAGAAGGGATTATTCCAAGGGCCTGGCAATGTTCTAGATGCTGATCTTTGTGTTTTTTTTGTCTTTCTGCCTTTTCTAGGGCCGCACCCACGGCATATGGAGGTTCCCAGGCTAGGGGTCTAACCTGAGCTGTAGCCGCCGGCCTACACCTACAGCCACAGCAACGCCAGATCCGAGCCACGTCTGCAACCTACACCACAGCTCACAGGCAACGCCAGATCCTTAACCCACTGAGCAAGGCCAGGGATCGAACCCGCAACCTCATGGTTCCTAGTCAGATTCGTTAACCACTGTACCACGAAGGGAACTCCTAGACGCTGATCTTTGTTGCAGGTGAACACATATGTAAAAATTCACTGATGTACAGTAAACTGTACTTCAATAAAAATCTAAAAAATGAGAAAAAAACTGTACACTTTTCTGTAAGTATATAATGCCTCAGTTTTAAAACTTCTAATGTTTTAAACATCATCTCTAATCAGTATTTCATGGTTTGCAGAGCACTTCATGGAGTTACACTCTTTTTCCCTTCCATGTTACACCCGCTGCTGTTACTTGCCCTTCACACTCTCAGGGGACTAAGGAAACAGCAACTGTGACAGGCATAATGTGCCTGTGCAGTGCTCAGGACCTACAGGTTAGAAGCACAGTAACTTATGAGGAGTTTCTTGGCAGAGCACTTAGACTAGCAGGATGTTGAGGAGGATGCATAGGTTAAACACACAATCTGGGTCAGCAGAGCACACAAATCTCTCCCCAGGGCTGTCAGACTAAAAAGTCACCCCTGCCTTTTCCTTGGCTTCTGGGGCTCTGGACACATACATTCCGTGGGTCTCCAATTCTCTGTAAAAGTTGCCGGCAACTGTAACAGAGAAACCTATCCATATCTGATCATGGAAAAATGAAATCACTGTCTATTTGTTGCAGTGAATGCTCTTGGAAATGTAAAAATCAAGAGTCCCCCAAATCCATGAGACTGGCGCTATGGATTCTGAGGAGAATGTGCCTTATGGCAGAAGCCCTCCATTTGCACTAAAAGATGAAAAGATTCATCTTTTTGCTGCAGGTGGATGCTGGGCATCCTGAGTCAGAGCAGCAATCCATGTGGGGAAGGTTGGAGCTTCCACCAAACTGGAAATGTCTACACAAAGAAACAATGAGATGCTTGAAACTATGCTTGGGATGCTTTCTTACCGGCCTCGCTGAAGCAGCTCCCAATGGGCTGGTCCAGTGGTCAAATTAAAAGCTCCAGGATATACCAACAGCTGGCAGCCTTGAGGGGAGAAAGGCCAAAGAAAAGCCAGTGAGGTGAACACCCAACCAATTAGCCCCTTCCTCTGTTCCTTACCCAGTGGGAACCAAACTCAAACTTCCTCAAGTCTAAAGGTGTCAGGACCATTAAGCCTGGCTCTAGATCCCTCTAGAGACATACACAAAACATACACACCCAAGAAGAGAAGTACTGACAATCAAAACCACAACACTTTTGCTTTAACAAAGTGGAGAACCATCATTCCAATTCTTTACCACCATATGGTCAGCTCCAAAGGCCAAGGTCCATGTTTTGAATGCCTGTCAACTGCAATGAGGGGCAGGCTAGGTGCTCTACTGCTTATTGCTAAGACTCAACTGAGACTGCAGACCCAGAGCCCTTGTGCCTCCACCTTTTGCTGAGCAGGGAGTCATACCATTTGCACCCACTTCACTTCAAGTGACAGACGAATGGGAATCAGGATATCTTCAGCAGTCCAGTACGGATGCTACTGTTTCTTGAATACCATACGAGGAGCTTTAAAACTCCCTACTCCTATGAGAAAACCACGCTGCTCTAGAGATTAAATAATTTACCCAAAGGACTGTGCCAATTAAGGGGAAAAGCTGGAACCAGAATCCAGATCTCCTGATCTGGCTCGGTGCTTCTCCAGGATGGTAGGATTCCTCCTGGACCGATACGTCACTAACTACATTTCTGCTGTACCCAATATCTAGGACTAGTGCGTGGTGAAAGCCAAGAGTTCAGAGACCATTTCCACTGGGCCCTTAGTGCCTCTTTCCAAACACAGTAGCAGGGAGGGCCCAAAGGGTAGAGCTGGTGTTTAGTTTAGAAGCAGGACTCCTGCCATAGCTCGGTGGTGCAGTAAATGACAACCTCCAAAGAACACACTGTCCATACGCAGCAGAAGTCTGAGAAATCAGATGGGGATGGAGAGGGTAGGACTTACCTTTCAGGTTTTCTGATCAAAGGTTCCCTCTTCCCACAAAGACCAGCCCAAATCAAACCCCCAAGCACCCCTGCAACACAACCACAGCATTGCCTCACCTCTCTGTGCATAGATTTGTGCCAGCTCTGCAAAGCGGATGTCGTAGCAGATGCCCAGGCCCACCCTGCAGTAAGCTGTTTTCCAAAGAGAAAATGTACAAACAAAAAGTTAACCTCCTGCAGCACGGTGCAGCAGGGGAAAGCCTCCATGATCTAATGATCACAACACACTGTTGGGAATACAGTAATGCAGGGCCCAAGGGTGGGGAAAATTTATAAGCTTATTCCTGCTTGGACTTCACCTCAT
This sequence comes from Phacochoerus africanus, assembly GCF_016906955.1. Taxonomy (NCBI): domain Eukaryota; kingdom Metazoa; phylum Chordata; class Mammalia; order Artiodactyla; family Suidae; genus Phacochoerus; species Phacochoerus africanus. The sequence goes on from NC_062544.1 coordinate 239,258,696, forward strand.
GAAGACATCATTTACATCAGCAGAGATGAGAAATTCATTCTAACTGAATGTTTCTAAGTAGGAGGTGTTCAGTCACAGCCTAACAGGTATAGGCCAGAAGCTGTCATATTAACAAAAGGCTGTGACAAAGCAGAAAAGCAAAATCAGCTCCAGCCCTTAGCTCCCATTCGGCCCACCCTTTCTATGTCTGACCGTTCTTCACCCTTCTCATTGTGGGTCTTACACTAGGGTTTTGTAAAGAAGTTGGGAAGGGATGTAAGAGAAAAACAAAGGACACCTGATCCTCTTCTACAAGGACTGCTAAAAGAGGTGAACTTATCTGGTACGTACGAGTATCAAATGTGGAGAAACTATCACCAGGACTCAGTGTTTTAGATTCTTGAAATGTGATTTTCTCAGGAACATCAATGTCAAACAGATGGAGCTGCATCACAAATAATGGGTTTGGTTACCTCTTTTCTGGCATGGTTCACGGCAGCAGTAACAGATATCTTTCCATAGCCTGCTACAGGGATTGTTCTACAGTCAACTGCATAAACAGCACCCCCAACCTGCCCACAACCCACCCTGCAAGCTGACTGACATCCTATCAAAATGATTTCTAACACAGGAAACTGGAAAAATGATGCTGTGGGTTTTATGACCCCTCTTTTTTTGGTGGTGTGCAAATCGATGGCTAGGTTTCTTATGAGGAGCAATTATGTGTTGATTTTTAACCAACGTAAATGCTAAATGAAGACTTCTCAGACTTAGAATCAAACTGGTACAAACTCCTCTTCCAGGAGAGGTGGAAAGTGGGTGAGCAATCACGAATAGGTAAAATTTTGCAAACCAGCAATATATGAAAAAAGGAACCTATCACTTTGAAACTGGATTTATGCATGGTAAACAAAAGTCATTTAACATTAGAAAATCAATCAATATAATTTACCGCATTAATAAAATAAAGAAGAGTCATTGTCATCTGAAGAAGTGAATAATGAGCATTTGGGAAACGTCTAATATCCATTTCTCATAAAGAGAAAAACTCTTCTGGAAAGGGAACCCCCTTAATCTGACACAGAATGAAAAAAAATCGTATTTAATAGTGGAGTATTAAAACCCTTCTATTGAGCTCAAGAAGAAGGTAAGGACACTTCCTATTCAACAGTGTAACAGAGATTCTAGGAAAGCAACAAGGAAAGGAACAAAAAGCGTAAGAATTAGAAAGAAAAAATTAAAAGCCATTATTCTCAGATGGTATAATTGTGTTCCTAAGAAACATCAACAGTAGTCTACAGATGAATTATTAGAATTAATGAGTTTACTAAGCAAGTGTGCTACATTCAAGGTTCATATTTTAAAAACTAGTTATATTTCTATAACCAGCAAGAAACAGAAAATGAAAGGGCATCAAAAAAAACACCAATTAGGAGTTCCCGTCATGGCGCAGCAGAAAACAAATCCTACCAGGAACCATGAGGTATAGGGTTCAAACGCTGGCATCGCTCAGTGGGTTAAGGATCTGGCATTGCTGTGAGCTGTGATATAGGTTGCAGACATGGCTCGGATCTGTCATTGCTGTGGCTCTGGCATAGGCTGGAAGCTACAGCTCCAATTAGACCCCTAGCCTGGGAACCTCCATATGCTGCGGCTTCAGCCCTAAAAAGCAAAAAAAAAAAAAAAAAATTAGGAATAAATCTAGAAAATGATATATATCATATTCACGGACTGGAAAACTTAATTCTGAAAATATGTACTCTGAAGATTTAATAGCTCAATGCCAAGTCCTCTTCCAGTAATGGCAGAGTGGCTCCTATGCAGACAAGCTTTCTTACAGATTAACTAGAAACTGTGGACAAAATAAAAAATACAATGATTTAAAAGTACCTGAGGAGTTCCCAAGGTGGCACAGTGGGTTAAGAATCCAGATGCAGCAGCTCGGATTGCTGTAGAGGTGTGAGTTCGAGCCCCAAGCCAGTGTAGTAGGTTAAGGATCCAGCATTGCTGCAGCTGTGGTATGGGTCACAGCTGCAGCTCAGATTCAATTCCTGGCCCAGGAACTTTTATGTGCCGTGGGTGTGGCCATAAAATTTAAAAAAGTTTTTTTTTTTTTTTTTAGGGCTGCATCTATGGCATACGGAAATTCCCAGGCTGGGGTTGAATCAGAGCTCTAGCCGCCCCAGCCTACCTACGCCACAGACACAACACCAGATCCAAGCTGCGTCTGCGACCTACACCACAGCTCACAGCAATGCCAGGTCCTTAATCCACTGAGCGAGGCCAGGGATCAAACCTGCATCCTCATGGATACTAGTCAGGTTTGTTTCTGCTGAGCCACAACAACGGGAACTCCAAGAATAAAAATTTTTAATAATAAAAGTACTTGAGAATAATCAAAATCAGGCAAAAACTGAAGAGAGGTCAACACTTAGAAGAAGGGAACAGAACTGGGTGATTCTCCCACTTGTTTACAGCTTTTACTTGGAAGCAAGGCCCCCACTCTTGCAAGGGGAGGTGGTGACAACTACTCACAACATACTGGCTAAGGAACCAGAGGACAGAGTCTCACAGAAGCTCGACAGTAGGGGCAAATCCTAAAAAGAACAAAGTCAAAGAAGAGCCCTAAATTTTACATATAAAATCTGTCCAAAACTCTGGCTAACCAATGAGGCAGACTCCAAGAAGCCCAGCTAAAGTGAAACAACTTTATAATAAAACAGAGCAGCTGAAGTTGCTGCCCTTGTCACAAAGGAAAAAAAGAGTTTGGAGTTTAAGTATGCCCAAATTAACTACTTGCTAAAACAAAAAATAAAACACTTTTCTCAGGAATGTAATAGAAGCTAGAATCAACAACATATAATCTAACAAACAATCCAAAATTACTAGACACACAAAGATGTAACCCAAATTTTAAAGAAAAAGCGGCAATGGAGCAGAACCCATACCAAGACCCAGATGTGATAATAATCAAAGACTTTAAAGCACCTATTGAGGAGTTCCTGTAGTGGCGCAGTGGTTAACAAATCCGACTAGGAATCAACTAGGAGGTTGTGTGTTCAATCCCTGGCCTTGCTCAGTGGGTTAATGATCCCTTGTTGCCGAGAGCTGTGGTGTAGGTTGCAGACGCGACTCGAATCCTGCGTTGCCGTGGCTCTGGCATAGGCCAGCAGCTACAGCTCCAATTAGACCCCTAGCCTGGGAACCTCCATATGCCTCGGGAGCAGCCCTAGAAAAGGCAAAAAGACAAAAAAAATAAAAATAAAATAAAATAAAGCAGCTATTGAAACTAAGATCAAGGGTGTAAAGAAAAATATGTTCTTAATGAATACAGAAATAGGAACTATCAGTAGAAAATAATCACTGTAAAAAAGAACAAAATGAAAACTTTTGGAGAAAAATTAATTATCTGGAATTTTTTAAAATTTCACTGGATCAGCTCACAGGAGAGTAGATATTAGAGACTCAGTGAACCTGAAGACAGAGCAATAGAAAATGTCCAATCTGGGAGTTCCTGACGTAGTGCAGTGGTAACAAACCCGACTAGTACCCATGAGGATGCGGCTCAATCCTTGGCCTTGCTCAGTGGGTTCAGGATCCTGTGTTTCCGTGAGCTGTGGTGTAGGTCACAGACGTGGGTCGGATCCTGCATTGCTGTGGCTGTGGCATAGGCTGGCAGCTGTAGCTCCGATTCAACCCCTAGCCTGAGAACTTCCATATGCCATGGGTGCGGCCTTAAAAGGAAAAAAGAAAAGAAAATGTCCAATCCTAAGGAGACAGAGATAAAGGGTTAAAAAACAAAACCTAGGGAGTTCCTGTCGTGGCTCAGTGGTTAACGGATCCAACTAGGACACTTGAGGTTTTGGATTCCATCCCTGGCCTTGCTCAGTGGGTTGAGGATCCAGCGTTGCCATGAGCTGTGGTGTAGGTTGCAGACGCGGCTCGGATCCCATGTTGCTGTGGCTCTGATGTAGGCTGGAAGCTATGGCTCCGATTCAACCCCTAGCCTGGGAACCTCCATATGCCACGAGAGTGGCCCAAGAAATGGCAAAAAAAAAAAAAAAAACCTAAAACCAGAGCCTTGGCAACCTGGTTTGCCGAACAGTATTAAAATTAGAGTCCCATAAGAAGAGAATGGAATAGAAAAATATTTAACAAAATAATGCCCTCAAATACAGTGAAAGGCTTAAATTTATAGATGCAAGAAACACAAAGCAAATACAAAGAAAATCATATCCAGGAATATAAGCGTCAAAATACTGAGAACTACAGATTACAAAAAGATCTTGAAGGCAGGCAGAGAAAAACACAAATTCCAAGTATATTTTCCTTTAAAACACACATGACTATTTAAACTAAAATTAAGGTTTTGGAGTTCCCGTTGTGGCTCAGTGGTAACAAAACCCACCTGGCATCCATGAGGATGAGTTTGATCCCTGGCCTTGCTCAGCTGGGTTAAGGATCTGGCGTTGCCATGAGCTGCGGTGTAGGTTGCAGATGCAGCTTGATCCCGTGTTGCTGTGGCTGTGGCGTAGGCTGACAGCTGCAGCTGAGATTTAACCCCTAGCCTGGGAACTTCCACATGCCACAGGCACGGCCCTAAAAAGAAAAAAAAAACTAGTGTCATGTGGGATTTATAACATATATAGATGCAGTATGCACGACAACTACAGAATAAAGAACGGACCTACACAATTGCAAGGTTCCTAAATTTCACATGAAGAAGTACAACATAAACTCTAAGTAGACTATGACAAGGTATGTGTGATACTATAATTCCTAGGGCAAGAAGTTAAAAAAAAAAAAAAAAGCAGCAAATAGTGAAGTCAAAAGAATGCAGAAAAGAGAAAGGAAAAAAAATAATCAAATGTCTATATGCTTAAAGCCAACCATATCAATATTTATATTAAATACAGAGTAACCACTCCAGTTAAAAGGCAGAGATTGTCAGACTGAATAAAAAAGCAAAACGCACTACATGTTGTCTGCAAAAGGATCATTTTAAATATAAAGACACACAGAGACTGAAAATCAAAATTAGAAAAAGATATACCATACAAACAGTAAGTATAAGAAGCTGAGAGTGGCTGTATTAATATGGGAGATAAACTTCAAGACAAAGAGTACTACAAGAAAAAAGAGAGAAAAGGACTGATTTACCAAGAAAACTTAGCAATCCTAAATGTATCTGCATGTACCACTACTACAAACTGTCAACTCTCCTGAAAATGATCACTATAGGTTCAATATCATCCTAATCAAAATTCCTGCAGGTTTTTCCTTGGCTAAAATTGACAGGCTGAGTCTACAGTTTATATCAAAATGCCAACACCCTAGAATAGCCAGCCATCTATGCTAACTAGTCAACGGCCCGACGTGTGTATACTATGATGAGAGGTACTAGGGACTTCAAACAAGTTCTCAGGAGGCAATGAGACTTGCCCCATTCTCTACTTACCTTTCTGTACTTTGCCAGTAAAGTTCCATCAGGCCCAAATACAGCACAAGTGTTATATAATTTTCCAGCATCCTCTTCAGGAATGGAACCTTTCATTGAGAGGAGAAAACACACAGCACAGAAGACATTATGAATAAAGCATTCTTCTATGATAATGGAACAGAGGCTTAATAAAGTTTACTATCTTCGGCTCAAATATAAATTTTGCTATCTTCTAAGAGTTATTTAATCATGGGTTTTTTTCTTCTTGTGTACAAGTTTCAGTGATAAACTTCATAGTGTAGATAAAATATAATTAGGTTAGATACCAAAGACAGGTTTGAAAAATAACCAGAATATGTCTGAATTCAGCTTCGATCTTAAGCAACACTTAATCTGGAGCATTGACACAACATGGAGAATTCACAGTTGCTCAGCTTAAATTCACCAGGTCCTGCAACATCTGTATCCAAAAAGGCCTTGAGGTGGGAGTGTAAGCCACAGTCTTTCTATCAGTGAATATGGTTCCTGCAGTTCTATCTCTTCGTGCTTCATCTTCTCCACCTCTTATCCATTTCTAATTAGTATCTCATAATGTAGAAATAATTTTTTGACATATGCATTTGGGGGGGGGGGGCTGCACATGTGGCACATGGAAGTACCCAGACTAGGGGTGGAATCAGAGCTGCAGCTGCCAGCAACGCCAGATCCTTAACCCACTGAGCAAGGCCGGGGATCGAACCTGCATCTTCATGGATACCAGTCAGGTTTGTTACCAATGAGCCACAACAGGATCTCCATATTTTTAAAAAGAGTTTTTCTGTAGTGATTTTCTAATTTAAACAAAACTACATAAATAAAGCTACTTTTTAAAAATCGAAGTACAGTTGATGTACAGGATTAAAACACAGTAAATTAGTATTTTTATAGACAGTATTCCATTTAAAGCTATTACAAAATAATGGCTCAATTTCTCTGTGCTGTACAATCTATCCTTGTTGCTTATTTCATACACAGTAGGTTACATCTCTTAGTCCCATACCCTATCTTAGCCCTTCCCTCTTCTCTCTCCTCACTGCTAACCACTGCTTTGTTCTCTTTCTGAGTCTGCTTCCGCTGTTACACATGCATTTGCTTTCTTTTTTTAGCTTCCACATGTAAGTGATAACACAGAATATTTGTCTTTTTGTCTGACCTATTTCACCATATATAATACTCTAAGCTACTTTTGAAGTATTTTGCCTTTTTATGAAAAAAAAATTAACACCATATGAATGAAAGACATTCATTTATGGTCTTTCTGTCCACATTTCGACCTGCTCCTGTACTCCCCCTTCTTCTCTAGAGAAAATCATCAGTTGGTGTTTATCCTTCTACAACATTTACTATTTCTTACATACATAACTACATATAAAAACATATAATCTCCTTTCATGTGCAGCACTAATCGGTAGGGGAGTATCTGTCTTTTCATATTAAACTTGCTTTTTTTCTAGTAACAGTATAATTTGAAGATCTTGCCGTATTACTATATATAGATCTACCTCATTCTTTTCAGTGGCTAATTTGTATTCCATGGTTTAAATGTTCTCAACAATAAAAGTTATTCAGATGTTTCTAATGTTTAGGCCATGACATCTTGAGGGTAAAAAGTTACCTCCAATGACATATACGCCACACTCCTTTGCTACTTCAGACAGCTTCTGCGTGGAGTCACCAGGAATTTTCTCTGCATATTCCGGAAAATATTTCGTGCCATATGGAGAATTAAAGCATTCCTAGAATAATGTTGGCAGAGAAAAGAGGGAAAAAAACACCAAAACACCCAACTCATCTTAAAGTTCTGCCATACAAAGACATAGCTTCTCAAAGGGGTAAAACACAGCTGATAAAGAAAACAATGACCCCTCAGGGTTAAAGAGCCTGTGCCCACAGGCATGACTCAGCCACTGGACTCAGCCACTGGCTCAGATGGGGCTGGAGAAGACAAGTTGGCGTGCACGCCCAGATCCTGGTCATCTTGGCAGAAGATGGGGCCTGCCCCTCCCTCAAGTTCACAGGAAAACTATGAGGTCCCAGCCTTGGGCACTCGGGCTCCACTACCACTGGGCTTACTCACAGGATTCTGGCTATGAGGATGAATCCATAGTCTCAAAATTATATTATTAACTACATAAAGCAATAAAGCCTATGTTTTTTTAAAATACAGAAGCTTTGAAAGCCACAGAGGTTAAGATGCTCCTTCATGTATAAAATAAGCTATTTCCAAGCTCCCTTCCAGTGAAATGGAGTTTTAACTAAAGAACAACCTCCCCTTGGCTAAGAAGGCAGCTGCAAGCCTTTCCAGCTGTGCTAATCACTATGCCACCCTTCTTGTAATAATGTAACAACTGTGTGCTCTCTGTCCAAGCCAGCAGCCCTGCTAATTAGGTACCTAGCATTGCTTATCAGTTCTGCTTCTATAACCTTGCTTGCTCAGTTTCTTAGGGAGGAACACTGTCTGCTTGGGGATGGGGAAGGTCCGGGATGCTTACATGGGAAAATCAAGACGTTGTAGTGTATAAAAGTTACTGAGAACAAAGACCTGGTGCTCAGACTCTGGAGGTGACTCCTCTGAGCCCGCACCGGTGCTGAATAAACCTTGCTTTTCCATATCTCCGAGTGCTGTTTGTCTCCTTCCGTTGCCACAGTTTTTGCGGTTTCCGCAACACCAGCACCACATTCTGCTGATCCTACAAATCCCTCATTCCCCAGAATATGTCTGTCCTCAACAGCTCTGTGATAAGTGAAAAGCAGAACTACTAGATTTCAACTCTAGTTCATTCGATTTCCTGTGCACCAGGCACTGTGCTAGGAAACTCAGGCCAATCATCAGCTTGGACATATAAGACTCGTGTGAGGTAGAGGGAAAGCGTGCAGAATCCAAGTGCTTTCACTCCTGCCCTTTTGGTCTCTGACTCCCAGAAACTTAAACCAAAAGACCATGATCAGGATAAAGTTACAGAGGAGTCCATGGCTGGAGCAACATTAAGGTCTCAAGCTCCCTTGTTAAAGATTCCTACTCACTGGCCACACCTGGATGGGCTGGAGCCTAAACTACAAGGCAGCCCTGAAAATTCTCTAGGGTTTGCAAAGGGCTGCCTTCTCTGTGTAGTGGGGGAGGGGGTGGTCTGGAATATTCCACCACTGACCCCAGCAGAAGATGCCAGCTGGTGCATGTCCCGATATGCGCAAGACCTTCTCTGGGGCTGACCCCGTACCTGCCGACAAACAAATGTTTGTCAATCTTCGGCTGGTTCTGTTCTGAAAGAAATCACCTAGGAAAGAGATGTAGAGTTCCACAGGCTATCACATCTCGGCAGATACCACAGGTTTCTTAAGAATCTCTAACAATTTTCAGTTTTCAATAACTTTCAATAATATTTTTAAATGTTGGAGGCCTAACACTAAAAATCAATCTCTTCTGATCTTATTAAAGACTTAAATTACACAAGGAAAAAACATAAGTGAGGCACTGAGTATTTTAGTTTTAGGTTACGTCCCTCAGCCCACTAGGCTTCTGAACCCAGTAGACAATCCTGAAGTTAAAAGCCTGTAATGCCCTATCACAAGGACCCTTGCTAGAAGCATCTTCCAGACAAACATGGAACAATCCTGGGGCCCCAAGGATCTTGTTGGGACACAGGAGGACAACCAGAGCGAGCAGACACTATTCTGCTAGGACAACAGTTCCCAGAAAGGGGAGGCTGCTTCCATACTTACTGGCAGCGAAATTATTTTGGCTCCTTGCTTTGCTGCCTCCTGGATAAAGCCACAAGCCCGAGTGAGGTTATCTGATTTGACAGAAGAAACGTGAAGCTGGATCAGTGCCAAGCGGAAAGCTGAGGATGAAGATAAAACAGCTGTCAGGTAGACCAGCATTTCTCAACAGAGGGCAATTTTGCCCCTCAGGACATCTGGCAATGTCTGGAGACACTGTTGATGGTCATGACTGGCAGGGTGCTACTGATCTTGGGGGGCCAAGGAGTGCAGCTCCTTAAGGCAGGATCTTAGTTCCCTGAGAATCAAACCGAAGCCATGGCAGTGAGGGTGCCAAATTGTAACTGACAGGCCACAAGGGCCAGCAGACCAGATACAAAGACACACAGGGAGGCTCAGAAAGGGAGCTGCACATTTTGGGGTGGCTTAAATTGCTTACATGGGGGCAGTTTCCCGGGTTCCCTCTAGCTAATCATCTTGCTTCATTGTGCTTCATGCCAATAGTTGGACTGAGTGAGAGCCCTCCCCACCATGCATTGGCTTCTTTTAGCCAAGATGGATTCCAGCACGAAGGTCTCCAGGGGTTGGCAGGACACTTTATGGGCTAGTGCCCCTCCTGTTTTGACCCCTTTGAACCGTTTTGGGCATGTGTGGTCAGGGAGGTCCCTTAGACTCAGGAATGAAACATCTTGAGGTCAAGATTATCTTTTTACTCAAGCAGAGCTCAACTCCTCAGTAGTGCTGCCTTTACTTTGAAGTTTCAACAGGAGACAAGCTCCAGCTACTGAGCCTGGGGTCCAGTTAACTCCTGTCTCACTACTGGCATCTAGTGGGTAGACAGGTGTCAAGGACGCTGCCAAACATGCCCTGATGCTCACAACCAAGGGACAGGACAATTGCTCACAACCAAGACTTATCCAGGCCAACATGCAGTAACACTGAGGTTGAGAAAACATGAGCTAGAGGAACATCCATGGGCAAAACCCATTCCAGGCACAAGAATCTTTTCCTTTCAGTGGCAATGTGGCTTCATGAAAGAACACTGGTTGAATATACAACTATCCCTCATTATGTGATCTTGAGCCTCCAGTCCACCCCCAATCCAGGCGCCAAGCACATCCCAGCACAGAAGGAGAAATCCCTTCGGAAGCTTCTTACCCACTCTGAGTCGGGGCAGCAGGCATGGGAAGCGGAGATGCCAGTCTTTCTCAACTTCCCCACCCCGGTGTGGGACACAGTGCACCGGCCCAGCTGCTGGCGGAGGGGGAGCCTAGCAGCTGGTGAGCTGCACATGTGCCCAGTTCACAGGGAGGGTACACACTCACCTCATCAATAGTCCCGGGCCCAAAAGAGCACATTAAGTAGCAAGTGAGAAACACTGTGAGAGGTTGAGAGAGACACTGGAAGGAAAAGCTAACAGTGCTTTTTCCTGCCATGTGAACAAGGGGCTCCAAGTTTTCTTGGAACACTGGGTCCCTGAAATTACGTAGCCAGCCCTGCCAACAAGTCCTGCTGTTAGCCTTGGGGCAAGAAGGTCAGTGGCTCCTCCAGGTTTATTCCTTCCTTGAGGCAGGAGGCATACCCTAGGTTTGCTGCTCCTATATTCTTTGTACTCTTTTAGTTCTCACAGTAATCACCTTTTACTGGCTAAGTATTCTTTTTTTTTTTTTTTTGGTCTTTTTTTAGGGCCATACTCAAGGCATATGGAGTTCCCAGGCTAGGGTTGAATTGGAGCTGCAGCTGCCTGACTACACCACAGCCCCGTCCGTATCCATGAGGACGTGGGTTTGATCCCTGGCCTCGCTCAGTGGTTAAGAATCCACCGTTGCCTGTGAGCTGTGATGTAGGCCAAGCCACGTGGATCCGAGCCACGTCTGCGACCTATACCAAAGCTCATGGCAATGCCAGATCCTTAACCCACTGAGTGAGGACAGGAATCGAACCTGCATCCTCATGGATACTAGTCAGATTCGTTTCCACTGAGCCATTATGGGAACTATTATTCTTTATGTAAGTGTTTTCCTGCTCAAGTGGCTGGTGTGGTTGCTGAGTCCTGCCTGACTGATATAGTTTTTACTAATGGTCTGACAGAAGGCTACATTAAAGGATCTAAACCATGTCGTAACCCACAAAGCTGTGCAAAACTTCAGCAACTATCAGTAACAGCCTGCCCTCACTTCCCTACCCACCTCTGCTGTGGAATCTGAAATCCCACCATTAATGAACACTCTCTCTGGGTGGCTCCTGTAACAGTAAAAAGTCTTCAGAGAGGAAACACCGATGGACCCTGGCTTTTGATGAAAGCCTGTTTGGCTCAGGGTTAACCCTAAAAGTAGGAAAATTCAGATGTTCCATTCCTTGGTTTCCCCTAAATATAGTGAGAAGAACTAAGTTTAACTCTGATTTCAGCTTGTTCAATAGTTTCAAAGTCTGGGTGAAAACAAAAGCTAGGCCTACGCTGGGGCAATAAGATAGCCTGAGCTGTCACCAGAACACCACTAAAGGTCTCCAGTGTAACTCAGAAGCTGGGCTTAGTCTCTGCTTCTGAGGGAGAGTAAGAACAAGTCCACCTGGCTTTGTTGATGGATTCCCCTCTCCCCCATCCCACCCAGAAGGCAGCTGTCCTGAACCAGGCTGCCTGACACCGTGCAAAACATCCACTCCACAGAGGCTGAGGCAGCGCAATTCCACCATTGGGTAGTTCCTTGATCCCGAGGACAAGATACTAGACACTTTACCTCCTCTGTACAATGAAAATACTTTTCATTTTCACGTCCCTGGCTGCCCTAATATTCATTGTAATCTAACAATCAAGGACACCAAGGGGAAAAAAAAAATACCTTTTTTTAAATTACCTAACTTTTTAGCGTATTTTTAAAATTTTCATCCGAATTTTTTTTTTCTTTTTCTTTTTTTTTATGGCTGCACCTGCAGCATATGGAAGTTCCTGGGCTACGGGTTGAATCAGAGTTGCAGCTGCCGGCCTAGGCCACAGCAACGCAGGATCCAAGCATCTGAGACCTACGCTGCAATCTGCAGCAATGCTAGATCTTTACCCATTGAAAGAGGCCAGGGATCGAACCCATATCCTCACAGACACTAGGTCAGGGATTCTTAACCCACTGAGCCACAACTGAAACTCCTAGCAGAGTACGGTTGACTTATGATATTGTATTAGTTTCAGGTGTACAGCAAAGTGAAACAGTTTCATACATAAATATATCCATTCTCTTTTCCCACATAGGTTACTACAAACCATTGACATTTTCCTGTCCTATACAGTAGATTCTCGTTAATTCTCTATTTTATACAGTAGTGTGTATGTTATTCCCACCCTCCCGATTCTTCCTCCCCTCTAATAGCTTCACCTATGATAACCATAAGATTGGTTTTGAAATCAGAATAAAATATCTTTTTTTCTTTTGTCTTTTGTCCTTTTAGGGTCACACCCCGGCATATGGAGGTTCCCAGGCTAGGGGTCCAAACAGAACTGTTGCTGCCAGCCTATGCCACAGCAACATCAGATCCCAGACAGGTCTGCGACCTACACCAACAGCTCATGGCAAAGCCGGATCCTTAACCCACTGAGCAAGGCCAGATATTGAATCCGCAACCTCATGGTTCCTAGTCGGATTCGTTTCCACTGCATCATGATAGAAACTCCAGGATAAAATATCTTAAGTAAAGGAAACAAAAGAGAAACAGCATAAGGGATGTGCAGATCTTTTACACATATAAGCATCTGTGAGGTACTGTTAACAGTATTTTATAGATGAAGAAACAAGAGGGCTGCAGAGGGAAAGGAGCACAAAGCCAGTTAACAAAGTTAAATGGCACAGCCACAACCAAGCCAAAATCTGGACTGAAGACTGAAGGGGCACATTGTTTGTTTTGGGGTGGGTGAGGTGAGGTCATGTAACTTGAAAACACTCCTCAAGGAAGTCAAATCAAAATTACCATCAACCCCACCAAGCACTCAAGTCCATCAGCCTCTTCTGAAAGATACAGTCACACTCAGGAAGTATGTAAAAGGACTTCTATACCCGGATCCTGAACGTCCATTCCACCAACTTGCGCTGTACTCCAGAGGTTGAAATGAAATACAGCACTTTCATAAATCTTACGGTCTCCAGGGAGCTTCACTAAACCTTCGTATGAACGATTTATGTTTATTTTACAGGACAGGAAACTGAGGTCCAGAGAGGTTAAATGACTTGACATGGGCTGAGCCAAGACTGTAATAATCCAGGTCTTCAGACTTTGAGCCCAGAGCACTCCACTGCCTCATGTGAAAGAATCCTGCAAAGACCCGGGTACGAAGCTAGAAAATCACATCCCTGGGGCTGATCCATAATAAGGATGTGTAATACCTAACCTGAAAGCTCAAGGTCCAGATGCAACCTGCCCAGTTTTTTGTTCAGAAGAAAAGGGCAATCATCGGTGGGTTTGAGGGGGTGCACACGGGAGCAAATTAACCAGTCCTCTTACCACACAAGCCCAAATCAAAGAAAATAGGTGCTTCATTTACACGTGACAAGGCTCAAACCACAAATAACTAGAGTTGATGCTTTGTGCAAAACCCAAGTTCAAAAATCAATCTAAGCCATAGCAAAAGTCTCCAGGACTCTGACAGGTCAGACTCTCACACTTTAAGTACCATAATTACCGAAAGTTTTTCAGAAAGAACACTGTCTTGGGGGCGAGGGGGAGGGCGGCGAGCAACTGGGAAGACTACAGGGAAGGTGCGTAATTTGCATTTTTAATGAGCACCCGCCCGCGCCTTCCCGCCCAAGTGATTCTGGAGTAGATGGGCACAGAACTCATCTGGAGTCGCAGTCTTACGTGTCACAGGAGCACAGTAGGGAGCAAAGTGAGGGCCTATCAGGGGCAGAGACCCGGAGCTCCCGCGGTCCCGTCTGGAAGCCCGGAAGCCCAGCCACCGCACCGCGCTGCGCTCCAAGGCCTCCTCCCCGTGACGCCGCCGCGCACCTCTCTCGCTGCTCGGGCCCCCAGCCCCGCGGACACAGGAGCAGGGAAGGCTATGAGTGCAGCGGAGATACGGGGCGGAGACGAGTGGCCAAGCCGGCAAGGTCCTCCCCTGGCGCCATACCCGAAGCCTCCCCTCCAGGTGAGTTCAGGCCGCCGCGCAACTTACTAGCCATTGCTTTGTCGAGAAGCACCATGGCCTCCTAGGGCTGAACTGAGGTCACCGGGCCGACGGCGGCGCCGCGAAGGGCGGGGCAAAGCCGCGCGTCAGGGGCGGGGCCGCGACGCCGAGGCTCCGCCCCTACCCCACCTTCGGGCCTGCCCCCTCCGCGGGAAGGGTGTCGTCTTTGCTTCTCTCCTGGAACAACTTTTAATCGCCCGTTGTTTTCCATCATCCCAGTAGTCAGATCCTCGAAAGACAAAGGGATGACTTAAATCGAGGTGGCGTGCTAGTAAATGTTTAACAGCCGGTCTCTCGGTTTCTCAGCAAAAGGGCTGAACCTCTATCTGGTTGGATCACCTGGGGGGCCAGGGGAGATACCACTTGCTGATTGCCTTGGTCTATTTGAACCAGTCGCTGTTAAGAGGAATGGAATTTCTATAGGTTGATTTAGGCACTCTAGACGTCACTGGGGTCGTACTACACAAGGCTGCTACGTAATGGGGAAGGCGAAAAGAGAAACTTAAAAGTTAAGACAATATCCTCAACAATAATTCAGTCCTCTAATATGCTGAAATCTGCTAATATTGTTTTAGGATATTTGCATTTATATTTATTGGTCAGGATTGTGTTTTGACTTTTGTGTTTTGTGTGTGCTTTTCTCAGGTTTGGGGATCAAAAATCATAAAACGAGGCACAACATTGTGAATCAATATACTCAATTTTTTAACATCATAAAAAGTTTGCTATCCTTTTTAATGCTCTGGAATTGTTTAAGAAATTATGTTGAAGTGGAAATTATTTTTTTTTAGGGTCGCAGCACATGTAAATTCCCTTGCTGGAGGTGGAATCAGAGCTACTGCTGCCGGTCTAGGACACAGCAACGCGGAGTCCGAGCTGCTTCTGCGACTTGATCCTTAACCCACTGAGCAGGGCCAGGGGTTGAAACCACATCCTCATTGATACTAGTCGGGTTGTTTCTGCTGAGCCACAAGGGGAAATCCCTGGATCTTAGTTTTTTAAAAGGATACTTTAAAAAAACAAACAAGTTTCCGTTTTGGCGCAGTGGAAACAAATCCGACTAGGAACAATGAGGTTGTGAATTCGATCCCTGGCCTTGCTCAGTGGGTTAAGGATACAGCGTTGCCATGAGCTGTGGTGTAGGTCCCAGATGCAGCTCGGATCTGGCCTTGCAGTGGCTGTGGTGTAGGCCGATGGCTACAGCTCCAATTCGACCCCTGGCCTGGGAACCTCCGTATGCCCCTTGGCCCTAAAAAGACCAAAAAACAAACAAACAAAAAAACAGGAGTTCCCTTCCTGGCTCAGCGATTGACTATCCCGACTAGGAACCATGAGGATGCGCGTTGGATCCCTGGCCTTGCTCAGTGGGTTAAGGATCTGGCGTTGTCATGAGCTGTGGTATGGGTCACACAGATGCGGCTGGGATCTGAAGTTGCTGTGGCTGTGCTGTAGGCTCGCAGCTGTAGCTCTGATTGGACCCCTAGCCTGGGAACTTCCATATGCCACAAGTCTGGCCCTAAAACGCAAGAAAGGAAAAGAAAAGAAAAAAAAAAAAAAGCCCACACACATTTGGGGGACAATTAGGGACATTTAAATATGAACTACGTTTGATGCTTTAATGACTTCATGTGATAATTGTATCATGATTATTATCTTCATTCTGAGGAGTTTTGTGCTGAAGCATTTAGGGGTGAAGTGTAAGAATGTCTGGGGTTGACAATGATCAACAGAAAGAAAATATGTGCTTATATAGAGATAAACCAAATATGGCAAAATGTTTATTGAATCTGGGAGGAGGGTATATAGCTGTTCATGGTACTATTTTAAGACTTTTTAATTTTTTTGTAATAAAGATTTGAGGAGAAATACATAGCAATTTTTTTTTAAGCTTTAACAGATTATCTGGACCTGGCTTTGGAGCAGGAAGATCTTTAATAACATTTTAGATGTTGCTATGCTAATAGCTTATTGGGGTTCCTTAGTCGATATTGGCCACTTAAAATCTGGAAAAAAAAAAAAAAGTCACCCATTTCATCTAGACTTGCAAGTTTATTGGCATAAGGTTGCATCCAACAGTGGTTCCAAACATGGCTGGACATGTTTTTGGAAGACCCAGGTGGAGATGCCCAGTAGGCAGCTGGACATATAAACCCCAAGCTCAGATATCCATCCTGGAGACTGATTTGGGATCATCAGCAATTTAGACCAAGACAAAGCTCTGAATGTAGATGACAACAAGCAAGTGGATTGTGAAAGGCGCAGGCGGAAGAGAGTCCTCTGGAGCCTGGGATGAGCCAACCTAAAGACAAGAGAACCAGGAGGAGGCTATCCAGACCAAGAGCCTGAGGGTGCTGTGTTCCCTACATCAAATGCAAGAAAGCTGGTGAGCTGTATTCTAGAGAAGAGGAAAGGAATAATGAAAACTGCTTTTGAGCTTTCCCTTAGAAATTTCTGAGCATAATAGAAAAGCTAGACCCTGGGTTCCAGTTCTGGCTCTGCCACTAATTTAATATTAATACCTAGGGCAAATCACTTCACTCTCAGAACCTTTTCATCACATGTAATTCAGAAAGATTTAGAGGCAAAAGGAGACGCTGGAGGGCCAGCCCTCCCTGCCACCACCCCCCTCCCTGTCCCTTCAACTGCAGCAGCTCTGCCTTCGTGTTTTCATGTTCCCTTTTATCTGACATTTGAAAAGTAGCCAAAGAGTAAAATCACTACATTAAGTGGATCTCTAAAACTCAGCTAAAAATCTGGTGTTGCTAACCACGTCTTACAGATTTAATGACCACTTCCAGGCTGGTACTGGTCAGATTTCTGTTTTCACTCCAGAGGAGCTATTCCAGCATCTCTAGTTGCCTGTAAATCATCTCTATATACATGTCTCTTTTTTTGTTTGTTTTGCTTTTTAGGGTCACACCCGTGGCATATGAAGGCTCCCAGGCTAGGGGTTCAATCGGAGTTATAGCTTCAGGCCTACACCACAGCCACAGCAATGCCAGATCCTTAACCCACTGAGCGAGGCCAGGGATCCAACCCGCAACCTCATGGTTCCTAGTCGTATTTGTTTCCACTGTACCACGACAGGAACTCCATCTATTTATATGTCTTAATATTAGTTCGAACTCAACTGTCTGAAATTAAATTTATCCCCTCTAAAAGAGCTCCTCCTTGCTTTCCACTGTCAAAGTCGCCACCATTTATACTGTTTTCCAGTTTTCTCTGCTCCTGATTTCCTCTCCTCAAAAATCTAAGTCACTTCTATGTCTTCCAAGTTTTTTATTCCCCACCTTTGGTTAGGGACAGGTCCCTTCTTACTCTCCTGAAATACTCCTTGAATGCTGCCTTTTTGTCCCCATGACCACCATCCACGGAGAGGTCTTCCTCATTTTGGAGAGACTGCTACAGGCAACTCATAACTGGTCTCCTTTACATCAGCATTTAATCCTCCAATCACTCCTTCATAGTCTTAGAAAGTCAGTCTGGGGGAACATGGGTTCAGTTTGGGGGTAAGGTAGGTATACAAATTGTTAATAATCAGAGATGAAGGACTGAAAATCAGAAGAAGAATTGGAAGCATCTGCACCAGAATAAGAGCAGAGATTCTGAGTGGGTCATACTGGGCATAGAGCTTTTCAGAGGGCAAGAGTCCAAGTGTGTGTGTGTGTGTGTGTGTGTGTGTGTGTGTGTAAATATATATATAACAAATATATATAACTGTATAACTGTTTATAAATTTCTGATGCAGTTATCTACAAATCAGAAGACTTGGGTTCAAAACTCTGCTTTATCACCAGAAGGCCATGAAACTTTGAGCAAGTTATTAGAGTTATTAGTAAAGTAAATTATTAGTAGAGTAGGGAAAGCAACTTAAAATAACTGCACGGGCTAGAAAGTCACCTACGGAGTGAAGCTGGCAACCTTCAGAGAGAAAAGTGAGCAGTGAACTAAAAAAGGTCCCTAGCTCTGGCCTACTGTTTTCCAGACTGTCAGAAATTGTGTGGGCCACAGAGATTGTCATATTCATCCTTAAGCCACCAGTTTGCAACCCTGCTATTCTTGTTTTCATTCATTTGTTCAGCAAATAACCACCACATTTCAGGCACTGATGTAAGCACTGAGGATAGAGTGATAGATGCTTCACACTCGTAAAAGTTACTTTGGTCTAAAAAAATTTTTTTTTATGGCTGCATGTACTGCATATAGAAGTCCCCAGGCTAGGGGCTGAATCAGAGCTACAGCTGCTGGCCTACACCACAGCAATAGCAATGAAGGATCTGAGAGCATCTGAGACCTATGCTGCAGCTTGAAGCAACATGGGGTCCTTAACCCACTGAGCAAAGCCAGAGATTGAACCCATATCCTCAGAGAGACAGCATCAGGTTCTTAACTCACTGAGTCACAACAGGAACTCCTAGTCTAAATTTCTTTACTCTGCCTCTTCACAAATTAGTTGAAAGGGTCAGATAAGGAATGTGAAAAAGCCTAAGAAAACACAATCATAAAGATTCAATATAATCTATTGATAATTTTTCAGCTATTTTTTTTTTTTTTTGGTCTTTTTCTTAGGGCCACACTGCATGGCATATGGAGGTTCCCAGGCTAGGGGTCTAATCAGAGCTGTTGCTGCCGGCCTACGCCACAGCCACAGCAGTGCCAGGTCCAAGCTGGGTCTGTGACCTACACCACAGCTCACTGCAACGCCGGATCCTTAGCCCACTGAGCGAGGCCAGGGATCAAACCCGAAACCTCATGGTTCCTAGTCGGATTCGTTTCTGCTGTGCCACGACGGGAACTCTTTGAACTATTAATTTTTAAATATTTTCATTTCTATACAATAAAACTGACCATTTTGGTATAGTTCTATGAGCTTTAATTGCACGCAGGATTTGTGTAACCATCACTGCAGTCAGGATACAAAACAGTTCCAGAGCCTGACACATGCCCTTGCTCAGCTCCTTAAATAATCAAACCGTCCCCTCACCCTTGGCGACCCTGATCAGTTCTGTTCATATAATGTTGCCTCTTCTAGAATATAATATGAATGGAATCATACAGTTACGGATTTTGAGAGTGACTTCTGTCAAGTAGTCTGCCTTCAAGATTCATCCATGCTATTATTGCATGATTTAGCTCATTCCTTCTCATTGCTAAGCAGTATGACACAGGATGGGTGTGCTACGCTGTTTATCCATTAACCCACCAAAAGACATGTGGGTCGTTCCCATCTTTTGGCAACTAGAGGACTGCCATATACATTCTTGCCCAGGTTTTTATGTGATGTAAATTTCAATTTCTCTAGGTAAACACTTAGTAGTGGGATTGCTGGGTTATGTAATAAATGTATGTTTACCTTTATAAGAAACTGTGAAACTTGTCTAGAGTAGCTGTGCCACTTTGTATTCCCACGAGCAATGTATACATCTAGTTGCTTCACATCCTCATCAGCACTTGGTATTGCCAGCTTTTGTTTTCAATTTCAGTTACTCTAAGTAGGTATGTAGTGGTATTGTTGTTTTGATTTGCATTTTCCTAATGGCTAATGATGTTGAATATCTATTTATGTGCTTTTTTTGCCATCTTTATATCTCTTTTGAAGCATCTGTTCAAATCTTTACCCTTTTTAAAAAAAATTAGGTGGTTTATTTTTTTTTTCTTTTTCCCCCATTTTTAGGGCTACACCTTTGGCATATGTAAGTTTCCCAGGCAAGGGGTCGAATCCAAGCTGCAGCTGCTGGCCTACACCACAGGCATGGCATCAGCAAATTGCAATGCCAGATCTGAACCGCATCTGTGACCTACACAACTCATCACAACACCAGATCCTTAACCAACTGAGTGAGGCTAGGGATAGAACCAGCATCCTCATGGATACTAGTCGGGTTCTTAACCCACTGAGCCATAATGGGAATTCCAGGTAGTTTGCTTTCTTACTGTTGAGTTCCCAAAGTCTTTTATATCTTCTCAACACAAATCCTTTGGTGGATATGCATTTTGCAAGAATTTTTTTTTTGCAGTATGTAACTTGTCTCTCCATATGATTAGTAATAACATTTGCAGAGCAACTATTTCAGGTTTGATATGTCATATTTATCAAACTTTTTATGGATTATACTTTTTGTATCATTACCTGAGGACTCTTCATCTAAGGTCATGAAAATTCCCATTTATTAGTTTAAAATTTACATTTAGCCATATGATACAGTTTGACCTAATTTTTGTATAAGGTATGAGGCAGGTTGAGATTCATTTCTTTTATATGGATATTCATTTGTTCCATCACCATATTGAAAGGACTATCTATTCTCAACTGAATTGCCTTTGAACTTCTGCCCCCAAACAACCACTATTTTTGTGGATCCATTTCTGAATTACATATTCTATGCTTTAATTTATGTATCTATCCTTTTTACCAATACCTGTCTTGATTACTGTAGGTTATAGTAAGTCATAAAATTGGGTAAGTGTGGAGTTTCGTTGTGGTTCAGCAAGTTAAGAACCCGAGCATGCGGGTTTGATCCCTGCCCTCACTCAGCGAGTTAAGGAATCAGCGTTGCCATGAGATGTGGTGTAGGTCACAGACGCAGCTTACATGTGTTGCAGCTCAGATGTGTTGCTGTGGCTGTGGTGTGGGCTTGCAGCTGCAGCTCTGATTGGACCCCTAGCGTGGGAACTTCCATATGCCCAGGGTGTGGTCCTAAAAAGCAAAGCAAACAAACAAAACAAAAAACCATGCTGGGATTTGAACTGGAATTAAATTACATGCATAGTTCAGTGGGGAGAATTGATACGTTATATTCCAATCCATTAACATGGTATATTCTCTACTTACTTAAGTCTTTGATTTCTTCTATAAGCATTTTCTAGTTTTCAGTATACAGATCCCGCATGTTTTACTAGATTCACCCATAGATATTTTACATTTTGAACTACTATAGATATAGTATTTTTTCTTGGCTTCCATTAAGCATGTGGAACTTCCTGGGTTAGGGATCGAACTCGTGCCACAGCAGCAACTCAGGCTGCTGCAGTGACAACACTGGATCCTTAACCTGGTGTACCACAGGTAAACTCCTACAAATAGTATTTTTTAAAAAAAATTTGGTTCCAGTTGTTCAGTGCTAGTATATATATATAGCTGTATCAATGATTTTTATAAACTAAAATCATTCAGCCGTCTATGGAAAACTCACACTTAATTGTGAAATTCTAGATGCTTTCCCGCTAAGATCAGGACAAGACAGGAATGTCTGCTTCTGTCACTTCTATTCAACATTGTACTGGAAGCTTCCGTGGGGGCCATTATGTAAATGGGGAAATAAAAGGCATCCAGATTAGAATGAAAAAAAGTAAAACGGCCTCTATTCATAGATAGGACCCTTAGTAGAGAAAAATCCTAATGAATCCACAAAATACTGTTAGAACTAGTACAAAAATCAGCAAGTTGGGGAGTTCCCTGGTGGTCCAGTGGTTAGAGCTCAGCACTGTCACTGCTGCTGTTCAGGGTTCAATCCCTGGTCTGGGAACTGAGATTCCCACATGAAGCTGCTGCACACTGCAGCCAGAAGAAATAATAAAAAAAAAATCATTGAGCTAAGTTGGAAGATTAGATCCATTTACAAAACCAGTTCTATTCCACCACATTGGCAATGAATAATCTTAACATGAATTTAAGAAAACAATTCCATTTACAACAGGATCAAAAGGAAAAAAAATACCTATGAATGTATTTAACAAAGGAAGTTTAAGACTTATACACCAAAAAACTATAAAACATCATTGAAATAAGGACAACCTACATAAATGTAAAGACATCCTATGTTCCTAAGCATTAAGACGACAATAACCCCTAAATTGATCTACAGATTCAATACAATCCCTATCAAAATCCGTTTTTTTTTTTTTTTTTGGCAGAAACTGATAATCTAAAAATTCATATGAAAATGCAGAGGACTTAAGAATAACAAGAAACTCAGAAATAATCTTGAAAAACATCAAATTAGAGGACTTACACTTCCCAATTTCAAGTGACTAAAAAGCTACAGTAATCAAGATAGTGTGGTCCTGGCATAAGAATATATTTATAGGAGTTCCCTTCATGGCTCAGCGGTTAGCAAACCCAACTAGCATCCATGAGGACACGGGTTTGATCCCTGGCCTCGCTCAGTGGGTCAAGAATCCGGCGTTACTGTGAGCTGTGTTGTAGGTCACAGACATGGCTCAGATTGCATGTTGCTATGACATAGGCTGCTGTCTTCAGCTCTGAATGAACTTCTGGCCTAGGAACGTCCATATGCCATGGATGTGGCCCTAAAAAGACAAAAGCAAAAAAAAAAAAAAAGAATATATTTATAGACCGATGGAATAGACATGAGTATAGAAATAAACCTCACAGTTATAGTATGCTGAGTTTTCAAATGGATCAGTGACCTAATTTAAAAAAAATTAAAACTATAAAACTTGTAGGAGAAATCATAGGCAAAAATCTTACCTCTGGTTAGGCAACTGACTACTTAGATATGACACCAAAAACACCAAGTGACAAAAGGAAAAATAAATAAGGTAGGCGTCACCAAAACTAAGTAACTTTTATGATTCAGGGGAGTTCCTGTCGTGGGTTAATGAATCTGACTAGGAACCATGAGGTTGTGCGTTTGATCCCTGGCCTTGCTAAGTGGGTTAAGCATCCAACATTGCTGTGAGCTGTGGTGTAGGTCACAGATGCGGCTCAGATCCTGAGTTGCTGTGGCTGGGGCATAGGCCAGCGGCCACAGCTCTGATTAGACCCCTAGCCTAGGAACCTCCATGTGCCACAGGAGTGGCCCTAGAAAAGGCAAAAAGACTAAAAATAAAAACTTTTATGATTCAAAGGACACCATCAAAAATGTGAAAAGACAACCCACAAAATGGGAGAAAATGTATCTGATTAGAGATGTGTATCCAGAATATGCAAAGAGCTCTACAACTCAACAATAAAGACAAATGACTCAATTTAAAAATAGGCAAGAATTCCAGCTGTGGAACAATGGGATCGGAGGCATCTCTGGGATGCTGCTTTGATCCCTGGCCTCCTGAGGTGGGCTAAGGACCAGGTATTGCCACAGCATCATAGGCCACAACTGCAGCTTGGATCTGATCCTTGATCCTCCCAGGAACTCCATATGCCGTGAGGCAGCCCTCCCAAAAAATAGGCAAAGAATCTGAATCAAAAGTTCCCCCAAGAAGATATAAAAATAGCCAATAAGCACAAGAAACTCAACCACCATTAGTCATTAGGGAAATGTAAACGAAAACCACAATGAGATACCACTTCACATCCTAAGATGGGATAATAAAAAAAGACAGAAAATAACAAGTGTTGGTAAGAAAGTAGAGAAACTGGAGCACTCACATTACCATTTGGAATGTAAAATGGCCAAGCCCCTCTGGGAAAGTTTGGAAGTTCCTCAAAAGTTAAATGTAGAATTAACATATGACAGAGTAATTTGTAGATATCCTAGAGAACTAAAAACATGTCAACACAAAAACTTTTTATGTTCAAAGTAGTATTATTCATAATAGCCAAAAAGTGGAAGCAAACTCAATGGCCATCAATTAATAAATGAATAAAATAAATCCATACAATGGAGTATTATTCAGCCATAAAAAGAAATGAAATTCTGATACATGCTACAACATGAATACATTAGGCTTAGTAAAAGAAGCGACACAAAAGCCACTTATTTTTTTCATGAAATGCCCAGAATAAGAAAATCCAGAGAGTCAGAAAGTAAATTAGTGGTTACTAAAGGCTGGAAGGAGTGGAGGAGAGGGGAGTGACCGTTAATGTGTTAAGGGGTTTCTCTTGGGCGTCATGAAATGTCCTGGAATTAAATAGTGGTGATGGTTGTGCAACTCTGAATATACTAAAACCCACTAAATTATAGGCTTTTTAAAAAGGTAAGCTTAATGGAATGTGGATTTATATTTCAATAAAGATTTTTTAAAGACGTTAAAGGTAAAGATGAGAATTTACTTTCATCACACATTAAACCTGAGGAGTTGGGTTTCTTCCAGGTCAAACTGTCAATTTTAAATAGAAGCGAAATGCCAGTCTATGGCTGGTATGTTAGAATATCATGTTAAGGAGTTTTAGTGGTCCTGTACGGGGAGTTCCTATTATGGCACAGCAGAAACAAATCCAACTAGTATGCATGAGGATGCAGGTGCAATCCCTGGCCTCGGTCAGTGGGTTAAGGATCTGGCGTTGCTGTTAGGTTACAGGTTGTTACGGTTTTCCTTAACATGAGTCTGTGTAGGTTGCAGAGGCGGCTCGGATCTGGTGGTGTTGTGGCTGCGGTGTAGGCCAGCAGCTACAGCTCCAATTTGAGCCCTAGCCTGGGAACTTCCATATGCCGAGGGTGCGGCCCTAAAAATCAAAAAAAAAAAAAAATTAAAAATAAAGGTCCTGTGTGAAACATACCAGCGGCAGACCAGTGGTTGAGTATATATCAGTACAAACTTATCATCCTTACTAGAAAACATTTCATTAATGGTGGGCAAATATCATCAAATCTATTTAGAGAATTAATTTCATACCTTAATAAGTAATAATAATTCCCAGGGACTGGGGAGAGGGGAGGGGTGCATTTTCTATTCACTCTATTTCTTTAGCCTTGGTTTTCTCATCTTGAAAATACAGAAATGGATTTCCCATTATGGCTCAATGGAAGCGAACCTGACTAGTATCTATGAGAATGTAGGTTAAGGGATCTGGCTTTGCCAAGAGCTGTGGTATAGGTCACAGATATGGCTCAGATCTGGCGTTGCTGTGGCTGTGGTATAGGCCAGCTGCTATAGCTCCAATTTGACCCCTGCCTGGGAACTTTCATATACTGCAGGGGCGACCCTAAAAAAAAAAAAGAAAAAATATAGAAAAAATCAACCTCATAATGCTGCCACTCTGCAAACCTTGAGAGTCCATAAGAAGTAGATACCCCACAGTAAATTCTAGTTCTATGATTATTGAGCCAGTGAAGGGAGGATAAGCTACTTAAGTGCCTAATACAATCAATGAAATATATTTTCATTTGATATTCATGACTAATAACTATAGGTTTTCTTTTTTTTTTTTAATTAATTTATTTATTGTCTTTGTGCCTTTTTCTTGAGCCACTCCCACAGCATATGGAAGGTTCCCAGGCTAGGGGTCTAATCAGAGCTGTAGCCACAGGCCTATGCCAGAGCCACAGCAACATGGGATCCGAGTCGCATCTTTTACCCACACCACAGCTCACAGCAAGGCCGGATCCTTAACTCATTGAGCAAGGCCAGGGATCGAACCTGCAACCTCATGGTTCCTAGTCGGATTCGTTAACCACTGTGCCACCATGGGAACTCCAACTATAGGTTTTCTTATGAGGAAAATAAAGTTCAGAGAAGCAGATCAAGGGAGTAATTACTACATGTGGAATATAATGTCACTGTTTAACTACCTCTCCCTCTCCCCATCTAAATGAACAGAAATAGGAATCTAATACCTTCAAGCCTGAAATCTGAACATTTAAATTCTGAAAGGATAGCCCTCAATTTTCTAATTTTGTGGTGCCTATAGAGATTTACAAAAGAAGAGAAAGGGAGAAAGAGAGAGAGAGAGACATGGTCATTAAGAACAAAGTTTTGAGCAAACTGTACTGGTTTATTTACAATTGTAATTTATAAACAATAACACAAACATCTTTACATTAATATTATGAAAAAAGTCCCATGGCTGAAATAGGCAAAAAATGACACTGCAGGACATTTCTAAAAGGGGTGTCAATAGAAGGAAAAAAATGCAACACAACAGTTATGGGGAGAGTTATAAATATCAAATATTGCACCTGGCGCAATTTCATGCAAATGTCTTCAACCACTCAAGTAAACTGATTTTATTTAGATATTAGAATAAAATATCTTGAACTATGTTACCTTTTACTCACTTGATTTCCATTAAGTAAATTAAAATAACTGGCTGTAAACACAGTACATCTAAACATTTTTCTTATCAACCCCTCAGAGATAATCCATTACATTTCAGGACACTGCACGATGTGAGGATCTGCTACTCCCCCGACTGATTTTATAAGCAGTCATTCCATGACTCCAAACGTGTGCCTCGATTTCTTTCGCCAAATGTGCCTAATATGAACCTCAGTGAATTAAACTGAGAAAGTTTCAAAATCAGCAAACTATTTTTCAGTTTTGTCATATTAAGAGAATAAAAACAGTTTCAAGCCACTGGAACTTCAGTAAGAGAACAAAAACCAAAGAAAAGAAATACATTTCCAAAAGTAAAGGTAAAAACTAGTTTATATAGAGCTCTCTGATTATTTAGCTTTTCTTTAAGTGGGTATTAGTGTGGTCACAACATAATCTCAGTGAAGATAAATCCAAATGTGTTCAAAACCTGTTCTGAAATAGCCTAAATCAAATATTCCTCTTGTAATAAAGACCAATGACATTTTAAAAGATACAATTCTGTCCCCCAAATGTTAATTTTAATCTTAACATGCCTACCTACTTATTATAATGCTTTTAACTGCTCCTTAGAAACAATTAGGATGAAGTTTAGTATCTGAAGCACTCAGGGTTCAAATTATTAGCTAGTGGTGCAAAGATGACTTAGAAGCTGATGTTTCAACAGTTCACTAGCTGGTCTGCATTTGAGTTGGCTGGAATCTTCATCCATTTAATTAAAAAGATTTCACTCTTTGTAAGAACAGAAAACAGCAAGCTAGTTATTAATCTATATAATACTTTTTAGTTTCTGATACTGCTCAGTGGGAAAAACTAAATGTAGCAATTAAAGGGGTCTCTTCAACTAGTTCTATCCCTAATTTTCAGTGAAGACATTGCAAATATATATGTGTATGGTTGTTTTAAATCTGAAAGTGATGCATGTTCCCTTAAAACAGCTCTTCAAAACAGAACTGCATTTTGTACCCTAAGTGCATAAGGGCATGGGGTCAGTGACTTCAAAGTCATTTAATAACTGACCTTTATAAGAAATCATTTTACAAAACTGAAAATGCAAAAGTAAATTTAAAAAAACTTTTAAACTGTCCAGAGATTGATTATAATAATTTACACTTTCTTAGACTTGCTATTCAAGCACCCCATAAGCAAATCAAAGTCTCCGGTTAGTATTCAGTCAGGAAAATATGTCTACATTTCTCTTGGTTGCCTTAATTTCTTCTGAAATAATTTTCTTTTATATTAACTTTCCAAAGCATCCAAAACTTTCATGATCTGTTGTTTTATGGCTTTGGTGGCATCTCCTGCATTTGGAATCAAATACCTATGGAGGAAAAATATATATTAATATAGTGCCTTCTGTCCAGGACTCAACTTAGATGTCACTTCCAATAGGATGCCCTCCTACCTACTCCCCATCCCTTATTTCAGCATACACTCAAAAGGGTTACCGAAAGAAAGAAAATGTAAACGTAAAAGCAAGCTGATTTTTCATATTGTGTAGAGCAAGGTGGATGAATCACAGTTCAGGAGTCTGGAGGACTTTATTTGGTTCTATCACAAGCTAAGTGTGAAGATCTGAAAGTCATTCAACCCCTCTGGGCTTCACATTTTTACCTCTAAGATTAAAGATGATTTCGTTTTGATAGCATGTCGTTTATGGCCCTTATGCCAGTCCATGAATTGTTTGCCACAATGAAATAAGGAGGAGCTTGTACCAGACTGAAAATTAACTATACCACTCAGCGCAGTGCCTTAGTTTATTGATACTTCCAAAACAGAAATGAACAAAAATAAAAATACTGATTTACATTCCAAGAAAAGCTCCTTATGTAATTGCAAACCAGTAATCAGCACACACTGGTATGAATTACTCCTAAAGACTCTTCTGTCAAAAAGTTTGTGAAATTAGCTATGGTACTTAATGAAATCAGGTCCCAAGGGCTAAACCATGTATGACTACGGATTTGGAAGAGAAAAAGAGCAAGAATACTAATATAAGTGGTTCAAGTATCTTATTCCACCATACACTCCCCAAAATAAGAGAAACTGCTGAACTACTCAACTAGTACTGAACTAATTCAATGATTCAGATAATATCACCCTAAGAAAATCTTACCTTTCAATTGCCAAGATTTCTATTCCTGAAGCACTGCTGTTTCCATACTTGAAGGTAATTAACTCAGGATGTTTTTTTTTGGATGTAATTTTAACTACAGAATTTAGTGCTTGTCGAGACTGTATATAAGCCAATCCTTTCCGTGAAAGAATCTCCCTTAAACAGTACATATGTGTTGCAGTAACCAACAGATGACTTCAAAGGGAAAAAAGCATTAAAAAAACAAAAAGAATTTTAAAGAAAAGTCATTCAAAACAGCTGTTACTTCAACCACCCCAATTATAAAAAACATTCAACTCCAAATGGAATTAACTTTGCTTTTAAAAGGTAAAGGCAAAGGATCATCTACAAATAAAATGCTACCTAACGAAAGCTTTTAGTTTTCCTATAGTTGTATTATACAAAATTAACGTTTTTTTTTTTTTTTTGGCTGCCCTGAAGCGTATGGAGTTCCCAGGCCAGGGATTAGATCTGCACTGCAGTGGTGACCTACACCACTGCTGCAGCAACACTGGATCCTGTACTGGTCTGGGAATTGAACCTGAGTCCCAGCATGCCAGAGACACTGCCAATACTGCCGCACCACAGCAGAACTCTAAATTAATGTTTTATTAACAGATAATCCTGTAACTGTTTAAGAGCAAAGTTTATATTTCATATTAAAAATACATAATCAGAAACCATTAAAATAATAGACTTTTAGAATCTATTTTGGAATATACTACCTTTTAGACTTTTAACAGTATTGTCTAATTTGGTAAACTATCCTCATTCAACATACCATAGCACATACTTAATATCAAAGACCACTAAGCAATATCTGGCTGCCTCACTTATTTAATAATATTCTAATAACTGGATCCCAAAGGCAAAATAGGGATACAATTATTAACTACACCCAACCTTGTGTCAGCTCACTTTTAACATATTTTACACATACTTTTATGTATTAAATTGCACATACTCTTATGTAATATGTAAGAAAAATATCAAGATACCCAGGATGTAGGGCATTCCACAGAAAAATTGGCCTAGACTCAAAGAAGTCATCTGCCATGAAGCAAAAGGGGGAAGTGGAGGTGAGGGGAGCAGCATTTTGTACACTGGTTGAGACCTAAAGAGTGATAACAGGCAAATGCAATATGTGAACAGGACTGGATCCCACATCAGGAAGGAAAAACCAGACTATAAAGACACTTTGGGGGCACACTGAAAAATGTGAGTGTGGTCTGTATTGAATGATGTTCATTTTTAAGGTTTTTAAAGATATGATAGTGCTATTGGAGTTGTGGAGGAGAATGTTCATATTCTTGCAGGATTTATGCTAAGCATTTAGGAGTAAAGTATCACATCTATAAGCTTCTTTTGAATGGTCTGACAAAAGGAAAGTGTGTACGCATATACATACATAAATAGAGAGATGGGTAGTGTGAAAAAAAGTTAAAAGCCAGTGATTCTGAGAGGCTTATAAAGATGTTCAATATACCATTTCTTCAACTTTTCTGTTTAAACTTTTCAAAATTAAGATTTATATAAGAAATATTTTTTAAAAATCAAGACATGCTGTATAGCAGAAATTGATAGACCAACTATAATATAAAATTATAATAGAAAAAATAAAAATCTTAAAAAAAAAATCAAACATACGTAACAGAGGGAAATTATATCTTATTGGATAAATAAAATTTCTCCTGTAGTTAACTTTTTTTTTTTTTTTTTTTTGGCTGTACTCACAGCATATGGAAGTTTCCAGGCCAGGGTTCAAACCTATGCCACAGCAGCAAACCGGGGGCCATAGCCACAACACCAGATCCTTAACCCGCTGCACCACAAAGGGAACTCTTGCAGTTAACTTTTTCATTACCCTAAATTCAATTTTACTTCTGAAGAAGATATTTTAAAAAGTACCTAGGAGGAGTTCCCATCGTGGCTCAGTGGTTAACGAATCCAACTAGGAATCACGAGGTTGTGGGTTTGATCCCTGGCCTTGCTCAGTGGGTTAAGCATCCAGCGTTGCCATGAGCTGTGGTGTGGGTTGCAGACGCAGCTTGGATCCTGTGTTGTTGTGGCTCTGGCATAGGCTGGTTGCTACAGCTCCAATTCAACCTCTAGCCTGGGAACCTCCACATGCCACAGGAGTGGCCCAAGAAATGGCAAAAAGACGAAAAAAAAAAAAAGTACCTAGGAAACATGTGTCCACTTTCTTTTACTTCTTTACAAGGAAAATGATGCTTGACATCTGGCTTGTTTATCCAAGTCTGAATGTTTACAACTTCTTTTCTATCATCATCTGACATTGAAGAACTGTCAATTTCATCTATAAAGAATTTAAGATGTTAAAAGTGGGTAACAGGAATAGACACACAGATATAGAAAACAAATTTATGGTTACCAAAGGGGAAAGGGCAGGGGAGGGGAAGGACAAATTAGGAGTTTGGGATTAACACATACACACTACTATAACCAATAAGGACCTACTGTATAGCACAGGGAAATCTACTCAACAGCCTCTAATAACCTATAATGGAAAAGAATCTGAGAAAAGAATATATATACAGATGTATATACGTACAATTAAATCACTTGCTGTATACCTGAACCTAACTCAACATTATAAATCAACTACACTTAAATTTTTTAAAAATCCCCTCTAAAAAAGGGAAAAAATGTATCAAATCAAAATATTGTACACCTTAAGTGGAGTTCCTGTCGTGGCGCAACAGAAACAAATCTGACTAGGAACCATGAGGTTACGGGTTCGATCCCTGGCCTTGCTCAGTGGGTTAAGGATCTGGCATTGCTGTGAACTGTGGTGTAGGTCGAAGACACGGCTCGGATGTGGTACTGCTGTGGCGTAGGCTGGCAGCTATAGCTCCGATTAGACCCCTAGCCTGGGAACCTCCATATGCTGCAGTTGCAGCCCTCAAAAAGACAAAAGACCAAAAAAAAAAAAAAAGAAAATTGTACACCTTAAACTTACACAATGTTACTGTCAATTCTATCTCAACAGAAATAACATTTTTTTAAAGTCCACAGTAACTTAACAATAAAAAAGGGGGTTATTACTTCAAAAACCATACACTTCTTAATAGCCTGAAAAAAATTTCGGTAGCATTTTAAACAGACAAGTTGAGAAAAAACTAATCCAGCTATCGTATTTCCATATGCCATTGTTACTAATTTCAATTTTTTTTTAATATAGCATAGCTCTAATTATGACTTGTCGTAGAGAGATGGCAGAATCATTCAGTAATAATATTAGCACCTATCTTGAGGGCAAAGATGGCACAGTTCTTTTGCTCTTGCTAGTTTCTTTTTCTTTTTTAACTGAAGTATATAGTTGATTTAAAAAATTATATTAGTTTCAGTGTACCACACAATTATTTAATATTTTTTATAGATTATACTCCATCTGAAGAGTTGCTGGTTTCTCATTTTAAGGATATAACAACAACAACAACAAAAAATCTATCATGGGATAAATAAAAAATCTATTTAGTGGGACTTTTTTTTTCTTTTTTGGTGAGAGAGATTAAGACATTCTAATTTAAGAGAAATAATACTCAGAGTTAATAATTATATGTCCTCTTTTCTTTTTAAAAAATCAAAATATAAGGAGACATAATTTAAAAAAGGAAATCTCACGTATCTATTCACTTACAACTTAAAAAAGTGAAACCCTCATGTACCTCTTCCCAATCACATTTCCTTTCCTTCTCCAGTAAGAAACAGTGACTATCTGAATTGGTGTCATGTATTAACCTTTAACCATACATGAATATCCTTAAATAATATATAGTAGTGTTCTGCATTTTAAGTTAAAATGGAGCATTTTATTCCTCTGCAACTGCTACCCTACTCCCAACATTGTAAAATTTATCCATGTTGATACACACAGCTCTAGTTTTATTTTCATTACTATGCAATTTTTTGTAGTGTAAATATATGTGGGGTGTTTACGCATATATTATAGTATAAATATACCATAATTTATTCATTCATTTACCTCTTCCCTTTGTTAATGGAACAAGAAATATTCAGGGAGAGATAGAAACTGATGGATAACAGGAACATGGAAAAAGGAGAAAAAGAAACAATCACAAACAGCACAGAAATGTATGAAACAGAAGATAAGAAGTAGCTGGAGATGGTGTTGGGGAAAATCTACATAGAAATAAAATACATTGTATTGATTATCTTGCTACAATGTAAAATAAAAGAAATATATTTTTAGATTTTATATAGAGGAATATAAAAATTTTGTGTAGGAGAAAACAAAAATTCTGTATATTTGCTTAAAAAAAGAAATAGTATACAGAAAATTATATTTACCTCATAAGTTTTCAAGAAGGTGATTCTGTAATATTTATAAAAATGTCAAATGTGATTCCCTCTAGTCTGGCAATCCTACTGTTAAGAATTTACCCTCTGGATATACTTGGAAAAGTTCACCTATATACATATATGCATAAAAATAGCTATTGCTATTTGAAACAGGAAAAAACATGGAAAATTATTGATGTCAATTGGGAAAAGTCTGATTTAATTATGGTATATTTGTATAATACAGAGAGAACTGAGGAGGTATATGGGCTGAGGTGGAAAACATGCATCACGTATTACTAAACAGAAAAAGCAAGATGAGATTTGGGAGTATTTTTTATTTTGTATTTTATATACTGTTTTATTTTTTCTAATTCAATACACATTAATATTATTTATGATTACTTAGCCATGATAATCTGGGAAATAGGATTATATGCAAAATAGTAAACTATTTTTTAAAATATAAAAGGCAATGATTGAGAATGACAAATTTCCCTGGCAAAACATCCCCATCTTGTGGCCCTTTAGGATACTGCTTCTAGTTTTATTTTTATTTATTTATTTTTTTGTCTTTTTGCCATTTCTTGGGCCGCTCCCACGGCATGTGGAGGTTCCCAGGCTAGGGGTCTAATCGGAGCTGTAGCTGCCAGCCTACACCAGAGCCATAGCAACTCGGGGATCTGAGCTGCGTCTGCAACCTACACCACAGCTCACGGCAACGCCGGATCGTTAACCCACTGAGCAAGGGCAGGGATCAAACCCGCAACCTCATGGTTCCTAGTTGGATTCGTTAACCACTGCGCCACAACGGGAACTCCTGCTTCTAGTTTTAAAAGGCTCTTTTCAAATGTCTCAATTTCGGAATTCCCTGAACATCAGCCCCACACCTCTCAATCCCCTATGTGGGTGGATCAAGGGGATTTAGATCCAACCCTATGGATTTAAATACTGTTTCTACACTGATAATTCCCAGATTATCACTACCTCAGACTTCTCTCCTCAGCTAAAGACCCATAATCAACTGCCTACTCAGTATTTCTACTTGGATTTCTAGAACGCACAATTTAAGATGTCTAAAACCAAACTCTTCATTGAAAAAAAACACAGACTTTCCAATCTCCTCTACAGAATCGCACTGTTACTTTTTTTTTTAAGCAGTTGTTCAGAATGATCTCTCCCTATATAATCGTTCCTGGTGCCTAAGGAAAGCAGTCTATAGATGAGTGTATTACTACACCTGTGTCGTATTCTTCTTCATCCCCAATGCTGAAAACAGGCTTTACGCCACGGTAAGGCTTGCCCACTCTGTCGCTGCTGCTCACATGCCTAAATTAAAAGAATTGTAGGAGGGAAATCATCACTGAAGTTATCAACGGTTGTCATCAAGTATCATTTGAATATTAAAACAAAATACAAATGTTCTTTGCCCCCCCCCCCACATATCACCCAGTTTTAGGGTAGCTATGTTAAGGAAATTGAAACAAGATAAGGAAATTATGTTAGCAAAAGTGGAATAAGGTATGCAGATGGCTTTCAAGTCTGTAAAAATTAAACAATTTTAATATTCATATTAAAGCCAATGCATTGGGAAGTTACTTCACCTCTCTGTGCTTCTGTGTCCGTATCTATAAAATGGTGATAACAGTATCTACCCTTCCTGGGTACTAGAAAATTAAATCAGTTAATATTTCGTAAAGCCCTGAGAACAATGCCTGGCATACAGCAAGTGCTGTATATATGTTTGTTAAAACAGGTTATGAAACCAAATATTCAGTTCCCGTTGTGGCTCACTGGAAATGAACCCGACTAGTATCTAAGAGGATTTGGGTTCAATCCCTGGCCTCGCTCAGTGGGTTAAGGATCTGTTATTACCCTGAGGTGTGGTGCAGGTGGCAGATGTGGCTAGGATCCTATGTTGCCTGCCTGTGGTGTAGGCTAGCAGCTGTAGCTCCGATTCAACCCCTAACCTGGGAACTTCCAGATGCCGCATCTGTGGCCCTAAAACTCAAAAAAGCAAAACAAACAAACAAACATTCCAGTAGGAGTGCCTAAGGCTTCTCATATAGGTGCAAATGTCTTAAGCTTTCTCCTCTCATTTTTTATTACTGTTACTTTTAATAGAAACTAATATGATATTTCTTTTACATAAATAAACCATGACAATAAATCCACCTTTTTTTTTTGTCTTTTTGCCATTTCTTGGGCCGCTCCTGTGGCATATGGAGTTGCTAAGCTGTAGCCACCAGCCTATGCCAGAGCCACAGCAACATGGGATCCGAGCCGCATCTGCGACCTACACCACAGCTCACAGCAACGCCGGACCCTTAACCCACTGAGCAAGGGCAGGGACCGAACCCGCAACCTCATGGTTCCTAGTCGGATTCGTTAACCACTGCGCCACGACGGGAACTCCCCTCACCTTTCATTTTTAACTGACAGAAACATAAACATGTAAACTCAAACTTAATTAGTTCTACAGGAAGTATGACCCCTCTTTTTAATACAAACATTTATATTTCATTACTTTTCAGGTAATCTGAAATAAACCAAGAAATAAAATTAAAATATTTCAATAAAATACTGCATGTTTGGGGAGAAAGAGTATTGTATTATTTGTAGGATAAGGCTCAGTTAGGGTTATCTATGATGAAAGAAAACTGCAGCTTTTTTTTTTCCAAGAGACAGTTAAATATGGAAAAAAATCAAGTTACATGTCTTTACTTAGCCTTAGAATTCAATTTTTTCCAGAAAACTGAGATCAAATCTGCATTTTAAATAATTTCTTAATACCTATCACCAATAAAAATATTATTATGATCTAATTTTGCTAAAAGACATTTAAATCTGTCCTTTTCCCAAAACATTCCTCAACAGAAAACCAATAAAAGTTCAGTGTATTACAGAACTATAAGTTAATCAATACACTGCTTACAGTTAAAATCATAAAATCACTTGATTTTATGTTAAAGTATATCTAATGTAAAATTATTCTGTAAATTATCAAACTATTGTCATTAAAGACAGAAAACGTAAGAAATAGCTCAAATATCTAGGGAACCCATGGAGTTCCCGTCATGGCTCAGTGGTTAACAAATCTGACAGGAACCATGAGGTTGAGGGTTCGATCCCTGGCCTTGCTCAGTGGGTTAAGGATCTGGTGTTGCCGTGAGCTGTGGTATAGGTTACAGACGTGGCTCGGATCCCGCATTGCTGTGGCTCTGGCGTAGGCTGGCGGCTACAGCTCCAATTGGACCCCTAGCCTGGGAACCTCCACATGCCGCGGGAGTGGCCCTAGGAAAGGCAAAAAGACAAAAAAAAAATTAAGAATATGGGATAAAACTTAGGAGTTAAATAAAATTAGACTAATTCAGTGGTCCTGTAACAAGAGAAAATAGATGATTCACAAATAGATTATAATTTTAAAAGATATAAACTTTTTAAAAACTATAAAATTATAAGCTTGGTAACTGGCATTATGCAGGAGCAGTCACAGTATGTAACAGCTCTTATTGGTAAATTGAAAGTAAACTATTGTTAAAAAATGCTTTTTTTTTTTTTTTTTGTCTTTTTAGGGCCGCACCCAAGGCATACGGAGGTTCCCCGGCTAGGGTTTGAATTGGAGTTACAGCTGACGACCTACACCACAGCCACAGTAACTCGGGATCCGAGCCACATCTCCGACTTACACAACAGCTCATGGCAATGCCAGACCCTTAACCCACTGAGTGAGGCCAGGGACTGAACCTTCGTCCTCATGGATACTAGTCAGATTTGTTTCCGCTGAGCCATGATGGGAACTCCAAAAAACGCTACTTATAATTCACTAAAAATATTGAAATCACCTGCCAAAAAAGTCAATTCCATTATTCCAAAGCTTAACTTATATTCAAAGTATGACTAGAATTTCTTTTTAAATGTTCTCAGGTATTGCTATAATTGATATTATAATTCAAATTGCAAAAAAAGCATGAGCATAAAAACTATAAAGCCATATGGTATAAAGTTCTTTTTTTCATCCTAATTGAAGAGCCAGTAGATTTTTAAACTTCAAACCTATGGAATCTAATGACAAGTACCCCTTCTTATTGGGGACAGAGAAGAGATGGATTATATATCAACATGTCCACCATGGCCTAATTTCTTTCGAGGAAAAGCAAAAGCAAAACCCTAGAACTGTAGTTCTTTGGAACCAATTTACATAATAACTCACCAACTTAAATACATATATTTTATTAAGAAAATTCTGCAGATACTATAAAATTACAAAATACATGAAATAACAAAAAACTTGAACCACAAACTATGCCTTTTCTTGGGTGCTGTAATTTTCTCTACTGTTAAGGCATGAGACAGAAGTAAATGACCTCCAAAGCTAATACCCTGCCAACTGCAAGACTACCTATTTTCTTTGTTTCACCTTCCTCTGTCTCATAATAAAAACTGCAGATTTTATGAAGTTTCTTGGCTTTGAATGTACTTGATTTTCATCTCAG
The DNA here is from genome assembly GCF_016906955.1 of Phacochoerus africanus. Lineage (NCBI taxonomy): Eukaryota > Metazoa > Chordata > Mammalia > Artiodactyla > Suidae > Phacochoerus > Phacochoerus africanus. Next base: position 239,295,970 of record NC_062544.1, read on the forward strand.
GAATGGGAACTATAAAGGTGGCAAGGGAAAAAAATAAAATGTTTAAGCAAAAAAACCCAAAAAGAAACACATCAAATCAGCATCCCACACTCCTAAAAGCAGAATGAGTAAAGTTAAGCATTTCAAACAGCTGCACAAAATTTGAGCCAAGACAGCATGAGGCTTATAGATAGCATGAGGCATGCTAAAGGAAAAGGATGGTCCAGTAAAGCTGCTCTACTCATTGGCTTACCGCTCGGTACATGTTCTGTCTGGCCAAGGAAGATTGAAAGACATTCTACAGCAAATTGAGGCAGAGGACAGAACAATATGATTATTAAAAATACAACAGATTTAGAACAAAAATATAGTATAATCAGTTTTTCTAACCCAGAATGTATACTAAAAGGTTTTGATCATCCCAAGTACAAAGAAAAATGAAGAAAAGCCAGTTGCAAGTGATTCTTTTATCAAAGACAATAAAGTCTTTTCGATTCAGAATTATCACCAGTTTGTTTTAAATTAATGCATTTTAAAATAAAATTTTAAGTGTTCATGCTATAACATGTAGTAATAACAGCACCCTAATTCAGAATGTGGTAACTGAAAATACTGAAAATATATTAGGCTTTTGAAAGCAGATATAATTTTAATGGGCAAAAAAAAAAAAGAGCTTTTAGGCTTGAAAAAACACTTCTAACATTTTTCAGTTGTCCATTTTAGACAAGGTGCATTTTTTTGGATTAGTGAAAATAACATACATCTTCTTTGCTATTTACTAAGTGGGAAAAAAAATGCCTCTGTATGCATACGTACTATATTTAATAGAGTGAAAAACTGCAAAATCCTTATATTCAGTTCTTAAAGTCAAATATTTCAACTTTCCTAAGATACTGCAAGACATGAGAGTGGAATTAAACACTCTAACACATTTCCAAGATCAAGCTTGCTTAGAAACAAATTTTGAATTTCACGCTGAAAACACTGTTAGCCTTGAACTCTAAGAACCAGAAAGATCAATGAGACTAGTAGGTGAAGAAAAAAACATACTGTGTACTCAGTTCCAGTGAGAAACAATACAACACATTTTTAAACTTATCTTTTGTTTGCTGGGTACTTTATTTGTAATTCAGGAGAAAACAGGGATCACATGTTGTGAACAAAATTCTATCAAGATCTGAATTCTTAAACTTAAGAAAATGGTTTTCTGCTTTATTTAATACAACCAAGTTTTCTTAGGTTTTAAAATCCTGAAGCAGAGGAAGAAGTTCCTGCTATGAGATTACTGCACTTAGTAGATGATTCCCAACCATTTGACACATGGGAAACAGCTACTACATAAAGTATAATACATATAATAATAGCATTGGAATATTTTTTTCTAATGAATGGTGCGAATGGGCAGAATTATTATTTGCTTCCTCTTCTGAGCAGTGGGAGAAGAGAGGGCAATCTTTATAGTCAAATTTTACAGCAATAAAGGATATCTCTGTGATTATGATGATAACTGGAATCAGTAAAAAAAAAAAAAAAAGAGTAATGTATGATCCCTTTCTAGAACACATTCCATTCAACTAACATTTACTGTAAGATACTTTTCTTTAGTTTTAATTACTCATCACAAATTCATACCATATAAGCAACTCACCGGTCCACAGGAGTTGATGTATTCTCAATAAAACTGATAACTTTTTCCCTGACATTAACAGATTTTGTCTTCAAAGCAACAGTCATTTTATTTACTAGAGATTTCATTCCTCTATCACTTGAGCCATTAGAAGATTCACCCTAGGGGGCAGGAAAAAAAAGAACTTACTGATGAAATAACTGCTCTCCAAGTGATTAGGACACACACACTGCTTACCACTAAGCGTTATCTAAATGTTATGCAATGAACTGTGCACCCCACCACCATCACCAATTCAGATGTTAAAGTCCTCATTCCCAGTAAACCTAAGAAAGAGACTGTTCAAGGACACAGGGCTCTTTAAGAATAAATTAAGGTTGAGGTCACATAGGTGGGCCCTAACCAACATGGCTGATGTGCTTATAGGGAAAGGGCTACCCAGACAGAGAAAAAAGGGCATGTGGGACACAGTAACAAGGCAGTCATCTGCACACCAAAGAGAGGTCAAACCTTTGATCCCAGACATCCAGCCTCCAGAACTAAGAGAAAATAAATTTCTGTTGTTTAAGCCTCTTAGTTGTATTTTGTTATGACAGCCTGATACATTGAGTGAAATGATTTTAAGAATGGAAGGTAGAAATGAAACATGAGGATATGTATTATATGCATAAATGTGTGGAGCCCGAAATTATCTTCTTTATTCAATAAAAACTAAACTTACTGACCTTAGTCTATAAAAATAAGCAAAAGTAAAATCAGAATATCATTTGTATAATCAAGGTATCATTCATATTGCTAAATTTTTATTTTATTTTTATTTTTTTGTCTTTTTGCCATTTCTAGGGCTCTTTCTGCGGCATACGGAGGTTCCCAGGTGAGGGGTCTAATCGGAGCTGTAGCCACCGGCCCACGCCAGAGCCACAGCAATGCAGGATCCGAGCCGCGTCTGCAACCTACACCACAGCTCACAGCAACGCCGGATCCTTAACCCACTGAGCAAGGGCAGGGACCAAGCCCGCAACCTCATGGTTCCTAGTCGGATTCGTTAACCACTGCGCCACGACAGGAACTCCCTGCTAAATTTTTAAATACTTATTTCTTGTAAATTTTTGCTGTTTAAAACATTTTTATTTAGGCTCTTAATTTCTCAAGAGAAGTTATCCCTATGTACCTGATATAATAGGTGTGAGTCTAATTCTTTTTGGAGTTAGATTTTATTTCTGAATCTTCTTTGCAGGACATAGATTCATAGTACAGATACATATAAACACTTTCATGACAGTAATGGAAAACTGTCAGTCATGAACATGTGGTAGTTTAGAGCACTGTCTTGATATGTGTTAAGGTGCCAGCAGTTTTATCCATCATTTCCTCTGCACTATTTGTGACAATGTCAACACAGAGAAAAACACAAGTGATGTCTTGATATTCTTTTTGAAAATGGTTTTGATGTTATGGATTCCCTGACATGATTTCTAAAATTCTTGAAGGTCTGAGAACCATACTTCAAGTGTGTAAGTTTTAGGCCTATGATACCTAAGAATTGAAGACATCCTCTCTCTTTTTAGCTATTCCTTCTGTTTGATCTTGAAAGTGCAACTCTCTTGTTTGAAAAGTCCCTAAATGTAATTGAATTGTATATAATTGCTCCTTTATACCCTATAGGGCAAGCTGGAAGTAGATGTCAAAAGTTTAAAAATGTGTGGGTTCAATCCCTGGCCCAGCTCAGTGGGTTAAAGGACCCAGTATTGCCACAGGTTCTACACAGGTTGCAGCTAGGGCTCTGATTCAATCCTTGGTTTAGGAACTTCCATGAGTGGTGGGTGCAGCCTTTAAAAAAAAGAAAAAAAGAAAAAAAAGAGAATGGATCATTAACTAATTAACACAAAAACCATGTTTCTATTTCCATATACAGGAGTTCCTGCTGTGGCACAGTCAGTTAATGATCTGGCTTGTCTCTGTGGCAGCACTGGTTCAATCCCTGGCCTGGCCCAGTGGTTTGGGGTCCAGTCTTGCCACAGCTGTAGCTTGGATTCAATCCCTGGCCCAGGAACTTCCATATGACAGTTTCTTTATTTTTTTATCTTTTTGCCATTTCTAGGGCCGCTCCTGCAGCATATGGAGGTTTCCAGGCTAGAGGTCCAATTGGAGCTGTAGCTGCCAGCCTACGCCAGAGCCATAGCAACTCGGGGATCTGAGCTGCGTCTGCAACCTACACCACAGCTCACGGCAACGCCGGATCCCTAACCCACTGAGCAAGGCCAGGGATCAAACCCGCAACCTCATGGTTCCTAGTCAGATTTGTTAACCACTGAACCACGACGGAATCTCCATGACAGTTTCTTTAATAACCTCAATCATTGTTTTTCAAATCTGAAGATAAAAACTTCAAGAGAAAAACTATCCAAAGCTATGGGTGGGAATATAAATTAGAATAATGGTTTTTTTTTGGAGGGCAATTTAACAATAATGCAGAATTCTAAGGATTTTAATATGTAATCTTTTGATTAAGTTATTCCACTTCTAGGATGAAATAATCATGACATGTCAATAAATATGTCAAATACGCTACCTCAAAAATTAGCTGTAGTAGCGTTTATAATAGAAAATGAGTGGAAGCAATGTAAATATTAAACAATATGGGACCACCTGAACAAATTATAATATAGTCATTCTATTTAGCCATTCAAAATAAAAATAGCAAATATTTATTAAATAACAGGTGATTTTGGAGTTCCCATCATGGCTTAGCAGTAATAAATCCGACTGGTAACCATGAGGATGTGGGTTTTATCCCTGGCCTTGCCCAGGGGGTAAAGGATGCAGCGTTACTGTAGGTCGCAGACATGGCTCCAGTGTTGCTGTGGCTGTGGTTAGGCCAGCAGATGCAGCTCCACTTTGACCCCTAGCCCAGGAATTCCCATGTGTCTCATGTGCAGCCCTAAAAAGAAAAAACAAAAAAATGATGATTCCATACAAAGAGCTCTTAGATACTTAGAGGATCAAGCTAAAAACTTAATTATCAGAGAATCCTCATCTGCTAATAATGTGACAATAATTTGGTTTGATTTACAGAGCTGAATATAAACTCTGTAAATCAAATCCTCTAGTGTTACAAATTTATAATAACTACTATAAAATATGTAAGTGACAGGTACAGCATTTTACATTCACTTGCACATTTAATTCTCAAATCATTCTTATGAGGAAGGTTCATCCCTGTTTTCACAGATAGAGAAACCAGAGCAGAAAGACCTTGCTGGAGATCTGTAAGAAAGTAAATTGTACAGACAGAAACCTGAACACCCAGGTTTAAGTCAGACTGGTAAGCCCAAGCATGTAACTATGACCCTGTATCAGAATTCTCCTATTTCTGACTTAAAGAATGTTTGTTAGGTAGATGGGGACTACTTATTAAGAAAATGATTTGATGACACCTATGTCAAATGACATAAAATACTGAAAATGCACAAAAAACTTACTGCCTAAATTAATTTTCAAAGCAGAACAGATTTACCCACTATAGCAAAACTCTTGCAGTAATGTACATCCCAGTAACTAAAAGTGAAATATAATGGGATTGGCAGTTAGTTCCTGTCTTCCTCTGCCTGGCCCATTCTCAAATATGAGTAGACTGAAGTCCTAACCATGTAAGGATTAGGTAAGGAGGAGAGATACATACATGATATGCAGGAGATATGATCATGAGCCTCAGTATTCTCCTGGCCCAAACTAACTGGGAGATTCCTAGAGCCAGCTCACTTTAGAGTCCTAGCCAGTCACAGGACTCAGAATTATTTCCACTGATATGTAAGTTGGAAGAGAAAACTGTCACAGGGTAATACTAAGCTGTAGCTGAACAGGGAGAAATCTGATTTCAGCAGGTGGGCCACCAGAATTCCTGGCAAGTTTCACTGTGCAGCTCTGCTCCCATCATTTCATTAACCTCACGATAATATGATTCCTCACTGTATATGTCTGAAGTATTTTGATTCCATTCTGTTATGGTAGGTGTTTAGCTGCTCATTACCTTTTCTGGGCATTTATCCAAATCTGGTGACACAGTCTATGTATATACACTTACATCAACAGAAGAAGTGATACTGCTCCTTGAGCCTGAGGTACTAGCAATCCAATGGCCATATCCATTTTCTGGTCCATCCACATTAATGTCTGCCAGGTGCTGCTGCAGTGCTTATTAAACAGGAAGAAGAAAAAAAAAAATCCTGACATATCAACACCCTTTGGAAGGATTCATTACCAGGCAAGTGTAATAAACATGCCATAGCTGAATGAAAAAGGATACAAGAGCATAATCACGAGTATTTATCTCAGCACCTCTGTAAAGGAGTAAAGGCTCCAGGCTCCAGAAAGTCCTTTCTCTCTTCTTCCTTCCGAAGCCCTCTCTCTGTACATACTTAATTTTCCTTAATTGAATCTAAGGGTGATAATAACTGTATACGTAGGCTTGATGTTTTCCCCTTTGGAAGGTAATCTTTCAGGGATTAATAAATAATCTTAGCAACATTTCTATGGCACCTATTATACAAATGTCATAAAGGATTAACAGAAAACCTATGGGGAAGTTCCTGTGTGGTGCAGCAGGCTATGGATCTGGCACTGCCGAAGCTGTGGCATAGGTCACAAACACAGCATGGGTTCAATCCTCAGCCTAGGAACTTCCACATGTTGTGGGTATGGTCAAAAAAAAAAAAAGAAAGAAAGAAAAGAAAACCTATGTTAGGTCTTGTTTACCATAAGAGACATCAGTTAATCCTTCCAATAATAAAGAATTGGTCTTAGAAAAGACTATGGAAACTGCTATGAAAAGAGAGATTATTCTTGGAAAAGAAATAATTTATAGTTTAGAAAAAAGGTCCTAAAACCTAGACCATATATACTATAAAAGAATGATTTTCAGACACTTTTGAGAACAAGCTTAACAACCAAGCTTTGTATTATGTTGTCAGAATCCCAAATAAATAACACTGGGCCTTAGGCCAATACTTGCTTAACACTAGTACTTATTAAAATAAGCCTTTCTGGAGTTCACTGTTAAGAATCAAACTGCAGCAACTTAGGCTGCTGCAGAGGCACAGATTACATCCCTGGCCTGGACCAGGTTAAAAGATCCGGCATTGTCGCACCTGCAGCATAGGTCACAGCTGTGGCTTAGATTCAATTATTGACCCAGGAACTTCCATATGCTCCAAAAAGTGAAGACAAAGGGATTAATAAATTAAAACCTTACCCAGGAGTTCCTGTTGTGGCTCAGCAGTAATGAACTCTATTAGTATCCATGAGGATTTGGGTTTGGTTTGATCCCTGTCCTCACTCAGTGGGTTAAGGATCAAGCATTGCCGTGAACTGCAGTGTAGGTCACAGACAGGGCTCGAATCTGCTGTGGCTGTGGCATAGGCTGGCAGCTGCAGCTCCTATCTGACCCCTAGCCTGGGAACCTCCATATGCTGCAGATGCAGCCATAAAAAATTAGAAAACAAAACAGGAGTCTCTGTCGTGGCACAGTGGAAATGAATCTGACTGGGAACCATGAAGTTGTGGGTTTGATCCCTGGCCTCGTTCAGTGGGTTAAGGATCTGGCGTTGCTATAAGCTGTGGTGTAGATCTCAGACACGGCTTGGATCTGGCACTGCTGTTGCTGTGGCGTAGGCTGGCAGCTGTAGCTTCAATTAGACCCCTAGCCTAGGAACCTCCACATGCTGAGGGTGTGGCCCTAAAAAGCAAACAAACAAAAGAACCTTACCCATAAATCCTCCGCTGGCAATGCTCACATATTCTTTATTTTTCTGAAATGGAAAATAAAATTTTAATTATTCCAAAATGCAATAAATTAAAACTTCTGATAGTTCTATAAGCACTGACAAATGTAATATAGTTAAATATTAATTTATGGAATTTTTTCCTTTCTTTGACATTTTGGACTTTGGCACAGAGAAGTACATACGTTTATCTTGTGTACTGTAAGTTCTGGCGCCTGGGTGGGAAAAAGGGAAAAACTTCATGGCTACTAACAAGAGTGTGATTTTATCTGTATTATAGTTGTAACAGTGCAATAGAGAGTCAAACCAAAATCAGTTCAATTTTGTATTTTCAGATGTAACCAGAATGATTTTTAAAAGCTTTCAAAAATACTTTGGGTCCTTTATGAAAAGGAAATATAAAAGAAAACATTACAGCTAATTATGAAGAAGAAATGATAGAACACTAACAGTTTACAAACTACTAAAAATTAATAAATCTAAACAGTGATGACAAAGACACAAGAAAGATATCTGGGCCAGGTATCAAACCTACATCCCCTCGGAGACAAAGCTGGGTCCTTAACCTGCCGAGCCATAATGGGAACTCTGAGTCCCTATTTTTTGTTATTCTGTATAAGATTCTAAAATCTCTCCTCCAGTAAGGCATAAAGTTACCTTATAATACCTCCCCCAAACACCTTTTTTATTCTCTGATTTTGTCTTTCAAAGATTGTCCTTTAGACCAACTTCCTCAAACCAGACTCCCAATAAAATGGATACAAACTGAGTGGCTTGTGAATCACCATACCTACTGTCTCTACTATCTTCCTGATTGTATAGTTTTGTGTCACACAAAATGAAGACTTTAATGTATAAACTATCAGAGAATACCTAATAAACAATTATTTTTATAAAGAAAGAACCATCACTGAGTGAGGCTTTCTGGAGAAGGTAAAGGGACAAGTTGTATAAAATCACTAATACAAATTAGTTCTGATGAAGACAACATTCAAACACAAAAAGAAAAGGTGGCTAAAAGTCATGAATACATAAACATGTATATTTATTTGACTTCAAAGTGAAGATATTAAAATTATAAAGAGTTCCCGTTGTGGCTCAGGGAAAGGAATCTGACTAGCATCCATGAGGACGCAGGTTCAATCCCTGGCCTGGTTCAGTGGGTTAAGGATCCGGCACTGCCGTGAGCTGTGGTGCAGGCCACAGACACGGCTAGGTTCTCAAATTGCTGTGGCTGTGGTGTAGGTCAGCAGCTACAGCTCTGATTCGACCCCTGGCCTGGGAACCTCCATATGCTGTGAGTACAGCCCTAAAAAGACAAAAATAAATAAATAAATAAATAAATAAAATGAATTATAGAGTAACTGTAAAAAGTACTAGGGCATAAACAGACATAGAAAAGGATGCAACAGGAGTTCCCCGTCGTGGCACAGCAGAAAGTAATCCAACTAGGAACCATGAGGTTGCAGGTTGGATCCAGGGCCTCGCTCGGTAGGTTAAGGATCTGGCGTTGTCATGAGCTGTGGTGTTAGGTCACAGACTCGGATCTGGCATTGCTGTGGCTCTGGCATAGGCTGGTGGCTACAGCTCCAATTAGACCCCTAGCCTGGGACCTCCATGTGTCGCGGGAGCGGCCCTAGAAAAGGCAAAAAGACAATTAAAAAAAAAGAGAAAAGGATGCAACAAAATAATCCAGAAACAGACCCTGAGGCATTGAGTATTCAGTATATCTAAGTGGTGGTATTTCAAGTTGACAGCATAACTGGTTAGCTATTTGGGGAAAAAAAAATTTTTTTTGATTCCTACCTTACTTCTTACACAAAAATAATTCCAGATGGTCCAAGATTTAACATAAAAAATAAATCAGGAGTTCCCGTAGTGGCGCAGTGGTTAACGAATCTGACTAGGAACCATGAGGTTAAGGGTTCGGTCCCTGCCCTTGCTCAGTGGGTTAACGATCCGGCGTTGCCGTGAGCTGTGGTGTAGGTTGCAGACTCGGCTCGGATCCAGCGTTGCTGTGGCTCTGGCGTAGGCCGGTGGCTACAGCTCCGATTCAACCCCTGGCCTGGGAACCTCCATATGCCGTGGGAGCGGCCCAAGAAATAGCAACAACAACAACAACAATAACAACAACAACAAAATAAATAAATAAATAAATAAATAAATCAGGAGTTCCTGACATGGTGCAGCAGAAACGAATCTGACTAGGAACCATGAGGTTGCGGATTCAATCCCTGGCCTTGCTCAGTAAGTAAAGGATCTGGCGTTGCCATGAGCTGTGGTGTAGGTTGCAGACAAAGCTCAGATCTGGCGTTGCTGTGGCTCTGGCGTAGGCCGGCAGTTGTAGCTCCGACTGGACCCCTAGCCTGGGAACCTCCCTATGCCCAGGGAGCGGCCCTAAAAAAAATAATATAATATAATATAATAAAATAAAATAAAAATAAATCATATAAGCATGTGAGAAAAATCTGGGGGAGAAGACCTTTTTTGGCATGACACAAAACCATTAAGGTATTAAAAAAAAATACAGATAAATTTGACAATGTAGATAACAGCATAAAATTACCTCTAAGAATTTCTTTTTTTTTTGTCTTTTTTTTTTTTTTGCTATTTCTTGGGCCACTCCCACGGCATGTGGAGGTTCCCAGGCTAGGGGTCTAACCGGAGCCGTAGCCACCAGTCTACGCCAGAGCCACAGCAACTCGGGATCCGAGCCGTGTCTGCAACCTACACCACAGCTCACAGCAACGCCAGATCCTTAACCCAGTGAGCAAGGGCAGGGACTGAACCTGCAACCTCATGGTTCCTAGTCAGATTCGTTAACCACTGCGCCACGACGGGAACTCCTCTAAGAATTTCTTAAAGGTGGCAGCAATAATCAACTAAAACTGAAATAATCTGTCAACATACCTGTAAGAAGTGTGCCAGGACCATGTTCATATACATGTCTTCCTCCTCTCTGCCACTGCCCATGAAACAAAGGTGTTCCCCGCCAGCAATGGAGCCGGATTCAATGGACTGCTTCTGCGCTTCCAGCAAGGATTTTACTGACTGTGCAAACTCAGATGGATTCTGGAGCATCTAGACAATTGAAAAAAATTTAATGCAGCAAGCCTTTCTTTTTTTTTTAGGGCCTCACCTGCGGCATATGGAGGTTGCCAGGCTAGGGGTCAAATCAGAGCTACAGCAACACCAAATCCAAGCTGCGTCTGCGACCTATATCCCACAGCTCACGGCAATGCCAGATCCTTAACTCACTGAGTGAGGCCAAGGATCAAACCTGCAACCTCATGGTTCCTAGTCGGATTAGTTTCCGCTGCGCCACGAACAGAACTTACGTTTCTTATACATTAGCAAAACTTGAAATATTTTTCCAAGAAAAAAACCCACAATATTTAAATTGCCACCATGAAAAAGAAAAAAAAAGTGAAGGCTCTTATAAATAAAGTCCCTGGGAGAAAAGAAAATATGTATGAATGTACCTATAACACATCAGAAAATAAAAGCTGAAATTCACAGATTAAATCATGCAAAGAAAATATGCTAATGGAAAAAAATGTTTTTGCTATTTGTTTTCTAAAAACGCTTCAGTGTCTTTAGATATCATGACAAGAAAAGTTTAACACTGAGCGGAAGGGTCCGTAACAAAAACAATACATCAAAACAAGCTATATTTTTTAGTTTCTACTTACTTGGCACATCATGTATTTCTTAAAGGACAGTCAGAAACAGTAGAAGCCATTAACTTTTCAGGCAATAAATTATTGTCCATCTGTACCATGGACCACTATACGGCCATTAAAAAGAATGTGCTTAAATGAAAAGATCTCCAAGAAACTGTGAAGTGAAAATGCGAGTGAACTATCAAATGAAAAAATCAAGTGAAAAAAAAAAGTGAACAAGTAGTATATATTTATATATAAAAGGTCTGGAAGGTTAAACCGAGATGATAGTAATTGTTAACTTAGAGACATTCTTCTTTTTTTCTTCTTTTTTGTTTTTTTAGGGCTGTACCAGCAACATATGGAAGTTCCCAGGCTAGGGGTCGACCAGAACTGTAGCTGCTGGCCTACATCACAGCCACAGCAACTTGAGATCCAAGCCACGTCTGTGACCAACACCACAGCTCACGGCAGCACCGGATCCTTAACCCATTGATTGAGGCCAGGGATCAAACCCCATCCTCATGGATACTGGTCAGATTCATTACTGATGAGCCATGATGGGAACCCCATCTCTGAGATATTTTTTGTTTTTTGTTTTTGTTTTGTTTTTTTAAGGAAAAATCAAGTTATTCATGAATCTGAATAAAATTTTAAAATAAGCATAAAAGAACCATCTAGGTCCTCCTGGATGAATCAAGAAAGAGAAAGGCACATAGTTCACTTTCAGGATGCAAACAAGCCAGGATCGCCTTCTTCATGTGTAGCATCCCAAACCCTCTGCGTTGTTCTACCTCCATTTTTCCGTGAGTTTCCTCTTAACACTGCCTAGACCCTTCTACATGCCCTTTCAGCCTCAGTGTCAACTGTTTCAGACAAGTTGGGAAGAAGGGCAGATAGCATAGTCAGCAAAAGAAGTTACTCCTCTGAATTCCCCATCCCTGAGGCTCTAATAACCCCAGAAGGGCTTAAATGATGTTAGTCCCTGTCCTACCAAATATTCTAAGCATCTCTGACATTTAATTATCAACTTCATCTACTCCTTCAATTAAAGTGAACTTAAGACAGCAATTTTAACAACTGAGCTCTTATACAGCAGACACTACCCTTACTAAATATTAGTTTATTATATGCATAAGTACTCATAATGAAAAAAGGCTTATAGTAAAAACTTTCAGATTATCCAATCATAACACGAGCTAATATTCATACTTACCAGGCGCAAAGCCCTATGCTAAGTGCTACATCAGGTAGCTCACAGTATGAAGTTTAGAATTTACTGACATAACAATGATAACCAACAGTAAGCCATGGTTAACAGTGCTTTCATCTATCCTTTATGATAACAAAAGGATGTCCTAGGTGAAAAGGAAACTGGAGAGCAATACTTTTATAGGGGCAGAGACTCCTTCCTTAAAGCAGAAAGAAAAAACATCTCCAGTCTGGTACATGTATATTTATTTATGGACTAAAGAAAAAAAATCAATTTCTTCTCTTACTTTTCAAAAAATTTTAATCAGCATTTATACTAACCAGATCTGAATCTAAGTGGAAAGCAGTTGATAAATGCCCAGCATTATACTGTTCCGCAGGACGGCAATCCACCACAAAGAACCGGACTCCTTCCTAAAAGGGAAACATTTGACATAATAGAATTTGCCATGAGGGGCACATTTTCATAATATGACAATTAACCAAAGGAGGGGAAACAGATTTATTAAAAATTGGATCTCACATATAACTAGGAGGACCCACACATTACAGACGCCAGAAAATAACCTTGAGATCTCAACTAATTTTATTCATTTAAAACTGTTAAAATATTTTGTATATACTGTTCTTGACTAGACAGTGTTAAAATACATAGTAGGAAAATGTTAGTTTGAGCTATAAAACTAATAATATTGGAATTTAACAATTTAATGTCAATCATGTTAAACACTTGTAAAAACACTATATAGTTATACACACAGATGTAGAAACAATTCCTATTTTTGCAAATAAGCCCACAAACTTAACAACAATTCAATTCACATAAGGACTAAGTATCTTTTGCGGGTGAGTGGAGGTTCTCCAATGCCAGTCTGAACTGAAGAAGTTCACGTAGTCTCTTTAAACTGGATTACATGTCTTGATTTGCATGGGGGGGGTGCTTTTTAGGGCCACACCCATGGCATACGGAAATTCTCAGGCTAGGGTCAAATTGGAGCTGTAGCTGCTGGCCTATATACCACAGCACAGCAACGAGGGATCTGAGCCTGCGTAGGTAGGTCGCTGATGTGACTCAGATTCAGTGTTGGTGTGGAACAGGCTGGCAGCTGCAGCTTTGATTCTACCCCTCACCTGGGAACTTCCATATGCTCAAGTGCAGCCCTAAAAAAAAAAAAAGAAAAAAGAAAAAAAACAAAAACATGTGAGGTGCTTGTTTTTAAAAGATCTATCACAAAAGACCTGTCTTTCCATGTCCATTCCTTTTCTCTCCATATTTGAAATACATCCCACCTTCCAAACACACACGTATATGGTTAACTGTTACACTATTAGGAATAAAGAACATACATTGAAAAAACTGGCTCATCAGATTTCATGAGGCAGCAAAAGACAGAACTAGGTATATCTTCAATTCTCCTTTGTAACATACCAAAAGGCATTAAACCATATAATTTAATTAGCTGTATAAGTACCCAGAATTTAACTGTTAAAGGCTAAACTCACCCTTTCAAGTACTTTATACAACATTCAGTTGCTTTGCTAAAATATGAAAAAAGATACAGCAATTTACAAAAATTGGTGTCGAAAATAACTAGTTCTTGACAATTAAAATAACACATAAGCTGGCAGTTTAAAAATGAACATCTGGACAGAAGATTTAAAATATTAATCATTCAAATAAAAGCTACACTGTTACAGTAAATTAATTTTGTGAGACTCAACAGGGAGGAAATTTTTGATTTCTTGCATTTTTAAGGGGACAGTCCACTGACCAAACAGTGGGATTTTTTTTTTTTTTTTTTACTTACTCCTTGAAGCTGATTTGCTTGAAGGATCTCTGACACAGAGATGGCCAGACACAGAGCCTGACTCAGATCAGCATCATCATCTTTAATCCCCAACAAAGTACTACCAAATAAATGGTGATTATCCTGTATGAAGAGGAATTTTTAAAACATTATAAAGAAAAAATAAAATCAAACTTTCTTCCTAAAACTATTCTTAATAGACCAAGATAAAATGTAAAAATTTCTCAACTTTACAGGCCAAAAGCTACAAAAAGGCTACATACAAAGTCCTGTTACGAGTTCACACAAAATGAAAGACTAAGAAAAAAAACAACATTGATACACAGCTATCTTCTATACTATCACCTACATTTAAACATTAAATTTTTAGATGGCTACTCACAACTTTTTATATTTTAATAAGAAAAATAAGGCATAAATTGCAAAATATACTGTTATAGCCTATTCTAATTAGCAACTGCTAGTGCAGATTTACTATGTCTGAAGAATAAAAGCTATTCTCTTAAAAAACTGAGAAGAAAAGGATAAGACTATTTTCATTCAATATCATAATCAGTACCCCAGCATCTAACTTAGCCAACATAGTGGGGAACTAAAGGTAATATATACAGGCAATTATTAAAATAGCTGAAATTAGTCCCTAGAAACAAATCTCTTTTGCAAGTAATTAGTTTTGAGGGAAAATGTTCTGAAAAGTTTTCCTTTATCTGCCTCTTGAACACACCATATTGAACATAATTTAACCTCATCTTAAAGTTTCAGTGACATGATTACTTCTAACTAGCAAGTATAATGGCAGACACCTAAAAAAAAAAAAAAAAAGACAATAAAGCTCTCATGAGCACCTGAGGTCACAAACTGTTTATAAGTGGTACTTATGTGTCTCCTCCACTACTAGGTTTTGCTTCTTAGAGTTATATTCCGGCTTTTTTTTTTTCCCTTCAGTATTTACTGTTTATGTCACCGCTATGCAAACAGTATTTAGTGAAGGACCAAACAAATCAATGTATTTCTCCCTTTCATTCCAATTTCTTGAGTTCTCTGCCTCTATATTTGGGCTTCTAATCTGGTGTTTTCTTCTCTTGAAAGAACTCTTTTTTTTTTTTTTTTTTCCCACTGTACAGCAAGGGGATCAAGTTATCCTTACATGTATACATTACATTTTTTTCCCCCACCCTTTGTTCTGTTGCAACATGAGTATCTAGACAAAGTTCTCAATGCTACTCAGCAGGATCTCCTTGTAAATCTATTCTAAGTTGTGTCTGATAAGCCCAAGCTCCCGATCCCTCCCACTCCCTCCCCCTCCCATCAGGCAGCCACAAGTCTTTTCTCCAAGTCCATGATTTTCTTTTCTGAGGAGATGTTCATTTGTGCTGGATATTAGATTCCAGTTATAAGTGATATCATATGGTGTTTGTCTTTGTCTTTCTGGCTCATGTCACTCAGTATGAGATTCTCTAGTGAAAGAACTCTTCTAATCTGAGAAAGGTTCTAGGTCTCTATGGAGCTAAGTGACCCTTTTTTTTTGGTTTAAAAGACAGCTCATTGGGGTTAGTAGATGCAAACTATTGCATGTGGAATGGATAAGCAATGCTATTCTGCTGTATAGCCCAAAGAACTATATCTGATCACTTGTGATGGAACATGATGGAGGATAATGTAAAAAAAAGAACATATATATGTATGATTGGGTTATTTTGCTGTACAGCAGAAATTGACAGAACATTGTAAGTCAACTATAAACAAAAATTTTTTGGAGTTCTCATCTTGGCTCAGTGCAGATGAATCTGACTAGCATCTATGAGGACGAAGGTTCGGTCCCTGACCTCGCTCAGTGGGTTAAGGATATGGTGTTTCCATGAGCTATGGTGTAGGTTGCAGATGCGACTCGGATCCTGGGTTGCTGTGGCTGTGCAATAGCCCAGGAGCTGTACCTCCAATTAAAACCCTAGCCTGGGAACCTCCATATGCCACAGGCGTAGCCCTAAATAGACCCAAAAATTTTTTTAAATTAAAAAAGTTAAAAAAAAAAAGACAGCTCAGTATCATTTAAGTTGTACAAAGCTGACTTCCAGATAAAGGAGGCATAATTATACATCCTCCACCTGATTTTTGCAATATGATTTTTATTTATTTATTTATTTTGTCTTTTTGCCTTTTCTAGAGCCGCTCCTATGGCATATGGAGGTTCCCAGGCTAGGGGTCTAATCAGAGCTGTAGCTGCCAGCCTACGCCACAGTCACAGCAACTCAGGATCTGAGCTGTGCCTTCAACCTACACCACAGCTCACAGCAACTCCAGATCCTTAACCCACTGAGCAAGGCCAGGGATCGAATCCGCAACCTCGTGGTTCCTAGTCGGATTCGTTAACCACTGAGCCACGACGAGAACTCGTGTAATATGATTTTTAAAGCCAGGAAAGCATTACTTTAGGAAGTGCCCGGGGTTAATAGATGCAAACAATTGCATTTGGAGTGGATAAGCAATGAGATCCTGCTATATAGCACAGGGAACTATATCTAGTTACTTGTGATGGAACATGATGGAGGAAAATGTGAGAAAAAGAATACATATATATATATATATATATATATATATATATGTACGACTGGGTCACTTTGCTGTACAGGAGATATTGAAAGAACATTGTAAATCAACTATAACAGAAAATATGAAAATCAATATCATAAAAAAAAAATTTAAGAAGTGCCTCACAGTCAGTTTTCTAATGATGAAGAATAATGAGAGTAGAAGTAAACTGGTTGCTACAATATTTGTATACTATCTTTTTTTTGGGGGGGGGGGGACATATGTGGCATGAGGCAGTTTCTGGGCCAGGGAATCACACCCACACCAGAGCAATGACTCAAGCCACAGCAGTGACAAAGCCAGATCCTTAACCCACCAAGTCACCAGGGAACTCCTATTTACTATCTTTTTAAATGTCTGTTCCCCCATTACAGAGAGTATATACAGTGAAAAATACCATACAAAACTATAACATACAAAAAGAAAAGAATGACAATCTAGAGTATTTTAACTGAAGTGGATACAACATAAACCATAAAACAATGTACAAAATATGAAATACTGAAGGAGGTCACTTCCTGCTTATACCTTCCTAAATGAAGCTGGTGTTTTACTGCAATAATAGTGAGCCAGAGAGAAAAGGTCTTCTATATCTTCTAGATTCAAACTGGATGGAGTATTTTCCAAGAACTCTGAAATAGGATTACAAAGACAGTATCAAAACATTTTTGTTTGTGAAGAATAATGATTTATATATCAAAGTTGGAATATCTTTAACATTATAACTACATAAATGGAATCTCAATAGCGATCCATTAAAAACTGCTTGGGGAGAAGTGGATTTCTCCAAAGGAGTTGAAACTGCTAATGAAATTCTGCTAGTGAATGATGGTGTCAGGCAATCAAATCAAATTTATTAGCCTTGACTGGAATACTGTGATTCATTTAACAAACACATATTAAATGTTAGGGTCCTTGGAAATAAAAAATGACTAAGAAATGGTTCCTGACTTAAGGAACTTCATCTTGTTTAACAAATGTTATTAAGATAAATTATTATAATGTAGTGAGATAAACACTATAACACAGACATTACAAAGTGTCAGGGAATATAGAGAGGAAGTAACTAAATCTGTGTGGGGACTAGTGGGGAGAACCCAAAAGGAGGAGCAAAATTTGAACAATGGAGATACTTGTGAAAGCTGAGTACTCAAGGTAAATTAAGGAAAAAAGAAGGGAAGAGCAGAGAGGAGGGCAATTTATTTGAACAATGAAATCAAAGAAACAGTACATAGAAAAGAACTGAAATCATGAAGAAAAAAAACAACACAGAAGGAATGAATGAGGGTGGCAAAATCAGGGGAAACAGTCTTCAAGGTCTGTACCTGGAGAGTGTGTAAGAGTTGAATGGAATCTCAGAGCTCTTCTAGACTAATCTCTTAAATTAATAGATGAGCAAACAGTTTTAGAAAATTAAGTGACTTGAAATGTTTTCTCCATATTAGATGATACTTACGAATAACTTCTTCTTTGCTGTCAGATTCCTGTGCTAAAATGACTTCTCTGTAAATGAGAATCAAATAAATTTGAGTTAAATATTAACAGAGCATCCTGAGAAGAGAAGAAAAATCTAACCATCTTGATACTTACTTTGCATTAACAAGGATTATTAACATCAAGAAATAAATAAAAAATGGATCTGCTTGTTGTAGATATCCATCCCATATTGCCTGAGTGACTTCAATAGAACAGTAACATGCAAAAAGGCTTCCAAGCTGTAATGAGGAAATGAAATGAGAGATATAAATCATTGGAAATTACTTGTACTTTTAAAAGTATTAAGGCAAATGTGTAACATTATATCAAACTGTCTGCACCTTATATTTCATGTGTAATTTTACTGTATGTAATCCAGAGGGAAAGCATGTGGATTCAAGGCCCAATGAAGCCAGCTTCTAGCTGTGTGACTTAGGGCATGACACTTAACCTCCAAAGCTTCCATTTCTATCTCTGTTTTAAAAAAGGAATACTAATACCCACCTTTAATCACTGTTGTGAAGAGAAAGATAATTAATCTAGAATATCTAAAGTAACCAGAACATATCTGCCATAGCATAATAACTTGAATATAGTTACCCATGAGTTTATAGGTTAAGTACTTCCAAAGTAATTGCAAAGATCAAGTATGGTAATTTAAGAGCACTAAATGAAATTTTAATGACAATGTAAAGGCAAATTACTCCCCAAGCTTACTTGTATATCATTTGAAATAGATGAGACAACATTCATGCTCCTCAATAGGTTTCAGGAGCTCAGTGTTTTGTTTTTTTTGTGGGACAGGCTGTGCTCATGACATGTGAAAGTTCCTGGGCCAGACACTAAACCTGTGCCACAGCAGTGACAACAGCCAGATTCTTAACCACTAGGTCACCAGGGAACTCCCATAACAGATACATTTAGTGAATATTTAGTGAGTACTAAACTACTGCCTCCAGTCTTTTATTAAATATCTCTTTAGTTTAATATTCTTATTTTAATATTCTTTTATTAAATATTTCTTATTTGATATTCTAATATTCTGTAGAAAAGGGAAGAGAAATTAAATTACTTAATTTAATAATTTTAATATTCTAATATTTAACTCTAATATTAAATATCTTATTTTAATATTCAAAGTAGACATTTTTTTTCCTCCCCATTTTACAGGTAAGAAAACAGACTTATATTAATAACCTTCCTAAATAACATCACAGAGCTAGTGAGTGGTGGTGTTTGGATTAGAAAAAAGGCCTGAGGTTCTTCAGCCCATGTAACTGCTCTTACTGTTGACTACAAAGCTTTTGAAGTACATAATGCTTCTAATGTTCTTTGTAGTTGCTTAAAATTTTTATTGCAAATACAGATTACTACATATACAGAATATGCAAACACAAACAGAATAGCAAAGTATGGTCATTAAACTCACTTAGCTAACCTAAAGCTACTACTGTTTTTGTTCATAATTAGGAGTTCTCCAGGTTTAAGAATTTGTTTTGTTTCATCTCATGATTGGAAAAAAAAAAAAAAAAAGACTCCATTCCATAGACATGATACCAGTAGCAAGAATGAGCCATTTGGGGCATCAACAAGGAAAAACTGGTTGTTTCAGTAACCAGTTAAAACCTGCTACCAGCAATGAGTATTAATTCAGAGTACTGGCTACAGAAATGCCACTTCCCAAGTATGATGTGATTAGAGAGACCTCTATTAAAGTATCAGAATGCTTAAAAGAAAGTTTCTTACTTCAATAAAAATAAGCGGTTTTTTTTTTTTTTTTGCTTTTGAGGGTCACACCTGTGTCATACGGAAGTTCCCAGGCTAGGGGTCGAACTGGAGCTGTGGCTACCAGCCTATACCACAGACACAGCAACATGGGATCCGAGCCAGGTCTGTGACCTACGTCGTAGCTCACAGCAACGCTGGATCTTTAAACCCACAGAGCGAGGCCAGGGATCAAACCCACATCCTCATGGATGCTAGTTGGGTTCGTAACCCACTGAGCCACAATGGGAACTCTCACAAATAAGAGGATTTAATGACAACAGGAGTTCCCATCGTGGCGCAGTGGTTAACGAATCCGACTAGGAACCATGAGGTTGCAGGTTCGATCCCTGCCCTTGCTCAGTGGGTCAAGGTTCCGGCGTTGCCGTGAGCTGTGGTGTAGGTCGCAGACGCGGCTCGGATCCTGTGTTGCTGTGGCTCTGGTGTAGGCTGGCAGCTACAGCTCCGATTCGACCCCTAGCCTGGGAACCTTCATATGCCGCAGGAGCGGCCCAAGAAATGGCAAAAAGACAAAAAAAAAAAAAAGAGGATTTAATGAATCTCAGAAAAACTAAAATTTTATAGGTATTTTATTCTACTCCAAGTGACAAGACTATAGCCCAGAGGGAACTAGAGTGTAGGGTGTTAAACAGTCTAAGATTTAGTATGCCAGAGCTGAAACCAGTTAGCATTCTGAGGTCACCATTTCCTGATTGAGATAGATAACTATTATTATTACTGTTTTACAGATTCTAGAAATCAAAGCTCAGAGGTTAAGTATACTAAATCACACAGTAAGTGGCAGCAATGGAATCCTTTCTGAAAAAAAAGTTAGGTAAAATATAATCAATGAATATGTGGGGTTTTTTTTTGTTTTGTTTTGTTTTGTCTTTTTGCCTTTTCTAGGGCTGCTCCCACAGCATATTGAGGTTCCCAGGCTAGGAGTCCAATCAGAGCTGTAGCTGTCAGCCTACGCCAGAGCCATAGCAACACCAGATCTGAGCCAGGTCTGCAACTTATACCACAGCTCACGGCAACGCTGGATCCTTAACCCACTGAGCAAGGCCAGGGATCGAATCCGCAACCTCGTGGTTCCTAGTCGGATTCGTTAACCACTGCGCCACAACGGGAGCTCCTGAATGTGTTAAATTTTTGATTAAACATATTCTTCTAGCACTTGATCACTGTTTTAGAAAGATCTTCAAGTTAATCTAGAAAAGCAGTTCTCAAAATGTGGTCTAAGAAGGCTTGGAAGTTCCCAAGAGTATTTACAGGGGAGTCTGTGAGGTCAAAGCTACTTTTATCATACAGGTTAGACTTTGCCTTTTTCATATTCATTCTCTCACAAATGAATTTTCCAAAGGCTACATGAAATGTAGTATCACCACAAATTGAATAAAGAAGCAGATATGAGAATGTACCTGGCCTGTGACCTAACCAAATAATGAGATTTGCAAAAATATTACAAAATCTTACTATTCTCAATGACATCCTTTTGGAAAACACAATTATTTTTCATTTAAAAATGGGATCTTTATGTTAACATGTACAGAATTTATCACTACTAAATGAATTAATAAATTACTAAAATTTCTGGAGTTCCTGTTGTGCCTCAGTGGTTAACGAATCCAACTAGAAACCATGAGGTTGCAGGTTCGATCCCTCGCCTTGCTCAGTGGGTTAAGGATCCAGCGTTGCCGTGAGCTATGGTGTAGGTCACAGACACAGCTCGGATCTGGCGTTGCTATGGTTGTGGTGTAGGCCAGCAGCTACAGCTCTGATTAGATCCCTAGCCTGGGAACCTCCATATGCCGTGGGTGTGGCCCTAAAAAGACACACACACAAAAAAATTTCTAACCAAAATAATTCACATAAACTATGAATCCTTAATAAATGCTGAGTTTAAGAGCTCCTGAGACCAAAAGGTTTGAGAACCATTAACCTAGAATAAAACTTCTCATTTAAAATACAAATATAGGATGACAGAGCACTGAAGTGTACCTTATATTCTTTTATATTAATCATTTGATAATCTTAAGTCATTTTGCTCATGACTGGATATCAATTCTTATACATACATACATACTATCAACAATTTAATCACATGAAAGTTTTAAAGTGAACCGATATATATCATATATTTACATATATTACATACACATAAGAATATGTCACACATATTTACATATATATGTAAAACAAAAGGCTAAACTTCATATTAATTCAAGTGAAAAGCAAAAAAAATTTTTTTAAGTACCAATAGTTTTACACCTCTGGTTTACATAGTGGTCTATAACTTAGGGCTTTTCTTTCTCTTCCTTGGGAGGAGGGAAAAAACCTAACTATAGTTTTATAGAAAGCTATTTTTCATTAAGTGTTCCTACTTTCACTTTATTACCCAGTTGAGTGCATAGGAGTCTGGAGTAATTTTCTTTGTATCAAGAAAAGAACAAAGCTCAGGCTCATGGTATTGGATGAGTAATCGGAAAAGATGAAATGGTCTTCCCTTCAGGGAACAATCCCTAAAAGACAAGAGAAGAAAGATTTCTTGTATTAATAGATCACAAATAATCATATCAGCAGTTGATCCTCCCACAGTACCCATCTCCCTTCCCTACCTCAGAATACTGAACACCACAGCATTCACAGCAAGTCTACCTGTGACAACTGTTCAGAGTTCTCTTGCTAACACCTCACATACCTGATCTGACTGAAACTTTGTAGAAACAGCAGGTCTACGGCCAACTTTGGGGAGATTCTTTCCAGGTGAATCCAGGTAGCACTCAAGAGAAGGACTACAGGGACCACTGAAAACCATGGGACCACTTAAGTTATTTTGATAAGTTTTGGATCCTAAAAGGAGACTTGGAGAATCCTGAGGAAGTCCAGCTCCATTCCTCGCTGCCAAATAAGAAGAAACTCCTAGGAAGGCTTCAGGTTAGCTTCACAGTTAATGTACTCAATCAGGAATCCTTACAAGTCTGAAATGGCCATAGATGAACATGTGAAAATAGTGGACCCAGAGTCTTAGAAGCTGTTGAAGTGGCCTAGGTACCAGCGCTTAGAGTCAATCCTGGGAGGTGCCAAAAACTGAGTAAGTGTACTACTCCTTGCCTTCTTCCCCTGTGTCTAATAAAAACACAAACAGCCCAAAGTACAGGCCATCATATTAAAAGTCAATATTTACTGACAAAATACCATGTGCCAGACACTATAATAGACACTTGATAAAGTTATCTCATTTTAGCTTTATAAGTAACTCTGTGAAAGATACTGTTATCACCCCCATTTTAGAGATGAGAAGTGATGGAGCTAATAAGACTTGTACACAGAAACTGGGTATTAAACCATTATGCCATACTGCCCTTTCACATACATGTAATTTAATATTTCAACAAATGGTATTTTGGTAGATTACAGTCTAAAAAAGCAAGCTGTAAAAAATATTGAAATAAGGTAAAAGGCTTCATGTAAAAAAGATAATGAAATGAATGTCAAGAGTTTTACAATAAAAGCACTGATAAAGAATGTTTTAAAATGCTATTCAGGTGGGAATAATGAAAAATAGTTTCTACAAAACTAAGATGTGAGGTCAATGCCAGGATTTGGTATGACCCTCCATCTACTGTTTTTTAATACTGCAGGTAATAGGAAAGTTTTCTAGAGAAAGCCCTAAACTGGTAATTCAGTGCCTAGAGGCAGAACTGGATTCACACACTGGCAAGATCACTCCTCCTTAGTCTGAATACTTTTCCCACAATATAAATGCAAGGCAGTACACTGCTAAGACAAAACATAAAAACACAGAAGGTAAGCAGAGTGGGGATGTATATTGCCTAGCCTGTGGTCTCATCTTCAGAAAATGTGGAACTTCTCAGAGAGTCAGCCACTGCAACACCATTATTCATTTAACGGCCATGTACTGCAGTTACTCTCCATTGCAAGGCACTGTGCTTGACAGAATTCTACCCATGTCATACCTGAATCTGTATTAAGATGTATTATAGCGGAGATGTTCTAGCAACAATTTGTGGGGCTGTGCTCCATGCAAGGGCATTAGCACTAACCCTGGCTGGAGTATTGTGACACATGTAGAACGCATAGAAACAGTAATCAAAGGAACCTGATAAGATATTACATAGCTCAATGTAAACCCCCCTCCCTCTCCTAGTAACTACTACCACCAACATTCTGTAGAAAGCTGGAACAGAAGCTTGGTATTACTAGCTCTGCTATACTGAGAGATGGTAAAATATAAGCAGCTGAGACAGTTCAGCAGAATGACTCCCAAATATGAATTCCCGTTTCAGCTTCACCAGGACCTTAGCCCTGTATTCTGGCATCTCTGGGTCTGTTTTCCTTACATGAAGCACTACTGCTTCAAGTTAAGCACAGAGGTTCTCCACTATGGTACAACTTAGAATCACCTGGGAGTTAAAAAAGAAAAAAAAAAATCTATATGGCTCTAACATAGTCTATTCAAAACTTTAAGGACCAGTATGTTTTGAAAGTTCTTTGGTTGAACAAACATTTCTCCAAAGAAGGCACACAAATTGCTACCAAACACATGAAAAAATGCTGAAAATCATTAGCTGTCAGGGAAACACAAATCAAAACCAGAATGAGGTATCACTTCACACTCAGTCTGGCTATAAAAAAAAAAAACAAACAAAAAAAACAAACAAATGTTGACAAGTATAGAAACTAGGATTTTCATTCATGGCTGGTGGGCATGTAAAATGGTGCAGTTATTGTGGAAAAGTCTGACAATCCTTCAAAAAGTAAAACACAGTTACCATAGAATCCAGCAATTCCACTCCTAGGTACATACCCCCAAAAAATCAAACACATGTTCACACAAAAACTTGTATAGAAACGTTTATAGCAGCATTATTCATAATAGCAAAAAAGTGAAAACAATTCTAATGTCCATCACTGTTGCATGAGTAAATAAAATGCAGTATGTGCACACAAGGAAATACTACTCAACAATAAAAAGAGAGTAATGACATATGCTGCAATATAGATGGATCTTTAAACCATAATGCTAAGAAGGAAGTCACAAAAGACCACATACTATATGATTCCATTTTTTTTTTTTTCTTTTTATGGCCACCTCTGTAGCATATGGAAGTTCTCCGGCTAGGGGTCAAATTGGTGCTACAGCTGCGGCTTATATGACAACCACGGCAACACCGGATCCAAGCCACATCTGTGACCCATGCCACAGCTTGTGGAAATGCCAGGATCCTTAACCCATTGCGCAAGGCCAGAGATCTAACCCAGCCCCTCACAGAGGCAACAGCAAGTTCTTAACCTGCTCAGCTACAATAAGAACTCCTATGATTCCATTTACATGAAATGTCCAGAATAGGCAAATCTACAGAGAAAGAAAGACTAGTGGTTGCCTAGGGTGGACAGTGTGGGGGGGAAATGGAGAGTTAACTGCTAATAACTATAGGATTTCTTTTTGGGGTGACAGAAACAGTCTAAAAATGATTGTGGCTATGGCTGCACAACTCTGTGACTATACTAAAAACCACTGAGTTGTACATACTAAAAGGATGAATGTTATAATACAAGAATGACATCTTTTTTTTTTTTTTTTTTTTTTTGCTTTTTAGGGCTGCACCTGCAGCATATGGAAGTTCCCAGGCTAGGGGTCAAATTGGAGCTGTAACTGCTGGCCTATGCCACAGCCACAGCAAACAGGTTCTGAGGCACGTCTGTGGATACCAGTTGGGTTCGTTACTGCTGAGTCACAACCAGAACTAAATATCTTAAACTATAAAGGAAAAAGAAAAAAAAAAGTTCAGCTGATTTTGATAAGCAACTAGGGTAGTAAACCTTATTAAAGAACACGTGTCCAGGAGTTCCTGTTGTGGCTCAGTGGTTAACAAATCCGACTAGGAACCATGAGGTTGTGGGTTCAATCCCTGGCCTTGTTCAGTGGGTTAAGGATCCGGCGTTGCCGTGAGCTGTGGTGTAGGTTGCAGACGCGGCTCGGATCTGGCGTTGCTGTGGCTGTGGTGTAGGCCGGCGGCTACAGCTCCAATTCTACCCCTAGCCTGGGAACCTCCATATGCCGCGGGAGCGGCCCAAGAAATGGCAAAAAAAAAAAAAAAAAGAACAGGTGTCCAACCAAACTGAGGTTCAAATCCTGACTCAATCATACACCAGAAGTGTAATCTAGAAAAAGTCATTTAATATCTTTCTTTCTTTGCCTCAGTTTCTATAGTTTTAAATCAGAGATACCTACCTTAAAGTGATCACTTTAAAGGAGAAAATACATAAAGCACCTATACCTAGAATTGGATGTTATCACATAGAAAATCAGGGGAAAAAAATGGTAGTCATTTAACTATCAAGCTCCAGAAGAGTAGTTCTCTTTCTTTGACTCTACAGTGCAATCGACCAAGAAGGAAAACCTAAACAAACACTGATGCATGGTTGTTTTCCTCAGAGATTTAATTAGTCAGGTGCATAACCAGGCATCAGGATTTTTAAGAACTCTTTCAATGATTTCAATGTGTATCCAGGATTCACTATGCAGTCAAACCACTGGTCTAGATTATGTCAAAAGTTCCTTTTCGCTCTAAAATCCTGACCACCAGGTCCATAGCACTGAGAACTACAAGAATTCTTTCTGACCTCAAGAATGCTGCCCCTGCTACTACCTCCCCACTCCTCACCCTCTTTCCACTCCACTCCCACGACAACCTACACATCAGTCTAGACTCAACTTAAGTGTCACTTGCCCAAAGACCTCCCTGACCTCCAGGGCAAGTTAGGTTGACCCCATTACACATTTCCATAGCACTTTATACTTCACTTTCCTAACACTCAGCACACTTCTAATTACTTGTTCAACACCTGTACTTCTAGGACTACATGCCAAACTGTAACCCCAACACCTCACTTAAGGTACCCGCACTCCAGAAATTTTGCTTTTTACTTAGACACTGTAATGTTATTCTTACTTTACAGGTAAAGAAATCAAAACAGGGATACCACCAAAAAGTATGAGTTACTCTACATATAAAAACTACAGAAGCATAAATTCTTAACTAAAGAATTCTTTAAAAAATGTTTATAACCACAAAAATAAAGTCAAATAACAATTATGATTCGAACAACCTTAAAAATTATATGAACTTTTTACTTTACCACCAAAGTAAATCTAACAATTTTAGTTCAAAACAAACTAAACTCTGATTCATTTTTAAAACTATAATAACTAAATCATATTACCTGGGAATGTACTTATTCATGATAGCATAAAAGCAGTTGTATAAATCGCTGCGTGGCAGTTGAAGATGCACCAACGGTTTGAGTAGATGTATCCAGCTAAGGGACGTGCTATATTTAATGTTACGTGATTTACAATAAAAGGTAATTACAGATTCAATATCCAAAAGTAATTCTGCTGCCTTCTCTTCCGGCACTGAAAGCTGGTCTAGAAGATAAGTGTCAAAATAAAGTTACCAAGGGCTCATCAGATGCCCAGTTATTGGACAAAGTACTTGTTTATAAACATATAATACAATCTTAATGCATTTAGAGCATGTCAAGGGCAAAAGAGAACTACACAAAAGCACATTTTTGGGGAGTTCCCTCGTGGTCTAGTGGTTAGAATTTGGTGCTTTCACCACCTCAACCTGGGGTTCAATTCCTGGTCTGGGAAATGAGATCCCACATCAAGCTGCTGCACACACACACAAAAATTTTTTTAAGTTAAAAAAAATAAATAAGGCACATTTTTTCTTATACTTATTCATATTTACTAGCTATTTATTATTTACTAACTTAATAATACTTGACCTATATACAGGTTAAACATAAGAATGAATAATCTGAAGCAGAAAAAGTAGGCATAACCCACATTTCTGGAAAGCAAAAGTGTTTTCCAAACAACAGATTATCATCTGCCATGATGGGCATCTGCCACTATAGCTTTATCAAGAAGAGGGAAAGTGATTCATTCTCCACCACCAAATTCCCTTTCCTTTGCCCACATCGACAATAATATTTCTGTTGAAGTTAGCACACAAAAGCCTATTTAATTAATAACAATAAAATATGACACACGTAGGAACAAAAAGACATCAACGGACTATAGATGGATTTTTACAAAGAGAAATATAAACCAAATTAACTTAATCTTCAAAAAACCTCATGGGATGACTGGAAACCTATTCACCCATGATTTACAATAGTTTTTCTGTAACATGACTTATGACTTAAAGACAGACTTTTGGAACACAGCCCCCTTATTCTGAGGACTGTATACAATCACACAGGTCTTCAATTATACAAAAAATAATTTAAAAACTGCCACAAAACTGTAAGGGTACCTGAAGAATTAAACATATAATGAAAAAGAAACATTAAAAACTGGACTCTTTCTTAAAATGCTAAACAGTATTTCATAAGAACTTCAAAAGAGAAGTTCTAAAATTATTAGCCCTTTACAAATTCAGCATATCCCAAATTTTAACAAGATAATTATTCTACTAAAAAGCAACTCCTCCATCCAAAAATTATTATTTGCAAAACTTTTCTGTTTGAAGGCAAATGTTAAACTTACCAATAAACTCCTGACAATCTTTGTGAATAGTGTTCTGTTCTGCCAGGTCTAAAATACCATCCCAAGATGCCAAACTATCGCCTTTTCCTGCAACATTTAGAGCAATCTGGAAGAAAGATTTTTAAAAAGCAACTAGCTTCATATGTTATTTCTCATTCTTGGAAAATATGCTATAATAATGGCTGCCTGAATTTAGGAATAATAATGCCAACTTCAAAGATTACAAAGTAATGAA
Organism: Phacochoerus africanus; assembly: GCF_016906955.1. NCBI lineage: Eukaryota > Metazoa > Chordata > Mammalia > Artiodactyla > Suidae > Phacochoerus > Phacochoerus africanus. Next base: position 239,324,689 of record NC_062544.1, read on the forward strand.
TGTATCTACATCAAATTTTACTACTTTATGTTGATCCAGTTAATAAAATGAATTACACAAAATATTTACATAACTATATATGTAAATTTAATTCAAGCAAATGTCATCAACGCTATAGAGTGAAAGTTTGTGTCCCCTCCCCCAAATTCATATATGCTGAAACCTAATCCCTGATGTGATGGTATTTGGAGCTGGGACCTTTGGGAAGTAATTAGGTCATGAGGGTGAAGCATTCAAGAGCGGGATTAGCCTTCTTATAAAAGAGACCTCACAGGAGATCCCATCGTGGAGCAGCAGAAATGAATCTGACTAGGAACCATGAGGTTGCCAGTTCAATCCCTGGCCTCGCTCACTGGGTTAAGGAGCTGGCATTGTCCTGAGCTGTGGTGTAGGTCGCAGATATGCAGCTCGGATCCCGAGTTGCTGTGGCTATGGCGTAGGTCGGCAGCTGTAACTCTGATTCAACCCGCAGCCTGGGAACCTCCATATGCCATGCGTGTGGCCCTAAAAAAAGTGGGGGGTGGGGAAGAAGAGACTTCCCCCACAGACTTCCCATTGTGGCTTAGCAGGTTAAGAACCCAACATAGAGTCTGTAAGGATGTGGGTTTGATCCCTGGCCTTGTTCAATGGGTTAAGTGTCCAGCATTGCTATAAGGTGCAGCATAGGTCCCAGATGAGGCTTGGGTATCATGTTGCAATTGCTGTGGTGTAGGAGGCAGCTGCAGCTCCGATTCAAACCCTAGCCTGGGAACTTCCCCATATGCTGCAGATGCAGCCCTAAAAAAAAAAAAAAGGAAAAAAATTAAAAGAGACCCCAAAAAGCTCCCCTGTCCCTTAAACATGTGAGGACACAGTTTAAGCAATTATTATTTTTTTCAATTTAATGATGTTATGGTTATTTTAAGTCTTTATCTTTAAATTTTCATACTGAAATATTTTAGTGTGCTAATAAAGATTTGCTTTAATATAAACCAGTGGGTGGATGGGAGGAAAGGATAAGAAATCCTTATCCCTAATCAAACAAGACTGGCCAAATATTGATAACAGCTAAAGCTAAGTGACAGGTATGTGGCAGGTTCACGAAACAAGTCTCTCTACCTTTGTATGTTTTAAATTTCTGTAATAAAATATTCAAAATGCATGTGCCATTGTAATTCCACTTCTTTTACATATATATGCACAGAGGAGAAAAAAAGTAGTAAGATGTACACCAAAACTTTTTTTTGTTTTCAGGGCCACACCCATGACATATGGAAGTTCCCGGGATAGGGGTCGAATCGGAGCTGTAGCCTCCGGCCTATGCCACAGCCACAGCAATGCCAGATCCTAGCCTTGTCTCTGTGGTCTATATCACAGCTCACGGCAATACCGGATCCTTAACCCACTGAGTGAGGCCAGGGATGGAACCCACATCCTCACGGATACTAGCCGGATTTGTTTCCACTGGGCCAGGACAGAAACTCCCCAAAACACTATTATGTGTTTTACCTATAAGTGGTAGATAACAATGATTTTTATCTTATCCTTTGCTTATACGTGTTTTAACAAAGGGAATGATTTCACTTTTTTAAATCATAACAAAATCTTAATTTAAAACAAAATAAAATGATAATACACATGTAGAGAACAGCTAGAGAGAAAAATAAAGCAAAGGAAAAATCTCCTGTAACTCCAACACCCAGAAACCTGCTCCCTCTCCCCTTATTTATTTATTTATTTATTTATGTCTTTTTGCCTTTTCTAGGGCCGCTCCCTCGGCATATGGAGGTTCCCAGACTTGGGGTCTAATTGGAGCTGTAGCCACCAGCCTACGCCAGAGCCACAGCAACAGGATCCGAGCCACGTCTGCGACCTACATCACAGTTCACGGCAACGCCAGATCCTTAACCCACTGAGCAAGGCCAGGGATTGAACCCACAACCTCATGGTTCCTAGCTGGATTTGTTAACCACTGCACCATGACAGGAACTCCCCCCACATTTTTTTAAAAATATGGCTGAGATCATTCCATATCTGAAATATAATTATATAATAATTCTATTTTACTCATTGGTTGCATTTTTCCATTTCATTAAACAATCTTCATAAATGTTATTTCTAACGGCTACAAAAGAAAACACTGCCTTTCAAAACCTAAATTATTAAACATACCGAACACTACAGAAACACACATTTTAGGAAGCTGCTCTGTTTGATAAATTTTCAAAATGTGTTAAGCTCGTAAAATTATAAAGTCCTCTGCAATGAAGACAGCTAAAAATAAAAATTCTAAAATATTATTCTTAAGTGATTACATTTTACTTGTTTTAGTTTCCAGTTACCTTCCAAACTTTAGCCCTCAAATCAGCAGGCAGTGGTCTCCCTTGAATTATATTTCTCAAAGTTTCAAGATCACAACCTCCCGCATCCAGAGCTTCTTCAAGATCCTTTTCCCTGAAAAATAAGTCCTATTTATTAAAGATAAATTTTATTTTTTCTCCCTCAATAATCATATATAACTATGGCCTATTTAAGGTAAACGTCTAAGAAAAAAAGGTTCCCAGCAGCAAAAACAAAATGCCAAAGCACATACTGCATTTTGTTTTCTTGAAGGGAATCTTGGGTTTCATAGTTAATTTACTCTTACCTTACACTTAGTTCTAGCAAGCTTAGCTATATGTTTTCTAAGATTAAAGAAATTTAAAAACATGAAACAGGGCAAAGAGCATTGAGAAGTCATAGTAATAATAATATTCATAGTAGTAGTTAATGACATACTTTCACAGTACCTTTATCCCAGGCACCATTCCAAACATTTCACATGTGGTTTTTTTGTTTGTTTGTTTAATTCTCACAATAACCCTATGAAGTAGGTTATACCACTGGCTCCAGGTTACAGACACAAAAACTGAGGCAAAGAGGGGGTTGTATAGCTTACAGTCACACATCTAGTAAGCAGTAAAACCAGGATTCAGATTGTAACATTCTGGTTCCAGAATTTATGCTCTTAACATTATGCTAGATAGTGGCAAGGAGGAGAAACCATAATACTAGGCCAAGAATACTAGTACAAAACCACACATACATCATGCCTAGAACAGTGCCTGGCTTATGATAAATGTTCAATAAATGTTACAGGAACAACAAAAACAAAACTAATGGCATCACAGTGTTTATTAAAGCAAAATAATATATCATCAAGTAAATCAGTTATGTTTAGTCTGCTATGTTTAAGGAGAAGAGTAGAAATTAAATCTTACTTTCACTTTTATATGGTTAAAATAATAATTTTTTTTAAAACTCTCACAAGTTTAGCCAGGAAATAATTACATAAAATAGCTAATTCCTTCAGAATTCATAAAAGCTGTGGTTCCAGTCACTGTTTATAATTTTAATACACAATACATAAGAAATCTGTACAAATAAAAATCCCTAACTTAGCCAATTTCTAAAATTCTTTAAATAGGCTAAAAGGCAGAGTGTCTCACTTGGATCAGGAAACCAGGATTTTGTCACACTTTGTAGATCTTGAGGAAAATAAATTACTCCTATTACATATTCTCTCAATAAGATAATGCAAATCTCCTCTATTGATAGGATTCTAAGAATATTAGTTTAAATGTATAAATCTGAAGTGCTGCCCCCTTAAGGGAAAAGAATTAAGTGAAAATGTAATCACTTGGGATCATAGTCAACAGAAAAGCAGTGATCAACTTTGAAAGATTTCTTAACAAAACCACTACAAACTAATACATGTAACAATCTAACCAGCAATCACTCAGGAAACATTTTGTTCTTTTGCTATATGGTTACCAAAGTGCTGGACCAAAAGAAAGAGACTTCAAGTCTATTGCTGAGAAACAGTTAATTAAAGCCTGTATTAAAAAAGACTGGAGTTTATCTATTCTATTTGGGCAAAATGTACAAGATAATCTATTAAGAGTTTGAAGGTTTTTTTGTAATCAGTAAACAAAGAAAATTTAATGGACTCTTTGAAGAATAAGTACCATTCTTTACATATTTATTTATTTGGTTGCCTGGTGGCATATGGAGTTCCTGGGCCATGGATCAGATCCAAGCCACAGCTATAACCTAAGCAGCATCTGTGGCAATGCTGGATCCTACCATTCTTTTAAATGTTTAAACATGTAAATGAACTGAAAACACCATTTAATGACATAAAATTATTTTCATCAAGTAATGAAGAACTAGAATTTTTCTATTTTTCAGTGCAAAATCTTTGGTTTCTTTTTGAAGTAACTTTGCCAAATTCCTTACTATTCCAGATAACAAAGTCAGTACTCTGGGGCAAAATGCCCAAGCCTCAATGTACTTTTAAAATGATAACAAGTACATCTCTGTTGACACAGCTGCTACAGTACCTTTATGCTGCCCCCAGGGAACCACAAATGTAGTTTCCAGGAGCACAATCATAAACAAGAAACCAGAAAAATGCACCAACTTAAGTGGTCAAAGGCACTTCGCACAACTAAATAATTAAAAAAGTAATGTTACCTCTGAACAAGGTATCCAAAGGTTCAGTTATCAGACTTACAACACTACAAATGTGCTTGTAAAAGTAATAAAAAAGCTGAAAATAGTGAAGTTAAATAATTCATAAAAGAGTCAATTTCCTCTCAAGAGATAGGAACTCTGTGGCATTTAGCTCCCAGATAGAATTTTCCTTCTCCAAAATCAAGTTTGTTTTTATTATTAAACAAGCAATACCTAATGTGCAAAAGCAAAAGCAAAACGCATGTCCAGTGGAATATGACTGAGTGGGTTGTGATTTTTTAAGTCATCTTTGATGATGGTGGCGTCTAACTACCCTTACAAACTAAAGGTAGTTAAAAATGTACTGGACAGACAGGCCTTAAAATAGAAAACTGAAGGCCTTGTCCATTTATCTTAACAAGTATGAAAAACAATTGTCTTCTTTGCACAGAAGGTTTAAGACAAAGCAAATCTAAAGTCTAGGGATTGGAAAGAAGCAGAAATGCATCTCTTCCTAACTCTAACTTTGTGACCTTGAAATTTTAACATATGTTTGTATAGTACTATAGCTTACTGTAAATGATCTATCAATGACATATTTTCAAAACCTAAATAAAACCTAAGAGAAATTCCCCACACGTGATGATTTGTGGCAAAATCACCTCACCTAAGCATTGTAACCAAAGTTGCTTTAGAATTACAGCAAGGCAAACAATGTGACTAAATTTATATGAAATTAGCTTAATGTTTATACTTAAGCTAGCAACTGAATTCAATTTTTCTTCCTCAACCAAATAGTGAGTAACTTCTGGCATATGGAAGCATTTACACAAAGCAAGTTAAGGAGGTGAGGGGACATGAATTTTCAAACACTACCAAATTAAACATTCATTTCTAAATGCTTCTAGGATTTAAAATTTCAATTTGAAATTTTGTAATTATTTTCAAAATAAGCCACACATTGAATCATATTTAAAAGTTAAATCAAGTTTAGGGAGTTCCCTTCATGGCTCAGTGGTTAACCATCCCAACTAGGATCCATGAGGATGCGGGTTCAATCCCTGACCTTGCTCAGTGGGTTAAGGATCCAGTGTTACCGAGAGCTATGGTGTAGGTTACAGATGAGGCTTGGATCCGGCATTGCTGTGGCTATGACAAAGGCCGGCAGCTATAGCTCCAATTTGACCCCTAGCCTGGGAACTTTCATATGCCTTGGATTCGGCCCTAAAAAGCAAACAAAAAAAAAATAAGTTTATTCAAGTTTAAAAGTTTCTTGTTGTGGCTCAGGGGTAACGAACCTGACTAGTATCCATGAGGATGTGTGTTTGATCTCTGGCTTCCCTCAGTGGGTTAAGGATCCAGTGTTGCCATAATGTGTGGTGTAGGTTGCAGACATGGCCTGGATCCAGTGTTGCTATGCCCAGCAGCAGCAGCTCCAATTTGACCCCTAGCCTGGGAACTTCCATATGCTGCAGGTACATCCATAAAACTAGAACACACTCTCACACCACGCACAAAAATAAATTCAAAATGGCTTCAAGACTTAAACACAAAACAAGACACCATAAAACGCGTAGAAGAGAACACAGTTGAAACATTCTCTGATATCAACCATACAAATGTTTTCTTAGGTTAGTCTCCCAAGGCAATAGGAAAAAAAACAAAAATGAACCAATGGGACCTAATCAAATTTATAAGCTTTTGCACAGCAAAGGAAACCATAAAAAAAAAAAAAAGACAACCTATGGAATGGGAGAAAATAGTTGCAAAGGATGCAACCGACAAGGGCTAACTCTCCAAAATATACAAACAACTCGTACAACTCGAGGGCACAAAAACAAACAACCCAATTGAAAAATGGGCAGAAGACCTGAATAGACATTTATCCAAAGAAGACATATGATGGCCAACAGGCACATGAAAAAAATGCTCAACATCACTAATTATTAGAGAAATGCAAATCAAAACTACAACAAGGTACCACCTCACACCAATAAGAATGGCTATCATTAATAAGTCTAAAAAAAACAAATGCCGGAGAGCATATGGAGAAGAGGGTACCCTCCTACACTGTTGCTGGGAATGTATATTGGTACAACCACTAAGGAAAACAGTATGGAAGTTCCTCAGAAAACTAAACATAGAACTACTGTATGATCCAGCAATCCCATTCCTGGGCATATATCCGGACAAAACTTTCACTGAAAAAAACACGTGCACCCCTATGTTCAATTCAGCACTATTCACAATAGCCCAAGACATGGAACAACCCAAATGCCCATCAACAGATGAACAGATTAAGAAGATGTGGTATAGGAGGAGTTCCTGTCGTGGCTCAGTGGTTAACAAACCTAACTAGGAACCATGAGGTTACAGGTTCGATCTCTGGCCTCGCTCAGTGGGTTAAGGATCCAGCATTGCCGTGAGCTGTGGTGTAGGTCATAGATGTGGATTAGATCCCATGTTGCTGTGGCTCTGGCGTATATCGGTGGCTACAGCTCCGATTAGATCCCTAGCCTGGGAATCTCCATATGCTGTGGGAGCAGCCCTAGAAAAAGGCAAAAAGACAAAAAGACAAAAAAAAAAAGATGTGGTATATAGACACAATGGAATACTTCTCAGCCATAAAAAAGAACAAAATAATGCCAAAGGCAGCAACATGGTTGGAACTAGAGACTCTCCTACTAAGTAAATCAGAAAGAGCAAGACAAATACCATGACGATATCACTTATATCTGGAATCTAATACATGGCACAAATGAACCTATCTACAGAAAAGAAACAAACTCATGGACAAGGAGAACAGACTGTGGTTGCTAAAGGGGAGGGAGTGGGATGGACTGGGAGTTTGGGGTTAGTAAGATGCAAATTACTGCATTTGGAGTGGATAAATAATGAGATCCTATTATATAGTACAGAGAAATATATCCAATCACTTGTAAAGGAACATGATAACAGATAATGTGAGAAAAAGAATCTGTGTGTATATATCAAAAAAAAAAAATGGGCAGAAGACCTAGATAATTCTTCAAAAACATACAGATGGCCAAGAGGCACATGAAAAGATGCTCAACATTGCTAATTACTAGAGAAATGCAATCAAAACTACAATGAGTGTGTGGTGTTACAGACCTGGGTTCTTGGCCTTCCCTAACCAATAGAAATTGTTAAGAGGCTAGGAAAGAAATTCAGGCAAGGCTTTGTTGGGGCCCCTGTTGCAGTGTTGTGAGGTTGGGGGGGGGGTGACTAAACCAAACAGCTTCCCTTGCTTGTTTGCTTGGGCTGAGGGGGGGCCATAGGGAGTGGCATGCATAGTGCACAGTACCCTGCTTCTGCTCCCCACACCCTTCTTTTGCTCTTGGTACTTCAGAAGTGGCAGCCAGTCTTTTTAGTTTTTCCTATGATTTTGCTCAACTGTCCACGCACATAGTTATTTTTAGTCCTTTATGGTTTCTTTGTATTTTGTTGCTCTTCGCCACTGCAGCAAAGAGTCCCAGGTCCCAGCCTGTCTCAGAGGTACCATCTCATACTAGTCAGAATGGCCATCATTAAAACAAATAACAAATGCTGAAGGGGGTATGGAGAAATGTGCACCTTCCTTCACTGTTAGTAGGAATGTAAACAGGGCAGTCAGTATGGAAAACAATATGATGGTTCCTCAAAGAACAAAAATCAGAGTTGCCATATGATCCAGAGTCCCACTCCTGGGCATATATCCAGACAAAGATGTAATTCAAAAAGATACAGGCACCCCTCTGTTAATAGCAGCTTTACAAGAGCCAAGACATGGAAACAACCTAAATGTCCATCAACAGATGAATGAATAAAGAAGTTGTGGTATATATATACAATGGAATACTACACTGCCATAAAAAAGAATGATATAATACCATTTGCAGCTACTTGGAAGGACCAAGAGATAACCATACTAAATGAAGTAAGTCAGAAAGAGAAAGATAAATACCATATGATATCACTTACATGCAGAATCTAAAACATGACACAAATGAACTTATCTATGAAACAGAAGCAGACTCACAGATATAGAGAACAGACTTGTGGTTGCTAGGGGAAGAGGGGGGTGAGGAAGGGTTGATTTGGTAGTTTGGGACTAGCAGATGCAAACTATTATATATAGAATGAACAAACAACAGGCCCTATGCTATAGCATAGGGAACTATATTCAATATCCTGTAATAAACCATAATGCACAAATTTTTTAAATAAATAAATAAATGAAATGAAGCACTGGAGTTAAAAAAGCAAAGAAGGATATTCTGACCCATACTACAATACAGATGATCTTGAGGACATTATGTTAAATGAAATAAGTTAGTTACAAAAGACAAATAGTATAGCGTTTCAGTTTTACAAGATGAGAAGAGTTCTGGAGATTGGCTGCTTAACAATAGGAATATAGTTAACACTACTTAACTGTATACTGAAACAGTTAACATAAGTATTATGTGTGTACTCTATCATAATTAAAAAAATTCAGGAGTTCCCGTAGTGGCGCAGTGGTTAACGAATCCGACTAGGAACCATGAGGTTGCGGGTTCGGTCCCTGCCCTTGCTCAGTGGGTTAACGATCCGGCGTTGCTGTGAGCTGTGGTGTAGGCTGCAGACGCGGCTCGGATCCCGCGTTGCTGTGGCTCTGGCGTAGGCCAGTGGCTACAGCTCCGATTTGACCCCTAGCCTGGGAACCTCCATATGCCGAGGGAGTGGCCCAAAGAAATAGCAAAAAGACAAAAAAATACATTCAATACACCATAAAAGTTCATTATTCCAGGCTTTAGAGTCAGATCTGAACTCCAATCCTGGCCCAACTCAACAGCCATATATATGATCTTAAGCAAGTGACATATACAGAAACACAGTGCTTACCTTAGGCTTAGGTAACACTTAAACAAATTCCTATATACAAAGTATTTAGTGCAATAGTTGGCACACGATTCTTCAATAAACAGAGGCCGTAAGTACTACCACTACCGTTATTATTACTGAACAACAGCTGACGTGAATGACTTTTTCTTATCATAACAAAATCAAAGGTGATTTCCAATGTATTTTGACCTCTAGGAAGAGATGGGATAGGACTGGCACAGAAGTCCCCAGAAAAGGCAACGGACATAGTCTGGTCAGAAGGTGTGCAAAATCAGAACAGGCAGATATGGAAGTAAAGAATCAAAGAGGAAGACTGAGACAGCACTGACCAGAGGCAGGCACAGTGCAGGTCTTAGATCTGAAAGCAAGAGCAAATCTCTAAAATATCTTTTTTTGGAAGGAAAAACATAGGAGAAAATCTTTGTAACTTTGGTTACAAAAGAGTTCTTAGATATGCTAACAAAAGCATCATCCATAAAAGGAGAAACTGATGAATTAGATTTCATTAAAACCAGAAGCGTCTCTTGAAAAGAAAAACAAGGAAGGGACAAGCCACAGATTGAGAAAAAAAAAAAATTACATCTGAATAAAAGGACTTGTGTCAAGAAAAAACAAAAACAAACAAAAAACAAATGCTTGCAACTTAATAAGAAAAAAAGAAAAAAGCCTGATTAACAAAAAATGAGCAAGAGATTTGAACAGACACTTCACAAAAGTAAATATTTAAGGGAGTTCCATGGTAGCTCAGTGGGTTAAGGATCTGGCATTGTCATTGCTGTGGCATGACAATGACCTGGGATCCTCCACATGCCACAGGGGTGAGGGAGGAAAGAAGGAAGGGAGGGAGGGAAGAAGAAAGAAAGACAGGAAGAAAGAACAGAAGAAATACATGAGTTGCATATGAAAAGACATGAAATGCTCAAAATCATTAGTCATTTGGAAAGTAAAACAAAACCCATAGACAGCACTACAATTCCCACCAGAAAAACCAAAAGATTAATAGCAAAAAGTGTCATAGGTAGAAACTGCAACTTTCGTACATAGTTGGTAGGCATGCAAGATGGAACAGAACATGGGATTTCGCAGTTTCCCATAAAGTTAAATATAATTATTTCCATGCAACCCAGCCATTCAAGAACAAAAATGTACATTCACACAAACACATATATATGAATATTCAGAACAAACTGTAGTATAAAATGCAACACTACACAAAATTTTAAAGGCAAAAACTATATGTAACAACATGGACAGATCTCAAAAACATTGTATTTTTAGTGAAGAAAGCTAGGACAGAAGGCTAGTATACACTGAATAGTTCAATTTAACTAAAATTTTAGAAAAGTCTGAACTATAGGGACAGAAACAGATTAGTGGTTCCCAGAGCCAGGGGTAGGAGAAAGGGACTGACTACAAAGTAGTACAGGGAACTTTTTCAGGTAGTGAAGGTGCAGTGTTGGCTACATGACAGTATACATTGGGTAAAACTCATCAAATTGTACCCTGAAAACTGGTGCATTTTCTTGTATTTACATTTTTTTTTTTTAATTTGGTTGCAACCATGGCATGCAGAAATTCCTGGAGCAGGGATCAAACCCAAGACACAGCAGTGATCTGAGCCACAACAGTGACACCAGACCCTTAACCCAGTGTGACACAAGAGAACTCCTTTCCTATTTAAATAAATTTAAAATATGTAAGGCACCGTAAGATTCTCATAAATATATTTCACTATTATAAAGTTAATGGTATTTTTTTTTAAGGCCACACCCATGGCATATGGAAGTTCCCAGGCTAGAGGTCCAACTGGAGCTGCAGCTGCTGGCCTACACCACAGCCACAGCAATGCCAGATCCAAGCAGTGTTTGCAACCTCCAACACAGCTCACAGCAACACTGGATCCTTAACCCACTGAGCAAGGCCAAGGAATGAACCCGCATCCTCAAGGATACTAGCGGGGTTCATAACCTACTGAGCCACAATGGGAACTCCAATGGTATTATTATTAATAAAAAATTTAGGATAATATATTAATTACTATGGGACTTCTTTACATAGAATTTCAAAATAATTAAGGAATCAATAGTAAATTTATTTTTAGGTTAAACCAAGCAAATAAATGTATTAAAATACTACCTCTTTTTAAAATGTGAAAATGCTTCTGAGGATAAATTTTCTACTTTCTTCACTATCTTGGCAAGATTTCTGTTCATTTTCATAGGATTAAGCACCCCTTGTGACTAGTATTTGTCAGTGAAGGAGTAAGGCTTGGAGGGGAGTGTATGACTATAAAATGGCTTTTTCTAATGCAGATAACTGGTCTATATGGCACCTGTATTTTCTATTGTGGCCTTCTCTTATAAAACAGTCAAACAAAAATTCAATAAACTACCTTTGTATTACTTTATTTTAAGGATATTATCCCATTTAGAAAATCATATTAGAGAATTTGGCCAATGTACAAAAAAATTTAAAAACCAACCACAATTCTATTAACATGACATAACCACTGGTAACATTGTGTAAGTAACTTTTCAGTTCATCATATATATATGTATGTGTGTAAGTATGTGTGTAGAGAGACATATATGCACACAAAAAGTGGATTATATTGAATTCATAATTTTACACCTTGCAGGATTCATTTATTTATAATTTTCAAAAATACACATTTGAGTCATTCAATATTCTTAAAAAATAAGATTTTTAGGAGTTTCCTGGTGGCACAGAAGGTAAAGGATCTGGCATTGCCACTGCTATGGCCTGGGTTCAAGCCCTGGTCTGGGAACTTCTGCATGCTGTGGGTATGGCCAAAATTGAAAATAAATAAATGAATAAATAAGGTTTAGAGTCTGTATCAACAAGTATAACCCATACTGGATATGGGCTAGGGGTTCCCAGCTAGGGGTTTAATTGGAGCTACAGCTGCCGGCCTAAGCCACAGCCACAACAATGCCAGATCCGAGCAGCATCTGCAACCTACACCACAGCCCACAGCAACGATGGATCCCTAACCCACTGAGTGAGGCCAGGGATTGAACCCGAACCTCATGGTTCCTAATCTGATTTGTTTCCACTGTGCTGCATGGGAACTCCAGGGGAATTTTAATTTGTCCTTTTTTTTTTTTTTTTTTTGTCCTTAGAGGGGGTATTATTATCTGTATTCTCGAAAATGAAAAAAAATTGCAAGGAGAAAAAAAAAAGATAATAATTCTCACCTCAAACATATGTCTTAGCTTAGAGTATTAAGGTGCTACTAAAGAAACAATACCTCACATACTCAGTAAGAAGAAAACAACCAGTAAGAAGAAAACAATGGGGCATATATTTTATATATATATATATATATGTATTTATATATACACACACACACATATATGTTTTTTCAGGGCTGCACCTGTAGCATATGGAGGTTCCCAGGCTAGGGGGTCTAATCGAAGCTACAGATGCCAGCCTACACCACAGCCATAGCAACACAACATCTGAGCCATGTCTGTGATCTATACCACAGCTTGTGGCAACATCGGATCCTTAACCAAGAGCGAGGCCAGGGATTAAACCCGCACCCTCATGGTTCCTAGTAGGACTCGTTTCCACTACACCATGATGGGAACTCCTTGACGTATGTATTTTTTGATTTATTATTTATTTATTTTAGTTCCCCATACTGAAAACTGAAAGTATAAAAAAAATAAACAAATGCAATCCATATTGACAACAAACTTTTATTTCTAAAAGTTTACATATGTGGAGTTCCCGTCGTGGCTCAGCGGAAATGAATCCGAATAGGAACCATGAGGTTGCAGGTTCGATTCCTGGCCTCGCTCAGTGGGTTAAAGATCTAGCATTGCCATGAGCTGTGGTGTAGGGTGCAGATGCAGCTTGGATCTGGTGTGGCTGTGGCTGTGGCGTAGGCTGGCAGCAACAGCTCTGATTAGACCCCTAGCCTGGGAATCTCCATATGCCGTGGGTGCAGCCCTCAAAATGACAAAATTTTTATTGCACGTGCTCAAAAATTCAAGAGTAAACTGAACTTAAGGGCTTAGCTGTAGATTCTCTGGTCACTGAGTACATCCAGGTGAACAAAGCCCCCAAGATTTAGCATGGGACTTACAAAGCTCATGGTGTGACCAACCCATACATGAGCTCTCCCCACCACAATGATGATCCTTACTGAAAAAGAGCAGATTGTTCCTAAACCAGAAGAGCGTTTCTCAGAATAAAAATATATTCCAGAAAAAACTGAAGAAACAAAACTTATGGCCTGGGAATAAATTCTACACACACACATAAACACACACACACACACACACACACACACACACACACACACACAATAGCAAACGAAAGCTTTAAAAAAAAAAAAAAAAGCAAGGGGAAAGAATTTCTATGGAGAAATCAGAATTCCTATGCATGGCTAGTGGAAATGCAAAATGGTGCAGCCAACTGTGGAAAAGTTTGGCAAACCTTTTTTTTTTTTTTTTGGCTTTTTAGGTCTGCAAGTGTAGCACATCGAAGTTCCCAGGCTAGGGGTCATATCAGAGCTGCAGCTGCTGGCCCAAACCACAGCCACAGCAATGCGGTATCCGAGCTGTGTCTGCGACCTATGACACAGCTCACGCAACACCAGATCCTTAACCCACTGAGACGAGGGATCAAAACTGCATCCTCATGGATACTAGTCAGGTTCATCACCTCTGAGGCGAGATGGGAACTCCATGTTTGTCAATTTCTTAAAAAGTTACACACAGAATTACTATATAATCTAGCAATTCCATTTCAGGGTATATGCTCAAAAGAACTGAAAGCAAGGACTCAAACAGATAGTTTTACAACCATGTTCACAGGAGCATTATTCTTATCAGCCAAAAAGTAGAAACAACCCAAATATTCATTGATGTATGAATGGATAAACAAAACATGGTACACACACACACACACAAAATGGAATGTTAATCAGCCTTAAAAAGGAAGGAAATTCTGACACATGCTACAACACAAATGAACTCTGAAGGCAAATGCAAAGTGGAAAAAAAAAAGTCACAAAAGCGCAGAGTATATGATTCCATTTATATGAAGTACCTAAAATAGGTAAATTCATAGAAACAGAATATAGAACAGAGGTTATGAGGGGCTGGAGGTAAGGGGTAATGGGGAGCTATCATTTATTAGGTACAGAGTCTGTGGGATGATGAAAAAATCTGGAAATAGTGGTGATGATGGCACAACGTCAGGGAAGTACTTAATGTCACTGAACCATACACATTAAAATGATAAATTTTATGTAATGTATGTTTTACCACATTAAAAAAGGCAACAATAGGAGTTCCCATCATGGCACAGCAAAAACGAATCTGACCAGGAACTATGAGGTTGCAGGTTTAATCCCTGGCCTTGCTCAATGGGTTAAGGATCTGGCATTGCCGTGAGCTGTGGTGTAGGTTGCAGACTCAGCTCGGATCCTCCAATTTGACCCCTAGCCTGAGAACCCTCCATATGCTGCAGGAGCGACCCCATAAAGCAAAAAAATCAACAACAAAAGCTTGTAAATGAATATTATAACAGTACTATATTATTCATAACAGTCAAAAAGTAAACACAATCCAAATGTCCATCACCTGATGAATAAATGTGTATTCATCACTGGAACACTAAGCAATAAAAAGAAATCAAGTGTTGACAGCATGTAACACACGCATGAACCTTGAAAATTAGGCTCTGTGAAAGAAACTAGACACAAAAGCCACGTATTGCATAATTTCATTCACATGAAATGTCCAAAATAAGCAAATGTATAGAGGGTAGATCATTAGGGCCTGGGCTGACAGGAATAAGATTGACTGCTAATGGGTATGGCATTTCTTGGAGGGGTGGTGGTAATGAAAATATTCTCAGCTTAGATCGTGGTGATAACTGCTTAATTCTGGGAATATACTAAAAACACTGGACTGTACACTTTTTTTTGGTAGGGCTGCACGTGCAGCATATGGAAGTTCCTAGGCTAGGTGGTCAAATTGGAGCTGCAACTGCCAGCCTACACCACAGCCACAGCAACTTGGGATCCCAGCCAAATCTCCAATCTACACCATAGCTCATAGCAATTCCAGATCATTAACCCACTGAGCAAGGCCAGGGATCAAACCCGCATCCTCAGGGTTACTAGTTGGGTTCGTTTCCCCTAAGCCACAATGGGAACTTCTGGACTGTACACTTTAAACGGATATACTTTATGATTCATAAATTACAGTTCAATAAAAATGTCACAAAAAGTAACTGCATCAGAAAGAGTTTAGGAGCTCCCGTCTTTGGTACAGTGGTTAACGAATCCAAATAGGAACCATGAGGTTGGGGGTTCGATCCCTGGCCTGGCTCAGTGGGTTAAGGATCTGGTGTTGCCGTGAGCTGTGGTGTAGGTCACAGAGAAGCTCGGATCTGGCGTTGCTGTGGCTCTGGCCTAGGCCAGCGGCTACAGCTCCGACTGGACCCCTAGCCTGGGAACCTCCATATGCCACAGGAGCGACCCTAGAAAAAGGGAAAAATACATAAATAAATAAATAAATAAAAATTTTTAAATTAAAAAAAAAAAGAAAGAGTTTAAAGACTCTTTAATTCAGGGCTTTAAGAGGAAGCTATTGTGTCAAGCCCTCATTTACCATTTCAATGAAGGGAGTGTATCACTAGGAAGAGCCCAAGCCTCACCTTAAAGTTGTTAAGGGGCTAACAGCTTGCCTTGCCTCTTTAATTCCACAAATTGACAATACTTGTTTTCTAGGTTGGAAACAAACTGTTTTAGTTATGAAGCTTCTCACTCTATCAAGTAAGTTAACCTCACTAGTTTTCAAAATTCTTAAAATCTAATCCTTTCTGTAATCATTTTAAAAATCAAAGACATTTATAGTTTGAAAAGACCACTTAGGACCTAGAATACATACAATCATCTAAGTTAAATGCAGAGTACAGAGAAACTACAGAGAAAACCCAAATTACCAATGTTTTTAAAAATTATTTTTGTGTCTTAAAGTGGTCAGGGTCTAAGACACATTATTATTTGATTAAAATAAAAAGACAAATGCTGTACTGGAGGAAATCAATAGAAGTCCAATACCTGCTATGTAAACACCTTACACATGTTATTTCTACTGCATAGGATATTGTTTAAACCTCTGACTGCTAGCAGTAGTATAGTCATCCGTCTCTTGGTATCCATTGGGGAATGATTCCAGGACCCCCTGCAGATACTAAAATCCAAGGATGTTCAAATCCCTTATATAAAATGGCTTAGTAGTGAGACAAGTTGGGACCTGGGGCCCTTTGCTACAGTGCTTGTACCTGGACAAACATCTCTTCAATAAAATGCTAAGAAACTCAAAGGGACTAAAAATAACTATGTCCATGCCCATATTATGGGAACAAGATGGGGTAAATTATGGACAATAAGACACAAATAACACCAAAAAACCCAACTGCCGCTTTTGAAGAGCCAAGAGGAAAATCAGGATACCATGAGCAAAAATGGGGATACTGTGCACATGCGCCCTGCATATAACATCAACAATGGGGTGGGCGAAACCACATGAGCTATCGCTCTGGCCCAACTCCTGGAAACCAGCTTGCCCCTTTCCCACAGGAGCGAGCAAAGGGAGTTATTTGTTC
Source organism: Phacochoerus africanus (assembly GCF_016906955.1). Lineage (NCBI taxonomy): Eukaryota > Metazoa > Chordata > Mammalia > Artiodactyla > Suidae > Phacochoerus > Phacochoerus africanus. Next base: position 239,341,699 of record NC_062544.1, read on the forward strand.
TTGCTCCCTCTGCTGCAGCAGAGCCCCCAAATAAAGCCTTGCCTGAATTTCTTGTCTGGCCTCTTAGTAATTTCTATTCATTAAGGAAGACCAAGAACCCCGATCTGTAATAGTACAGTCAGCCTCTGTATTCCTGGGTTCTAAAACTACAGGTTCCAGAATTACCATCAGGCCCTGACTAGCATCCATGAGGACACACGTTCAATCCCTGGCCTTGCTCAGCTGTTTAAGGATCCGGCATTGCTATGAGCTGTGGTGCAGTCCGAAGACGAAGACGCACCTTGGATCTGGCATTGCTGTGGCTGTGGTGTAAGCTGCAGTTACAGCTCCAATTGGACCCCTAGCTTGGGAACCTCCAGATGCTTCGGGTGTGGTCCTAAAAAGACAACAAACAACAAAAATAAACGGGAGCTAATTAAACTTAAAAGTTTTTGCACAGCAAAGGAAACCCTAAACAAAACAAAAAGACAACCCACAGAACGGGCAGAAAATATTTACAAATGAAGTGACTAACAAGGGATTAATCTCCAAAATACATATACTCACCTGCAGCTCAATACCAAAAAAAAAAAACAAACAACCCCATCAAAAAATGGGCAGAACATCTAAACAGACAATTCTCCAAAGAAGACATATAGATGGCTAAAAAACACATGAAACGATGTTCAATGTCACTGATTATTAGAGAAATGCAAATAAAAACTACTATAAGGTACCACCCTCCACCAGCCAGAACGCTGTCATCAAAAAGTCTACAAACAATAAACACTGGAGAGGGTGTGGAGGAAAGGGATCCCTCTTATACTGCTGGTGGGATTGTAAATTGCTGCAACCACTATGGGAAACAGTATGGAGACCCCTCAAAAAAATAAAAATTGAATTACAATATCATCCAGCAATCCCACTCTTGGGCATCTATCCAGTGAAAGCCATGACTCGAAAAGATGCATGTACCCCAATGCTCACTGCAGCACTATAAACAATAGCCAAGACATGGAAGCAACCTAAATGTGCATCACCAGAGGAGTGGATAAAGAAGATGTGGTACATATACACAACGTATGTATATACAATATTCTCAGCCATAAAAAGGAATGAAATAATGGCATTTGAAGCAACACGGATGGATCTAGAAATTATCATGCTAAGTGAAGTTAGACAGACAGTGAGATACAAACATCATATGCTTATATGTGGAATCTAAAAAAAGGATACAATGAATTTATTTGCAGAAAAGAAAATGACTCACAGACTTTGAAAAACTCATGGTTACCAAAGGAGACAAGTTGTGGTGGGGAGGAATGGGCTGGGAGTTTGGGATGGAAATGTTGTAAAATTAGGTTGTGATAATGGCTGTACAACTATAAAATACAATAAAATTCACTAAATTAAAAAAAATGACAGGTCACCCTGCCCTTGTATACAATACACCCAGGCACAAGCTTCTGATCAATTACTTAAAACTCAAAAATGGCCAACTAACTAGTTGTGAGCAAACTGTGTAACAATGAGTCAGAGTGGCAAATTGCCCTTGTGGAGTTGTGGTTTCATGATTTAATTTGTGCCATTACTTCTGGTTATTTCTTAATGCCCAGGTTATGAGATATCAGCACCAAAGCTTTGTCTGAACTTATGTGCTACTACTGTTAGCACACCTGTTACAAATTACTACCACACCAAAACTCCTTACTTTGTTCCTAAATATTTTGTGTGATATTTGTCAGAAATGGAAATAGGGGAGTTCCCTGCTGGCCTAGTGGTTAAGAACTCAGTGTTGTCACTGCTGTGGCTCAGGTTTGAACCCTGGCTGGAGAACTTCCGCATGCACGCACAGCTAAAAGAAAAAGAAAAGAAAAACAAAGAAAGGGAAATAAGAGAGCTTTGTTACAGATTCACTTGTACAGTAGATATGGATGGAATTCAATGACCATGCAATTTACTGTTGTTATTATTTGTTTTGTTTAGTTTTGGGGAGTTTTTTTTAGCCATACTCGCTGCAAGTGGAAGTTCTCAGGCCAGGGATCAAACTCGCATCACAGCAGCAACCCATGTTGCTGCACTGACAAGGCCAGATCCCTAATCCACTGAGCCACAAAAGAACTCTACTATGCAAATTAAATATCAATCCCAAACTATCAAAACATTTTAACAACAAATAGTATGATGACACATTGGAAATAAACATGACACCTTACAGTCCATAAGAGCAAAATTTGTTAACTGTGAAATCTTGAAGTTACAGTATTTTAACACAATGCATATTCGAATGCTAAGGGGGGAAACACCTCATTCACCAGCTTTAAAAATAATAATAATAATAATGAAATGGTGTATCAGGATTAGATCCACAACAGCAGCTTTGTGAGACTTCCTTATCAAAGTAATCCTCTGAACAATCTGTGTTTAACCAGGATCTTGGCCAACTAAAGAAGGCGTTAAATCAAGTCCTCTTGGCTTGACAGAACAAAAAAATATGACAACTACAATATCTTAGCACTGTGCAGTAGGCAAAGGAGACAGAGATCACAGAATGCTGTTCTGTAAACTGCTAAAATTAACTATAGTACAAATGGAACAGATGCTTTAAATTTTCATGTACTTATTTTTGATCCATAATCCATGTAGATCAGATTGCATGGGCATACTAATGGTGCCCCTTCTTCTGATAAGAAAAAACTCAGGAATTTTTCTGTAAACATTAAAAAAAAAAAAAACTGTTCAAACTTTATCATACGTTTAATGCTGCAATGCATTATGCAATGCATAACCTTTGTTACAAAATGAAAGAATATCTCCTCTACTAATGAGAAGTTAACTTTAGAGAGTGCTCTATACCCTTTTCCTCTTCATGCTTCCTCAAAATAAAAAATCCCCAACACATTGTTCCTTTCTATACATACAAGGTAACTTCTAGCACTTTTAATGCAGAAAAAAATGCATCAGGTTTTTTTCCCCAACCCCAACCCCTCCAACCAAAGCACTAATGTGGAAACTGAAAGAGTTTATATCCTTTGCCTCAAGGAAAGAATGGGATGAAAACAGCACAACACCAAACACATAATAATCTGTTTCTACTACAAATTTCCACCTAACTTAAAAATGAAGTAAGCAATACCACCAATTCCACCAATATTTCTTTTCTTGAAACTATCATTTTGGAAAGTAAAGGAATAATTATTATAAATGAGGTGACAATATTTTGCAACATTTGGGCAATTCTTTCAAAAGGTATTCTACCAATGGAGATCATAGTTTGGCAAAGAAATGCATAATGTGCTTATTTTTTTAATCTAAATTCCAACCATCAGCGATAACTTATTCAATAAAAAAGACAGCATTTATTTTCATGTCAGTGGTTATATCTAAGTGGAATCTACAAAATAAACTCAAGAATGTTTGGTATTCAATTGCATACTTATACGACATGAATTCATCCTTCTATGTGTCATTTTTATACTTCAAAACAGTGACTAGATTCTTTAAAGAGAGACAATAACTACAAGGAAGCTATTTTAAAAGCAAGCTTCTTATTTCTCCAACATCACTGAATAAAAACAAAACAATTACTGAGATGATAAAGTTATTAAAACTGTAACTGTTTACATATTTGTTTTTTGGCCACACTCATAGCACATGAAAGTTCCTGGCCCAGGGATTAAACCCAAGTCACAGCAGTGACAATGCTGAGTCCTTAACCAGGGAACTCCTAAATGTTCTAACTAAATATTACTGTTGTGCCCTAACTGTAAATAAGTAAATTAAAATAAATTATAATTTTATTTTCATATGACATAGGTACATATAGTATAACTGTATTACTTATATATTTATATTGTTTAACATATAGTTATATACATTTATTTAAATACACACCATATATTAAATTATCTAGATTAACTAGATATACCTAGATGATACTGTAACCATAATATCATAAGATCAAAACTAACCTATTTAAGTGATTTTTAGCAAAGAGGTATGAGAACACATTACGCTAATCAGAGAGATACAAAGTTATAGTATATAATGCTCTGTATCACATCCGAGCACATCAATTATGAACTGTCCCTTTTTGTGGATGCAAAAAAGACAATGTGGTACACAACTTATGCATACCCTTAGGGTCTTGTAAATGCCATGGATAATACACACATACCTTAACAAAGCACACCTTTGAATATTACATCTTTCAAAACAGTTTACGATAGAGTACAGGATTAGCATATTTTTAACTGGGCTCTCTCTAGCTGTCTGTTAAAGTTATTTGATAACTACACGACATATAGGCAATCAACTTTAGAAAGAGCTCAGGGCTTCAACAGCCATGAGTTTAAGTCCCAGACTTTCTACTAACTGGGTCTCTTTTCTAACCTTCCTAAGCCTTTTCCCTCATCAAAAAAGCCTTTTCTCTCAACAAAAAAAAGAACAAAAATTCATAATTTCCCTTTCTCGTAGAATTGTTTTAAGAGCCAAAGTGAGATAGTATATATAAGCATTACATAAAGGATAAAGCTCTATGCAAATATATAGCATTTTCTTAAAGTTTCTCACTGAAATATTAAATAACACCATAGCTACTAGGTTTTTTTTGGTGGTTTTTTGGTTTTTTGTTTTTTTTTTTTGTCTTTTTGCCATTTCTTGGGCCGCTCCCGCGGCATATGGAGGTTCCCAGGCTAGGGGTTGAATCAGAGCTGTAGCTGCCAGCCTACGCCAGAGCCACAGCAACGCCGATCCGAGGCGAGTCTGCAACCTATACCACAGCTCACTGCAACGCTGGATCCTTAACCCACTGAGCAAGGCCAGGGATCGAATCCACAACCTCATGGTTCTTAATTGGATTTGTTAACCACTGAGCCACGACAGGAACTCCTCGATCAGGTTTTAAACGTTTCAATTTTTTTCTAAAGCATTGTATAGCATCCTGAATACAACTAGTATTTAGTTAATGTTTGCTGAAAGAGTTAGGAATGCTTTCCTAACCTCTGTTTTGCTTTTTGATACATGTGGGGGGGCACTGTCTTTGGTTTATACCAAGTAGAATCCACATTTCACCATAAGCAGCAGAAATGATTTGCCAAGCAGCCATTATCAATTCTGTTCAGAAGACACCTACTCATGAGTTGGCTGTGTATTGCAGTACACTTAACTGGTGCTTCACAATTACTTGAATTGCCACACTGTACCTAAATAGAGAATGCACCTGTACTCTCAGCAGTAACTACAAATAAATGGAAATAAATTAACCCAATACATTTCTTCACTATGCAAAAAAATTACTAACTCTTACCTGTGAATATTAGAATATCCACAGGAATAAAATCCTAGAAGTGAATTATTATTTAGGAATTACCTCCAAAGACAGTAAAATCTGAATTACAACATTATAGCATAAACAAAATAAGTCTTCATAATTTCTATTTTTTGTCTGCCCTCTACCTACAGTTTACAAAATGAAACAGTGTCATTTAAAAACCCATAATTTGGAGTTTCTGTTGTGGCTCAGCAGGTTAAGAACCCAACAGAGTGTCTGTGAGGATTTGGGTTGGATCCCTGGCCTCACCCAATGGGTTAAGGATCTGGCGTTGCTGTGAGCTGTGCCATTGGTAACAGACGCGGCTCAGTTCCCACATTGCTGTGGCTGTGGTGTAGGCGGGCAGCTGCAGCTCCCATTTCAACCCCTAGCGGGAGAACTTCCATATGCCACAGGTCTTAAAAAGTCCTTAAAAAAAAAAAGAAAAAGAAAGAAAGAAACGAAAGAAAGAAAAGAAAAAAAAGAACCCTAACTCAAATCAATACAGTTCATTTTCTCTTCATTTTCTGTAAGGTAATATTTAGTCCTCCCAGAACTACAAGCTGTCAATATTCTTAAGGAGTGGGTTTCATCCTCTTTCATATTAAATGTATTTCCTGTATATCATGTCTGAAATTGCAATCACCTACTCCTAAAGTGATATATTTTAAATCTCTATTTCAATGCTTATAAGATGGAAGCACTGAGAGTACTGTTTACAAAGTGCACAAAACTTTGAAAAAGACCCCATTATTCTCAAAACAATTCCTATTCACATCTCAAATTAATAGAAGCTTCTTTATGGAACTGATATTCCTACAATTTTAGGGAAAGTTTAGAAGCAATTTAAGAAGACTTGTACAAAAATTTTTAACTAAGCAAATTCAAAATACAAACAGTTTCACAATTAATGTGTATAGCAAAAAAAATGTTTTAAATCATGACTTTAAATCTTAAGGAATTATTTCAGAAAGGAAAGCCTCAGAAAATCAAAGTGTATATTCGATTCCCAAAGCTGGTTTCTTCAATACCAAGAATAATGAACTCTGAATTGCATTAATTTATTTTCAAACCTGTAGCTTACATTAACTTTTTAATTAAATTTAAATCATTTCAAACTGTAATATTTTTACAAGAATTTCTCCATGCCCTCTGAGCCTACAAGCTGAAAGCTTGCACTTTCATATAGTTTGAGAGCTGAGGCAGTTTCTGACAACCTTGGCTTTCCATTTAAAAAAAATGACCATGACCATTACACCAGCAATTACACAACTCACAAAAACAGTGGAGTAAGAGAATGTATATGAAATGACAACTTAGTATGTTACTGCACAGGATATTACAGAAGTCTATTCATTCACGAACACATCCAGACAATAAACATTTACTGAGCGACCTGCTAACAGCCACTGCCCATGAGAAGTAGTTCACTATCTAAAGAGCAATGATAAAACATGCAATCAGACAAATTTTACAGCATAATTATGTAATATATATATAAATGTTTGGGTTTTTTTTTTTTTCTTTTTGTTTTGTTGTTGTTGTTGTTGTTGCTATTTCTTGGGCCGCTCCCGTGGCATATGGAGGTTCCCAGGTTAGGGGCTGAATTGGAGCTGTAGCCACCGGCCCACGCCAGAGCCACAGCAACGCAGGATCCGAGCCGCGTCTGCAACCTACACCACAGCTCATGGCAACGCCGGATCGTTAACCCACTGAGCAAGGGCAGGGACGGAACCCGCAACCTCATGGTTCCTAGTCGGATTCGTTAACCACTGCGCCACGACGGGAACTCCTATAAATGTGTTTGTTGATTTAATATAACATATAGTATAGAGAGATAAATTTCTCTGACCAATTCATTCTGTGACATACATTATCTAGAACCCTGATAACTAGAGTAGGGTCCATGAACCAGAAATGTCATCACCCAGGAGCTAGTCAGTCAGTCCCAAGAAAATCTACTGAATCCGAATCTGCATTTTAACAAGATCTCCAGGTAATCCCAATGCACATTTAAATTATGAGAAGCATTTATCTAGAACATAATTACAATGATTATGTTGAAATGTTTCTTTTTAGTTTTTAATGTAGTTCCTAGAAAATTTTAAATTACATATGTGGCTCACATTACACTTCTATTGAAAAGTGCTGGCCTAAATCCTACTCATTTTTTCAAGGCCTAATTCAAACATGTCTGCCTCATGAAGTTTACCCCAAGAACTACAAGTCGACTTGGTTTCTGTCTCCCTGAACACTCATAATATTTTCATTCACATTTCCAAAGAACCCAAACAATTTTACCTCCTTAGCAAGTGTATCTGTTACAGCTCCTTAACTCCAAGATAAGCAAACTTAGAAAATAAACTATATCTAACTATAAGTTTTCATCCACCTTGGAGAGTGCATGTACTAAGGCGATGCTTGCTATCTGCCAAATGAGAGGTGAATTTCTCAATTATTACACTATCTATCCCTCTCAATGACTTACACTTCTTTTACAAATGTCCAGGATTATTTTTAGGCAGAGAGAGTGCCAGTGAGCTGTATATGTATAATAGAAGCAAGCAAATCTAAAACTATCTAATACATGCTGTCAATACACTTAAATCCATTTTAAGTAAGTAAAAACTCGACAAGCTTCTAAAGGTTTTGCTTTTTAAAAATGACGTTAGCTTTAAAAGTGTTTTGGGAAGATTTCAAAAGTAGCAGACTTTTCCAGAGATTAACGACACTCTGTGACTAAAGTCTGCCAAAAAATTGCTGGACGGAGTTCCCGTCGTGGCTCAGCGGGACAAATCCAACTAGGAACCATGAGGTTGAGGGTTCGATCCCTGGCCTTGCTCAGTGGGTTAAGGATCCGGCGTTGCCATGAGCTGTGGTGTAGGTCGCAGACGTGGCTTGGATCCCACGTTGCTGTGGCTCTGATGTAGGCCGGTGGCTACAGCTCCGATTCAACCCCTAGCCTGGAAACCTCCATATGCCGCGGGAGCGGCCCCCAAAAATGGCAAAAAGACAAAAAAAAAGAAAAAAAATTTGCTGGAGGTCCTCACCACAACCCCCAGTATAAATCAGGTAAGCATGAAAAGGCCTGGGCGGAGCAAGAGCGATGTCCTACATCGCAACCCAAGCTCTGAAATAGAGCTGTAGGGAAAGTGGTAGGAAGGGAAAAAACTTGTGTGAAAGAGACGAAAGATAGAAACTACTGGAACGTAAAATGAGAAATAAAAACTAGGACAAAAAATACCTCAATTATGTGTGAGGGATCCTCCCTAGGTGTATTTCTCAACCTCTGAACCCTCGGGCAAAGGTCGGGTTAGCAATTTCAAGTGGTCTTTTCTTCAAGTATTCAGGTGCCTCAGATCTCCATACGCTAAACTTCTCTCCTAACCAGCCTAATGTAACTCTTCGGAGGCAGGAACTCCGGCCAAACCAAGCCCTGAAGCCACATATCTCCAACATGTTTTGGAAAGCGGTGGACGAAAATGGAAGGCTGAAGTGAGGCCCAGCTCCTGGACGACACTCCCCTCCCTACGAGTCCAGCCTGAGACCCCTGGGCAGGACAGGACTGCCAGAGGGGACCCGGCGGGCAGAGGGGGCGGGGCAGGGCGCCGGACTCGCAGGACTGGTCTTCCCGTTCCATACCGGCGCCTGCTGGTTCCTCGGGACCGGCAAAGTGGTGACAAGGAAGAATAGAGGGGCAGTGCGAACCAGCCCGGGGCTTTCACTCACCAGCCGTCGCCGCTCGACGTTGGCGGTGGCGGGACCTCTTCTCCTTCCGCCATTGCTATTGACGTCCACGTCACTTTGCCGAAAAGTGGACCCGGCGCCGAGACCGACTGAAACCCAATGTCGCAAAAGGGCCTCGGAAGTCTGGGACTGAGCTTCTGGATGAGGGAAAGGAAGACTGGAGGAACTCAACGTCACGACGTCCCGAGGGCGAAAGGCAGCTTGGAGGAGGAGACTCGGTGAGGCGCTGCTCCGCCAAAGACTACGTGTCCCAGGATGCCGCAGGGCCTGGACCGTGCGCAGTGGGCGGGGCTTGGTGAGGGCCTGCGCCCCAGTAGGAGGCCTTGTGAGCGTCGCTTCTTGGCGTCCACTTAGCGTCTTCATTCCGTCTTGGCGTCCTACTTGAAGTCAGATTTGAGAGGCCTAGAGAGTGGGGAGAGGAGGCGAGGTGAGAAGTCCACAGGGACGGTGGAGAGAGGAGAGTCATATATGAACTATTTCCTAGATTAACAGTTGTGTTTGAGAGAGTGGGATGTGAGGAAAAGTCACAACCACCCCTCTTTGTGGGGCACGGTCACACGTACAAATGGTGACCACATACTTGCTGTCTGAATAGAAGTCGTATTAAAAAAAAAAAAAAAAAGCGCTAAACAGTAAAGGAAATCTGCTCCAGCCGCCCACCTTTGTAAACATACCTTTCTAATATGGAAGATCAAGTCCAAATTTAGAATTCCGGAACTCTGTGGAGTTGCAGGCAGGGATCACTGCCACGTTTCTTCTCTTCCCGCGCCACTTCCCCCTTCACTCCAAATGGGAGGACACCACGGCCTCCACATCCAAGCTCAGTCCACACCATCACCACCAAAGCACCAGCTTTTTGTTTCCTCTTGACCACCCCTGGGCCTAACAGTAGACATGAGTTCAGGAGGTTGGACCTAGGGAGATGCTTTTGCAAATCCTGGACCCAATGCTCTTGAAATAGAGCCACATGTATCAATATAGATAATCTGGAAAATATGTTAAAAGAACAGAACAGACTGCAGAAGGGCAGATAAAGTACAGTGTCATATTGGGTGTTAAAAATAGGCAACATGGGAGTTCCTACTGTGGCTCAGTGGTAACCAACCCCACTGGTATCCATGAGGAAGTGAGTTCAATCCCTGGCCTTGCTCAGCGGATTAAGGATCTGGTGCTGCCATGAGCTGTGGTGTAGGTGGTAGACATGGCTCGGACCTGGTGTTGCTGTGGCTGTGGTGTAGGCCAGAGGCTACAGCTCGTATTGGCCCCTAGCCTGGGAATTTCCACATGCCTGGGGTGTAGCCCTTAAAAAAAAAAAAAAAAAAAAGGGGCAGCACAATGTATTTATTAATAGATGCATATATGCTTTTTAGAAATGCACCAGAATGATATATTAGAAAAATCAGAAGGGCAGTTCTCAAGGATAAACACAGCCAGACATTAGTTAAAGCAGCAAAAACAGTTTGACAGTAGGGGAAAGGACTGAGCTCCATCCTGATTTGTTCAGAGATGATTAGGGGTTTTAAAGGGAGAATGAGCCAGCAGGGAGATCGGGACTCATTAGAGTTACACAAGTGAAAAATGACAAAGCCTTGGTCAGTGTAATTGTGTCTAGGCCAGCTGTATCTGCTAGCTGGCAATTTTTGAGTTTAGGATTCTTCCCTCCCACAGAAACTGGGAGGCAGAGATCCTGTCCTTCCTGATGATTGAATACATTTCAAAGGAATAGCTCTCAGGTCCTTGAGAAGGACACTTCTAAGTTCAAGATACATATTCACAATTGCAAGCTCTTTCTAGTAAACACGCCAGGAGAGGTCAGTATTTTTCATCAGGTGTTGGCTAGGTCAAACAGTAAATTCTCCAAGCAGACAATGAGCTTTCTCAATCAGGTCTTTAATGAGATTCAGTAGGGACTAGGGTCATCTTAGGGACACAGCCTTAAGTTGCTAAAAACCATGCTAGAATTTGATCAAGTCTCAGTGCACGGGTTCGGACAGAGTTGTTATGTGCTGGAAAGTTCTGCAGTTCTCACAGTTACATCTGTGGGAAGGGAGGAAATAGCTTCAATTACGTTTTTAATATTGTGTTTCTAAAGAGCTGAGAAGTGGCTATGTATGTTCAGTATTTATAGAGTCAACACTTTGGAATCTAAAATGTTTCATAATTTTAAAAACTATTTGACTAAATAAGCACAAAGCATAGTACAGCTCTTTCATTTACAACCAAAAGTATGTTCATTCTCTTCCAAAGGGGAGATAATACAGAGCCACATTATCACACCCACTTCTGAGCCCAGGATCTCTGCATGATGTTCAAGCCCTCTCCGGGGAAAATTTCTTTTAACATGGAATGAGAGTTTAGATGACAGCTTCAAAAAGAATAAAAGGCATGAATCTAGGTCACATTACCATCCTGATATTCAGGACCTCTGCTGGATCCCTTCAGTTGCTGTCAGTGGGTTTTCAGAAGCTTTTCTAAAATGGTTTTTAAAACTATTAAGTGAGGAGTTCCCATCGTGGCGCAGCAGAAACAAATCCAACTAGGAACCATGAGGTTTTGAGTTCGATCCCTGGCCTCGCTCAGTGGGTTAAGGATCCAGCGTTGCCATGAGCTGTGGTGTAGGTTCCAGATTTGGCTCGGATCTGGCGTTGCTGTGGCTGTGGAGTAGGCCTGTGGCTACAGCTCCGATTAGACCCCTAGCCTGGGAACCTCCATATGCCGCGGGTGCAGCCCTGAAAAAGACAAAAAGACAAAAAAACAAAAACAAACTATTAAGTCAGTGACATGACAAGCAGTTGTTCATTGGTTAAGGTGATTCTAACCCTCAATTGTAATTCATTCAGAGTGTAATTAAACCACTGACTGCTTTATACTCCATGTGGTAAAAATATTATTCCATTAAAAATATATTACTTGACATTTTCAAGCAGTTCTTCCTTTTCCAGAAGTAAAGTAGAACCTTCCGACTTTCATTCTCTTTAGTAGGGACAGGGTCAGCTCCATATGGCTTGCAACCTGTGGAACAACACAAGATGCCGTGCTTAAAAAGGGCCCTGAACTTGGTTTAGTGCTCTGCTATTGCTGTCTTGAAATTTCTTAGTAATTTTGGAACAGCCCCTCATTTTTTTTGCACAACCCCCCCCCACAAATTATGTAGCCATTCTTAGATAGGGTCACTCTGAAATTGATATATACCCCTTAGGGACAAGATTTCAATTGAAATTGTTTAGTGATGATATCTTCTGGAGTATTTATATCATTTGTTCCTTACACATCAAACCATTCTATGTCATACTGAATATTCACTCTGAAGTCATGATATTCACCAAGATGACATCCTCCTTCTCCAGTGGGAATTCGAGGAATCTGGTTGTTAGGTGAAGTCCTCAAAACTCGGTATGAGGTGCCTCTTTTTTTTTAATTTTTATTATTTTTATTTATTTATTTTTTCCTCCGTACAGCATGGGGACCAAGTTACACATAGATGTATACATACTTTTTCCTCTCGTTGTGTTTTTTGGTTTTGTTTGTTTGTTTGTTTTGGTCTTTTGTCTTTTCAGGGTCGCACTTGCAGCATATGGAAGTTCCCAGGCTAGAGGATGAATCGGAGCTACAGCTGCCAGTCTACACCACAGCCACAGCAACGCAGGATCCAGAACCCACTGAGCAAGGCCAGGGATCAAACCTGCATCCTCATGGATCCTAGTTGGATTCATTAACCACTGAACCACAATGGGAACTCCTGGTTCCTCTTTCTTGAACAGGTTCCACTGGCTAACTCTGCAGTGTTTGCTTATGTTTTGCTTGTTGACATCGTAGTTACTGCAGATCTCAATGGTACTTGAGTCCTGATAAGCCCTTTCTCCTTTTTCTCTTCCTCTGGATAGGGGTCATCCACTCCGCCCCTTCACCTTGCCTTGTTCTCTGAAAGGACAAACACCATACCAGTTTGTTGATCTCCAGGCTACTGAATTAGTGCAGACCCCCTGATTGATGAGTTTCCTGATAAGTCCTTCTTGTTTGTCCACATTTTCCCCAACACGCCTCAATTCCTGAGATGACAAGGATATTACACATTATTTCTAACTGCTTACAAGTTTTTATGGGTGTAACTTTCTGAGTATTTCTGTGCTTTAAAAAAAATTTTAAAGTCGTGCCATTTACCTGGATTGTTATGAGTTTAAAAATAATATAAGCATGGGATTACAAGTGAATTTGTTAAATTCTATTAGTGAATCCCTGCTTTTTAAAAAAAGAAAACACTTGGGAGTCCCCTGGTGGCTCAGTGGGTTAAGGATCTGGCATTGTCAGTGCTGTGGCTCTGGTTACTGCCATGGCACAGGTTTGATCCCTGGCCTGGGAAGTTGTGCATGCCACAGGTACAACCAAAAAATAAAAAAATAATTTAAAAAGTGCTAAAGAAGATTTCATTATGAAATCATCTCCCTGTATGTTTTTACATTACTTTTTTCTTCTAGTTATAAGATTTTTATTAATGATACTAGGAGCTCTCTCTGCTTTTATGTATCCTTATATCTTTCTGGAGCAGGAGGAGTCAGAATCTTTTTTTTTCCATAGACCTAGTGCTGTGCTAAGGTGATGCTAATAGTGGTGACCATCTGGATCTGTGCACAATGCAGCCATTCCAAGATGTGTCTTCAAGAAGGTACATCCTATCATTTACATATGATGGGTTATATGCCTGCACTTCTGCAGTTATTTTTATTCCCACGCCTAAATAGGGAGGTGTAGTATTATTTCATGTTATCTTGGATAAAATCAAATTGCATTTTTATAAAGGGAAAATTAAAGTTTCTTGGTTTTGTTTTTGTTTTAGGCTGCACCCATGGTATATGGAAGTTCCTGGGCCAAAGATCAAAACCGAGCCGCATTTGCAGCCTACACCACATCTGTGGCAATGCTGGATCCTTAATCCACTGAGCCAGGGGGAGGACAGAACCAGCAATGTCACAGAGAAAAGCCAGCTCATTAACCCACTGTGCCACAGTGGGAACTCCCAAAGTTTCTTGGTTGTTGGTGTTTTTGTTTTTAATATAGGTCTGCACACACAGCACATGGAGATTCCCAGGCTAGGGGTCGAAACAGAGCTACCGCTGCCAGTCTATGCCACAGCCACAGCAACACCAGATCCAAGCTGCATCTGCGACCTACACCATAGCCCCACCCAGATGTTTAACCCACGGGTGGGGCCAGGGATCGAACCTGCCACCTCCTGGATACCGAGCCACAATGGGACCTCCAGTTTCTTTTGTTTTGTTTTTTATTTATGTATTTTTAATCTTGGCATTCCTTTATTACCCTTTTTTATTTCATTTATTTTTTTATTTTTTATTTATTTATTTTTTTGTCTTTTCCAGGGCCACACCTGCAGCACATGGAGGTTCCCAGGTTAGGGGTTTAATCTGCCAGCCTACACCAGAGTCACAGCAACGCAGGATCCGAGCCACGTCTGCAACTTACACCACAGCTCACGGCAACGCCAGATCCTTAACCCACTGAGCAAGGCCAGGGATCAAACCCACAACATTATGGTTCCTAGTCGGATTTGTTAACCACTGAGCAACGACGGGAACTCCTATTACCCTTTTTTTTTTGTCTTTTTGCTTTTTCTTGGGCCGCTCCCGCGGCATATGGAGGTTCCCAGGCTAGGCATCTAATGGAAGCTGTAGCCACCAGCCTATGCCAGAGCCACAGCAACGCAGGATCCGAGCCGCGTCTGCGGCCTACACCGCAGCTCACGGGCAATGCCAGATCCTTATCCCCCTGAACAAGGGCAGGGACCGAACCCGCAACCTCATGGTTCCTAGTCGGATTCATTAACCACTGCGCCACGACAGGAACTCCTATTACCCTTTTTTTTTAAAGATTTTTATTTTTTTCTATTATAGTTGATTTAGTTTCTTGGTTTTGAATTAAACTAAAAAGGTATTTTTCATCTATTATTTGGTATTCTGTGACATATAATTATGCCACATATAAACTTAAATCATATTTTAACAGAGTCTGTTAATAAATATTTGTTAAATGAACTGAAGAATTTTTAAAAGTATTGTGGAATGGATGAAGTTATTCATCTATATAGAAATGGCTGGCTGGGATTGGGGGCAGATAGGGATTGTGACTTATCTGTATAGTCAATTATTGTGTTAGGGTAGTAGTATTTATTTCCTTTTTCATTATAATATTATAATAGCATTTATATAAAATAAAGAGAAGTGGTCATAGCTCTTTTTCTTTTATTCCTATCAAGCAATCTGTTCCTTTCATACATTCTTAGATGAAGACTTAATAAGGTGTATTAATCTATTGATACATTAAAGATTATTCCAAGCTCGGTGTTCCCAAACAAATAAGCATTTATTTATTACAGTTTCTGTGGGTCAGGGATTTAGAAGCAGCTTAGCTGGATGTTCTAGCTCAGGCCTTTTGAGGTTGTAGTCAACATATTGTCCAGGCTTGCAGTCATGCAGTCATCTTAAGGCTTCACTGGGGCTGGAGGTGCTGCTCCCACAGTGGCTTACTCACTCTCCTGACAAGTTGGTGTTGGCTGTTGGCAGGATGCCTATGGTGCTCTGCAAATGAGACTTTCTGTGGGCTACTTGAATGTCCTTTGAACATGGAGGCTGGCTTCCCCTAGAGTAAGAGTTCAAGAGAGATCAAGATCAAAGCCACAATATTTTTATGACCTAGCTTCAAAAGTCACACTCCATCATTTCTGCAATACCCTCTTAGTTACACAGGTCAGCCCTATTCAGCATGGACGGGAACTACAAAACGGCTTGAATACCCAAAGGCAAGAACCACCGAGGGCCATTTAGCGGCTGACTGCCACTTGAGGTAATATTAAATCCTGCACATTCTTCCTTGTCCAATCAACTTGCCCCTGAGATTCCTGTTCATATCATCTTAGCTCTCCTCATGTCCTTCCTCCTTTGAACTTGTAAAGAACTAGTGGCAGGTCCTCTCATCGGCACTTAGTTATACAGCGTTTAGTAGTCTTTAGCTCCAAGAATGGCAACAATTTTTTTTTGTTTGTTTTTGTTTTTGTTTTGAACTAGAGCCTTGGTTTTTGTTTTTTGGTCTTTTTTTTTTTTCTTTTGCCATTTCTAGGGCTGCTCCTGAGGCATATGGAGGTTCCCAGGCTAGGGGTCTAATCAGAGCTGTAGCTGCCAGCTTACACCAGGGCCACAGCAACTAGGAATCCGAGCCTTGTCTTCGACCTACACCACAGCTCACGGCAACGCTGGATCCTTAACCCACTGAGCAAGGCCAGGGATGGAACCCGCAACCTCATGGTTCCTAGTCGGATTCGTCAACCACTGAGCCACAAGGGAAACTCCCAATTTTTAAGTACTTTTGTAGTCTTCATTATACCAAATGCAAGGTCGAAAGTGTAGATGGTGCCCAAAAGCTCTTGTTGAATAACAAAAGATTGATTTTTGTTTCTTCAGATGTCGTATGAGAGTTTCAGCATTCCAAACTTTCCCAGGCATTTTTCTTATCTTACAAGGACAAATGTTTTCACAATTATCAAAATTACTTTAGTCATCTGTAACTTTAAAATCCCATCAGGACCAGCATTCCAAGACTCTTTAAACTACTGAAGCCTAACATTTAATTTAATGACGTCCAAAACAAAGTTAATTTCCATTCACAGATGACAAGTGAACAGTGGGAAGCAATTTCAACATCTGCTTTTAATTCATTTAAAAGTGTTGAGCAAACAGTGATAAAAAGAGCTGGAAATTCTAATATTTCTCCATTATCCTTCTAGTAGTTGTCTTTGCTAATTGAAGTTGACCCTTAATAGGTTATATAGATGGACCCAAAGTAAACATTTGGATAGAGATTGACCCATTCTTGGGTTTCAGATGGTTAGGCTTTAGTGTGGGAGCCTATTTCACTCTTTGTCATTCCAAATTCATTCCCAGCTGTTCCAGACAAAAGGCTCTTATTAGGGTTGAGTCACTGCTGGTTGGAATCAGAGATAGTAAACAATATGTTAGCTGGAACTAGCCTTTGTTTTAAAAATGTAACTTCTTGTTTTTTGTGAATTCACACACACACACAATCTGTAAACAGTATCCTTAGACAATGGCTAAGCTATTCTTTATGTATAATCTGTCTCCCTTCACCTCATACATTTATACTCACCCTTCCTTTTAGGCATATCTTTCCAAATGGAATAGTAAGCAAGTAACTATCTAAGGCAATTGGATAGAATTACATGATACATGCTTTTAATGTTATGTGTAAAAAATACAGGTATGTATTTCAATTTCTATGAAAATATGTTATTTACAGGCTGATTTCTCTAATACCCATGCTAAATTATGCAGCTTATCACTGTCACTTCTGCATTCCAAATTCACATATGAAGAATAAAAAAATCAAATAAAAAGAATTCTTAGGATGTAATGAGTATGAAAATGACTACAGAAACAAAAACACCTTAAAAATTTAGATAAAGAATTTCTTTATAATTTTGCTCATACTTTTTAAAGGATAATATCAACTACTTTTCTGTGGTTAATTCCAACCTGTTACCTGCTAATTCCTAAATCTGTATTTCCAACCCTGGCCTTTTATACAGTGTATTTATAAATCTAGCCACCTACTGTGAGCTTGCACTTGGATGGCCCACAACATGCCAAATTGAGTATTTCTAAAACCGAACTCATTATATCTTCCTTCTTCCCAGTCTGTACCATTTCTGTAGAGGTAAATAATCTTATTATATATCTAGTCATCTAAGCCAGAAACTTGAGAATTATTCTGGCTTCTTCTTTTTTTAATTATTATTATTATTATTTTTAATGGCTACACCTGCAGCATATGGAAGTTCCAGGCCAGGAGTGAATCCCAGCCATAGTTATGACCTACTCCACAGCTGCGGGTAACACCAGGCCAGGGATGGAACCCACACCTCCACAGTGACCTAAGCCCCGAAGTCAGATTCTTAACTGTGCCACAGTGGGAACTGCTATTCTAGCGTCTTTCCTTCTTTCTTCCCATGGGTCATCATGGCCCTATGCGTATTTTCCTCCCTAAATATTTTTCAGGTTGGGTCCTGCTTCTCCACCCCTGCAGCTTCTCTCCTGCTTTTGCTCCTCCTTTTGTCTTACATGAAGGAATTCCTTAGTTAGTCTCCACCCCCTTCCTCTCTCTTCTCCAGTCAGTCAACACAGCCTCTGCACCAGGGGTTCAAACTGGCAGCCCTCAGGCTAGATTACTTAGCATCTTTTAGTATCTTGTCATTTTTAATCACTTGAATGTCATGTACCATTTTCAGGTCATCTCCTCTAACACTCCTCATCACTTCAGATCAGCCCCAGTTCACACATTTGTTATTTGCTTGGTCCTCGGAGGTATTTAAATGTGTGCCTCTTGCTGCTTATTTCTAAAATGGAAATCTACCTAAAATCTTTTAATTGCTCATTACCCCCTATAAAGAATGTCCAAATTCCTTATCATGAATACTCTCAGATTCTCAAGCACTTTTTCTTCTTCCCTTTTAACATACGCTCAGCCATGCTATATTTACAGGCCCCAGATATGCCCTGCTGCTCTGTGGCTTTATGTCTTAGTTAAAACTTATTTCCTCTGCTTTGTTACATTCTAACTTCCTTCAACTGGTTACACCTAGCCCTATGGCTTGAGCAACATTTTCTTTGTAACTCCCGTCTCAAGCAAAATTATTCATTCTTGTCTTTTGCTACCACTTCCCCTTAAATATACTTCAGAATTATATGCTTATATATTTATTTTCTCTGCTAGACAAGATATCCTTGGGACCAGCTTAATACGTCTTTACATTTCTAGAACAGTACTTGATAGCTGTAATCTACTGTATAAATACAGGAATGGTTAATATATATATATATATATATATATACACAAACATTATCATTGCAAACTTTTAGAGCATTTGCTATGTACTAGGCATTGTTCTGACCATTTCTGTTAACTCGCCTAATCCTCCCAATAACTCTATGAATAAATATGGATTCTGAATTCAGTTTAGACAAAACAGACAAGTAGTTTTCTATCATGATTTAAGAATCACTTCTTTAGATGTAGCAATTGTCATGTTTGTATTAAATTTAAGTTAATGAAGATGCACAAAAGATGAAGAAAAGGGAGAACATTACTTCAGGGTCCTTATTTATCACAAATAGGTGCAGTTGCTCAATTGGACATTTCTGCTTTTGCTTAATGAAATCCTTCCTGGGAGAAGCAAAGTCTTGTGTCATTATTTTCAACCTAAAGCAAAATAATTTCTCCCTACCAAAAAAAAAAAAATCATTATTTTTTAAATTATTGATTTGTATAAAGCATTTGGAGGAGTTCCTGTCATGGCACAGTGGTTAACAAATCCGACTAGGAACCATGAGGTTGCGGGTTGGATCCCTGGCCTTCCTCAGTGGGTTAAGGATCCCATGTTGCCATGAGCTGTGGTGTAGGTTGCAGATGTGGCTCTGATCCTGTGTTGCCGTGGCTCTGGCGTAGGCTGGTGGCTACAGCTCCCATTAAATGCCTAGCCTGGGAACCTCCATATGCCGTGGGAGCGGCCCTAGAAAAGGCAAAAAGCCAAAAAAAAAAAAAAAGCATTTGGTGATAATCTGTCAGCAGAGACAAAGCCTATATTCACAGATAATGATCATGCTTAAATTTTGTCTAGTCACAGTCTTTACAATGTCTTATGAAGCTCTACATAATCTGCCACCCAGTGTTCCCTCCACTTGGAAAGCTTTTTCCCCAGATATGTGTACGGCTCACTGGGTAGAGGGCGTTCAGGTAGGCAGAGGTAAGGGAAAGAACTTTGGGGAGGGATGATACAATTAGCTGCAGAAAAGCACCAGGCATGTCATTGGTTTGGAGAGTAAGCCAGTGATGGGAGAGATAGCCCAGCTAGGATCTGGTAGGGAATGTAGAGCAATCAGAGGTTCTCAAATAGGACAGGACTGTATGATTCTGGCAGAGCTTTACAGAGATGAACGTGGAATTGAGTTCAAGTTGAACTGAAGGTAGAAGAGATCAGAGACAGGAAGGTCAGTCAGGGGCCAGTAAGATCCTAAACTGGAATATTAGCACCCAGAAGAAAAGTAATAAAAATAAGAAGGATTATGGAAAGAGAAAGATTATGAGACACTGAGTTCCTGATTAGATGTGAGAGAAAAAAGAAGGGGGTATGTGGCCCAGATGATAGTGGCCACAGCAGGAGCAGAGCCCTCAGGAGGAAGATATGGTAGGCATAAAGGTTTGATGGAAATGGGGTGTATTAGGCAGCTGGAAATAAGGCTATGGCCCAGGAAATGGACTAGGTCTAAGGCTACAAATCCTGGAAAATTCTGATTCTGGTTCTTTCTGTAGGATGAGACGTAACCAATCAGGAGACTGAGAATGCCATGGCATTCTCACATGCCTCCATGGGAAGTGCACTGTTTTGGGGTGAGAATTAGGAAATATTCATCGACTTCTAAAACATGCATACTTGGGAGTTCCCATTGTGGCTCAGTGGAAATGAACCCAACTAGTCCCCATGAGGATGTGGGTTTGATCCCTGGCCTTGCTCAGTGCCTTAAGGATCCTGCATTGCCATGGCTGTGGTATAGGCTGGCAGCTGCAGCTCTGGTTAGACTCTTAGCCTGGGAACTTCCATATGTCTCACATGCAGTCCTAAAAAATACATAAATAATTTTTTTAAAATAATAATAAATGCATACCCTTTGAAACATTCTCTGTAGAATTTGTCTTGTAGAGATATTTGCATAATTGAGCAAGAGTATATACAAGGATGCTCATTGATGTGTTGTTTGGCTTGTAATGGCAAAAAATTGAATCAACCTAATTGTCCATCATTGGATAGTACCACTACATGAAGAAATACCATGATGCTGCTAAAACAGAATGAGATAAAGCTATGTATAAGGACACAGAAAGATGTCGATCACATATTAAGCAAAAAAACAAAAGCAAGTTGCGAATGTGTTAATTACATGGGAGGAATCCTTTCACAACATGTATCTCAAATCATCACGATGTACACTTTAAATCTCTTTCAATTTTGCCAATTATATCTCAATAAAGCTGAAAGATTTTTAATTTTGGAAAAACCTCTTAAACAACCCCCCCCCACCACCACTACCAGAATTATTCATTGGTGCATGTTCTGGTTCTACCTGGCCTTAAAAACCTGGGTCCAACACCACTTCTTTGTCCCCTGGGAATTGTGCTAACCCTTTAATTAATTAATCTATTAATTAATTTATGGCCACACCCAAGGCATATGGAAGTTCCTGGGCCAGGGATTGAACCCATGCCTCAGCAGTGACCCAGCTGCTCAGAGACAAAATTCGATCCTCAACCTGCTGTGCCACAGTAGGAACTCTCTCATTTTTATTTTTTTATTTTAAAAAATTTATTTAATTTTTTTGGGCTGTCCTGCAATGTCTGGGCCAGGGATCAGACTTCAACGTTAGTTGCCACCTACATTGGATCCTTTTAACCCACTGTGCTGGACAGGGGATCAAACCTGTGTCCTGGTGCTGCAGAGATACCACTGATCCTGTGGCACCGAAGCAGGAACTCAAGGAATTCCTATTTTTATTTATTCATTTATTTATTTATATCTTCTCTTTTATTTAATTTTTTTATTTATTTGTTGTTTTGTCTTTTTGAGGGCTGTAGCCGTGGTATATGGAGCTTCCCAGGCTAGGGGTCCAATCGGAGGAGCTGTAGCCATCAGCCTTCACCAGAGCCGCAGCACCACAGGATCCAAGCCGAGTCTACGACCTACACCAGAGCTCAGGGCAACGCCGGATCCTTAACCCACTGAGCGAGGCCAGGGATCAAACCCACAACCTCATGGTTCCTAGTCAGATTCGTTAACCACTGAGCCACAATAGGAACTCCAGGAACTCCTATTTTTAAATAAAACAAAAGAGTTGGGGGGAAAAAGCAAGTTACAAAATGGTGTGTCTAGTGGAATTCCACATTTCAAAAAAAGTGAGGTATATATTTGGACATGCATAGAGGAAGATCTAAAAGAATATATGGAATTGTTAACTGTGATAGTTTTGGGTAGGTAGGACTTGGGACATTCACCTTTTGCAACTATAGTTAGGATTTTTTTTCCCACTGAGCATATATTATGTTTGTAATAAGAATAAAAGATTGGAATTTTAGAAATCACTTTCAGACTTTCTTGAGGAAGGCATTCAGTCACTGGTGAAATCATGAAGCAGTCAAAGCAGGGCAGGGAAAC
Organism: Phacochoerus africanus; assembly: GCF_016906955.1. Classification (NCBI taxonomy): domain Eukaryota; kingdom Metazoa; phylum Chordata; class Mammalia; order Artiodactyla; family Suidae; genus Phacochoerus; species Phacochoerus africanus. The sequence goes on from NC_062544.1 coordinate 239,364,021, forward strand.
GGGTGGGGGTGGGGGGACTGAGTGTGCAAAAGCGGTACGTGGTGAGTAGGCATATGCAAGTGAGTGGGTAGGCCAGGCTGGCACCTCTTGAACATGCATTCTAGTCCCCTTTCTTAGCCCCCTCACACTGGCCTCCTCTGTTCCTTGAATAAGCCTTTTAACACATGGCCTTTGCACATGCTGTCTCTGCCCTGAACACACACAGATTCCAATCATGTATAATCCTGCTCTTACTTCACACCTCAGCTTAGTTGTCACTTCCTCAGAGCAGAAATGGGGCAGCCTTTCAGAATACAGCGGGCCCCTTTGTTATGTCTTTAGACACGCTATATGAGATTTGAATGGGGAAACAAGAAACTTAAAATGTGAAATGAGAGGGAGTTCTCTTGTGGGTCCTCGGGTTAAGAACCCAAGTAGTATCCATGAAGATTCAGGTTGGATCCCTGGCCTTGCTCAGTGGGTTGAGGCATTGCAGGCTGGCAGCTGCAGCTCAGATTCGAACCCTGGCCCAGGAACTTACATATGACACAGATGTGGCCCTAAAAAGAGAAAAATAATAAAATAAAATAAAAGGGGAAGGGAGAAGGAAGGCAGAATGTGACGTATGCTTTAATGGTATTCATGTTTTGAAACTCTTCTCCTTGATCTGTATTGTCTTGCCTACCTGCTTCTCCTATTGGTAAATTTACTTGTGGTTCTTACATGTTTTTCATACAGGCAGTAAGAGAATCCTGAAATCATTAGTAGACTGTGAACTCCTTTATATTATTTTGGATAAGTTCCTTTTTGCAGTTATTTACTGAGCACTTCAGTGTCTACCAAGTTCTGTGTGAGACCCTGGGTGGAATGACCTTATCTACCTCCCACCTTTCCTACTTTTACCTCTTCTACTTTCCTATTCAGTGCAAGCTCAGCCCATCCCTGATTTTCAATCTTCTGACCATTGGAATAACCCGAGAAGCTTAAAAACAAAATGAAACACTATGTGGGAATTCACCCCCAAGGGATTCTGACTCCAAGGTTCAAGGTCAGACCCAAGCAGAAAGGTTTTCTAAAAGTTCCTTGAGTGATGCTAATGTCCATTACATTTTCAACAGAAACCCTACTTGGAAATCTGGAGAACACCTGATTTCTTTTTTCTTTTCTTTTTTTGTCTTTTTGCCTCTTCTAGGGCCACACCCGTGGCATATGGAGGTTCCCAGGCTAGGGGTTTAATCAGAGCTGTAGCCACCAGCCTACACCAGAGCCACAGCAACACGGGATCCGAGCCTCATCTGCAACCTACACCACAGCTCACGGCAATGCCAGATCGTTAACCCACTGAGCAAGGCCAGGGATCAAACCTGCAACCTCATGGTTCCTAGTCAGATTCGTTAACCACTGCACCATGACAGGAACTCCTGAGAGCACCTGATTTCTAAAATCAAAGCCTGGCTGGTTCCAAAAGCACTGGTCCCTTAGATGGCGTCAGAATTGCCTTGTTCACAAAGGTAGAGCTGAAGGCAGAAATCATAAAAGGTGACAGCTGAAGCATCACCCTGAATTAAGGCTAATGAGTTTGGATCAGAGCACTCACTTAATAGGAAATAGTTTGATCACTGTACAGCTGGATTAGATGCAGGTGTTCATGGAGGAGAGAGGCAGATTTAATTACCTGTGGGGAACTATACTAACTTTCAGATTCTTTTCTCTGTCATTCATGTGTCTCAAAGACTTTAAGAACAAGCAAGCATTATTTTAGGAGTTTAATGCATGGGGTACCTGAGGTCCTGGAAGGTTTATGCTTTTATTCTTTAGCACATCCAGCTACCAGGACTCCTGACTCCCAAACTCCAGAGGTTATCACTGGTTTTCCTGTCTAAAGCAGGATGTCTGATTCCTAGACCTGGCTCAGCCTCTAATCAGATAGCTGTGGCCTCCTGAAACCACCTCTGCTCACAGGGACTCACTCTCCTCAGGTGGGCTAAGTTGAACTACGTGGTCTATCCAAACTCTTTTCAGCATTAATAAGCGACACTAGGTGGCACTCAAGTAACTCCAATGAAGGGAGGTTGGACAGTGCTGGCCGCTGGGCAGTGGTAGTATCCAAGGATTTGGCAGCAAAAATAAACATGGAAGAACTAAGTTTGGCATCTAAATCTGTGAGATCTTGGAAGAGATTAAAAAGTTTCACTTTGGGAGTATAGGTGGATTTCAGTGACTTCATCACCTGTCAATATAAGGGAATTGGGCTTGCATAAACTTCCTAAGTTGAGGTATAGTCATGACTTACAGACCTAGAGGTGGAGTGTGGTGTGGTGTTAGGCTGTGGGAATGAAGATACATATGTGTAAACACTGGTGGACGACTACAAAGAACTAAAGCCAAAATACTAACAGCAGTGGCATTATGGGTGACATTTGTCATCTGTACACTTTTCTGTATTTCTCAAATTGTGTTTAATAATTTGTTTTTGGGTCTAATTATTTCAAAATTCAAAAGAACAAAAAAGGAAAGAGAAAAGAATGATCAGCAGGTTTCAAAAAAGAAAGTTATTTGTGAATTACCTTGTTTATGGTTTTTAAAAAAAGCTAGTATGATTTCAAAAGGGGATTGTAATATTTCCCTTGGATGTGGAAATCACTTGACTTCAGTCTGAGCCACTGATGGCAAAATAACATCTGAAAAGGAGTTCTCCTGTGGCACAGTGGGTTAAGGAGCCAGCATTGTCATTGAAGTGGTTTGGGTTCCTGCAGTGGCCTGGGTTCTATCCCTGGCCCAGGAACTTCCATGTGCCACGGGCTCGGCCAAAAACAAAAAAAAAATAAATAAAAACACCTGAAAGGGAGTGCCCGTCGTGGTTCAGTGGTAATGAACCCAACTAGTATCCATGAGGACAGGGGTTCGATCACTGGCCTTGCTCAGTGGTTAAGGATCCGGCGTTGCCATGAGCTATGGTGTAGGTCGCAGACATGTCTCCAATCTGGCGTTGCTGTGGCTGTGGCATAGGCCAGCAGCTACAGCTCAGATTCAACCCGTAGCCTGAAAACTTCCACATGTGGTGGATGTGGCCCTTAAAAAGCCAAAAACACCCAAAAAACAAAAAATATATGACAGACCATATTAACATTACAATTATTGGAGATCCCATCATGGTGCATCAGAAACGAACCTGATTAGTAACCAAGAGGTCGTGAGTTTGAACCCTGGTCTCGCTCAGTGGGTTAAGGATTGGGCATTGCCATGAGCTGTGGTGTAGGTTGCAGACGCGGCTTGGATCTGGTGTTGCTGTGGCTGTTGCGTGGGCCGGCAGCTATAGCTCCAATTAGACCCCCAGCCTGGGAACCTCCATATGCCATGGGTACAGCCCTAAAAAGCAAAACCAAACCAAAACAAAACATTACAATTGTCCTAAACATACACAAAAGGAACCCTTAAAATGAGAGCCAGATACAAATAAATTTTAAAATAATTTATCATTCTCTCCTTTAATCAAAATGTACTACTTTAAGTGTGAGATTGCTTTTTCAACTACATTTAAATTTTCAGCCTCATGCTAATTCTACAAAGGTTGGCAGATAGCAAATTGTGACTTTAACACTTTTTTGTTGCCGCTCGTTATTCCTCCTGATATCTCTGACATAAAGAGCACTAGGCTTGGAAAAGATTTAAAGGAAATTTCTAATCCAGCTTTGGCACAACTGAGCAGTATAAACATGATCAGGTTACTTGAGTGTTTTGGGTTTTCATTTTTCCATTTGTAAAGCAAAGCATGGGTGTTCTTACTATCTCTATCACATTGGTTATTATAAGGATAAAATAAGATAATGTATGTGACAGGACTTAAAATTCTATATAGGTGGATTCTTTTGGAAAAAAATGGTAAGATGAAGTTGGGAGTACAAAAGGTTTTCTGAGGGAGTGACACCTATAGAAGAAAAGAGAAACAAGTAGGATTGAGCAAGGGAGTGGTCAGAGTGCACCGCTTTCTCTGCCAGCCTGACAGGCAGCATGGAGCTCTGACGGCCAGTTCAAGGAGTCCATGCTGAATGGGAATGGCCAGTTCCTCGTACCACTCGCTTGCTCAGTCATTGGTTGGGGGACACCCCATGAAGAGAGTGATCTCAGATCCAACACAGAGCAGGTCCAGAAGGAGCTAACAGCTGGAGGCTGCCAACTAACTATACTTCTTTAAGCTGAGTAGCAAGTCCTTTCTTGAAAAGGAGGATGTGAGTGATATATCTCATGTCTGTTACACTGGCCCCTAAAATGACTCTACCTGGAGCCACCACTTGAGGCATTTGTAGGTTATACCTCAAGATTATGAGTTTTAGGGAGTTCTTATTGTGGCTCAGTGGAAACACATCTGACTAGCATCCATGAGGATGCAGGTTCGACCCCTGGCCTTGCTTGGATTAAGGATCCAGCATTGCCAAGAGCTGTGGTGTAGGTTGCAGACGCCGCTTGGATCCTGCGTTGCTGTGGCTGTGATGTAGGCCAGTAACTTTAGCTCTGATTCGACCCCTAACAGGAACCTCCATATGCCTCGGGCATGGTCCTAAAAAGACCAAAAAAAAAAAAAAAAAGATTATGAGTTTTTCTCTGACCACAAACTTCTGTCCTTGGATATTGTTAACTCCCTCTCTGAGCACTGAGCATGCTCCTCCCAGCCCCCATGACCCCTACCCTTCTACTCCTCCCTATCTTGACAGTCACCTCCTTCTGATTTCCTGGCCTCTCTAGCAAGATTCACCAGCTTGGACTCAAGGGTCTGGCATTTTAATATTGCCTTCTCTTGCTCCTCTTGTCTTCTATGTTTGTCGGACTGATTTCCAGTTGAGTCACCCCACAGTCTTCTTTTCTCTGAAACCTGAGTGTCAAATTTTACCGGAAAAATTCATGTAAATCTACTGACTAGCAAACCACAATTCAGTGACAGCCAATTTCATCAGCACGTTTACTGCAGCAATTCTTTTATCCAGTCCTTATTGTCTCCCTGTTCCATTCACACTGCATCTAACTTAGAAGAGATAATTAACATTTATCCAGTTCTGCCTTGTGCAGAAGGTATCTGCATACTTGAAATACTCCCTTTCACTCTTCTCTCCAACTTTTATATGGTAACTCTTGAGGGCTGGGCTATGATTTGTACTACCCTGACTCTTGTTCAGTACCCAGAATAGCGCTGTAAGCTTAGAATAAATAATTGAATGAAGAAGAACAACTAAATCAGTTTTGTTAAACGCCTATTGCAGGCTAGGGACAATGTCAAGTGTTTTATATATGTCATCTCAAGCCTCATAAGACTCCCATTTTGTAGGTTTTAATAGTCCTTTTATTTGTTGCCCAGCTCTTGCCACTAAATTTAAGTTCCTTGAGGGAAAATATCATGTCTGATTCATTTCTGTAGCTCTGGAGCTCTACTTCCCAGGTGATGCCTGACACATAGATGATGCTCAGTAGAAGTTGAATGAGACAAGTGACAGAACCACAAATAAAGGGTCAATGTTAGGACTCAAACCCAAGTCTGTTGAACAACAAGGCCTGTACACTTTGTGCCCTGTCATGTGGCTCTGTCTATGTTAGGTGTTGTCAACTGCTCAAGGCCTCGCAACAATTTAATGATCAAATTTGAATTAGAAGGAAATGATCTTTCATCACGTACTTCAATCAAACTGGTGACAGATATTATAGTTGTCACTTGCTTTATTTACTTCTAAAGAATGTGTCTAATATCATAGGGAGGATAATCGGCCAGCTCATGGATTTTGTTTCTTCTTCAAACATCTGACTGTAATTGTTTCTTTACTTTGATCTGAGGTCATCCATGATTCACTATATGTTTGGGTACCATTTAGCAGCCATTTGAATTCCATAAGCCTTCTATTTCCTACCAGGAGAATAAGATTAGCTAAATCTTGGATATGCTAACACTAGGGACGACATTATAAAAATGAGTTAAACAAAATGTCACTTAGCAGAAAATGATAATTAAGTTTTTAATTAATCTTCCTTTTTGCTAGAATTTGGTTTTTAGCCAACTGATCTCATTTGATAAACAGTGTACATGATGTGGCAAGCACCAGAAATAAGCTTCTAGACATCTCATGGACCCTAAAAGTATGCAAATCTTTGAACCTATTGTTAGAGATCGAACAACAGTAGAGGTGAGATTCTAGAATTTCCATTCCCACCATCACTTATAATAGAACCAAACAACTGTGAAAGCATTTCAGAGATTACTGAGGCCCTCACTCATAAAGCATTTTATTTAGTGTAAATGCCAACTATTTTTAAATCTTATGATTCCATGATGAAAATGTTTTCCTAAACAATTTGAATTGCTCCCTAATCATTCTAATGGTTTCCCTATTTAAGTACCTTTCAAAAATAGCCACAACATATCTTCTTGAAATAGATGGGTATTAACCAAATGGAAGCATGCAATGAAAAGTTTCTGCTAAAGCAATGAAACCAAAATAGTCTGAGCTAAATGGTCTCTATGGTTGATTTCAGTCATGGGGGAAAAAAAATCTATGGTTCTATCCCTTAAAAAGTTTAGTCAATGCTAAAACCTATATACAATTCACATGCTCTGTTATTTATGCCTTACATGATAAATTCTTGCCCATTAATTTAACTAAAATCTGAAGGGAAGTTAGCAACTATTTGTGAATACATCCATTTGTTTTTATTAACTCATCATTCCATCAACATGTTTTATAAAATGGTCATAACTTAACAAGAAGTTCTCGTTAAAGAAAGAAGCATTTTCAGAAATGTTTTTTCCTTACGTTTTTTGCAAAGGTGGAAAAAATTTTCAAAATTCAGCTTTATGTTCCACAGTTATAATTTTGTGTTAAAAGAGCTGCTATTGTATCACCTCTCCTGATCATAACATCTTACATTTGTTTCACATTTTATAGTTTAACAAATTTATTTTTTCAGTTTTTAAATTTCCTATCACATTCACCTCACTGGTTTCTCTAGACCTTCTCATCACTCCTCAAGCACCCAGTTTCCCTGAACCCTCATACTCCACCTTTGACCCCTCATTAGCCCTGAGGAGAGAGCTTAGCAAATCTTCCTTCCTTCCTCCCTCCCTTCCTTTTTTTTCTTTCCTTCTTTCTTTTTTGGCTGCACTCTCAGCATATGGAAGTTCCTGGGCGAGGGACTGAGTCAGAGCCACAGCTGAGACCTACGCCAGAGCTGCAGCAATGCTGGATCCTTAACCCACTGTGCCACAGCAGGAACTCCTTAGCAGATATTTCTGACATTTTTCAGTCAGAAATGAGCAAACCAAAGCTCAGGAAAATGAATCTAGCTGGTGGGTGAAGATGCCTCAAATTACAATTTATATTGCATCTATAAAGTTCATTGGAACAAAGTTTTATATGAAAAGGGGTCATTTGGGTAATTTAATATGGCTGAAACCATTTTAGGAAAATTGATAACTGATAGATAAATTTCACTACCATAAGGATCCACTGTGACTTCTAAACAGAACCTAATGTCTCCTAACATGTATTCATCCTGCTATAATATAGACGGATTACTCAGATGGGTTTGAATTTAGACACTGCTGACTCCCTAACTGTGTGACTTGTTGGATGGATATATTGCCTGGCACATAACTGAATTAATATTTGTTGAATTAATAAATGGACTTAAAAGTTTTAATAGACCCTCATTGTTTATTAGCTGTTTCTTTGCCACAATTCTTTTGGAAAACAATAAGGCAACATATAGCAAGAACCACATGAATGTCTATGTGATACTCCTTGATTCAAGAATACTACTCCAAGGAATTTTTTTTTTTTTTTAATTTTTAGGGCCACCCCCGTGGCATATGGAGGTTCCCAGGCTAGGGGTCTAATCAGAGCTGCAGCTGCTGGCCTACACCACAGGCACAGCAATGCCAGACCTGAGCCACGTCTGTGACTACACCACAGCTCATGGCAATGCCAGATCCTTAACTCACTGAGCGAGGCCAGGGATCAAACCTGCAACCTCATGTTCCTAGTCGGATTGGTTTCCACTGCACCATGACAGGAACTCCCAAGGAATTTTTCAAGGAAAAGTCCTATAGGAGTAACACCCTTGAGGACTCCCCTGTGGACTACAGGAGTAACACCCTTGAGGGTATTCCCAAGGTTATCAATTACAGGCAAATATGAGACAGTCTCAAAGCCCAGGATACAATAACTATGAAAGGTATGATTTCTGGCTGCCAAGCATGTTTCCACATTTCTTTTTGTCTTTTGTCTTTTTAGGGCTGCACCTGCGGCATATGGAGGTTCCCAGGCTAGGGGTCCAATCAGAAATGTAGCTGCTGGCCGTGCCACAGCCACAGCCACAGCAATGCAGGATCCGAGCCTCGTCTGTGACCTACACCACAGCTCACAGCAACACTGGATTCTTAACTCTCTGAGCAAGGCTAGGGATCCAACCTGCATCCTCATGGATACTAGTTGGGTTGGTTAATCACTGAGCCACAACAGGAACTCCTGGCAAGCATATTTCTTCCCTATCACTTCCTTCACTCCTCTTAAACATAGGGGAGGCACATGACCCAAGGTGGCCAATCAGACTGTCCTATCTCCACAGCCACAGTGACTGGTTTAGGGATAAGCCAATGAAAGTCCTTTCCTAGGAATTTTCCTTTATAATTGGTGAGGAAGACATTCTCTTGTTTTTATGGTCAAGGACTGGAAAAATACAACTCCATGTTGCCGGTCACACGGAGAAATCCTGGCTGCAGCAAAACCAAGTAAATAAGGCCAATACACAAGAGATGAAGAGAGACAGAGACTCAGGTGGTACATTCCTGAAAACAATTTGAGCCTTGGATCCAGTCACACCTAATATCTCTTCCACTCATGTCCACTTCAGTTACACAAGCCATTAAGTCTCTATTTTTGTTAAGCTGGTTTAAGTTAGGTTTCTGTCACTGACAATTAAGAGCCCTGATTACTACATAAACACACAGGAATGCCATGTGGCCTTTAAAACAGCAATTTTTCAGGAACATGGGAAAATGTTTACTTCAAAATTTTAAATGATAGTAACAAAAGACAAAGTAGTAGGTGTATATGTATGAGTATACAAGGAAAAAGGTGGATATGTTAACAGTGCTTACTCTTGAATGAGAGTAAAATGGAACAGAACTTTTCTTTTACATAATTCTATTACTTGACAATACTTCAGGGAGCATGTATCATATTGCTATTGTCATTTAAAAAGAAAGAAAAGTACATACGTTAGGATTATCATGATGTAAATATACTTGATCACCTGGAAGATTATATGAAAATAGTTATTGTGCTACAAAATAAGATTTTAGTTGTTTCAATTGTTTCAAAAACATTTTGATACACTTTACTTATTTATTGGCTTTTAATTAAGAAACATTTTACAGAATAAAATGCATAAATTCTGTCATGTGAAAACTACTTTAAAGATTTAAAACTAACAACATAAGAGGAGTAATCTCATTTATTAGGAGTTTTTTTTATAAATTTTAATTCCATTTTCAAATTAACATTTAACTTTGCAGTGCCTGTGAGGACATTCAGTACTAGAATGTCGGCTTTCCTTGACATTTCCTTACCATTTTCTCTCCTAATTCCTTTTAATGATTGTATGACTGTAAAATTTGTCTGAGTTAATTTTTACTAAGACTAATGGTGGCAGAAATCATTTTTTCTTTTGCTTTATGTTAGTATTAGCTCTGTTACTTCTATGTAAGCTATTTCAGCTCTTTCTTACTCAGTTTTCCTCACAAGGAAAGCAAGAACTTTAGGTATACAATTTTCTATATAAAATATAGATTGTTCTTAAAGACGTGATTGTTTACTTGGTTTGGTTTAGAATAAAAATCTACCAGTGAATGATTTTATATGGTCATCTCTTTTGATAAATTTAGAATAATAAACTTCTATATACTCTATATTTACTTCTACTAAAAGAAGTGAAATATACTTTTACTCCATTCTTTCTACCTGCACATTGGGATGTATGAGATGTTGGTATATAATTAGTAACATATGATTCTAAGCAGTACTTCCTACAAAGAGGAAAAAAATAACACAATTAAGGAGTTTCCATCTTGGTTCAGTGGTTAATGAACTGGACTGGTATCCATGAGGATGTGGGTTCAATCTCTGGCCTTGTTCAGTGGGTTAAGGATCAGACATTGCCATGGGCTGTGGTGTAGGTCAAAGACATGGCTTGATCCTAAGTTGCTGTGGCTGTGGTGTAGGCCTGCAGCTGTAGTCCAAATCGACCCCTAGCCTGGGACCCTCCATATGCCACAGGTGTGGCCCTAAAAAGACAAAAGCAAAAGACAAAAAAAAAAACAAACAAAAAAAAACCCGCAGCAAAAACCAATTAAGCAAAGGCATAATGTTTCTTCACCTTCAGTAAAATAAAACCTTGTTTTAGCGTGGATCAATAATGTGAAAAGTAAATTAGGTACTTTTTTTTTTGTCTTTTTGCCATTTCTTGGGCCGCTCCTGCAGCATATGGAGGTTCCCAGGCTAGGGATCAAATTGGAGCTGTAGCTGCTAGCCTATGCCAAAGCCACAGCAACGTGGGATCCGAGCCGTGTCTGTGATCCTTAACCCACTGAGCAAGGCCAGGGATCGAACCCAAAACCTCATGGTTCCTAGTCTGATTTGCTAACCACTGAGCTACGACGGGAACTCTAGTAAATTAGGTACTTTTAAAAAGTTATTTATATCTTCTCTTTACCTCATTTTTTTTCCAGTTTAATATAAACATGATAATAGCTTCCTTGACAACATCCAACAATTCATGTATCTTTTGAGATTATAAATGAAATATTACTGGAGTATACTATAGAGAAAAATGCACATTTTAGAAATGTACAGCTTAATGAATTTTTACAAACTCAGCATGCTCATGTAATAAACATGCAAGACAAGAAACAATAACCACAGAAATATCACTCACACCCCTTCAAGTCACTACACTCTCTCAAGAGTACTCATTTTCCTGATCTCTAACACTATAGACTTTGCTTGTGCTTGAACTTCACATAAAAGGATTCACAGGTATATAGTTTTTCTGCCTGACTTGTTTCACTCACTGCCATGTTTATGAAGTTCATACATACCGTGTGCAGTTTATGAATCATTCCTTTTCCTTGATGTATAGCATTCAGTTTTATGAAATATATCGCAATTTACTTATACATTTCTCTGTTGATGGGCATTTGGATAGTGTTTGCGTCTGGCTTTATGAATGGGAGAACAAATATGTTCAGTTCTGTGGGGCATATACCTACAATTGGGATTTCTTAGTTGTAGCTTATATGTATGTTCAGCATTAGTAGACACTGCCTAGCAATTGCTCAAAATAATTGATCCAGTTAACGCTCCCACAAGTATAGTATGAGATGTTTGGTTGCTGTACATCTTTGCCAACACCTGGGATTTTAAATTTCAAAACCCATAAATCTCCTTCAAATGCAAGATGTTTCCTAATTTTATTTTACTAGTTTGTCTTGTTCCAAAGTAATTTAAGGTGACTTGAAGGTAACAATGTGAATGCCACTTCATTACTCACAGCTTCTCTTCAGACTGTTATTGCCCTCTGAGGCATTCTTAATTAAGCTACGCCTTTGTTAATCCAAATAAAAGCAAGCCCAATAACCAAACTGAATTAAAATTTCCTAATTTTACTAGAGTGTTTCCCAGAAATGCTAATTATGTCCTTTAGTTCTACAGACAACAGAGACTAATTCCTCCCAATTTGTAAAAACCTGGAGGAGCTCAACTCTATACCACAGGCTAGGAAAATTTTAGTACACAGCCAATATACTCACTTAAAATGCAAATCTAATTTCCCATGCAAAGTTAGTAACCCAAACACCAAGAGCAGAATTCATTCCTTTTCTTTTATGTCTACTGCCTGACTTTTCTACATCTGACTTTGTGGACTGTTTTGTGTAATTCTACCAGAGTTTCCTTTTGAGAATAAGAGCAATGTTGGATAGAGAGGAGAAAGAGAAAAGCCTATACTTCACAATGGCCATGGTTCTCAGGAGACCAACCACAATTGTGGGTCCATTCTATGATCTGATAAAAATGCTCAAGCTCTGGGAAATCTAATAACCAGCTGTTATCTTCCTCTTCACACTTTGCAATTTTTTTTCCTGTCTTTTTAGGGCTGCACCTGAGGCACATGTAGGTTCCCAGACTAGGGGTCGATTTGCAGCTGTAGCCACTGGCCTACACCACAGCCACAGCAACACCAGATCCAAGCCTTGTCTGCAACCTACACCACAGTTCATGGTAACGTCCACTCCTTAACCCACTGAACGAGGCCAGGGATTGAACCTGCATCCTCATGGATACAAGTCATATTCCTTTCCACTGAGCCACGATGGCAACTCCACACTTTGCAGTTGTTGACCCTAACCTTCCTTACTGCTGGTCTTCTCCTCCACTTGCTTTAAATTGTGAGGTTTTTTGCTCAGTTACCCTCATTTATACATACCATGTCACTTCCAATGGAGTGTGGCTCTCTCCTGAGGTGCTGTTTTAATTGGTTAATCAATATACATATATTTGCAAACTACATTCTCTGTGCCTGACACTGAGAACCCAGAGGTAAATAAGAGCTTTTAAATAGTTCACAGCCTAGCTAAGGAGAGAGAGAGGTACACATCTCACTCCAAGTGCTAAAACAGCAATAATAAAGCATATGAGAAGTAAAAGACCTTATTTTGTTACACAAGTGGATGTGGGACAAATGAGAAAAATATTTTATTCTCCCTCCTACCACACTTTGTTTACTTTGTTACCTCAGTGTCAGGTTACAATTATGGTAATTTATTCAAGAATAAAGAAAACCACAATCTGGCAAGTATGTGAATGTAACACCAATGATGGAAAATGATCATCTTTCATATTCTGGTTTCTTTGTTTTGGTTTGAGGGTGTGTGTGTGTGTGTGTGTGTGTGTGTGTGTGTATTTTTTGGCATGCTTTCACAGTTCTTCCTGGAAACTATTTATTACCCCTTGACTCAAAGCTCAAGAGCTATCTTCCACTGGTCATTTCTGACTGACACAGGCTCAGAAGCCTCTTCAAACAGGTTGTTCATTGGTCTCAACTTGTATGTGTCCATCCCACTCTTTCCATCTCCAGTACGCCTGTTCACGGATTGTTACATATATAAGAATTTAGTGGACAAAAATAAAAGATAGAAGACCTACAGATTGGTAGAATGTGCCAGTTGGAAATTAGCAGATTGGTACAGTGTAGACTAACAGGTCACAAACTTTAAAGTGCACAGGAATCACTGAAGTGTTCACAATGCAGATTTCCAGGTCCCACTCCAAGAGACTTGGATTCAACAGTTTTGGCCCAGGAGTCTGCATTTAATAATCAACCCAGTTTTTAATGGAGGTGGTTCTTGAACCTCATTTTGAGAAACCTCATTTTGGTTCCCATTTAACGAACACACAAATACTCCACACTATTAAGAAGATGCAAATCTCTGACTGGCCCCTATCTTTACGCAGATAGGCATTACCAGATCTCTTGTCAGCAGCTCTTTTTTTTTAATTAATACATTTTTAAAGAGAAGTTTTGGATTTACAGAAGAGTACAGAGTTCCCACAGACCCCCCTAAAAATCCCAAACCTCTTTCCCTTCCCCAAACCCTTGGCAACCACTGATATTTTCGCTGTCAGCATTTGGTACTGTCAATACTTGGATTTAAGCCATTCTAAGCAGTATGTAGTGGCATCTCATTGTTGTTTTAATTTGCAATTCCCTAATGGCAGATGATGTTGAGCATCTTTTCATATGCTTATCTGCCATCTGTATATGTAACTGCTAATACTATTTGACTCCCATTCTGTTTAAATATCTCCATTGGGCCGATGTCTCTTCATTCTTTCTAGTCCCAAGGTGCTGTTGGCTTCAGGCTGTCTGTCCCCAATAGATACCTTGTTCCTTACATCCTCTTTATTCTTATACTTCATTGGAACTGAGGGCCCTGGATTTTTCAAACAATATACCAGTTCCTCTAGAGGCTTTGACTTGGGCTGCTGACAGAGAAATCTTTATTAAATCCTTAAAAAGGATATTATTCAAGAGACACACAAGGGAAATGAGTGATGAGAAGAGGAGGTACCAATGAAAGTGGCCCCAGGACATTAGGTTTATCACAAAATCCTTTCCATGAGTCAGTTCATCTTTTCCATTTTAGTTTCAGGGAGGGTATTTGACCCCATGGAATTAGGAGCCTTCTCCTACTTTTACCAAATTACTAAAGCCAATGAAACCTTATCCAAATTTGGGGCTCCCCTGACCACAGAGGACCCTCTGTCTGAGTTATTGCTCCTGAAACTCACACAGCTGTCTCTAGAGAGCACAGAATGGAGGCCAAGTTTCTTGGATGAAATGCATTAAGTTTTCCAAGGATGTGGTTGATCCCAGAAAATACACAGCTAATTTATAAGAAAGCAGCTGCCTTGAGGATAACATATGAAAGATTCCAGAGGTCAAGAACTGACCTCAGTCCATATGGGAAACTCTCACTGGTGTGAACTGAAAAAGCTTTCATAAAGCCATAGGCTATCTAAAACCCTTGACGATGCTATTTTATGTTTCAGAGAGAAAGAGGTCAAAGATGAAAATCTTGAAATACAGACTCTGTCTCTGCATTGGCCAGGAGACTGATGGTATCTGAGCCGTCTGGAAGGAGGCTGGGGAGTAGGGAACTCCTTCCTTATGCTGGTGCTAGTCCTGATCCTAGGATTTAACTAAGTTTAAAAGAGTCCAATAGGTCTATATATTTTAATATATTTTTACAGAAGAGGAGAATTTTTTCCACAGTCTTTGAGCCTCTCTAGAAGCCAATAAATCATGTTAAAAAGAGGCCCAGATTATCTGTCTTCCTCTGTCTTAATGCCTCCACAAGATCATGCATTACCTCATAGGACTGGTATGTGACAGATTCTATTTTGAGTCTTCCGATGATTCCTTCATTTAGTCTTTCTTGAGAACCAGAGTTCAGAAAAATCTGTGCAAGTGGAAGTCGCCTCCAGTTCCCTGGACCTTACAGTCCCAGTTTCAAAGAGGTCAGTGTCTTCTTAGGGGCCATGTGGAGGCTCCAGTATGTTCCCAGGAGAATGCATTCTTTGTGCTGAGTAGTTATCTACAGAGCATCTTAGCCAGAGTTCTGTTTGGTGCTGTAGTGACATAAGATATTTGTAGCTGAAGATCTTTTTGAGTTGGTAAATAATGGGACTTTTTTAGTGTACCCAATAAAGCTTAGTTAATAAAACTCTTCATTGATGAAGCCATTATTCATTTCCAATGAAACTACCAAGACGGGAGCCTTATACAACAAACATGCTCTCCTAACTTGTTGGAGGACACTGTGGCTGAAAGCTATAGCCATTTTCACTCCATCTTCCCTACTGATAATTTGGCTTGATCAAACGCTTAGCACATGTACAAAAGCCACTCAAAAAGTTTTTTGGTATATGCCATTCTAAATTACAAGCATGGCATACTAACTCTGAGACTTATTTGGTTTCGGTGGTAAAATATACATCGCCTGAAATTTACCCTTTTAACCATCTTTAGGTGTACAGTTCAGTGACATTAAGTACATTCATATTGTTGTGCAATCATCACCACCATCCGTCTCTAGAACTACTTCATCTTCCCCAAAGGAAACTCTGTACCCATTAAACAATAATCTCCCATTCAAACTACCCCTGGCCCCTGGAAACCACCATTCTACTTTCTGCCTCTATGACTTGTACTTGGGTATACTGTGTAAATGGAATCATACAATATTTGTTTTTTTGTGTCTGGCTTATTTCACATAGCATAATGTCCTTGGGGTTTGTCCATGTTGCAGCATGTATCGGAATTTTCATTGTTTTTAGAGGCTCAAATATATACTATTGTATGTGTATATACATATATATACATGCACACACACATATATACATACACAGTGGATCCTTGAAAAAGACTTTGAACTGTGCAGGCCCACCTTTACATGGATTTTTTTCACTAAACATGTACTATGATACATTATCTGTGGTTGATTGTTCCTTGGATCATGAACCACAGATATGGAGGGCAGATGTAACGTTATATGCATATTTTTGACTGTGCAGAGGGTCAGCACCCATAACCCCTGAGCTGTTCAAGGATCAACTGTACGTCTGTATGTGTATGTCTGTCTGTAATGTGTATATATATATGTATACACCAATACCACATTTTGCTTATTCATTCATCTATCAATGGACACTTGAGTTGCTTCCAAAAGAAAATTTTATTTTCTTTTTATGGCTGTACCTGCAGCATTGTGAATTTGGCTACTGTGAATAATGCTACTGCGAACACTGGTGTAGAAATACCTGTCCAAATTCTTGCTTTTTTGGTGTATACTCAGAAGTATAATTGCTAGATTATATTTTAATTCTATTTTGAAAAATCATGATACCATTTTTTCATAGCAGCTGCACCATTTTATATATTCCTACTAGCAATGGGTTCCACTTTCTTCATATCCTTGCCAACATTTGGAATTTTTTTTTATAATAGCCATGTTAATGTGTGTGAAGTGATATCTCCTGGTTTCAATATGAATTTCCCTAATGATTAGATATTGAGCATCTTTTCATGGGCTTAGTGGCCATTTGTATACCTTTGAAGATGTCTATTCAAGTCTTTTGCCCATTTAAATTGGATGTTTTGTTGTTGAGTTGAAGTTTTAAGATACATATTCCAGAAATTAATCCCTTATAAGATATATAATTTGTGAATATTTTCTCCCATTCTGAGGATTTCCTTTTCACTCTGTTGACAATGTCTTTTGATGCACAGAAGTTCTTAAATTTCAATGAAGTCCAATTTATCTATTTTTTTTTTCTTGACTGTGTTTTTTGGCAAGCAGGAAATCATTACCAAATCCAATCTCTTAAAGCTTTTTTCCTACATTTTCTTCTAACTTTTGGCTCTAACATTTAGGTCTTTGATCCATTTTGAGTTAATTTTTGTACATAGCATAAGATAAGGGTCCAATTTATTTTTGTATTAGCATTTTTGCTTTTTTTTTTTTTTTTTTTTTGCTTTTGGATATCCAGTTTTCCCAACACCCACTTGTTAAAAAGACTGTCTTTTCCCAGTAATGACCTTGGCACTCTTACTGAAAATTATTTGGCCATATATGTAAGGGTTTATTTCTGGGTTCTCTATTGTACTCCATTGATGTTTATGTGTGTATGCCAGTACCACACAGTTTTGATTGCCATAGCATTATAAGAGATCAAGAATGTGAGACCTCCAACTTTGTTCTTTTTTTTTCAAAATTGTTTTGATTATTTGGGGTCCTTTGATAAAATTCCGTAATAATTTTAGGATGAATTTTCCATTTCTGAAAAAAATTTTATTTTCTTTTTATGGCTGTACCTGCAGCATATAGAAGTTCCCAGGCTAGGGGTCGAATTGGAGCTGCAGCTGCTGGCCTATACCACAGCCACGAAACCCCAGATCCAAGCTGCATCTGTGACCTATGCCATAGCTTGCAGCAAAGGTGGATCTTTAACCAATGGAGTTAAAGAACAAGGCCAGGGATCAAATCCACATCCTCACAGAGACAACATTGGGTCCTTAGCCTGCTAAGCCAAAATGGGAACTCCAAAATGTGGAGATATTGATGAGGATTGCATTGAAAATGTAGATCATGTTGTGCAGTATTGACATATTAACAATATTAAACATTCTAATCAATGAACATGGGGTATCTTTCCATCCCATGTTCCATGGGATGTCTAATTTGTTTCAAGAATGTTTTGTAGTTTTTGGTGTAATTAACCTCCTCGGTTTCCAAGTGCTTCATAATTCTTCAGTTGTAAACTGAACTGTTTTCTTAATCTTCTTTTGGAATATTCATTGTTAGTGTATAGAAACACAGCTGATTTTGTGTATTAATTTTGTATCCTACAACTTTGCTGAATTCTCTTATTAATTCTGACAACATATGTGTGTGTGTATGTGTGTGTGTGTGTGTGTGTGTGTAATCTTTAGGCTTTCCTACATATAGGATCTTGTCACTTGCAAATGAAGATATTTTGCTTCTTCTTTTACAATTTGGATGCCTTTCTTTTTTAATATCTTGCCTAATTGCTCTGAATAGAACTACTAGCACTATGTTGACTAGAAGTGTTGAAATTAAGCATCTTTAACTTATTCCTGGTCTTTGAGGAAAAGCCTTCTGTCTTTCATCACTGAGTATGTTGGCTGTGGGTTTTTCATATATGGCCTTTATTATGTTGAAGTAACTTTTTTCTAATCCTAGTTTGTTGAGCGTTTTTATTATGAAAGGTGATGAATTTTATCAAATGATCAAATGCTCTTTCTATATGGATTGAGACCATAGATCCTGAGATTTTGTAACCAGGGAAATGTCTTTTATTTTCAGCAGCACCACCTACCCCCCCAAATTGGGAGAGGCTTCAGCTATTAAGAACTTAAAGTTTGCTTTTAGTTATTTTTATTTTATTTTATTTTTTTGGCTGTGGCTGGGGCATGTAGAAGTTCCTGGCCCATGGATGGAAACTTTGCCACAGAAGGGACCCAAGCCACTGCAGTGACAACGCCAGACCCTTAAGCTGTTGTGCCACAAAGGAACTCCAGAATTTAAGAGTTTTATCTCATGAAAGTCTGTTCTCTTCCATACTCCTGAGTGAAGTCAACCACTGTTGTCAATTATAGCAATCAGATATAGTTATTTTCCCTTTTCTTGACCTGGCTACCATTTTTCTTTTAATTTTTTTTTTCTTTTTAGGGCCATACTGTGGCATATGCAAGTTCCTGGGCTAGGGGTTAATCGGAGATGCAGCTGCCGGCCTACACCATGGCGACACCAGATCAAAGCTGTATCTGCAACCTATGTTGTAGCTTGCGGCAATACTGGATCCTTAACCCAGTGAGTGAGGCCAGGGAACGAACCCGCATCCTCATGGATACTATGTTGGATTCTTAACCCGCTAAGGCACAACAGGAACTTCAAGGCTACTGTTTTTCTTCAGCTCACTATAGCACTCCCTCTTTCTTGCTAACGATTAAACAAAATGGCAAATCAATTTGGACTTATTGATGAAGGACAGGCTATAAATCATTTTTGATGGGATGAATTTAATTTTTAAATGATCACTAGTGAAATGAACTTTTTTGGCAAGTACAATTCTATGAATAAACACATGTACAGATATATGTAACTATCACCACAATGAGGATACACCTCAGTTCCATTACCCTAAAACACTCCTGCATTCTATCCTTTTATTAGACTAGCCTTACCCTACCTTGAATTCCTGGCAACTACTAATTTTCTTCATCACTACAATTTTGTCTTTCTGAGAATATTATATAGTGTATAACACATTATCTCTGTGAGGAAAAGCTGCAGTGTGACTGATGGCTTTGCCAGCAGCCATTCTGAATAACAGAACTGTTCTAAACTATGAACCTGGTATTATCATGGTATGAGACAATAATCTTAGATTCATATGTTGTATCAGCCTCGGAACGTCTATCAGTCTGATAGGAAGAGTGTTAGCCAAATTATAAGACTAATGGTTGAGGACTGGTGCCGAAATTTTAGCATCTGGATCACAAGAAAAAATAGACTGTAAGGTTGCCATGGGTGGTACATGGCCATTTCATGAACTTCTACATGTTATCATTCACACACGAAGGACAGTGAGGAGAAAATGTAAGCTGAAAACTACAGAACTGTATAAGAGATGCTTCCCAACAGATTATAAAGCAACTATGCTTTGTTACCACTGTAGAGTCAATAACATAATGGTCAGACAAAACACATCTGGTACAGTAAAATGGAAATAATCATATTTTAACTATTTGGATGTTTTGGCTACAAGTAACAGAATATCCAGCTGAAAGTGGCTAAAATAATATCTCACGTAAAAAGTCTCTCTAGAGGTAGGTAGTCCCAGGACTGAATCAGTGGTCTCTTCAATATCATGAAAAGTCAAGTGCTTTCTAAAAACCATGTGTATCATCTCAGATGCAGAAAAAGTGACTGACAAAATTCAACATTCATTCATACTAACAACTCTCACCAAAATGGGTATAGAGGGAACATAGTAAAAGCTATTTACAACAAACTCACAGCTAACATAATACTCAATGGTGAAAAGCTGAAAGCCTTCCCACTAAACTCAGGAACAAGACAAGGATGCCCACTCTTACCACTTCTATTCAACGTAGTTTTGGAAGTCCTAGTCACAGCAGTCAGACAAGAAAAAGAAATAAAAAATATCCAAACTGGAAAGGAAGAAGTAAAACTGTCACTATTTGTAGATAACATGATACTCTACATAGAGAACCCTAAAGTCTCCACACAAAAACTATTAGAATCAATAAATGAATTCAGCAAGGTAGTAGGATACAAGCCTTAATATACAGAAATCTGTTGCATTTCTTTATACTAAGAATGAAATGTCAGAAGAAGAAAGTAAATCCAATTTAAAACTGTGTCAAAAAAATACACAAAAACCTAGGAATTAACCAACGAGGTGAAAGACACATATGCTAAAAACTATAAAACATTGATAAAGGAAACTGAAGATGATTCAAAGAAATGGACAGATACCCCATGCTCTTGGATCGGAAGAATTAATGTTGTTAAAATGGTTGTAACACCCAAAGAAATCTACAGATAGGAATCTGCAATCCCTATCAAAATACTCATGACATTTTTCACAGAACTAGAACAAATAATCCTAAAATTTATATGGAACCATAAAAGACCCAGAATTGCCAGAGCAATCCTGAGGAAAAAGTACAAAAGTTGGAAGAATAATCCTTCTAGACTTGAGACAATACTATGATACTATACTAATCAAAACAGCAAGGTATTGGCACAAAAAAAGACATATAGATCAACAGAACAGAACAAAGAGTCCAGAAATAAATCCACATATCTATGGTCAATTAATCTATAACAAACAGGGCAAGAATATACAATGGAGAAAAGACAGTCTCTTCAACAAGCAGTGCTGGGAAAGTTGGACAGCTGCATATAAAGCAATTAAACTGAACATTCCATCACACCATATACAAGCAAACAACCCCTCCCAATCCATAATAATCACAAAGTGGTTTAAACACTAAATATAAGACTCCTCCATAAAACTCCTAAAAGAGAACATAGGGAAAATATTTTCTGACATAAATTGTTTTCTTAAGTCAGTCTACAAAGCAATACAAAAATGCAAAAATAAATAAATGAAATCTAATCAAATTTAAAAGCTTTGGCACAGCAAAGGAAACTACCAACAGAATGAAAGGACAACCCACAGAATGGGAGAAAATACTTGCAAGTGATGTAACCAACAAGCAAGGAGTTAATATCCAAAAATACACAAACAATTCATTCAACTCAATATCAAAAAACAAAAACACAACACAATAAAAAAGCGGGCAAAAGACATTTCTCTAAAGAAAAATACAGATAGCCAATAAGTGCACAAAAAGATGCTCACATCGATAATTATTAGAGAAATGCAAATTAAAATCACAATGAGGTATCATCTCACATCAAGCAGAAAGGCCATCATTAAAAATAACAAATGCTGGAGAGGGCATGGAGAAAAGGGAACCCTCCCACAATGTTGGTGGGAATATAAATTGGTGCAGGTACTATGGACAGCAGTATGGGGGTCCCTTAAAAAACTAAAAATAGAGCTACCATATGACCCAGCAATCCTACTCCTGGGCATATATATGAAAAAGACAAGAACCCTAATTAGAAAAGATACATGTACCCCAATGTTCATTTAACATTACTTACAACAGCCAAGACATGAAAACAATCCAAGTGCCCATCAACAGATAACCGGCTTAAGAAGTTGTGCCATAAAAAAGAATGAAATACTGCTATTTGGAGCAACATGGATGGACCTAGAGAATACTATACTAAGTGAAGTAAGTCAGACAGAGAAAGACAAATATTATATGATATCACCTGCATGTGGAATTTAAAAAATAATACAAATGACTCTATATACAAAACAGAAGCAGACCTACAGACATAGAAGACAAACTAAAAATTATCAAAGTGGGGTGGTGGGGGGGAAGGAGTTCCTGTTGTTGTTCAGCAGGTTAAGAACTCGACATAGTGTCCATGTGATGTGGGTTCAATCCCTGGCCTTCTCAGTGGGTTAAGGATCTGGTGTTGCTGCAAGCTGTGGTGTAGGTTGCACATGCAGTTCACATTTGACCCCTAGCCTGGGAACTTCCATATGCTGCAGGTGTGGCCATAAAAAGAAAAAAAAAAAAGTGTCAAGGGTTGGGGTGGGGGTTATAATTTGGGAGTATGGGATTAACAGATACAAACTACCACAAGCAAAAAGAATGTACTGTATAGCACTAAGACCTATATTCAATGTCTTGTAACATAACCTACAATGGAAAACAACCTAAAAAACATTTAACTGAGTCACTTTGCTGTATACCTGAAACTAACACAATATTGTAAATCAAGTATCAAAATAATTTTTGATTATTTCCATGAAAGATAATTAAAAAAAAATCCAGTTCTTTCCATCCTCCATTCCACCATCTTTGGTATGAAAACTTTTGGCCCTCAGATTTTTTTTTTTTTTTTTTTTTGCTTCTTGGTTGCAAGATGGGTTCTGCAGCTTCGGACATCTTGTCATCATACAACTGCATCCATATGTAGGAAGAAGAGTGCAGATAAGGTGACAAGAGAGCTTGTCTTTTCCCAATACCCTCAACAGACTTTCTCTTACATCCCATAGTCATGACTGGGTCCCTTGGGCATTCTTACCCAAAGGCTAAGTATGAACCTAGCATTTTTAACATTTATCACAAGAAGTAGGCTTTGACAAGAGGGGAGAGGACTAAGGTAAGTGACTGACGCTTGGGAGGGTAACAGATCTGCCTCATCTCATTGTGAAGATTAAACACAGAAATGTAAGGCACATCTTCATTTCTTTATTTCTTTCTCCCCTTCAGGTTTCCTTCCTCATTTTTCAGCTTTAGAAGATGGAAATCCAAAAGTTTTGTTTACCTTTCCTAAACAAAGGCACTGCTTGTCTCTTCCACTCCAACCTACTTTTTGGGGTTCTGCTCCAGTTTCCACAAACCATTTGGAATCTCCCTGACCTCTCAAGAAAGTGTCTGACCTCAGATGGAGGAATATATATATATATATTTTTAAATCACAGATGTTGATTATAAGAATAAACTGAGAAATCTTTATAAACAAAAAATTAGAAAAATCAGCAGAGTCTAAGTTCTTTCTGCAATGTTAGTCTGCACCAAAAATCATCCATTTCAGTGGAGTGAAGCTCTTTCCATACAGAAAAGGGGTGAAAGTCGCCCCCACGCCTGCCTGCACTGACTGCTGGCTCTGTGGGCGCCACAAGATGTTTCTTGCCATCAGAGCAGTGACTTCAGTTTTTCCATTCCAACTGTGGTGAAAATGAATAAGAAAACTGGATCCTGCCTCTGGAAGCAGGATACAGGCTCCACACTAATCAAAAACGGAAGATTCATTATAAGGCAGCATTTCATTCCCGGGACTTTGAAGAGTTCCTACATTTGTCAAGGTGGCTCTGAGTCATTTCACTGACTGCCACAGGATTAGAATGGGGATGTTGTACAAGCCTGACCCTTTGCAGGAAAGGGTATTTTCTCTAAATGAGTTTCTCTTGCTGCTGAGTCATTGTAATCCAAATCTCATCATTTCACCTCCTCTCTTCTACTCATTTACCAAATAGCTGGCTATTTTAAGTGGGGTAGGAGAGGGAGTGGAGATAAAGAAAAGGCCTCGGCTCATCCTGAGGAAAGGGACCCTGGGCTAAGTGCCTGAATGACTCCCCTGGCTCTGAGGGGGCCTCTCCTGTGCTGCCTCCAGTGGAGAAGCTAGGATAAATCTGCTCTGCAGTCCTATCACTTAGGAACATCCACAGACAAAAATTGTTGACAACTTCAGACTGCAACCTTGTGGGATTCTGTTGGAAGTCCTGCAAAGGAAAATCACCCGCAGCTGTCTGAAGGTTAATAAAGCCTCTACCAAGAAACAAACCAGCTGAAAAACCAGGCTTATGAGGAAGGCCTTTGTGCAGGCTGGGAAGAATTGCGGTTTTTATCAATTTGAATGCCCCTGCGCAGTCAGCATGGACCTGGTTGCTCTGGGATCATACAAGAGTGGGGGGAGCTGAAGCTGCCCCGAGGGTGCATACTCCCTCTTCTGTCCCAGAAGCCAGACCTCAGTGCAAGAAACCAAGGGAAACTCTTGCAAGGCAAGAGTATGGGATTCAGGCTAAACTGTGTAGGTGGGATTGGAAAGACCTAAAAAGCTGTGGGATATGAGTCCCTTAAAAGCAGGGCCCCAGCTGGCTTATTTTGGTAACCTTGGCATTGTGAATATTACATAAGGTAGGGGTTTAATTGGTTAAATTTCAAGTAAAGGTTAAGTCTACACTTTTATTCACCTATAATTTCAGCCCACTCAATTTTTTGTTTTTTGTTTTTTGTCTTTTTAGGGCTGCAACCATGGCATATGGAGGTTCCCAGGCTAGTTGTTGAATCAGAGCTGCAGTTGCCAGCTTATGCCACAGCCACAGCAACGCAGGATCAGAGCCACATCTTTGACCTACACCACAGCTCACAGCAATGCTGGATCCTTAACCCATTGAGCGAGGCCAGGGATCGAACCCACATCTTCACGGATACTGGTTGGGTTCATTACCACTGAGCCACGACAGGAACTCCTCGGCCTATCCAATTTTATGCCTGCTGCCTCTACCCATGTACTTAGCATACATGCCTAAATAAAATCACCTCAAAACCTCAGTGATTTCTAAATAGTCACACACACAATCATACAGTCATACACTCACCCAAATGCTCAAACACACACAAGTTCTCATTTATTCACATTTTTGTTGACTCTCTTGATCTCATGCTCACTTTTTCTCATTCCAGAATTGTTGTCAGGAGTTAGAGAAAGAAAAAAAGCTTAGTTTTTCCAAGACTTCACCAATCAATTCACAAAAGCACAAGGATGAAGGTTTAGAAAAGTAGATGAAGAGGATAAGAGCAAGACAATGGGAGAGGGAAGAGAAAGAATCAAAGAGGTAGAAAGCCAGAGCAGGTAAGCTCCCCATTGTGGGTGAGGAGTTAATTGTGAATGATGAGGCTCTTCCCCTAACGAGGATAAGAAAGATGGCTCCCAGCTTCTATAGCAGGGTCAGAAAGAGTCCTACAGAGACAAAGCACTTTAGGCTTGATAATTTGTGGAGAAGCAGAAAAAAGGAACTACACCTCTATTCTGTCATAAATTCCAGTCACTTATTTTTGAGTAGTTTAGTTTCTTGTGTGGACAGACTTATGCTTTACATACAATCTTTCCATTGAATCAACTCTAGTGCAAAGTTGAGTACTTTTTCTTTTTTAATATCTCAACTAATTGCTGAATGCACATGCCTCCTGTTATGGTTAATTTTATAGGTAGACTTGACTGGGCCTTGGGTGCCCAAATATTTGGTCAAACATTATTCTGGATGTTTCTGTAAAGCCGTTTCTGGATGAGATTTACACTTAAATGAGTAGACTAAGAAAACAGACGCCCTCCATAACGTGAGTGGGTCTCATGCATTCAATGGAAAGCCTGACTAGAATGAAGCACTAACTTCCCCTACACAAGAGGGAATTCTCCAGCTGACAGACTTCAGGTTCCATCTGCAACATCAATTCTTCCTGTTGCTCCAGCAGACTGCCTTTTGGATTGAACTGCAACTCTTTCCTGAGCATCCAGCCTGCTAGACTCCCCCATCGGATTTTGTACTTGCTAAGCCTCTACAATCCTGAGCCAATTCCTGAAAATGAATCTCTTTACACACACACATAGGTGTGCATGCATGCGCATGTGCACGCGCACACACACACACACACACACACACACACATTTTCCTTTTGATTCTGGAGAACCTTGACTAATACAACATCTTACAAGCTGACCAAGAAGGTTGAGATACAGCAAATGTATCCATGCTTTTTTCCAATCAGCACGATAACTAAGGAGTGTGGACTAAAGGGGTGGGAGCCCAGGATCTGAAGTCACTGGATTTGGTTCCCAGGATCTGAAGTCACTGGTGAGGTCTGTTCCTTTCTAGCTCTTTGTCCTGGATTGGTCACCTAAGCTGGAGAAACAATTGTTCAGATGACTAGAGGACTCCAGCCAGTAGTATATCAGTTTTCTATTGCTACTGTAACAAATTACCACACTCAGTGCTAAAAACAAAAAATTAACTTTCTTACAGTTCTAGAAGTCAGAACTCTCAAATCAAGGTGTAGGCAGGACTTCTAGAGGGTTCAGGGGAGGATCTATATCTTGCTTTTTTCGGCTTCTAGAGGCTGCCTTATTCTTAAGGTCACAGCCCCTCCTTTATATCACTCCAACCTTTTGCTTACATCGCCACATCTTGCCCCACTCTTGTCATCTCCTGCCGCTCTTTTACAAGGACCCTTATGATTACATTGAGCCCATCCAGATAATCCAGGATAATCTCCCCATATCAGTATCGTTAGCTTAATCATATCTTCAAAGTCTGACATATGAAGCATATAAAGTAACATTCACAGCTCAAGGATTAGGACATGGTTGTCTTTGGAGTTAGGGGTGGGATGTTATTCAGCTTACCACGCCTGGTCACCGGAGGTCACTGGTTACACAGGGAAGGTGAGATGGGGAAGGATTCCAAGATTTCAGATTTCGTACCTGAAACCATTTTTGTTTTTTTTGGAAAAGTACTCAACTATTTGGTGAATGTAGAAAGTTGCAACAAAGAAATGCTTTCTTGGCTGCTAAAGAGACAAGTATGTGTTGGTACCATGTTTTCCTTTAACAATGAAAATTCTGCTCTTAGAATCATCATAGAGTAAAACTTCTCCCACCTCAAAATATAAATACATTTTTTGAAGTATAATATTCTGGTTATCTAGGCACACAGATCTATGGAGTCTGACCCCTGGCAGCTTTACAAAGTGTAGCTGACCCTTGAACACAGGTCTGAACTGCACGTGTCTACTCATGCATGGATTTTTTTTCAGTAAACACTTACTACAGTACTACATGATCCACAGCTGGTTGAATTCGTGAATGCAAAACCACAGATTCTAAGGGCCAACTGTAAAGTTACAGGTGGATTCTCGACTACATAGGGGGTGGTGCCAATAACACTTGCGTTGTTCAAGGGTCACCTGTACATGAACTTCAGCAGGAATTCAGATCTTTTGTTGTTGTTGTTGTTGTTGTTGTTGTTGTTTTGTTGCTATTTCTTGGGCCGCTCCTGCGGCATATGGAGGTTCCCAGGCTAGGGGTCGAATCGGAGCTATAGCCACCGGCCTACACCAGAGCCACAGCAACGCGGGATCCGAGCCGAGTCTGCAACCTACACCACAGCTCACGGCAACACCGGATCGTTAACCCACTGAGCAAGGGCAGGGACCGAACCCGCAACCTCATGGTTCCTAGTCGGATTCGTTAACCACTGTGCCACGACGGGAACTCCTCAGATCTTTTAAGATGGACTCTAAGAAGCTCCCTCAGCACATATAATTCAAGTGTCGCAAACCCATGTTACCATCTGCATCCTAGAATATGTCATCCCAGTGTAAGTTTTAGAACTGTGTTGTGCCTTCAAATGTTGAGTACAGTTTTTGAGAGAATTGGTCACTTTAAGTGCCTTCCTCTTGGCTATATGGGTAACTTTAAGAAATTCCTGGACTTTCTTTTTGGTGTACCAATGTATTTTGGGTGCTCAGGGCACTGCCAAAACCTTTGCTTAGTGTATTCTTTGTAGAGAAAGCTTCATTCTGGCTCCATGGAAGGAGAGAACAGTTTTCAAAAATCATACCGATTGCTCAATTCAGTGTTCAACAATTGTTGCTGGGAAGTCTGTAATTTTAGCCAGCTGACGAAGACTCATCATGGTCTGAGCCTGATTGATGGTTAAAAGGATTCACCTAATCTTGGGGCACCGGACTTACTTACTCTTGTCTGGTGATGCCACCCTGCTAGGCATTCACCTACTTTTAGGCACAAGGGTGTCAAATAAACACCTGAGACTTGGTTTAGAGCTCAAGAATGATTTACCTTCCCCATTCCAAGGACATTTTACTATACTTAATTATGCCTTCTCCTCCTCTTCTTTTTCTTCCTCACTCTGAAACTCTCATTATTAACTGGTCAGTTAATCCAGTTCCTTCTGGTGAAATAGCCCAGTCATTTTGAGTCTTGTTGGAGATCTTTGGCTCCATTACTTCACAGTCCATTTCTGTCTTTTCTTTTCAAAGCTTGACTTTACTACTGGAGGAAGAACCCTTTCCTTTCTTTCAGCCTCAAGTGAATTGCCATCATGGAAAAGAAAGCCAACCATGTCACAGCTCCTGTCACCACGTAGGCTAGACCTAAGAAAAGGCTACTGCCTCCACTCCATGTCAGGGTGGAAAGAACAACTGATTTTTCTCCTTGGAACCTGCTTACTGGAAAATCTAAGAAAAGAAAACCTGTTAAGGATCTGTTTCTAGTCAGATTCATTAACCACTGCGCCACGACGGGAACTCCATGGATCTGTTTCAGCACTTCTCAGCTCTACTTCCACATATCCTAAATACACATTGTGGTGAACCATATAATAGTGCTGTTTTTGTAGGTAAAAAAAAAAATGGTTGAATATGCAATTTCATATAGTCTAATCTTTACCAAACAGTATGTTGTATCTTGCAGGAATGAAATTAAGTAAAAACAAGTCTTCTCCCTACATAGTTATATTCTCTGAAAGAAATTCAGACAAAGGTAGATCTAAATGACTTACAGATAACTCAATAATGAACAAATATAGTTAATTTCCTTCAGCAAACTCAAGGAAATGAAGAGAATACAGACAGGTGTTGCAGCAAACCTAAATCTGTGTTTATGGATCAAGATACCAGGACAGGCTATCCTTTATAGGTAAGCTTTGAATTCCTACCTCAGGGAAAGTTCCTCAAGAGTGAAGAGCAAAGAAAATAATGAGATAGATGGCAAAACATTTTTGGTGGGAAAATTAAAGGTGGTGCATTTATTTGGGTTTTGAAAAGTCCAGGATCCCTCACTGCTGGGGAGAAAGTGTTTGAAGTGGGTTTGCTATCGTTAGCATTTGAATGATGTCATTTTGATTATGCATGTGGCCTGAGGTTTTTAAACATCTGGTGCCTTTTGTAAACCAAACTAATAAACAAATAAAGGCTTCTCATAGCAACGGCATTTCCCAGCAAAGCTCTTAAAAGGCCTCAAATCACTTGGCAACATGCTATTTAAAGGCACAAAGAAACTTGTTAGGAAGCTAGTTCGCTCTTTCTTTTCCATCAAAATTCTTCATTGTCACCAGGTCCTTGGGTGTCATCTCAGCTCATCTGCCTATTTTCTCCCTCCCTCAGTTTCATTAAGAGGGTATTTTTCTCCTACAGAGTGTCTTTTCTCTCTTAGTAGTGGTAGGCATTTTCTGCAGCTCAGGCTTAGTTCTCCTTACACAGTAGTCAGGCTATGAGGGTAGATAGGTAATACTCACACTAGGGTTCAACACAGATGGTACAAGCATAGGACACAAGCTCAGGATTGAGGTTCTGTGCCAAAGATTTAGATTTGAGAGCCATCAGCATTCAAACATGACTGTAAATGAAGATGCCCAAGGAGAGAATGCATGTTTCAAGTGGAGGAATGGTGTCTCCTTTGTTCGGAATGTGGACTCCCTTCCTCTTCCCCTCAACCACAAACTCACTTTAGTGAATTGTGAGGGCAATAGTACATGTTTGTTTTTTTTCCTGTACCTTAACTGCAACTATGACTGCTTTACTGGTAGGGCAATCACAGACAAAGTTGATGGGAACAGAAGATCCAATTTAAGAGACTGTTGCCAAGCTAATTTCAATCTCTCATTTTCTGGTGGGAGAGAGAGGGTTGCTGAAATCCTGTTTAAAATGTAATTTATGTGGCTTACTCTTTGATCTACACATACAATGCTGTATAAGAGAGAGCAATTTCTGGCTTTCCTTTTCATAGGCTAGAACTAGAGACTAAAGCACTGAACTAGTGCTAAAGGAATGGCTGAAGGCAAACTGTATTCCTGGTCAGTAAATGAAAGGAGACAACAAGCTGAGAAGTAGAGATTGTATCATATAAGTGGGGGATCTCTCCATGCCTCTGAGGAACGTCCCCACTCACCCCTCAGAGTGGAGATGTCTGAGCTCTGCTCTAGGAGAAAAGAGAATAGGGGACTGGAACACATGCCGTCATGCACTGACCCCACGAATCTTTCATTCAAGCTCCCTGAGAGGTAAAGAAATGAAGGAGGTAGACAGTTTGGTGTTAAGATCCTCTGGCCTGGTGTCCCATGAAAGAATCCCAGCCAGTAGTCCTGAGATGGTAACATGCTGATGCCTAATCGTGCTGACATCTCAAAGCTGTATACAAGTCCTGGAAAAAGTCTGCCTCCGAGAGAATTCTGCCTCAGGGAGAATAGAGAAGGGACTTGAAAACTACATCTGAAGACCAGAGTTAGTGTAAATTATATTTAAATATATATTAATTTTTTAAAGATAGTGTTTGATGTCACTTTGAAGTTAAGTCCTTTTTGTTCTTAAGTCAAGAGTTACATTTGTATTTTTATATTAAGTGAAAACATTCAGAATTTCATATCAAAGCATGTCTCCTAATGTAGACCGTATGTCCACAACCAAGACACTGGCTCCTGCTGGCTGGCCTTGTACCTAGCAGAGAAGAACACCTCATTCTCAGCACAGAGCTCTTAGCATGGCTCACCTGGACTGGATAAACCCACGCTGCCCCCTGAATCCAGGGCTCCCTTGTGTAGGATACTTTTGTCTAGAACAAAAGGTTCTATAGTCCCTCTCAGTTTTCATTGTTTTTAGTTCACATTCCAAATTTACTTCCTAGTAAACCTCTATTTCCAAGGTCCTCTATTTCATCCTGTCCTATACAGCAGGCTTCTCTTCACTGTTTTAGGCTCAGTGTTATTTAATCTTTCTTCTGGAACAGAAAGAGTCCTTCCCTACTTATTCAGACCTACTCAGCAGATATTGCTATTGACTGTTATTCTTAAAAAAAAAAAAAAGTACACATTTAATTGTATATAAAGTGGAGACAAACAGCTATATGGTGATGAGGTGACAGTATTGCCTACAAGATAAATATATGTTTACATATATTTAGATTTCTTTTACATATATATATAGATTTCGAGAATAGAAAAGTACAGCATGAAATAATTCAACAACTACTAGTACTCAGATGGACATAATTTTCCTTGACCCCCACAAAGAAAACTGGAATAAAAGGATACTGTAGGTTATGTTGAAACTATAACTACCAGCAGGCAATCCTTCAGTAAAATGCTGTATTCGATGGAGTCGGCGGTATAGTTTTTTGAAAGTGGGAAAGGCAGCTGTCCGCATCCACACGATGAAATCATCATTGATGAAGCCATTGTTTCCTGGGTCCTCTTCATCCAGTTCATAGGCAGGCTTAGGCCAGTACGGGGGCTTCGTGGTTCCTGTAGAAAGTTAATAATGGATGTGGTTGAGAAAAATCATTTACCCCTTCGGTTTTCCTTAGAATGTAAAAAATGAAACAAATCTCACATTCTTGAGGAAAGAGAACTCAAAATTACACTTTTTAAAAAAATATGGGTGTAAGCTACCTGAGTATACAACCATTAAATATAATGGTTATACAGACTAAGAAAATGTGAGGGGAAGATATTAATGATATTGTCATTGGGTTTAAAAAATAGAATATCAGATATGTATATTATGTATTCAACTATATTAAATGTATAATAAAGCACTGAAAAAATAGGTGCAGCAAAATGGTAATAGTGGTGGCATTAAGTGAGAGCACAACATAAGGGATGTCTTTAGTTAATATTATTTAAAGAAAAAAAGAATGACAACCACCAATAAAGCAGTGGAAACGGAAACACTTTTTTTTTTTTTTTCCTTTTTAGGGCTGAATCTGCAGCATATGGAAGTTCCTGGGCTAGGGGTTGAATCTGAGCTGCAGCCGCAGGCCTAGGCCACAGCCACAGCAATGCTGGATCCTTAACCCACTGAGTGCAGCCAGGATTGAATCCACATCCTTTTGGACACTATGTCAGGTTCTTAGCCTGCTGAGCCACAACAGGAACTCATGAAAGTCTTGTATAGAGCAGACAGAAGTGTTGATTAACCACATCTTTAGCAGTCTAGGAACATGCAGCAAAATTGACTATCTTCTACATATGTTTTGCCCCAGAAATTCTACTTCTAGGACTGTTTCCTAGGAAAATAATCATGGATCCAGTTACAATTTCCTGCAGCCCTATGCCTAAGGGCTTGAAGGTTGAAGCAAAGAGGAGAAACTGATAAAAGGGAGAAGGTGGACAGTAAAGGAGTTGCAAGCCTATTCTAAAGCCAGGAAGCCTGGAAGGCCTGGGTGCTGTGCTGTAGGGATGATGGAAGCACAGGGTGGGGGACCAAAGCTGGGAGAGGAGTCTGGTGAGTTTACCCTCAACCTACTACTTCCCATTTGACCTTGGTGGGCTTGTCTGTCTTTCCCATTCAACAACAGTCTCTTGAGTACAGTGTCTTCCTCATCTATTTTCACTACCACTTAGTCCAGGGCCTGGCACATGGTAGGTTTTCAAAAAGTGCTTGATATAGGGATGAGCAATTCCAACAAAAGCTGACAGAAGTTGATAATGAAAAGTATTTTGAGGAGTTCCGATCGTGGCGCAGCGTTAACAAATCTGACTAGGAACTGTGAGGCCTCGCTCAGTGGGTTAAGGATCCGGCATTGCCATGAGCTATAGTGTAGGTTGCTGACATGGCTCAGATCTGGTGTTGCTGTGGCTGTGGTGTAGGCCAGCAGCTATAGTTCCAGTTAGACCCCTAGCCTGGGAACCTCCATATGCCTCAGGTGTGGCACTAAAAGGACAAAAGACAAAAGACAAAAAAAAAAAGTATTTTGAATTTTAAAATAGTCAACAAGGAGAAGTAGTTTGGTGAACTTTTTAATTCCATAAAACTGATTCTACTATTTGCAGGAAACCATTCTTTCTCAACCCTGACCACTAACTATTTTCTCCTAAAAGAAACCCAGTCCTGTTTTCTAAGCATGGGCTGTAGTGCTTATAAAACCACATGGAAGGGAATTCCCACTAAGGCGCAGTGGGAAGGAATCTGACTAGTATCCATGAGGATGCAGGTTCAGTCCCTGGCCTTGCTCAGTGGGTTGGGGAATCCAGCATTGCTGTGAGCTATGGTGTAGGTTTTAGATGCGGCTTGGATCCTGAGTTGCTGTGGCTGTGGTGTAGGCCAGCAACTGTAGCTCTGATTAAATCCCTAGCCTGGGAACCTCCATGTGCCATGCGTGTGGCCCTAAAAAAGAAAAAAAAAGAAAAAGAAAAAAAAAAAAAACTACCTCGGGAGTTCTCATTGTGGCTCAGTGGCAATGAACCCAACAAGCATCCATGGGGACGCGGGTTCGATCCTTGGCCTTGTTCAGTGGGTTAAAGATCTGGCATCACCTTGGCTGTGGTGTAGGCTGGTGGCTGCAGCTCCAATTAGACCCCTAGCCTGGGAACTTCCATATGCTGCAGGGTGAAGTCCTAAAAAAGGCAAGAAAAAAACAACCAAAAACCAAAAATGCTTTTAGTGCCGGCATGTGGACCTCACTCTCTCTACTTTGCCAGAGCTCATGCCTCAAGGCAATATGTCCTATGGGCCACTGAAAATCTGAATCACCCAGGGAGTGAAAATGCAGGCTTAAGCATGCCTGTGCTTACCAACCTCTGATCCCACCCATCCCGTGTCTTCAGAGAGTATGAGAATCATGGTACAGGAAGCGACAACTTCCTTCATTTTCAAGTTCGGCTGGGTCATTTGTATTCACCTATTTAGTCAAGACTAAGCGTTTCTTGATTGTTCTCTTGTATCAAGCACCAGGGATATAAAACTGCATAAATTCTAATCCTTTTCCTCAAGAAATTCACTTACTGAAGGGGGGATGATAGGTGTTCAGACAGATAATTACAGTAAGACATGGTAACTCTTCCAACAGAGGAAGTTAAGAACAATGTGCGATGGTGTGATAAGAGAAAGCCAAGGCTGCTTTGTGTTATTGGCCTGTAGTTCTGGTAAGACAAAACAAAAGCATGTTGCCAAGTTCCTTTCAAAAACTAGGAATTTAATATAGATACAGTGATCATACATGCCTGTTTGACTAAGACAGTCCCAGTTTCTGTCTGTTGTCCATTATCTCATCTGATTTAGCATTTATCCCAAACGAATAATGTACATATAACCATCCTTTCAGCTTCCAGCCATGGTCTTAGTAGTGAAAGATACCCATGTACCATGAATAGAGTGCTTACTTTAACATGTAATTAACGGAAGATAACCAGAGGCCCTTCAAAGCAACATATCCTTGTGACTCCTGCCACTGTTTGACATTACACCCTGTTAGGTCACAGTCTCTGTTTTGGCCTGTAAGATATGTGAATCTGCCAACTGCAAGTCAGTGGGGTCAGTGGGAATGGTGGGATACTGCAGGTTATGTTATAGGCACATGATGTACTGTGAAAAATAGATGCTGAGCGGGTTGCAACTCTCTTGCAACAGTATTATTTATTATATGGTGTAAATATATAATTATTTTATTGTTTGGCCTACACCACAGCCACAGCAACGAGGGATCCGAGCCGAGTCTGTGACCTACACCACAGCTCCCAGCAATGTCAGATCCTTAACTCACTGAGCAAGGTCAGGGATCAAACCCGCAACCTCATGGTTCCTAGTCAGATTCTTTTGGCTGCACTATGACGGCCTCAGGTGCCGCCCTAAAAAGGCAATAAATAAATAAATAAATGCATTAGTTTGATTTTTAAAATTTGGTTCTTCATGGAATCAAAGCAAAACTTTTGAATAGTCAATACTGGAAGATAAAATCTCGTGTTATTATAAATATTACTATAAATTCAGCTAAAATATTCAACAATCAAGTGTGAATTTTCGTTTTGGAGAGATAACATAAATGCAAATTTGTGGAACACAACA
Source organism: Phacochoerus africanus (assembly GCF_016906955.1). Classification (NCBI taxonomy): domain Eukaryota; kingdom Metazoa; phylum Chordata; class Mammalia; order Artiodactyla; family Suidae; genus Phacochoerus; species Phacochoerus africanus. Next base: position 239,399,217 of record NC_062544.1, read on the forward strand.
TCAGAGTAAAAACGATGTTCTTAGTAAACTGAGAAATTTATGGAGAAATGGGCTTAAAATTGCTTGTAATACATATGTAATTAACAACTGTATCCAAATAAGCCTCAATATTTTGCAAACCAAAAGAGCTATAATTGTGCAAATTTAAATGTTATATATTCACAGAGAAAATGAACTGCAAAATTTTTACAATGACAAAAATGTTAAACAAATGCTTCAGCATGATAGTACATGTGGTCTGTCTTTGCTGTAATATCATCAACCAGAATTTTAGAAATATTCAAGCCTTTAAACAACTGTTTTCTATATCAAATGATATATTTTGCAATAATCCTGACCTTTTTTTTGGTAAATTAGCCCTCTAACTTTTGGTGGAATTTTGTTCACAATAGTTGAAAAGCTGTTTTGGGTTTTTTTTTTCCTCGTCTTTTTAGGGACACACTGGTGGCATATGGAAGTTCCCAGGCTAGGGATCTAATCGGAGATGCAACTGCAAGCCTAAACCACAGCCACAGCAATGTGAGATCTGAGCCACTCCTGTGACCTACATCACAGTTTATGGCAATACTGGATCCTTAACCCATTGAGTGACGACAGGGATTGAACCCGCATCCCCATGGATATTAGTCGGGTTCGTTACTGCTGAGCCACGATGAGAACTCTCAAAATAGTTGAAAAGTTTTAGACAAAATATTTTAGCTATGGAATGCAATAAAACTTAGTTTGTAAAGATTGAATTAACTAATTGAAAACCAAAGTTGCAAACAAGAAGATAGTGACATTTACCCCTATAAAAGTAAGGAAACAATTGAACACATTACATAATGAGAGTTCAAAATGAGTACAAGATTTTATATTCAAATTCTATAATTGTGCTTTGGACTATCTCAGTTTACAGGAAGACCATTTTGATGGATTAAAATACTGGATAAGAACCGCCTTGCCTGCCTGCTTGCATCTCTCACAAGAGTCCTATCTTAATAAATCTGTTTTTTGAAATCTTAAAAAAAAAATGTATAAAATTTTCTTATCTCTCAGAATTAAAAGATAGCAAGAAATTCCTGCTGTGGTACAGAGGAAATGAATCCAAGTAGTAACCATGAGGTTGCGGGTTCGATCCCTGGCCTAGCTCAGTGGGTTAAGGATCCGGTGTTGCTGTGAGCTGTGGTGTAGTCGCAGACATGGCTTGGATCTGGCGTTGCTCTGGCTGTGGCATATGCCAGTGGCTATAGCTCCAATTCTACCCCTAGCCTGGGAACATTGTGCAGCAGGTGCGGCCCTAAAAAAACCAAACAAACAAATTGATAAAAAAGTGAGGTCAACTGAAAAAAAAATTAGGAAAAATTAAAAATCATTTTAAAAAAGTAAAAGAAAAAAAATTAGGGTCAAAGGAGAAGACTCAATTAAAGGTGCAACAATTTCAAATTGATTTTCCATAAAATGCACTTCAAAAAATACTGCAGACAAGTTGTGAAAAAAATAAATATAATATCTCAGTAAAATATTTAAAAATCCTCAAATTCAGTGGAAAAATACAGGGGGATGTAATGAAGATAAATATGGCCAAGAAACTGATTAAAGTATGTGACTCTGTTTCCAGAATAATTATTCTGCTTATGTTAACTATAAATATTTAGATAATAAAGTATTTTTAAAAGTTGGCTTCATGTATACAAATATATCATTTTAATTTTGGAAAGAATTTTATTTTAAAAAATAGTTTGTCAATAGTTTTCATAGGTCCATCAGTGTGGCAGTGTAAATATATTGACCAATAAATAAAATTTTCAAATAAATAAGTAACTTTAGTTATTCTAGTTGACCCCTTTCACTCTCATGTGGACAGAAAGTTACATGATCACCATACAGAGAGATGAAGGAACAAGTTTCTTAAAACACTGCCTTTTTCCTAATGGTAAACTGAAGTAACCAGGGTACCAAATCATTTCATGTTTCTGAGAGGTACGTGATGGAGGTGCCTGCAAAAAGAGGTCAACAAAGAAGTAAAGGAGGAGGAATCAAAGCATCCCCCCATAGCAAAACCAAAGTTTCTGTAAGGAGAGAAGAATATTAAGCTATGTATGGATCTTACCTGCAAATGCACTAGAAAGATTGTGGGAACTTGGATTCTGAAACTTGACATACTTGTCTGTCCACCATGTAATCCCACTCCTTAGCATTGGGACTTTAATATGTATAGATGAATTAAGATTGTATGAAAGAATAATGGTGTCTGTAAAGAAATTAAAAACTGTATTAGAGATTCAAGCATTTCCGTCACATTTGGAAGTGCACAGCCAGACAGAGTTGAGAAATAAAGCAGGGCTTGAGCAGTCTTCACATGTCTACATGCCATAGATGCTAGAATCAGAAGACTATATTCCTTTTCTTTCCAAGGCCCCAACTACCATTATTATTTTCGGAATGTGGGCGAGTTTTATTTATATTTTATTTTTTGGCTGCACCCATGGCATGTGTAAAGTCCTGGGCCAGGGACTGAACCTATGCCACAGCAGCAATCCAGTCAGGCAGTGACTACTGGATCTTTAACCTGCTGCGCCACCAGAGAACTCCTCCAAGGTCCCAATTATTGAAAAATATTCTGGGTCTCCATTTAACTCATGTTTCCTAACTACTTCAAATTTCTGATAGGGAAGAACTTATTTGCAAATGAAATATATCAGTGGACAATATATACAAACATTTTTTTTAACTGCCTTTCAGCCGCAGATGTGATTTTTTAAAACTGCCTTTCAGTTGCAGAAGCAACATTTAGATTGTTATACATTTTTAAAAGAGAACACAATGGAAATAGGAAAAATCACCTACCATTGAATATGCTGTTGGCAATAGCACCACAAGGAGCGATGGGGGTCCCATTTGGGGAATTTTTGAATGGAGAACAGTTTGTAACATCCTGGATGAGAAATGATATAGGAGAAAGTGCTTTTGGTAAACTCTCTTAAAATGCTGAAAGGAAAAACACTGGCAGTGTAAATCAACCCACATGATCTACTGGCACAGACTAAGAGTTACCTGTTGTTACCAGGATGCTGTCTCAATCAGACCAGACAATTTTTTGTGTTTTGGAGAGATGTGTGTGTGTTTCTACAGGCAGGTGTGTGTATTCTTTTTCCTCATTAGCAGTACATAGCATACCAAATATGTCTGCAGGAAGTAACCTAATTTTCTGGCTGTGCTAAGTACCATGCTAAGCCCGCACTGGAATACATCTTAAAAAAGATTTTGGTATTGGAGTGTAAAATATTCCAAAAAATAAGTAAATGGTGAGTCTACATCTAGATGACTTATCACAGGGAATACACCCACCTAACTACCAGAATACATTTTTTTTTTTTGGTCTTTTTGTCTTTCTAGGGCCGCACCTGCGGCATATGGAGGTTCCCAGGCTAGGGGTCCAATTGGAGCTGTAGCCGCTGGCCTACACCACAACCACATCAACACCAGATCTGAGCCGCATCTGCGATCTACACCAAAACTCATGGTGACGCCGGATCCTTAACCCACTGAGCAAGGCCAGGGGTTGAACGTATGTCCTCATGGATGCTAGTCAGGTTTGCTAACCACTGAGCCACGATGGGAACTCCCAGAATACATTTTTAAGAATGGTTACTAAAAATAATTTGGTTATCTCTTTTATATAATGTCATTATATAAAAGGTTTCTGTCTAGCTTTTCTTGCCAGTATTCTGAGTATTATCTACCAAAAGTACAATTTTGTAATCTTAAGTCTGAAAGGCTATTCATTAAACCAAAGGCTTTTATTCAATGAAGTAGAGCCCAATTTCCTTAATCTAGGCTGACTGAAGGCCCCAGTTATAAAAAGGACAATGGTGGAGATAGAGTGATCCAGGCTGAGACCAACCACTCAAGGTTATTATCAAAATTAGTGCATCCATTAACTAAAATGGGCAATTTATTTATTTATTTATTTGCTTTTTAGGGCTGCACCCATGGCATATTGTAGTTCCCAGGCTAGGGGTCTAATTGGAGCTACAGCTGTCGGCTTACACCACAGCCACAGCAACTTGGGATCTGAGCCGCGTCTGTAACCTACACCACAGCTCATGGCAACACTGGATCCTTAACCCACTGAGCAAAACCAGGGATTGAACCCACATCTTCATGGATACTAATCTGGTTCATAACCCACTGAGGCACAATGGAAACTCCCTAAAATGAGCAACTTTAAAATAACTACAGAAATTAAGTGTAAAGAAATAACATTGAAATCTAATGTGTCAATCATTCAAAGAAGTAAAAACTCTACTGTCTGAAGTAGCTCCAGTATGCTATAAATTTTGTTAAGAGAAATATAAATCTTGAATTGTGGTTGAAAGGTACTTGAAGATTTGCCCTTTATTACCAAGACTTGTGTAATCCCATGTGTATCTGGTTTTAATATAAAATGCTGTAAAAAAAAAATGATTGGGAGTTCCCGTCATGGTGCAGTGGTTAACGAATCCGACTAGGAACCATGAGGTTGCGGGTTCATTCCCTGCCCTTGCTCAGTGGGTTAACGATCCGGCGTTGCCGTGAGCTGTGGTGTAGGTTGCAGACGCGGCTTGGATCCCGCGTTGCTGTGGCTCTGGCGTAGGCCGGTGGCTACAGCTGCGATTCAACCCCTAGCCTGGGAACCTCCATATGCCGCGGGAGTGGCCCAAGAAATAGCAACAACAACAACAACAACAACAACAACAACAAATGATTGGTGCATGAAAGATAACCATTTAACTAGACAAGATTCACAATCCTGCTCTGAAGAGGAAACTGCTCCTTCTCAATAGCTGTTATCCTGAATACTTAGCCCCTTCAGTTCATGCGAGAATGAAATGAACATTTCTGTCTTTTTTTAATGTTTTGTTTTATTTTACACTTTTTCTTTTTTAAAATTAGAGTATAGTTGATTTACAGTGTTGTGGCATTTCTGTCTTGTAAAACCTTAGCTTTTGAATTTATTTCCCATACTCTTTTACACTGAAAGATTCACCTGGTTTATTAAAAACAAAAAGAGCAGAACTGTGCCTTGGAGACATTACAACCACTCCATGGCGAGAATGTATACAAACCTGTCTGTGCCACAAATATCAGATCCTAGTTCTAGAGGCTACTGCCGAAAGGAAGATTCTTTAAAGCCAACACTGAGCGAGATCTACACTTCTTTTTAAAAAAATAATTACTCTAGCTCTCTTTATGAGAGAGGGAAAAAAAAAACAACCCAAAAAAGGAGTATTATAGCAAATCAAATAAAACCTTACCTTTATATCTGTACCCACCAGTTGGCTATTACTTCTGGATAAAATATATCGATAGAGGTTCTGATAGAAGCCATACAATTTATAGTACATATAAACATTACCCTGTAGAGGAGAACAGCAAGATGTAAGGAGAGAGCAAAAGAAGCTGGGATGTTAATAAACATGGACAGGATTTTTAAAACATAAGACGTAGTACATAAAAATGTTGATGAGAATGGAAAGTTTCTTTTTGTCAGATAGAAACCCAAGAAATTATTTTTAAAAATCAGTGTTAGAAAGTGCTCGTCTATACAGAATTACAAAATGACTAACAATGTTTTTGTAAGGGCTACTGCATTCATGCCTTGAAAAATTTTTATAACTAGGCTTTGTATTCTCAATATATAACATTTGATTTTACAAATATTTCCTAGAAATACTAGGAAAGATGCTCTGCATAGGGGCTGTGGTAAGCAGCAGATTCATATGGTGAATTCAAAGCAAATCCACGTAACATAATTTAAAATTGGAGCTACTGAGCATGTTTAGGTGTATGTGCATACTGCATATGTGATAGACACAAGCCCGGCTTTTTGGGGTCCTCTCCATTGTTGTCTTTTTTATGCCTAGGATATAACACACACAGTACTGCAGTATGTAATACTTGGTCAAGAAATGGTGACCCAGAGTTTCCTTGTAGCTTAGTTGTAATGAACTTGACTAGTATCCATGAGGACATAGGTTCGATCCCTGGCCTTGCTCAGTGGGTTAAGTATCTGGTGTTGCTGAGAGCTGTGGTGTAGGTCACAGACACAGCTTGGATCTGGTGTTTCTGTGTCTGTGGTGTAGGCTGGCAGCTATAGCTCCAACTTGACCCCTAGGCTGGGAACTTCCATATGCTGTAGCTGCGAATATAAAAAGCAAAGAAAGAAAGAAAGAAAGAAAAGAGATGGTGAACAAAAAGATGGGATAGTTCCCTGATCTACAAGATGATTTGTACCCTTGTTGCCATGAGATGCCTTTTTCATGAATGTTGCTGAATGAGGCTGCCCAATCACAGGCTACCAGAGTGATTCTCCCATTATAGTGACATACTAAGGCCCTAGAACTTTTTCAGGCAGGCTTGATAAAGATTTTACTAACAGCATATATTATGCAAATGTAAATGTCCAACTGTAGCTATTTATAATGAATATACTATCTACCTCCAAAATAATGAAGGACTGTATCCAAAAATATGGAGGCCAAAATATTTTAGGGGCTATATTCAGTGCTAGAAATACAAAAGTATTCCTTCACAATTCCCTGAGTCAACTGATTCTCTTAAGCTATGCAAATTTGGCCTTGTCCTAAGGACCTCTAAGAGGATGATACCTGGCCTTGCTCAGTGGGTTAAGGATCCGGCATTGCCGTGAGCTATGGTGTAGGTTGTAAATGGGGCTTGGATCCCACACTGTTGTGGCTGTGGCATAGACTGGCAGCTGCAGCTCCAACTCAACCTCTAGCCTGGGCACCTCCATATGGCATTGGTGCAGCCCTAAAATGACAAAAAAAATTATATATGTATAATATATACATCACTTTGTTGTACAGCAGAAATTAACACAACATTATAAGTCAACTATACTTCAATAAAACACAAAAAAGAGGATGAGTATGGAAGATAAAGTTACTAAAAATAAAGGTCATGGTAAGTGTGGCCAGTTACAGAAAACAACAAAGGCTGAAGAGCTGTCACTGGTAAGAGAAAAGTCTTTGGAACACCGAGAAGGGGAGATGCTGGGCCCTGACATCATAAAGAGAGAGAATGGATGTGAAGATAAACAAGCCAGGCATAGTGGGAATGGCTGCTTGCATTTCTTCAACCAAAGAGGGAAACTCTATTGTTGACCCATAACTACAGAAAAATATGAAATCCATGGAATGGAATTTACTACACATTTTCTTGGATGCTAAGGAGAGAATTCTACTTACCGGAAGTTATGTATTCATATAAATGTGACAAAATAAATAGGCAGAGGACACTCACACTAGGGACAGAAGTGATTTATTACCCTTTTTTCAATGACTCTTTGTCCAAAATTTAACAAGGCCTCCAAGATGGTCATCTTTGTAATTGGCCCTGGAAGCACAATGCACTTGATGGTGTTTCTTCCCTCCAGTGGTACTTTGTGCAGGATTCCTAGTTGCAGGCAGAGAGCCTTGGTGGATGTGCTGTCTAAGGTGTGTAATGTGTGTGAATGGGTGAGTTGAAGGCCCTGTGGTTGTCCTGAGAAGTTTGGCTGGAATTTTATGGGAAGCCTTTGGCTGAAAGGAATGGTTAGCAGCTGGTAACACTTATTTGCGTTTAGGATTTCAAAGGACACAAACAGTGGGAACTTGAAGCCCTTTAAGGTTTTATCTTTCGGATTTTTTTTCTTTAAAATTTTAAGCACTCTGAGCCCCCAAGAAGGAACCAATCCTGCCGACACCTTGATTTCAGACTTCTGATTTCTAAAATTGGGAAAGAATAAATTTCTGATGAATAAAAGTAATGCTAACTTTTATTTTAGGGGGTATCATGGTGAGCTGAGGAAGAAAGAAAGGGTACAGTTGTAGAGAACTAAAATTTTGACCTCTAATAAAAGAACACAGATATAAAACGTCCCTTATGGACTTTAGATATCACTTACAACCCCAGTATAACCCAGTAATTCCTTATAATTTACATTGGACTTACAAAAATGATTAGAGATAAAGATATAGTCAGAATATTACTGATGCCAACATGCTTTTATCTGGGATCAAGGGGGACACATAAAACGAAAGCATCCTAAGAGCATCAAGCCATATAATTTAGCACTTTATCTTTCCTCTATTAAGTTAGTATTTCAGGAAACATTTTCTGAGCATCTACCATGTAAAATATATTGTGCTATGCACTGTGGAGGAAGTATGGATTCATATATCAATTCAGTAAATGTTAACTGAGCAACTCCGGTGTGCTGGGCATAGTTATAGGTGATTGGGATATAGTAGTGAGAGACAGACAATAAATAATACATATAATAAACTGTTAATTTATATAGTAAGTTGGAAGGTGGTAAGTACATGGAAAAAAACGGAAATTAGAGCAAGGTAACAAGAATCAGGAGTGCAGGGTGGGGTGAGTAGACGGTGCAGTATGAAACAGGATGGCCAGTATCGGCCTGATTAGGTGATAGTTAGCCAAGCAGGACTTGAAGGCAGCAGGGGAGTTAGCCAAGTGGAAATCAGATACATGGAGCAAAAGAATGCCTGACTCTAGTGTGGTCAGAGTAGGGAGCGGGAAGAGAATGGAAAGAGGAGGTTAGAGAGGAACCAAGAAGCCAGATCTCACACAAGTCCTTCTAAGGGCTTAGGCTTTTTGGCTGAGTGGAAAAAAATCCATTGCAGGGGTTTTTGAGCAAAGGAATAACACAATATAACATGCTCTAAAAAGTTCACTCTGGCTGCTATGTTGAGACATGAATATAACAGGGAGACCTGAATAGGAGGTTATTGCAGAAATCCAAATAAGAGATGAGTGTGGTGTGGAGCTGGGTAGTAACAGCAGAGGTGGGCAGAGGTAAGCAGAATCTGGGTATATTTTGAAGGTAGAGTCAATAGGATGGATTGGATATGAGGGGTAAGAGATCAAAAGGAGTTAAGGAAGGTTTTTAGCCTGAGCATCAGAAGGACAGAGTTGACTGAGAAGCTTGTAGGTGAAATAGGTTTTTCCTTTGGGGGGTGTGTGTACAGAGTAGGTAAGGGTGGAAAGTGGATATTAGGAATTCAGTTTTAGAAATGTTGAACTTCAGATATCCATTAGACACCTGACTAATGACATCAGGAAGGCAGTTGGAAATGCAAGTGTGGATACTGGAAGAGAGGTTTGGGATAGAGACAGAAAACAGCGTTGGTGATCAATGGCATTTAAACCTGGAGGCAGATGATGCTTCCAAGGGAGGGACTGCATATGGAGAGAAGAAGAAAACTAGAGACTAAGACAAAAATCCCTGAAAACCCCAACATTAAGAGTTTGGGGAAAATAGGAAGGACAGCAAAAGAACCCAAGAAGAGTAGCCAGAGAGCGAGGAGGAAAACCAAGAGAGTAAGGTATCATGAAAGCCAAGAGAATAAAACGTGTCAAAGATGAGGAAGTGAGCAGTGGATTTATCCATGTGGATGTCACTGGTAATCTTGCAATTTCACTGAGTGCTGAGGGCCCTGAATAGAGTGGGTCTAAGGAAATGAGAAGAGAGGAAGTGGAATTAGGCAAGATAGATGACTCCTCTGAGGATTCTTCCTGGTAATGGGAGGAAAGAAATGGGCAGACAGGGGCAGGGAAGTTTTGAAGAATAGAAGTGCTTTGTTTATGCTTTTTTTTTTTTTTGTCTTTTTGCTATTTCTTTGGGCCGCTTCCGCGGCATATGGAGGTTCCCAGGCTAGGGGTCTAATCAGAGCTGTAGCCACCAACCTACGCCAGAGCCACAGCAACGCGGGATCCGAGCCGCATCTGCAACCTACACCACAGCTCACGGCAACGCCGGATCGTTAACCCACTGAGCAAGGGCAGGGACCGAACCCGCAACCTCATGGTTCCTAGTCGGATTCGTTAACCACTGCGCCACGACGGGAACTCCTGTTTAGCTTTTTAAAGACAGGTAAAATAATATGTTTGTGTGACGGTGGGAATGATCCAGCAGAGAGAAAAGTTGATGATATATGAGAGGTGAGAACTGCTGAGTTAAATCCATTAAAGGCAAGAAAGGCTAGCATCTACCACACAAGTGGAGAGGTGAACCTTTGGATGGGAGCACATATGGTTCATCTGTGGTAACACGTGGGAGGAAGGTTGAGTATGTAGTGCAGGTATGTATGGGTGTGGTGTGTGTGGCATGTAAAGTATGGTCCTTATCCTTAGGGAGACTCCTGCAAATAGAGGAAATGAGTCTATAGGATATTATACGGATGACTGTAAATCCATCAGAAGAGTGGAAAGAGCACTCCCATAATACGAATGTGGGGAAATTCTTATTGGACTTATGAGTAAAAAGGAGGCTCAGGGAAGGGTTGGGATATTAGGGGCTTAAAACAAGTGAGATCTTACAGGTGGGAGTAACGGAAGGTTTTCTAGGCAAAAGAACAGCAGGAACATAGAGTTGTATCATGAAAAACAAGCTGGCCAGTTTGGCAAGACTACAAGATCTCTTGCAGAGACAAAGATGAAAAGGTAGCTGGGGGAGTTCCCATTGTGGCTCAGTGGGTTAAGAACCTGACTAGTATTCATTAGGCTGCAGGTTAGATCCCTGACCTTGCTTGGTGGGTTAAAGGATCCGGCATTACCATGAACTGTGGTGTAGGTCGCAGATGAGGCTCAAATCTGGCATTGCTTTGGCTGTGGCGTAGGTCAACAGCTGCAGCCCTAATTCGAACCCCAGCCTGGGAACTTCCATATGCTGCAGGTGTGGCCCCTAAAAGCAAAAAAAAAAAAAAGAAAAAGAAAGAAAGAAAGAAAGGAAGGAAGGAAGGAAGGAAGGAAGGAAGGAAGGAAGGAAAGGTAGTTGGGCCTCAGGTGCTCAAGAGTAATCCGAAAGAGGGCAAGTTGTGTGGGGGTAGGGGTGCCAAGGTGTGGTCTACTGACTTTCCAAGTAACATTTGGCTAAAAGTAGGAGAAGCCAAAGGCTAGAAGTGCAGTTAAGGTTGCTGTGGTGCTAGACCAGGAGGTTCTCAATTGGAGTGATGCCAAGAAAATGAAGGGAGAGGGTGGAAGGGAGAAACCTAGATGGAAGAACAGTGCTCATACTTCAGAGGCTTGGATGAGAAAGGAGTGGGCAGGGTAAAGTCAAGAAAGAAAATTTTGAGTCTTGCTGACAGGATCTTTACCAGACAGGAAATCAGAAGGGTTTTTTCTGGTTTGGGGAGGAAGCAGGGCGGGGTGGAAGCAGGATGGGGTGTTCAGTGACAGGCTCAAGAAAAGGCCTGCCTGCCTGTAGAAGCATCATATGCGGAGTCATCTATGAAGGGGAAGTGGGGGCAGAAAGGAGGGGGACGTGTTGTGGGCTGAAAGCTCTCCCAGCCTCCTCCACTTCCTCTATATTTTCCCTCATAGGCAGTTCCTCCAATAAATCTCTGGCATGTCTAATCCTGTCTTGGCATCTGCTTCTCAGAGGATCTGAACTAACATGTGACTTTAATCAGCCCAAGAGCAGGGACATCTCTTAATATTTCTTTGGCATTTCTCACAGTGTCTGACAGCCAGGCCGAGAGTCGCCTTAGGGATCAGGAAACAGTGTGTAGGGAATGGCTTGAGGGGGTGGTGAGGAGGAGAGTCCTACCAGGTGTGTGACCCTTGACATTGATTCACTATGTGACCTTGGCCAAGTCACTTAACCTCTAAACCCATTAATTTTCTCACAATAAAATGAATGGTTAGATGCATTGATTTCTATGGTCCCCTCCTGTGCTGACACTTGGTGTAAAACCTGTCTGATTGATGTTAAGAATTATGTTACAAAGTTGGGTGGGTAAAGAATCTGGAAATTTACAAAGGAAAATAATTAAATTCCAAAGGAAAAAAAAGGCGTGGTGGTGGTGGTGGTGGTGGTGGGGTAGTCACACAGGAACTCAACACTTTATAAGACCTCTCTCCCAATCCCCATTCTGCTTTATTTTTTGTATTTTCAGTTTGGGAGAGCATTTGGTGGAGATCATGGACTTACTGCCATGTGTTAAATACAAGCAGAGCAGCATATAGACAGTTGAAGACTCTTGAATTTCACTTACCCTCATTGCCTCTGAAAGGTAAAAAGGAATAGAGCAGGCGCATTCTTTGGCAAAATTAGCAGCATTTTCCCGCAGTTTTGCACAATTTGCACATTTTTCTGTGTAATTAATCTGTCAGGCAGAGAAAATAACAATTATTAATTTAAAAGGGACATGAGTACATATCTTAAAGTCCTGAGTAAACCAAAGTCTTCAAGCTCTCTGGGTCAAGGGTGTGCTGTCTGGGACATAAACCAAGGGCAGCTCACTGTGCTGGGTGAGAGTGCTCCCAGGATATGTGGGAGGACTGGGCCTCCTGGCAGACTTTCATTCTGGTACCTGGCAGCATTTGCCACTTACCTGAAGTTCGGGGTTTCTACTGCATATTTATGTAAACTGTTGTGATGAAGCCTTATGGTTCCATCATAAAAAGGTACTGTTAGGAAAGTATTAGTCAGTGACTCACGAGAACTGGGCCCGTGGCCTAGGTCTAATCAGCTTTATGGGTAAATCACTTGACTGTTTTCCCATTTTATTTCACGGAAAATATTTATACTAATGGCTTCTTTTACATGGAGTCTAGAGGAAGTTATTAAAAATGACCAAACAGGAATTCCCGTCATGGCTCAGCAGTAACGAACCCAACTAGGATCCATAAAGATGCGGGTTCGATTACTGGCCTCAGTGGGTTAAGGATGCAGCATTGCCAGGAGTTGCTGTGTAGGTTACAGATGTGTCTCGGATCCAGTGTTGCTGTGGCTGTGGCCAGCAGCTGTAGCTCCGATTCAACTCCTAGCCTGGGAACTTCCATATGCCCTGGGTGCGGCCCTAAGAAAAGCAAAAAAAAAAAAAAAAAGGACCAAACATAGAAAAAGGCATGTTTCCAAAAAAAAGCTAGTGTGTTTCTGGAGTTCCCGTTGTGGCTCAGCAGCTTAAGAACCTGACTAGTGTCCATGAGGATGCGGGTTTGATTCCTGACCTTGCTCAGTGGGTAAAAGGATCCAGCATTGCTGTGAGCTATGGTGTAGGTCACAGATGTGGCTTGGATCTGGCCTTGTTGTGGCTCAAGTGTAGGCCATAGCTGCAGTTCCAATTTGACCCCTACCTAGCCTAGGAACTTCCATATCTATAGGTGTGGCCCTAAAAAGAAAAAAAAAATTAAAAAAAAACAAAAAAAGGTAGTGTGTCTCCAAAGGGCAAATCCTGTGAGGTTTGGCTGAAGAGCTCAGTTATGTGAAGATAGAACTGAAAGAAGAGTTATTTCCACTCTAGGAAACATTCATCTCAGGTGCAACCTAGGGGTTGTGTGGGGTGCTGCTGGGGTCCTCTGCTTTTTCCCCCACTGTGTTAAGGAATAATAAGAAGAGTTTGGGAATGGGGAAGGAACAGGGAAGCAAAAGACTGTTTTTCTTCTCCGTAAACTGCCAATGCGATTTTGGATTCTTTGGGAGAGAAGACTAACAAGAAGGAAAGGAGTTTTGAATGCTCGAAAAGCCACTGGGAGTTTGGAAGTCAAATAGGTAAACTGTGAATACTAAATTAAAGGTTAGCCAAAAGGCTATTCAATTGTGCTTAGATGTTTATATTTAATTAAACGATTTGATTAAATTTAATCAAATCATTCTTTAAGTATGAAGCAAGACTTTATTATGTTTTAAAATATTAATGGAGTTCCCACTATGGCTGGCACATTGGGATCAGCGGTGTCTCTGGAGCACTGAGACACAGGTTCAATCCCTCATCCTGCCCAGTGGGTTAAGGATCTTATGTCGCCAGAGCTGTGGTATAGGTTGCTACTGTGGCTCAGATCTGATCCCTGGCCTGGGAAGTCCATATGCTGCGAGGTGGCAAACAAAGAAAAAAATTGATGCCTTTTCTTTTCTTTTCTTTTTTTTTTTTTTTTGGCCTTTTGGGGCCTCACCTGAGGCATCTGGAGGTTCCCAGACTAGGGGTCGAATTGGAGCTACAGCTGCCAGCCTATGCCACAGCCACAGCAATGCAGGACATGAGCTGTGTCTGTGACCTATACCACAGCTCACAGCAATGCCAGATCCTTAACCCACTGAGCGAGGTCAGGGATTGAACCCTCAACCTCATAGTTACTAGTCGAATTTGCTTCCTCTGTGCCACAACAGGAACTCCTTGATGCCTTTTCTAAACGTTGTGAAACTGCATTCCAATTTTCAAAAAGCATTAAAGAACAGGGCTATATTGTAGTTGAGTGCTTGCACACTGAACTGTGAGGAAACTGGGGTCCTAATTCAGCCCATCTCTGATCTTGAGTTAAAATACTTTTCCTCTAGGGCCCATATTTTTTTCAACAGCATCATTTTGGCTGGTAATTAACTGACCTGTGAGGTGAATGTAGTAGTATACATTCTACTCCATGGATTCTCGTTGGAGTTCTTTCAATGTTGAATTAGAAATAAATGTATTTTGGGAGTTCCCATTGTGGCTCAGCGGTAATGAACTTGATTAGTATCCATGAGGATGCAAGTTTGATCCCTGGCCTTGCTCAGTGGGTTGGGGATCTGGTGTTGCCATGAGCTGTGGTGAGGTCGAAGACGCAGCTTAGATTGTGAGCTGCTGTGGCTGTGGCCAGCAGCTGCAGCTCCGATTTGACCCCTAGCCTGGGAACTTCCATAAGCCAAAGGTGTGGCCCCTAAAAAAGAAAAAAATGTTTCATGATCAAATTATTTTTGAGTAGGTGATATCTAAGGTGCTTTCTAGCTCTAAGAATTTTATGAGAAAAACATAAAATTTCATCTACTGTCTCCTTTGCTGCTCAAGTGACTCTGTAAACCTCTAGCTCTAAAATGACAGCAAAGACCATAGTCTGCTTCTTCAAGAATTCTGGAGAGGCAGGAATTACATTTTTGCTTAAAGTGAACTGCAGAAATGGTACTTCCTTGATGTGCCCCAGGGCTAAGTGAGAAGAGGAAAGCCAGCTCAGAACTTTTCTGCTGGCTGTGTGTTGGTCACATTGGCCTGGAATAAGCACTTCATCTTACACCCATTATAATGAAACACTTCTATGTGCAAAAGAGGATCACATTCAGGAGTTCCCTTTGTGGCTCAGAGGTAATGAATCTATCATCCATGAGGACTAGGGTTCGATCCCTGGCCTCACCCAGTGGGTTAAGGATCTGGCATT
Source organism: Phacochoerus africanus (assembly GCF_016906955.1). Lineage (NCBI taxonomy): Eukaryota > Metazoa > Chordata > Mammalia > Artiodactyla > Suidae > Phacochoerus > Phacochoerus africanus. The sequence continues at coordinate 239,414,394 of NC_062544.1, forward strand.
GCTGTGAGATGTGGTATAGGTTACAGACGTGGCTCAGATCCTGTGTTGCTGTGGCTGTGGCCAGCAACTGCAGCTCTGATTGACCCCTAGCCTGGGGACTTCCATATGCCCCAGGTGCAGCACTAAAAAAAAAAAAAAAAAAAAAAGAGGATCACTGAGCAAGGCCAGGGAGCTAACCTGCATCCTCATGGATGCTAGTGGGGTTCACTGCTGCTGAGCTATGACAGGAACTCCCTGTGGGTGACTTCTGATTTTCCTGTGTAAGAGCAAAATGTTAGAAACAGTCCTATTCAAAGTGGCTTTAGGAGTTCCCATCGTGGCGCAGTGGTTAGCGAATCCGACTAGAAACCATGAGGTTGTGGATTCGGTCCCTGCCCTTGCTCAGTGGGTTAATGATCCGGCGTTGCCGTGAGCTATGGTGTAGGTTGCAGATGTGGCTTGGATCCCGTGTTGCTGTGGCTCTGGCGTAGGCCGGCGGCTACAGCTCCGATTCGACCCCTAGCCTGGGAACCTCCATATGCCAGGAGCGGCCCAAAGAAATAGCAAAAAGACAAAAAAAAAAAAAAAGTGGCTTTAAAGAAAAGTCAATTGGAAAATCATCCTATTGAAAGTTGTTTGCCGAGTAGCTTAGGCCAACCATGGGGTGAGGTTCTCTTCATGTATCTGTCGTGGTATCATTCAGCACCGGATGCCTCATAATGGAGGCTGCAGTTCATAGTGGGTAGGGATAGGTGACCAGAAGAGAGGAAGCTGAAAGGACATGGGAAGCAGAGGGGAATATCCAGAAAGAAAGGGGTTGGTAAAGAAGAAAATAGAAAAGTAAACAGGATGAGCTATTTGCAGAAATAAATATCATTCTTGTAAACCAATTACTTTGCTTACAAGGCAAGTCGATTTTCCTGCTGCCATTTTGCCTCTGCTACATTGTCACACTGGAGGACTCAAAAAGACTTAGGGGCTCTGGGAAGACAATCTTCCAGGAGCTTGGAGAGGAGAGCAGAAAATATGGTAGAAAAGCAATGGGGCAGTATGTGTTGGAGGGAGGAGTGGGACCTGAAATGACATTTTCTTCTTTGAAGTCCTATTTGCCCTAATCTGTTCTTTCAGTTTAAGTGTGTGCCTATTATGTATTGGCAGTATGCAAGGAAGGGCTTGTGGATATGGCAAACAAGCCAGCCATGGCTGACCTCCCTGTTCTTACCACATTATCTTTCTTACTCTATCATTAAATCATTGAGGACAGGGATCAACTCTTTTACTTATCTTACTCATCTGCATACCCAAAAGAATTCCTAGCACCTTCAGACACTCATGAACCTTAAATCAATGTTGACAGACTTGGCCTTCATGGTAATTTTGCCACTAGCCCATGTGTGGAGAGGGAATGTGGCTGCCTTCAGCATGGAGGTCATACAGTCTGGGATATTGGTAATCTGCTCAGGGCTGATTTACATGAAGCATTTACTTAATTCATTAAACTAAATGAGTACACAGCCTCAGACCAGATCTAAGCTCCTCTCCCCAGACTAGCTTCTGAGTGTCTCATCCTCCAACAGCTTGTGAATCAAATCAGCAAAAGACTTCTGAAAGGGGTATGCTTTTAGCTTCACTGAGTTTATTTTGCTAAGTATCCTTAAGAAGTCAGAAAGATTTGGGTTTTTGCCTTTCCTAGATTAAAGTAATGATCTCAGAGGGAGTTCATTTGAAAAAGGAAAGAAACAATGCTTGAAAGTGGGGCAAAACTGAAGACCTATATCTTTGGCTCTTCACTCTTTTTACCAATATGATTCATAGGCGTCTGACAGTCATTTGGCCCTGCCTCTCCTTCTGCCTGTACCGATCGCTTGCTCCGGTACTCTGCCAACATAAAAAGCTCCAGACTTTGCCAGGCCCCTGTAAACAAATATGGCTGAACTGACCAGTGTGAGATGGATTATTCTCAAGAGGGAGAAGGGATGAATAAAGCCATCACACAGAGGCCCTGTCACCATGTGCACCTTCCCTTCTGAAAAAGCGATGTTCCAGTCTCATCCAGTTCCCTGTTGAAGAGCTGTTCTCAAACTGACCATTCTTTTATAGTCCCAAAGCTGAAAATTCTCAGAAATTGCATTAAAATATGACAGGACAAACCTCTATTTCTTTGATGCTCTTTGCAGACAACAGAAGGATGATGCCAATGCCAAGGCAGAACACTCCTGTAGCAAAAAAGCCAGAGAGGATTTCCTTGGCCGAGAGCTGTAGCCGATAGGCGGGCAGTTGCTGCTGCTTCACAGCGGTGTTGTCTGGCAATCTGGACTGGGAGTCTTGGCTTTTCCTCTTCATTTTTGTCCTGCAGGTTACTCACATATACTTTTGAGACATTTATAACATTTCTGCTCATAGTAATACCACAGAGTGGTAATATTAAGAATTATGTCACTCTTTCTTTGTAGTTGCAGTTTATGCTTCCTAGAATTATTTCTTAACCAGACCCAATATTCAGCAGGAGCTCAGCTCCTATCAGTCAGCCACTAACAGGTATATTTTACTTAGGCTCAAAAACTTTGTTGTGCTAAATGCCATACCTAGGAAGAATAGTCCCAAGTATGTGAGTATAAACCAACATTTGGCAACCCTGGAAAGCAGTTCCAATAGGCTATTTCTGGGACGTGGTGACTAATTCAGGGCAAGGCCTTTGGGAAGGGGGAAAATGGGTTTATCTTTAAGAACTTGCCCAAATCCTTGGAGATTAATTTTTAAAAAATATTTGTGCTGTCAGCTTTTTCCAAATGTGGCTGTCCCTTATCATGAATATAAACTAAGTTAGGAAAATGTTCAGATTAGCTAACTTTGTCATTTGTGAGAATGAGGAAGGGAGAAGCAAACAGGGATTGCAGAACACAGATGTCTAATCTCAGCAGCTTCCAATTTTTTCATCCATAAGAAAGATTCCAATAGCAAGTGTAGATGAAAAACATCTCCTCCTTTTTCTCAAGCATACACTTTGAAGTAGTTCAAATGAGACAAGAGAAAGGAAGAGGAAAACAGATAATCATTTAAATGTTCAATATTGCAAAAGCGTATTATGGGTTCAGTTTGGGAATTTTTTTCCACTTATTATAGATCCACTAACATTATTTTCATTAGGCTATTAATAATTACTTCCCCTTCAAGCTGCAGTCAAGATGCAGAATTAGCATTTTTAAAAAATTATGGAGCATGTGAGTTCTAATCTTCCTTTTTTATTAACATTCCGCTGAGAGGCCATGCCAGACTATTTTTATATTATAGAAGAAAAGGACATTGGCAAATCTAACTCATTTAAAAGAATACAAAACAAATGCAATTACTTACACTGAAAGGTTTCCTATTCAGAGTTAAAACTTTCCTTTGTAAAATTGGAAAAAGCACAACACCAATGGGAACTTTTCAGAAAGCTATTTGAATCTCACTTGAGGTGGTAGTGAGTATGGCTGTTGGTAGCAGACATATTTGTGTGAGAAGATGGCAGCGAATACTTCTAGTTCACATCTATCAATTGTTTGACTAAATAAACATGTTCAAGAACTTGAGTTTAAGATTAGTAACAGCTTATGAGATTTGATTATGTGTGCGGAGTTGGCCTACAAAATATTGGGTATGTTTGCAATCTAGGTATTTGTTCCAACGCTGGATGAGATTACAGTACTCAGGTAACATCTACCAGAACGGTCATTACAAATCAAGAACAGTATTTTTTAGGCTTTTTATAAAACATTGAAACCAATCTAATCAAATCCCTAACTTGATTAAAGGTGCTTCACAGAAGTATATTAAGCTTTTCCAGAGAAACAGAACCAGTAGGAGAACTATATGTATGTGTAGATATATCATAAAGAATTGGCTCACAGGATTATGGAGGAGGCTGGCAAGTTCAAAGCCTGTAGAGCTGATGTTCCTCCAGTTTGAGTTTGAAGGCCAAAAGCTGCTGTATAACCAGGAAGAGCTGAAGTCCCAGTTTGAGGTCATCAGGTAGGAAGAGCCAATGTTTCAGTTGGAAGGCAAAGTTCTCTCTTACTTGGGGGAGGGTCAGCCTTTTATTCTATTCAGGATTTAACTGACAAGATGAGGCCCACCCACATTATGGAGGGCAATCTGCTTTGCTCAAGTCCCCAGTTTCAATGCTGGTCTCATCCAAAAATACCCTCACAGAAACACCCAGAACAAGATTTGACTGGCAATCTGGGTACCTTGTGGTCCAGTCAAGTTGACACATAAAATTAACCATTACTAATAGTAAGTGAAAATATTTCTGAGGCAATATTGAGAGATAGCCAGGTATATGTTTTGTAGTTATTTTTATTTTATTTTATTTTATTTTTTTTGTCTTTTTGCTATTTCTTGGGCCGCTCCTGCGGCATATGGAGGTTCCCAGGCTAGGGGTAGAATCGGAGCTGTGGCCGCCAGCCTACACCAGAGCCACAGCAACACAGGATCCGAGCTGCGTCTGCGACCTACACCACAGCTCACGGCAATGCCGGATTGTTAACCCACTGAGCAAGGGCAGGGACCGAACCCGCAACCTCATGGTTCCTAGTCGGATTCGTTAACCACTGCACCACGACGGGAACTCCTGTAGTTACTTTTAGATTCACATATTTCTCTTCTAAATAAACCTACTGCAAGTATACAAATATACTTCATATGCTTTCTTTTCAAATTTCTACAACAGAGCTATTCAACGTTAGCACTACATTTTAGGCCAGAGATGTCTCTTTTTTAAATTTTTAAAAATGATTTTTATTTTTTTTTCGTCATAGCTGGTTTACAGTGTTGTCAATTTTCTACTGTACGCAACAAGGTGACCCAGTCTCTCTCTCACACACACACACACACACACACACACACACATATACATATACACATACATTCTTTTTCTCACATTATCATGTTCCATCATAAGTGACTAGATATAGTTCCCAGTGCTATACAGCAGGATCTCATTGCTAATCCATTCCAAAGGCAAAAGTTTGCATATATTAACCCCAAATTCCCAATCCATTCCATTCCTTTCCCCTCCCCCTTGGCAACCACAAGTTTGTTCTCCATGATTTTCTTTTCTGTGGAAAGGTTCATTGGTGCCATATATTAGATTCCAGATATAAGTGATATCATATGGTGTTTGTCTTTCTCTTTCTGACTTGCTTCACTTAGCATGAGAGTCTCTAGTTCCATCCATGTTGCTGCAAATGGCATTATTTTGTTCTTTTTTATGGCTGAGTAGTATTCCATTGTGTATATATACCACATCTTCTTGATCCATTCATCTGTTGAAACATTTAGGTTGTTTCCACGTCTTGGCTATTGTGAAGAGTGCTGCAATGAACATAGGGGTGCATGTATCTTTTTTAAGGAAAGTTTTGTCCTGATATATGTCCAAGAGTGGGATTTCTGGGTAATATGATAGTTCCATATTTAGTTTTCTAAGGTACCTCCATACTGTTTTCCATAGTGGCTGTACCAATTTACATTCCTACCAAGAGTTTAGGAGGGTTCCATTTTCTCCACACCCTATCCAGGGTTTGTTATTTGTGGACTTATTAACAATTAGGCCAGACATTTCTTTACTGCAGGGGGTTGTCCTATAGGTTTGTAGAATGCTGAACAGTGCCCTTGGCTTCTACACATCAAATGCCAGTCACAATCCCACACTAGATGCTATTAGTTGCCCCCTGATTTGTGACAATCAAACATGTCTTCAGATATGGCAAATGGCCCTTGGGAATCAAAACAGCCCTGAATTGAGAACCACTGTTCAACACTGATATGGATATGATAATTTGTTAGAGGCTGTTGTGTTGTGGTATCATTAGAAACTTCAGAGAGTTATTTTAAAGTCCTTGCTTTCATTTTTCTTTAACTGCTGTGTAGTCTCAAGTATTACCAGTCATTTTGTATTTCACTGTCTTATCCTATTAACTGCTGAGATACAAATGTACCAAATATAAGTATAGAATCAGGAAGTGGTTATATGTTTGGGGTACACTCACGCACACACGCTTTAATGAGCACATAATATCCAAGACGATCTTATTTTTGGGTTTGGTGAGTCAATAATGACTTGGTGGATTGATTTGAATTCTGAAAGCACAGACCACAGGTCTCAGTTTGAAAATCTGCCCTTATACAGTCATGCTTTATGCTTTCTTCCAGATCAATTTAAGACTTGTCAATTGACAGGAGTTGCATGTGATCCTTTTTTTTTTTTTCTTTGTTACCAATGGCCAAGAACATCTCACATGTTAGGGCTAAAGGAATAAAAACAACAGGGCTGGGAGTTCCCATTGTGGCTCAGCAGAAATGAATCTGATTTTCCATGGGTGTCCATGGATGCAAGTTCATGGGTGTCCATGGATGCAAGTTCAATCCCTGGCCTTGCTCAGTGGGTTAAGGATCTGGCGTTGCTCTGAGTTGTGGTGTAGGTTGCAGATGTGGCTTAGATCCTGAGTCGCTGTGGCTGAGTTGCTGTGGCATGCCAGCAACTGCAGCTCTGATTCAACCCTTAGCCTGGGAACCTCCATACGCCTCGGGTGGCCCTAAAAAGACAATATACGTATAACACACATATATATAATAACAGGGCTTAATTTATCTAGCTTGAATGAGTTTTCATTCTGTGATGACTTTCTTCTTTATCCTCTAACCTGATGGGCTTGACTCAGGGTCCTGCAGAAAGAACTTGGTTCCCTTTCCTTTGAATCCCTGTGTGTGGTTTCTAGCCCACAGAGGTGTACAAACAGTAGGTCCTGGCTTGTGAAAGCCTGTGATTTGCCAGAGGGTGATTTGCTACACTTCCAGTCTCATTTAAAATTTTGCAATATTTGAATGTGGAATTTTATATACCTGTAATGGTATTAATTTACCTTATTATATCATTTGTTATATATGCTTGAGTTCCCAAACAGAAACTCTGGTATTCTGAAGTGATTATAGGAGATTTGGGTATGACTTCTGTTTCTGCTACTTAAACTAGTGTCCTTTCTGAGATTCAGTTTCACCATCTATAAGATATAAATAACATGGGAGTTCCCATTGTGGCTCAGTAGAAACAAACCCAACTAGTATCCATGAGGATATGGATTCAATCCTTGGCCTTGCTCAGTGGGTTAAGGATCTGGCATTACTGTGAGCTGTGGTAGGTCACAGATGCAGCTCAGATCTAGTATTGATGTGGCTGTGATGTAGGCTGGCAGCTGTAGCCCTGATTCAGCCCCTAGCCTGTGAAATCCCACATGCTGCAGGTGCGACCCTAAAAAGCAAAAACAAAACAAAACAAAACAAATATAAATAACACTCTTCCTCCAGAACTACTTCAGTGATTAAATGTGACAGACTATATATGCTCTTCTTAGAAAACTAAGGAGGGAGTTCCTGTCATGGCTCAGCGGTTAATGAATCTGACTAGCATCCATGAGGATGTAAGTTCCATCCCTGGCCTTGCTCAGTGTGTTAAGGATCTGGCATTGCCATGAACTGTGGTGTAGGTCGCAGATGCGGCTCAGATCCTGCATTGCTGTGGCTGTCGCATAGGCTGGCAGCTGCAGCTGCTATTTGACCCCTAGCCTGGGAACCTCCACATGCTGTGGGTTCAGCTCTAGAAAGGAAAAAAAAAAAAAAAGAAAAAGAAAACTAAGGAGAATGACAACTATATACAATGTGAGATCCTTGACTGGATCCTGGAATAGGAAAAAGATATCTGTGGAAAAGCTGGTAAAACCTAAAATCTGTAGTTAAGAGTATTGTGCCCATGTTGATTTCTTAGTTTTGATAAATGTACTGTGGTTATACAAGAGGTTAACACTTGGGGATGCTGGGAAAAGGGGATATGGGAATTCTTTACACTATTTTTGTAACTTTCCTGTAAGTGTGAGATTATCTCAAAACATAATTAACAAAGGAATAAGACAGTTGTAGTTATACTGTTGTCTTTTATACATTTACAAAGTGCCACTTACTTCCAGCTCTTTGTACCATTACCAGTGCCACCCTAAACACTGGGACGAGGCTTCATAGCCACAAATCTGTTACACATCTCCCATCTCATGAAATCCTCAGCAATCCTGTAAGGTATCATTCCCATTCACAGCTGATGAAAATGAGGCTCAGAGAGGGAAGGAGCTTGCTTAAGGTTGCCCAGATGCTCTTTCCTTTTCTTGCAGTCACATCAGAGGCCAGTTGGTGGAAGAAAAACTCAGTCTGCCTAACAAAACTCACAGACAAACCAATGATACTTTATTACACAAGGGAGATGGCAAAGGACAGATTCATTTTTGTCAAAAAATCCCCACCATTCCCCGTGATGCATCAGTGATACAGTCAACTTAACAAAACAATAGCTGATAGTTACTGAATGCTTGCAGTGTGCCAGAGCCAATAAACAAGCAAATCGCACCATTAAACCAGGAATTTTCTTCAGGCCTAAACTTAGAAAAGGCCCAGCTTCAAAGATTCTGACTTACATAGATTGAGGACTCCCATTTCCAGAAGTTCAAAGACTTCCTTTCTTATCTAAGTGAGAGAGGAAAAAAAAAAAGGTTAAGATCAAGAAAAGATGGTCTTGGAGTTTCCACTGTGGTGCAGGGAAAAAGAATCATGAGGTTGTGGGTTCGATCCCTGGCCTTGCTCATGGGTTAAGGATCTGGCGTTGCCATGAGCTGTTGCATGAGCTGTTGCAGGTCACAGACACGGCTTGAATCCTGTGTTGCTGTGGCTGTGACGTAGGTCGGCAGCTGTAGCTCTGATTTAACCCTGGACTGCTAGCCTAGGAACTTCCATATGCCATGGGTGCAGCCCTAAAAAGCAAAAAGAAAAAAAAGAAAGAAAGAAAAAGAAAAGATGGTGTTGATGAATAAATTAAACCATCTGGATTCCCTGGTATTTATACAGCTCTTATGGCCAGAATCAAGAAGAGCCAAATCTGTGTTCTATTCAGAGTTGAAATATTTATATAAGTACAGGAAAGGGCACACTAGTTTAATTAAAATATCCTTTTGTTTATAGCCATTTGAAATAAAATCTCATGGGAAAACCTCATACAAAGTTGTTTCAAGATACCCAAAGTGTGCCTAAAGTATATGCAATATCTCAATACAGGGTAACTGCTAATAATGACATCAACAATATAAAACTATGAGTTAAAAGGGTGTGGGTTTTTTTTTTTTTTGGCTTTTGTTGTTGTTGTTGTTGCTATTTCTTGGGCCGCTCCCACGGCATATGGAGGTTCCCAGGCTAGGGGTTGAATCGGAGCTGTAGCCACCGGCCTATGCCAGAGCCACAGCAACGCGGGATCCGAGCCACGTCTGCAACCTACACCACAGCTCAGGGCAACGCCGGATCGTTAACCCATTGAGCAAGGCCAGGGACAGGACCCGCAACCTCATGGTTCCTAGTCGGATTCGTTAACCGCTGCGCCACGACGGGAACTCCTTTTTTGGCTTTTTAGGGCTGTACCCGCGTCATATGAAGTTTACAGGCTAGGGGTTGAATCGGAGCTGTGTTGCAACCTATTCCACAGCTCACGGCCATGGTGGATCCTTATCCAACTGAGCAAAGTCAGGGATTGAACCCTCATCCTCATGGATACTAGGTTGGGTTTGTTACTGCTGAGCCATGACAGGCTCTCTGAAAGGGTTTTTTTGAATACTATTTCTCCTTCATTATTATAATTATAAAACCAGTGGTGACTTACTCCAATTTAACATTATAACTGAAACCATCAAATATGGCCTCAAGTACCTGACATCTAGTTGATTCAACCGGTTGGAAAAAACCAATCAGGGAGGTCCCTGGTAGCCTAATGGTTAAGGATTTGGCATTGTCACTGCTGTGATTCAGGTTTGATCCCTGGCTGGGGAATTTTCACATGCCACAGGTGCAGCCAAAACAAACAAACAAACAAACAAAACAGTCAGTTCAAGAGACCAAGTGGTGTGTGTGTGTGTGTGGGGGGGGGGGGGGTGTAGGGAACTGAGAAAAATATTTTTTTAGCCTGAATTAATGTATGATATAACTCACCAATCAGTTATAATCAGGTTTGGTCATTCTGGAGATACAGTTTTATGTAGTAAATTAATTCATCCAGCACATCTAGAAGAGTGATTCCAAGCTTCTTTGATAGTTGCTGCCGTGATTTACTCCCAGTTGGTGACTGGCAGCCATGTTTACTACTGCACAACCCTATTCTCTTCAACAGCTACTTTTTTTTTTTTAATTTAATAATGTATTTTATTTAATCCTATATATCCAAAATAATCTCATGTCAATATCTCATCAGCATAAAAAATTAGTGAGATATTCTATCTTTAACAGCTACTTCTAAGCATCAGGCTAAATTGAAAAATTAGCCTTATGATGATAAGGTGGGTAGCAAATCAATTTTCTCTTTCTTTTCAGCCACACCCATATTATATGGAAGTTCATGGGCCAGGAATTGAATCTGAGCTGCAGCTGTGACCTACACCCCAGTTGTGGCAATGCCAGATCCTTAATCCACTGCACCAGGCCAGAGATCAAAGATCAAAGCCATATCACCTCAGAGACAATACCAGATCCTTAACCTGCTATGTCACAATGGGAACTCCTTAATCTTTCACATTATGATGATATAATTACCTTCATAAATATATAATGAACTACTGCTTTCATAAATATATAATGAGCTATTCCCACAAAGACATTCAATCAGTTTTAATCCCCTGAAACAGCAACGAAATTTCCCCTCTCCCAAAAAACAAAAGAGCCTTCTAAATTAAATGAGTGGGTTTTTGGGTATGTGGAAATGCGGGCAGTAAGGTAAGTTTGTGCCCCCTACTTCAAGTGAAAGGCAAACACGACTGCGTCTCTAAAGCAAGGCGCAGGGAAATATGTCAAGCCCTCCACATCTACCTGTTTCTCAAAGGTACAGATGTGGTCCCCATTGGGCCAGAGGCCACTGGTCATTTAATGAAGAAACAAAGATGATTTCTATAAAACACATGGAAAGGATACAGTTATGTGTAAGGAGTGAGATGTCCTCTATAAATGTAGTTACTTCAGAGTTAAAAGAAATCATTTCAAAGGCCAGAATGTGCTGGCTCCCCATGTCAAAGACTTTATTACTCTGTTTGAACTCAAGTTCAAATTGAAAAAGAAAAGATTAAAGGCAATTGCTGGATTGCTGGTTACATGGTACCTCGGGAATGTCCATCATCCTTCTTAGCTTCTGATCTCTCCAGTTCCAGTCAAAAACCAGAAACTTTAAGGGGTTCAAATTAAGGCCACCTGAAAAAGACAGGGAGAGAGTTGCTACATGAAAGAACTCATGACATAAGCTTATTAAAATGATTTTGTATTTTCCTGGTTGCTTTTGCCTCATTTGCTCTTTTCTCCCCTGGCAACTAAACTGCGCATTAAGTGCTGTCCCGGTCTGATGGAAAACAAATGCAGCACTCGGAGACTTGCTCTCCTTACAATCTTATCACGGATTCTCAAGGAAACAGGGAATCTGCTCTTGCTAAGCTCGTCAAATGCTGAAGTGTTGGCAAAGAATCAATCCCAAGCTTCCATTTCATGAAGTCCCAAAGGGAAAAGTCTCATTCCTGACAGAGATTTGATAAAATGTATCCTGCAATCTGGGGTAGTGACCTTTCAGAGGAGTTGAGTCCAATGGAGTCTGCATGACTCTGAGGAGGTGAGTGGACAGAAGGATGAGGACAGGCTTGGTGGGGTGGGATTAATTTCAGGAAGAAAAGAAAGTCAAGATGAATGGGCTCTCTTCAAAGTCTGCTATCCTTTGAGGAGATTGGTAAACCACTTAAGGACTCATTCCTGCTGTCTTCCCACCTACCTAAAGATAATTATGGAATGTGGGGCCGGAGAGGACCTCAGGGACTGTCTATTCCTCAAAGGTCTGAGTTGGGCCGTTAGTTTTTCTCACTCACGTTCTGCCCACTGCCCCAAGCTATTAAATGTTACACCTGGAAACATAACAAAGTCTCCCTTGATCCAGCAGCACTTCCCCTCAATACTGATTATTTCAATAAATTGCTCTCTGCCCCAAAGACCTTTATGCTTGTTATAACTACAATGCCTCTTATTTAAAACTCTCTTTGCAAAGTTAAAAATGATCAATTAAGAAAGATGATGGGTTGACAGTGTTCCCTTAAAAATAACTGACTGCTGGGAGTTCCCTTTATGGCTCAGTAGTTTATGAAACCGACTAGGATCCATGAGGGATGTGGGTTTGATCCCCGGCCTCGTTCAGTGGGTTAAGGATCCAGTGTTGCCATGAGCTGTGGTAGAGGCCGAAGATGCGGCTCGGATCCTGTGTTGCTGTGGCTGTGGCACAGGCTAGCAGCTGCAGCTCTGATTCTACCCCTAGCTTGGGAACTTCCATATGTTGCAAGAGCGGCCCTAAAAAGCAAAAACAAAAACAAAAACAAAAATAAAACAAAACAACTGACTCCTGGTGGGAGAGCAAACAGGTATAGCCTCTCTGGAAGGCAACTGGGCATTATATAATAGAAGATTTAAAATGCTTACTGTTTGATAACATAATTCTCCTTCTAAGACATATCCCAATAAAAACACCAGAAATCTAAGCATAGTTACTTATAAAGATGATCACTGTGAATTACTTATAGTAGCAAAAAAAAAAAAAAATCACTAATATCTTACTGTATTACAATTGCTAAAAATCAATATAACTTGTGGTTAATATGCAAAACCACATACAAATCAATGGAAAAAATACAAATGATTTGATTTAAAAGCAGGCAGAGGAAATGAAAAGACATTGTCCCAAAGAAGACATCTAAATGGCCAAGATATACATGAAAAGGTTCTCAACATCACTAATCATCAGGGAAATGAAGGTCAAAATCACAGTGAACTATCCCCTCACACCTGTCAGAATGACAGTTACCAAAAAGACAAGAGATAGCAAGTATAGGCAAGGACACGGAGAAAAAGGAACCCTGTGCACTGCTGGTGGGACTGTAAATTGATGCAGTGATTATGGAAAACAGTATGGAGGGTTTTCAAAAAATTAAAAATAGAACTACCCTATGAACCAGCAATTCCACTTCTGTGTATACACCTAAAGGAAATGAAATCAGTATCTCGAAAAGACATCTGCACCCCCATGTTCACTGGAATATTATTTCTAATAGCCAAGACATGGAGACAATATAAGTGTCCATTGACAAATGAATGGAAAAAGAATACGTCACACACACAAAGGAATATTATTCATCTATAAAAAAGAAGAAAATCCTGCCATTTGTGACAACATGGATGGACCTTGAGGGCATTATGCTGAGTGAAGTACTGTCAGAGAGTGAAATGACAAATACTGCATGATCTCACTTATAAGTGGACTCTAAAAAAAAAATCCTAGTTCATAGCTGCAGAGAACAGATTGGTTGTGGTTGCTGTAGGTAGAAGAAACTAATGACGGTGGTCAAAAGGTAAAAACTTACAGTTTTAAGATAAATAAGTTCTGGGGATATAATATACAGCATGGTGACTATAGTTAACAACAACATTATCTGTATATCTGAAAGCTACCAAGATAGATCTTGAATGTTCCTCAAGAAAAGAAAAAAAAATTATAACTGTGAAATGACTGATACTAAGCTTACTGTATTAATTATTTCACATATATCACATATACCAAAGCACACTGTTCACTTTGGATGACACAGTGTTAAATGTTGATTATATTTCAATGAAACTGGAAAAAAACCCAACAGAATATTATGCAGACGTTAAAAATAAAAAAGTAAAACTATTTCATGACAACTATTTCATGAGATATATTACGTAGACAAGATAGGTTATAAAGTTATTATGTATGTATACAGTATGATCTCCAGTTACAAAAAGAGATACATAAATGCATAGAAAAAAGACTGAAAGGAAATATATTTAATATCAACTAATGATACTATCTTTAAAGTGACTTATTTTCTTTTCTGTATCTTTTTACATTTTACTAATGGTCTCATAATTAGAAAATCCCCTTCATTATTAAATAAAAAAATGTAATTCTTTATAATACAAAGTGTACTGATCTCAATGTTATGGGGTATCTTTTGATGAAACTCTCCTTAATGTATCATATATATATATGAAACATCTTAAGTCATAAACAGCTATATAAAATGAGTTAAGTGCCATTTATCTTGCTTTGTCAGATTTTTCAGTTTTTAGAGTGCTGGAATTATTCTCTTTAAAAAATTTTTATGTAGGAGTTCCCGTTGTGGCTCAGTGGTTAACAAACCCGACTTGGAACCATGAGGTTGGGGGTTCGAATCCTGGCCTTGCTCAGTGGGTTAGGGATCTGGCATTGCCGTGAGCTATGGTGTAGGTCAAAGACGTGGCTCGGATCCTCGCGTTGCTGTGGCTCTGGCGTGGGCTGGCAGCTATAGCTCTGATTAGACCCCTAGCCTGGGAACCTCCCTATGCCGAGGGAGTGGTCCAAGAAATGGCAAAAAAGACAAAAAAATTTTTTTTATGTAGCCTAACATCTGTAGTTAATGGGATTAACGCATTCATCCAATCAGAAGAGTTTTTTTCATTAGTATTATTAAAAAAAAGTTGACAGTTCCTTAAATGACTTTTCCACTCCTTAAATGAAATAAGCTTTCACAGTGAGTTTTCACAATTCTGTAGGAATCTAATTTCAAGTCTGGACCAGTTCATTTTCTCTCCCATTCTCTCTTTTAAATATTAAATATGGATAAGAGTGACTCTGTTACATGGGGGGCCTGGAAACACATAGAACATCTGGAATCCGGGAAGGGGAGAGGTAAATCTTTGGCTAAGAGCAGTGAGAGAGGAAGGGTGCATCCTTGGCCTCTCCATCTGCCCAGCCAGTCTCTCCCAATTCCAGAACTCATAGACAGATCAGGAGAGCCTCTTATCTGCTCCTTTACTTTCATCACCTTACTAGGGTCACAAGACAAAAATTCAGCCAATCACTGTGCAAAATCTGACTTTCTTTCTAAATGAAGCACAGGCCACCACAGCCCATGAAGTCTCCAACCTAGAAAGATGGTCTCTTTAATAAAAGTAATGACCAGTATTTTTTGAGTTTTTAGGTGCAACACTCACCGTGTAGCTTTTTATTGGCATGACAAGCCTTTGAGGTAGGTGCTATTACTACTTTGTCATTCGGATAAAGAAACAGGTTTAGAAAGGTTAGGAAACTTGCCAAGTCACAGAACTGGTAAAGTGCTGGACCTGGGATTTGCATCCAGAAATTAAGTCCATAATAACATGGTTCTGCATATTTATTGTCTCCTCTGGATAGACCCCATGTATCTGCCTGTCTGCTTCTGATTCAGCTGTTCTCCCATTCCCAAATGCTTCTCTAACATCTCCATACTTCAAAGATCCTACTTTAATCCTCTCCATACTTCAAAGATCAGTTAAAGACACTTTCCTCTGTAAAGCCTTCCCTGCAGACTTAGTCACCATAATAATCCCTCCCTCATTTTCAACTCCTATAGGACTTAAAAGTGCTCATTTGGCCCTTGGCATTTACTGTGTCATGTTGTCCGTCTCATTCTATGTACATTTATCTCTTCAACTGGATCAAGAGCTCCTTGAGGGGAAAAGGCTCTGGAACCAGGAAGGCCTACAATGAGGGATTTGGGGAGGGGCTGTATGTAGCCCTTCAAAGTTTCAGTTTTCTCTCATAAGAAATAAGAATGGTAGGAAGTTCCCTTTGTGGCTCAGAGGTTAACGAACCCGACTAGGATCCATGAGGATTCAGATTTGATCCCTGGCCTCACTCAGTGGGTTAAGGATCTGGTGTTGCTGTGAGCTGTAGTGTAGGTTGCAGACTTGGCTTGGATCCCAAGTTATTGTGGCTGTGGTGTAGGCTGGCAGCTGTAGTTCTGATTTGACTCCCAGCCTGGGAACTTTTATATGCTGCAAGTGCAGACCTAAAAAGCAAAGCAAAGCAAAGCAAAGCAAAGCAAAGCAAAGCAAAACCAAAAAAAAAAAAAAAAAAAAACCCCAAACAAACAAACAAACAAAAAAAACCCCACATGCAAAAAGAATGGTAACCTGGATGCCAGGAGTACTAAATAATATATGTGAGGGTATCCAGCATTGCACTGAGTATAGGTAGGAACTCAAAAAATATTTGTTTCAGAGTTCCCGTCGTGGTGCAGTGGTTAACGAATCCGACTAGGAACCATGAGGTTGCAGGTTCGATCCCTGCCCTTGCTCAGTGGGTTAACGATCCGGCGTTGCCCTGAGCTGTGGTGTAGGTTGCAGACTCGGCTCGGATCCCGAGTTGCTGTGGCTCTGGCGTAGGCCGGTGGCTACAGCTGCGATTCAACCCCTAGCCTGGGAACCTCCATATGCCGCGGGAGCGGCCCAAGAAATAGCAACAACAACAACAACAACAACAACAAAAAGACAAAAAAAAAATATTTGTTTCCCTTCCTGTCTGGAGCCCAAGTTTGTTAATTCCTTGTAAGTGCACAGACCTCTGCATACAGTGAGTTCACTTACCCATGGTTTTCATCTGGAGAGAAGTATTAGTATTTCCAGCTCTCTTTTGCTTCCTGGCAAATGGCCATCTCTATACTGAGACACTATATTGATGAACACACTATTTTCAGATATATAAAAACCCAGGAATACCTCCAGACAGTTCTAAAATAAAGTTCTAATACTATATTAAATGAGTTATTTATTTATTTATTGTCCTTTTTCTAGGGCTGTACCCTTGGCATATGGAGGTTCCCAGGCTAGGGGTCTAATTGGAGCTGTAGTCACTGGCCTACACCAGAGCCACAGCAACGTCGGATCTGAGCCGCATCTGCGACCTACACCACAGCTCATGGCAACGCCAGATCCTTAACCCACTAATTGAGGCCAGGGATCGAACCTGCAACCTCATGGTTCCTAGTCGAATTCGTTAACCACTGAACCACGATGGGAACTCCTAGATGAGTAATTTAGATATGAGCATTGAAAAGAAACCTTAATTTATTTGGCAGATAGAACATGTAATAAAATCATCAGCAGGTCAATGTTTTTCAGGCTACTGGTGTTGAGAAAGTCAACAAACTATCAAGTTTGTGGATGCTGTCTGGAAAACTGTTTGGGAAAAGCACTAAAAGAGAAATGCATTTGGGAGAAGTGTTCTAGAATACTTGTATTTCATCCATAGAAACTGCATTTTTTTTCTTTTTATGGCTATACCTGAAGCATATGGATGTTCCCAGGCTAGGGGTTGAAGTGGAGCTACAGCTGCAGGCCTATACCACAGCCACAGCAACACCAGGTCCAAGCCATGTCTGGGACCTACAATGCAGCTCACAGCAATGCCAGATCCTTAACCCACTAAGTGAGGTCAGGGACTGAACCTTCATCCTTATGGAAACAGCATCCGGTCCTTAATCTGTTGAGCTGCAACAGGAACTTCAAAAACTGCATTTTTGTTTGAACATATTTTATATACCAGTCTGAAACTGGAATGGGAGCTTTAGGGAACCAAGACTCAATTAAGTAAGAGAGAAATACTCAACACATGTAGCTATACAAATTCCAGAGGCTGCAAATTGGTAAAATAAATTGTGGATCACTAACCTGCTTAAAGCAACTGGAATCTGAATGTATTTAGATGGGCACATGTACTACAGTCTGCCACAACCCTTACCATTTCCTACTACAGTATACCTGCTGGCTGGCTTTAGAGACTAAACGCTAGGTCTCCAACTCCTGAATTAATACAGAGGTCTAGTTTCACTACATCACACATGTGGTTTCCCAAACTTACATAGGGGTAAGACAAACTCTAGCTCTGAGTAGGAGTATCACTGCCTCTTCTCATACCTTGTTTAACAAGTTCTTTAATCCTTCCTGGAGTTCCTACACCCAGGTGTACCACACGCTTCTCCAGCAATTTTACCTGCTCTTGGACCTATCCAAAAGGAAAGAGAACAAAGAAAAGAAGAGTCATTAGAAAGTCCAGTATGGAAAAAAAAAATGTATTAGGGAAATACTAAAAAAAAAAAAAAAAAAAAAAAGAAAAAGTTCAATCACAGTCCAATTTAGAGCATTTAATCTAAAAGCTAAGAAAGTAAAAAAGTGAATGTGGCTACCCTTGTTTAAGGTCAACTTCAGGGGCAAAGAAGGTTAACACCAAGACAGAAGAGCATCTCCCTAGAAAACTGGTAAATCTTCAAAAAGTCCAGGGGTTAAACCTCAGCTTCTGTATAGCAATCTTGGAGCATAGAGGAATGGTGACTATTGTTGGGGGAGAGGCAAGGAATGCAAAGAAAACCAGAATGGTTGTTAAACATGCTACATAAGGAAGGTACCAAAGAACATGCTTGCGAAGGAGATAAGGAAAAGAGCTGAAGTAAAAAAAACTGAAGCCTGGAGTTCCCGTTGTGGCTCAGTGGTTAACGAATCCAACTAGGAACCATGAGTTTGCGGGTTCCATCCCTGGCCTCGCTCAGTGGGTTAGGGATCCGGCGTTGCCACAAGCTGTGGTGTAGGCTCGGATCCCGCTGTGGCTTTGGCGTAGGCCGGCAGCTACAGCTCTGATTGGACCCTTAGCCTGGGAACCTCCATATGCCAAAGGAGTGGCCCTAGAAAAGGCAAAAAGACAAAAAAAAACAAACAAACAAAACTGAAGCCTGATTTTTTTTTTGTCTTTTTGCCATTTCTTGGGCTGCTCCCGAGGAATATGGAGGTTCCTAGGCTATGGGTCTAATCGGAGTTGTAGCTGCCAGCCTACGCCAGAGCCATAGCAACGCCAGATCCCAGCCGCGTCTGCGACCTACGCCACAGCTCACGGCAACACCAGATCCCTAACCCACTGAGAAAGGGCAGGGATCGAACCCGAAACCTCATGGTTCCTAGTCTGATTCGTTAACCACTGCGCATGACCATGATGGGAACTCCTAAACGCTGATCTTTAAGGACCACTTCTACCCTTTATCAGGAACCACAAGCCCTTGCTTACCTTTATGTGTTTTGCAAATAATTTCATAACTTTGCTGTCTCCTCTGAATGCAGTCATCGACCTAATGAAAAATAATAGATTTACACATAAGGAAATTTACTCATTCAAGGACATGTCAACTACTTAATTGTTGGTTTATTCAAAAGAACATGTGCATTTACATGTGTGTATATATTTGCATATGTATGTGGATGTATACAGATACACAAAAAATTCTGATTTTCAAGTTAGCCCATCTCTGGAATGAAAGTGGGGTGGTCTTTATTTAGGCATGCATCCAGGTTGGCTTCTAACTCTCAGACACAAAGTTAACTTTAGGTTTCTTTGATTACTGAAATGTGTGTATTTGCCCTTCACTTGTGTTAAAATGAAAACCACAGCCCCAAAATGGCATCACTCATGCTAAAAATCTATGTTACAGAACCCAGATATAATACTTGATCTAACTGCAGTTTTAGCCTCTCTCAGAAATAAAATCTTAATTAGCCAGTCTGGAATTTCTGGTCAAGTGCCAGTAAGGTAAATTGCCCTGTGGCCCCTCCCAACCCCAGGGGGAGATAATACCTTTGCCATTTCTTACCTTCCAAAAAGAAGATGTCCTGGCCTAAAAATAAGTCTTCCTTCTCTTTTGCTAACAGCTCCTTTGCCCCACCCTTTTTCCTATAAAAACCTTTCATTTTTCACAACCCTTTGGAATGCCCTTCTGAAGGCTAGATAGAATGATGCCCACCCAATTCATGAATCATTGAATAAAAGCCAATTCAATCTTCAAATTTGCTCGGTTGGATTTTGTTCTTTTAACAACCGTAATACAAGAGTTCTGTATTTTAGGTCCCTGGCAGAGAATTTACCTTCAAACTCTGCAGTACAGTTCTCATAGAAAATTTGGTCATGAGAAATATTTTAACAGTGATGTCAGCCTGTGGCTACCCTGAGGGGACAGGGATGAGCAGGCAGGGAGGAGCAGGAGGGCTTATGTCCTTCATTCAGAGCAGTCTGCCACTTTGAATGATTCTGCAGAGTGAGCCTTTCTGTAAAGTTTTATATCTGGAAATGCTTCGGGTACAAATGGGTATAAAAGAACAATCTTTTAGTTGATATTTGGGAATAGAACATGGGAATACTGCTCAGAATATTATAATATATAATTATTATATATAATGGAAACTCCTATATATCATTATTTGAGAAATATTACTGACCAGTAGGAATATATCAGTTTACAAAATAGCGACTCATGCTACACAAGTTCTGTTATATTCAAGTCTGTACTTACTTACACATGAGCTTTCTCCACGGCAAGATTCACTAGGAAGACAATTCAGGGAACATATATAACTTAACTCATACTTTTCAAGAAAAGAGCTATTTTTTCAAAATTTAAAATTATTCAGTATTAGCTTTTATGAATAGGGCTCTTTGTACCTGTTCAGAAATCACCTACTGCAAATCACCTAACCTTGAAAATGGATCATAATATTGCTAAAGACACAGAAAAACACTGAGAACTGGCAAATGAATATGACAACATAGTGCTTCTATGCCCCTCAGAAAGCCATTTGAGTACAGTGAAAACTCAAATCAATGTGACAACTTGTTTTTAAGAAGCCACCTCCAGGCCAACCTCTTTACTATTAGTCTGAATCTGAAATGAATTCTGTGGTGGTAGTTTTTAGAACACAGAAAATCAATGTGAACTCTTGACGATTTCATAACTAGCAAGTACAGCTACCCAGAAGCAGGTGGTCTTGAAGATCAATTATATTTAGAGCAGAAACAGTTGAAAGAAATACTTTTGTTTTATTGAAAGAATGTGAGATACAATTTAATGTGTGTACCTAGTGGGAAAGAAGGGTTTAAAGGACTACTACCAAGGCTTAAAAAATTACTTTTTAAAATTCATGGTCAAGTTAGTTTACTTAGAAAAATAGATGCTACATAACTATGGAAAGTCTATATTTGCACCTTAGTCTATTTGATCAAGTTTCTTTTTCTTCAGGACTTAGATTTTCCTTTGTTATGTTTCCAGTCAAAGCCTGGTGCAGAGCCTAGTCCCAGGAGAGTGTGAGTCTCAGTAAATCCCATTTTGTGTGTGTGTGTGTATTTCCTTTTTTTTTTTTTAGGGCCTCACCAGTGGCATATGAAGTTCCCAGGCTAGGGGTCAAATTGGAGCTGTAGCTGCCAGCCTATGCCAGCAACGTGGGATCTGAGCCGTGCCTGCAACATACACCACAGCTCATGGCAACACCACATCCTTAACCCCCTGAGTGAGGCCAGGGATTGAACCCAAGTCCTCATGGATACTAGTCGGATTTGTTATCACTGAGCCAAAACAGGGACTCCTCCAACAAATTATCCTTAAAACTTAATTTTTACATTTGAATTTTTGGTCCATCCAGCAATTTATTTTAGTTTAAGAAGTGAGATATGGGTCCAACCTAATTTTTTCAAATGGCTACACACAGTAGTTCCAATACCAATTAATTTTTTTTATTGTTTTGGAAATTTTTTTTATTACTCAATGAATTTATTACATTTATAGTTGTACAATGGTCATCACATTCCAATTTTATAAGATTTCCATCTCACAACCCCAGCTGCATCCCCCCACCCCGCAAACTGTCTTCTTTGGAAACCATAAGTTTTTCAAAGTCTGTGAGTCAGTATCTGTTCTGCAAAGAAGTTCATTCTGTCCTTTTTTCAGATTCCACATGTCAGTGAAAGCATTTGACCAACACCAATTATTAAATAATTCATCTTTCCCTACTGATTTGTCACTTTTGCCATATGCTGCACTTTCAGATGCATATGAATCTATTTCTAAACTTTCAATTTTGTTCTACTGTTCTGATCTGTCTGTCATGTATATGCCAGTTCCATACTGTTTTAATTATCAAGACTTTATGTATGTTTTTTTTTTAAATAATTTGATAGATACTATAGGCATAGTATCCTCACTAGCATTCTTTTTTAGAATTTCCTCAGGTATTTTTGCTTCTGTATTTTCTCATATGAACTTAGAACTACTTTATCTAGTTCAAAAAATAATTCTATTGGAGTTTCACTAGGAATCTGTGAAATTTGTAGATTATCCTAGGTTAAACAGACATATTTACATTGAATCTTCCTATTATGGTATGCCTTTTTGTTTAAGATCTTTTGCATTCCTTATGTAATATTTTCCTTATCTAAATTTTGATAAGTTTATTCCTCATTGTTCTTTTGTGTTTTTTCAAAAATTTTTTTTTGATAGGCAAGAAACAGATTTATTAGAACAGGACGCTTGTGAGAGATGCAATCAGGCAGACAAGGACGCTCTCTGCTATTTTTTCAAATTTTAATTTAATTTTTGACTTCATCTATGCCAGGTGGAAGTTCCCAGGCCAGGGATCAAACCCGTGCTACAGCAGTGCAACAGTGTATCCTTAACCTGCTGAGACATGCATTGCTATTAAATAAGATCTTTTCTTTTGTTATTTCTCCTGACTGGTTGTTTCTTGTATAATCTCCCCGCTTTACCCTTGCTCTTTATAATGTGTGTTCTCCACACAGCAGCCAAAGTGATTCTTTAGAATGATTATTCAGATCACGTGATTCCTCCGCTCAAAATCTTCCAAAGGCATCCCATCTCAGGGCCTTTTATACTTAATTTTCCCTCTGCCTGGAATACTCTTCTTCCAGGTATGTGCTTTGCTTTCTCCTTTACTTTGTTCAAGTCTCTACTCAAATGTCACTTTCCTAGAAAAGCTTTCTGGGACCACCTGTTTAAAAGTAACTCCTACCCTCTTCTATGCCTTTGCCATGCTTTTATTTTTTTCTTAAATAACTTACCACTAATTGACATTATAATGTGTATTTATTTGTTTATTGTCCGTCTTCCTTACTGGAAAGTAAGTTCCATGAGACAGGAGATTCTATTTTGTTCACTGCCACATCTCTAGCATATAGAACATATCAGCTTGGCACATATTGGTTACTTAGAAAATATTTACAAAATAGAACAGGTGAAAATTCCTACCTAATGAGCTCCAAGGCTCGGATGGCAGAGCTGCAGATAATCAGCATCAGGACTGATTTCTTCTCACTGTGGCTTTTCCGAAGTTTCACCCATTTAGGGCAGACTGAAAAAAGATCATTAAAAAAATATTGCTCTAAATATAGCCTAAATTAGGCCTCTGAAGTTGAATATTCTCCAATTACTTCTTTGTTATTATTTAAGTAAAATAAAATATAATGATGTTTAGATTTTATTTTGTGGGTATTCTAGATATTAGATTAAAATGAAATATAATTAACTTATGTCACAAAACATATAATATGCTAAGTAGCTACATGTGACCAGTTTTAGGACTAAGTAAAAAATGTTTGTAACAATACAATATTTCTTATATATTACGTTTGATGCTTGAAGGCAATGTTGACTAAACAGGAAAAGAGCTCCGATCTGATGTTAAATTTTAAAGGGACACTCAGTATAATGTACAAAATGGAAATGATATCAAAATAATGGCAAATATTTATTAAACACTGACACTGTGCTAAGCACTTTACATAATTATCTTTTTTGGTTTTCAGTGAGATTAATTCTATCATTATCTACATTTGCTGAATTTGAGGCATGTTTATGGACTCAAGTTGACAGTCATCAGAATTGAGATAGAATTTGAAAAAAGAATGTTAAATCTCTCTATCTAAACTATCTGATTGTTGGTCAGAAATAAATGACTACTCAGCATGAGTAATCTAGTTACTATTGCCTATATACAATACTTATGGAAAAGATCTAATTACACTGTCTATGCAATAGCCATGGTCTGAGTTCTGAACATAGGAACAAAATTTCAGAATCTCAGAGCTGGGTTTAAGATTACATAATCCAACCTTCTTGTCTTTCAGATCACAAAACTGAGTCTCAGAGGTGTCCTCAGTGACTTGTCCTAGGTCAAACAGCAAATTAATGAGGGACCTGGGACTAGAACACTAATAATTCTGCTGATTCCAAGTCTAATACTTCTAATACTGGAATATTAATATTGGAATACTAACATTGTTGTAAAACAAAAAGTAAGATCAATACCCAAATCCCCAATCCAGAAAAAGCAAGAATAAATTCAAATAAATAATAATATCAAGACAGACCCAAACAACCTTCACTTAAAATCCATTTAAGGGAGTTCCCTTCATGGTTCAGTGGTTAACGAACCCAACTAGGATCCATGAGGATATTGATCCCTGACCCTGCTCAGTGGGTTAAGGATCCGGTATTGCCGAGAGGTGTAATGTAGGTTGCAGATGCAGTTCAGATCCCAAGTTGCTATGGCTGTGGCATAGGCCTGCAGCTGTAGCTCTGATTAGACCCCTAGCCTAGGAACTTCCATATGCCACGGGTGTGGCCCTAAAAAGCAAAAAAAAAAAAAAAAAAAAAAAAAAAAATCCAGTTAGGGTGAGAACTTGATTTTAACTGTACTTCTAAAAGTTTTATTTTAGGAGTTCCTGTTGTGGCTCAGCTATAATGATCCCAACTAGGATCCATTGGGACCCAGGTTCGATCCCTGGCCTCGTTCAGTGGGTTAAGGATCCAGGGTTGCCCTTAGCTATGGTGTAGGTCACAGATGCAGCTCGGATCCTGCATTGCTGTGGCTGTGGCACAGGCCAGCAGTTGCAGCTCCAATTCGACCCTTAGCTTGGGAACGTCCATGTGCTGTGGCCCTAAAAAGAAAAAAAAAGTTTTTATTTTAAAGAAATAGACCTTATGTTTTAACGGAAATAATAGCTTGAATAATTTAAAAAAATGAGTTTACTTACTTTCTTTTAGGTATGATGAAAGACTGTGAGTCAAATCATTGGCCTTGAGAAAGCAGGAATCTAAAAATATGAGAAACATGCTTTATATAGGATTTTGCAAATATAGACATACTCAAAATAGATTAAATGTGAATGGCGCAATCTTGAACAGGTTGTATAACATTACTGAATTGGAGGCTCATATATATATATATATTTTTTTGTCTTTTTTGCTATTTCTTTGGGCCGCTCCTGCGGCATATGGAGGTTCCCAGGCTAGGGGTCTAATCAGAGCTGCAGCCCCCGGCCTACACCAGAGCCACAGCAACGCGGGATCCGAGCCGCGTCTGCAACCTACACCACAGCTCACGGCAACGCCGGATCCTTAGCCCACTGAGCAAGGGCAGGGACCGAACCTGCGACCTCATGGTTCCTAGTCGGATTCGTTAACCACTGCACCACAACGGGAACTCCCATCATATATTTTAAAGTGCTGTCTAGCATTTAAAACAAAAGCAGCAGCAATAACTTGCTGTATCATCCAATGGACAAATGGATCTTTATTTTTTATTATAGTTGATTTGTAATGTTGTGTCAATTTCTGCTGTACAGTAGAGTGATCCAGTCATACACACACACACACACACACACACACGCACGCACGCACGCACGCACGTACACATTCTTTTTCTTATATTATCTTACACGCACGTACACATTCTTTTTCTTATATTATCTTCCATCATGGTCTATACCAAGAAATTGGACATAATTCTCTGGAAGTATCTTTATTTTCAAGTCCATGGAGTAGGCAACACACAAAGGCAAAGCTGAAATAGCTAACAAATCTATGCAGAGATCATTAAATTCACTTGTCATCAGAGAAATGCAAATTAATACAAGAAGAGATAACACTTTGCACACACATCAGAATGGCAACTGTTTGTAAGACATATAATACCAAGCATTGCTCAGAATGTAGGATGATAGAAACTCTTGTAGACTGATAGGTGGAGGTATAAATTGGTATAGCTATCCTAGACAGTAGTTAGTAAAATTAAGATGTCTACACCAGGATCACAATCCTGAATAAATAATGGAAAGAAATTCTTGTGTGGTCTATAAAGAGACATACTCAGGTACATTCATACTAGCATTATTTGTAATACTGGGGGACTACAGGCAACCTAAGTGTCCGTACAGGAGAAAATGGATGAGCAATATGTGGTAGACAAAAACCACTGGAATACTATGCTAGCATTTTAGAAGCAATGACCCAGATATACATAAAGCTATATAGGCATATCTTGAAAAGTATGAAATGAGGAAACAGAATGAGAGGTTCAGCACATTATTTAAATAAATTGTAAAATGTACCCACATGCAACAATGACATATTTTTTAAGAACATATGCATATTTAAAAAGGTATAGTAACACATTCAAGTGAATGTTTATGGAGAAAGGAAATTGGCGTGTGGATTGGGGAAGAGTGGGAATATTACATCGAAATACAACATAACACAACAAAGCACAACAACACAATAAAAGGCAATGTAACATACTACAATAAAACATAGGGGACTTGCTCAGTCAATGATGATCATGGTCTAGCAATTATATAGTATTATTACCCCAGTACCTAAGACGTAAAAAAAGCCACATCATGTTTATCATCCTAATTCATTCTACAAGAAAAAGTCTGTCTACAAACAGCAGAGTGCTAGAGAGTAAACTATTGCTAAATTACATGAAATTTATGTTGTGATCCAGCCTGTTTAACTCACAATATGAGAGTAACTAACTTAAAAAAACGTTGCGCTCTAAACTGTTGTAGAGCCTTTGATGGTCTTAATCTCCCAAGCCTGGATATGATCAGACTCACCTGGAGAGTTTTACAAAAGATACAGATTCCCGGAATGGACTCTTCTTTGCATACTGAGTTAGAATTCCTTGGGGGTGGGCCTGGGAATTTGCTTTTTAAGTTCCTGGGTGACTCATTTGTGGCCTACAGGCATTTAGCATTGATCTAAACCACACTGCAGCTCTCAGGAGGACAGCTAAGTTAGCTCTAAGTGACTCCTGCCTCAAAATTCTAATTAAGTTCCCATGTGTATGACATAAGCAATGTACAGTGCACTGTATTAATTGAAAAGACATGTTGCTGCCTTACAGACACAAACAACCTCAAACCACAACCAAGTTATACATTTGGCAAACTAAATAGGAACAATATTTTATTACTTATCTCCACCTTATATTTATGCCCTTTCCTGAGACTGTTCCAAATTACCCATGGTGTGTCCTTTCTCTCACCTAACATAGTCTTCCTCTGTATCTTCGGTCCTAATAGTGTAGGGACGGGCCTTTTCTGTAAAACCTTCATATGATGCCTTTGTTCACTGTGGCTGAGAATGGCCTAATTTCTTAACTGAAATGAAAACCTGTTCTTTTTGACTACAACAGTATTTTTTAACATATTGTAAACATTTTCCCCTAAGCCAACCTACAATCAC
Organism: Phacochoerus africanus; assembly: GCF_016906955.1. NCBI lineage: Eukaryota > Metazoa > Chordata > Mammalia > Artiodactyla > Suidae > Phacochoerus > Phacochoerus africanus. The sequence goes on from NC_062544.1 coordinate 239,441,684, forward strand.
ACTTTCTTGCCTAACTGTATTACTGAATTCTAATGTTCATATACTATATGTTCAATATAATGTGAACTCACTGTGGAACTCAAAGAACTTTTTTTTTTTTGTCTTTTCGTCTCTTTAGGACCGCACCCTTGGCATGTGGAGGTTCCCAGGCTAGGGGTCTAACTGGAGCTGCAGCTACCAGCCTACACCACAGCCACAGCAATGCCAGATCTGAGCTGTGTCTGTGACCTACATCACAGCTCACGGCAATGCTGGATCCTTAACTCACTGAGCAAGGCTAGGGATTGAACCCGAAACCTCATGGTTCCTAGTCGGATTCATTTCTGCTGTGCCACAATGGGAACTTCTCAAACAACTCCTTAAAGGTTTCTTCCGCCCTTTGACTCTCTACAATTCTAGCAAATTAAGATTTCCAACTGTTCCATGAAATTACATAATAGTAAGAGTCCCATTATCTTACAAGTCTTTCCTCAGGGGAAGGTAAACTCTAACAAAGAATGGGAGGAGTTGTGATGCAACAGGACTGGCAGCATCTCTGCAGCCAGGGATGTAGGTTCAATCCCTGGCCTGGAACAGTGGGTTAAAGGATTCTGCATTGTTGCAGCTGCGGCTTGGATTCAGTCCTTTGACCGGGAACTTCCGCATGCTGCGGGTGCAGCCATAAAAAGAAAAAAAAAAAAAAAGAACAAGATGGGAAAATTGACCATTGAGCCATGGTAAAATCAAACTTCAGTTAATCTTTGAATATGCTTTGTTATAATCCTTATTTCCTGAAGTGGAAGAGCCAAGACTTAGCTCTCCTCTAGAGGAACTGCTGTGCTGAGAAGAGTGGTTTCTAACCTCGGGGCTTCTGATCTCCAGTAAGCAGAAAACTCTAGAACTTGTTCATGTGGAAATGCATTCCCTCAATTCCCTAAAGAGTATCATTCTTTTTGGAAAAGCAACAGACAGGGGCACTGGTATCTCCAAACCATGGGCATTTAGCAAAAAAATCACAAAAGAATTATAAAAATTCAGGGAATGGGCTGTTTTTTAGCTTCTTAAGCCTCTAGGAAACATAACGCCGTAATGGAAAAAGGAAGTCAAGCTACCTTTGACTTTTTACAAAAGCAGTGTTAGTTATCCCTAGTAGTCTATTAGCTCATTTGAAGCAGTGGCACCCAAATCGTTTGTGGTTTGACTTTGAGACATTTCTTTTCTTCAATCTTTGTGCAAAAGAGTTACTGGATATATCATTATTTTGAAATTAATTAAAATTGGTTGTTTTAAGAATTTTCCAGAATTTTAACTTAATTATAAATACTCTTAAGGCAGTAGATCTCAAATAATAGTAGGCTTAAGGATAGCATGGAGTGAGGTGTCAGCCTTGCTAAAAATGCAGAACTTTGTCCTATCTTTCGATGGTTTACTTGAAAAAATCTTGGCTGGGACCCAAAACACTATCCTAAAAGCACAACCATTATTAGCCAACAACAAAAGGGCAACAACAAAACTAAGATGTTTATTAAAGGCTAAAATCTTTGTCTATAAATATGAGTAAATTAATGTTTCGTATCTATAGTTTAAAATGTGTTCTTATTTAATTTCTACCCTCATTAAAGATTCTGTTCTTTTCTTTTCTTTTCCTCTTTTTTGGCCGCTCCATAGCATATGGAGTTCCCGGGCCAGAGATTAGATTCAAGCTGCAGTTGAGACCTACGCTGCAACTGTGGCAACACTGGAGCCTTTAACCCACTGTGCTGGCCTGGGAATCAGACCTGCGTCCTGGCGCTGCAGAGACGCTGCTGATCCCATTGCACCACAGTAGCAACTCCGAAGATTATTATTCACTGAGAATCTGCCAAAAAAATGCACAGCCAACAATTAGTCTTTTAAATAGAAAATTACAAACCTTTTTATTGATCGAACAAACACCATTTAGCAGCTTAATAAAATCATCCAACAGTTAAAACTATAAGATTGAGGAAAGGAGTCTTAGCATGAAAATATAACATCCCTAGCTGAGGAGTTCCCATCGTGGCACAGGGGAACAAATCTGACTAAGAACCATGAGGTTGACGGTTTGATCCCTGGCCTTGCTCAATGGGTTAAGGATCTGGCATTGCTGTGGTGTGGTGTAGGTCAGCAGCAACAGCTCCAATTAGACCACTAGCCTGGGAACTTCCATGTGCCGAGGGTTCAACCCTAAAAAGACAAAAGCCAAAAAAAAAAAAAAAAAAAATCCCTAGCTGAGAAACCTAGCCATAAACATATATTAGAGAAAAGACAAACCTATTTTGCTCCTCTTCATCAGGAAAACTACTAGGAATTAACAATGGGTCCTACTAAATGACTAACCTCAGAAGAGTAAAGAGAAAAAAGAAAACAACAGGAAGCTTGCTTGTACCTGGTATGTTTAGTTCTTCTAATTCAATCACTGAGCGGTTACTACTGTAATAGTCCTTCATCAGCTTCTGCAGGTCTTCAGGTGTCCCTGGTTTTGGCTCTGATTTTGCAAGAATATCAGTAATTTTCTTCTGATGAGAAGGAAGGAAAAAAAAGAGATTTTTAGAATGGCATTTAGCTTAGAATAGGTTGATTCCTCTGGCATTTAAACTGTGCATAGGTTTTGGTGACAGTCAAGTATGAATGGGAGTTCTAAAGGACTCCTTAAACTCTTGGTCTATGACTTTTAGGAAAACTGAAACTTTTTTGGGAGTCTCTATCAGTACCCTATTAGGTACTATTTTCTGTTAAAAGTCAATTCTTGGGAGAATTGAGAATTTCTTGCCTAGCCTGGTTTTTAAGGCACTGAGCTGCAGTTTGGATTTCTAGGATTGAAGTTAAGAGCTGTGGGAGTAATCTCAGTAAAGGAGCACACTGAATAGGGGCACTCAGTTCTCAAGTATTAGGAAAGACAGTCTTGAATTGGCCCTATGGAAAGCAGAACAGGAAATAACTTACAACATCTACTGCTTTTTTTTTTTTTTTGGCTGCACCTGTGGCATGTGGAAGTTCCCGGGCCATGGATCAATAGCAGCGACCTGAGCAATGACAGCGCCAGATCCTTAACCCATTGAGCTACACAGGAACTCCTACAACATCTATTTTTATTTGGAGTTATTTGTATAGCATTTACACAATTGTTCATTTAACTTTCACTATAAACTTCCCTTCTTATTTCTTTCTAATGTTTTGCCAAAGATCCAGAAAAAGCCCTTCCTTGCTCCTACGTCAGCTTTCTCCTGGTGTTCCCCCCACCCCCCATACTATCTTACTGTTTATACCACTGCCAAGAATGGTCAAAATTCTGTTAAATGAATTAATTTAAAAAAAATATGTCAGTAGTGGGAAGATTTTACCATGACCTCAGCCAAGGCTAAACTATCTAGCTGGAGTTCTGACCTTGAGCCACCAAGAACTCAACACTCCTGAAGGCCATTAGTGTACAAACTATCAAAGAGAAGTTCAAATCATTTCTTTAAGAATTTGCCAAGCCTTAGTCAATATGGTACCTCCTATATTCCTATTTGGCCATTTGTGAGCTAGGGGAACATGCACACACACTCTCAGTTTTCTAAAAGCTTGCTGTTAAGTAATTGGTTTGAGTCCATCTTCTTTCCTCTAATCCAATTATATTTCCTCTGCTGACTACAGCAGTAGACCCTTCTTGGCAGGGAGAGAATTACACTGCTGTTTTCACAACTGTGGTGGAAGGTCAAAGCTAACCACACTTTCTCTAAGGCTGAGCCATAAGAAAGTTTGTATAGGAGCAGAATTTTCCATATGTTCACTAGCAAGTATTAAAATGCAACAGGAACCTTTTGCTTAAATTATGGTTCAAAATCAGAGTTAGGAATGCCTTATACTATACTACTTTTGTCTGCTTATTATTTTCTTATTAATACTCTAAGATATAAGGTTTATAAAAAATGAAATGGGTAAGAAAAGAAAGGTAAATTTCTTTTCTTGGACAGAACCAGAGAGGCCGGAGGGCAGGATAGTTCTGGGCCCCTTCTAGAATTAGAAACCTATGTCTGACTTCTAACCACAGTAAAAACACAGGGTGGTTTGGAGTACTGAAATAGGAATTAGAAGAATGTATTTTTGGCTCCAACAGAAACACACTTATTACTAGTGACCTTAGGAAAGTCACCAAACCTCAATGAATTTTACAATCTTTGCATCTCTAAAGCGGGGGAAACATAATTGCTTCATCAAAGTACACTCTGTAAACATGTGGTGGAAACCACACATTTCCATGTGGGGCCACAGCATTGTAAGACATTATTATTACCTTTCTCCTCTTCCTGGTCTTGGTGGCATCCTCATTTGTTTCCTTTGGTTGTATCAAGAAACATTCTTTAGGCTATAAAAAAATACAAATGTTTATCAGACACAACTTAGAATAGATTTACAAGGAGATCCTGCTGAATAGCATTGAGAACTTTGTCTAGATACTCATGTTGCAACAGAACAAAGGGTGGGGGAAAAATGTAATTGTAATGTATACATGTAAGCATAACCTGACCCCCTTGCTGTACAGTGGGAAAATAAAAAAAATTATAAAAAAAAAATACAAATGTGAAAACTTTCATCTTAGCATGATGAGGTATCAACTAACGGTATAAATCCCAAAGTATGTACTATCATGCATGTACTCCTCAGAGGGCCTTGGTAATATTCTATGGACAAAGAAATGCTGGAAAACCCAGGGTAGGCTATTATGCAGGGGCTGGGCTGAGAGAATTTGTAAAAGTAAGAAAGTACGGATGACTTAAGACTGGAAAATCTTTGAATAAATGTCAAAATGTGTAAGTGGGTGTATATATGTGTTTGAGGTGGTGGTGCAGGGTATTAAAGATTGAAGACAGTGGCCAGGTTTGTAAAACACAGGCAGAAAGGGATGTGATTAAAATTAAGATGTGGTAAGAAAGTCTTTGACTGGCATGACTAGTGTTTTCCGTGAACTAGTAATATGTGAGCCTGTATTTCCAAGGCACTGACTTACTATTTTATTATCCATTCCTTTTCTCTTCTCCATAAGCACAGAAGATCTAAAGTAGGATATATTTACTTATATTTTTATAAAACCAGCTGCACCAAATGCCTTATCTATAGTGACTACAAAATGAATGTTTCAGCTGATGGTCTGACAAAAGTCTCAGTACTATGGTATCCTAAGTAATTGATTTTGCCTGTTGCCTTGACCCCCGGAGTACCCTATACAGTTTAGTGCTATTTTTACCCTAAGGTTTTTTTTTTTTTTAATGTCAAAAAACAGGAAATTTGGACTAAGACCTTGATTTATAAAACAGAATGCTTCAGATTCCTTATTTATTAATCATAAGTAGTTATATAAAATGTTTCCTGTGTTGGATCTTTTATGGAATATTTTCAAACAAATTGCCAAGATATAAAACGTAAGTAAAAATTTATTCTGCGTTTTTTTCTTAAGTTTCCATTTCAACCAGAGTGTATTCACTTTAAGCTGGTAAACTACTAACTAAAGCAATCTTGTCTCCACTGGCTCTCTTTAAAATGATTACAGATGAAGCTTTCTATTAAAGTCTGCAGACAGCCTGTAGATTAAGAATGCCTATGGCCTGAAGCCAGAGAGATATAATACTACATAATTTCTTCAAGACATGAGGCCAGGACCAAGTTTCTAGACTCTGTTTCAGTTATACAGAAGTAGATTCAAAAGGCTCAGGATTAAAGTAACATGGGGATCTTGAAATTTCAGCTTCTTCTTAGTTAGAAAGTGCAATGGCATCATAGCTAAAGAAAAGAAAAGTGTTATGACCTCTCTTATTCAGAAAGTTAAACTGTCTTGTGGATGCAGATACATGCTAATCTGATGCCAATTAGAAACTGGGCCAAGGCCACTAAAATGTCACAGAAGCTGCCAGACAGTCATAAGAGTCCAATTATAGATCAAGCCAAATTCAGCTCATGCTCCCATGGCAAAGGCCTGGATACAATTAGCAGATACCTCAAGACATACTGCAGTGTCTTGTCACCAGTATCAAGGTTTGGGAGAAGGAGATGTAGAAACCTATTCCATTTTCTTATTTGACAAATGGGGGTGCTCTGTAAGAGTATGTTTAACATGTAGGTTATATTTATTCTGTGCTTACAAAGCCAATTAAACATGACACAAATTAAACGTGGATATGAGCTCAATTATAAGGATATGGATTCTAATTCTGGAAGAAAAAATAAAAACACAATTCTCAATCATGCAAGGGAAAAAAGAAACATGCTTATTAACAACTGCTTTTGTCAAGACACTATCAGATTTACACACCAGGTTCAAATTCTTACATCATTTTAAAGGAAATGGAGTATGATATTTATTTTCTGGGAGCAGTTGCTTCAGCTGGTTTCAGTAGGGTGCCAATGAAGAAGCAAATTTATGGGGTCAATTTCCATAGACACGAGACAACTTTATGAAGTACAAATCCTGTAGTACTGAAAATTTCTATACTTTGCCAGCTGTGTTACGCATGCTGATATTTACTCTCAGAGAGACTAGGTAAGAAGATGAGGACTCAGGGTAGGTCAACTAACCATTAGAAACCAATTCCAACCAGTATCTGTCTTTGACAATTAATAAGCAAGGTTTTTTCTCTAGGCAGTTTTTTTATTTTATTTATTTTTTGGGTCTTTTGTCTTTTTAGGCCACACCCAAGGCATATGGAGGTTCCCAGGCTAGGGGTCCAATTGGAGATACAGCTGCTGGCCTACGCAACAGCCACAGCAATGCCAGATCCGAGCCGCATCTGCGACCTACACCATAGCTCATGGCAATGCCAGATCCTTAACCCAGTGAGTGCGGCCAGGGATTGAACCTGCAACCTCATGGTTACAAGTCAGGTTCATTAACCACTGAGCCACTATGGGAACTCCCTAGGCAGTTTTTTAAAAAAAGGAACCCTAAATAAGGAGTTAAAGATTTAGAAGAATCACACTTGCCCAAAAATATGCCAAAAAACTTACTAAACTTTTAAGTTAATTAATTGGGGCATTTTTTCCTCTCTTCCTCTCCCCTCCCCTGGACTCAGGCTTACCTTCTCTCATGAAAACATCAAAATTACAATTAACTGCTGAACAACCATCAAGAAAATAAGACTGGAAACTACCAAAAAAGATATCCTACACCCAAAGAAAAAGAAGCCACATCAAGATGGTAGGAGGGATGCTTTCATGATATAAGCAATCCCCACACCCATGGGTGGGCGACCCGCAGATTGGAAAATAACTGTACTGCAGAAGCTCTCCCACAGGAGTGAGAGTTCTGAACCTCATGTCAGGTTCCCCGGCCTGGGAGTATAACATTGGAAGGAGGTGCCCCCAGAGCATTTGGTATTGAAGGCCAGTAGGGCTTGAGCACAGAAGCTCCACAGGACTGGGACTAACAGAGACTTCACTCCTAGAGGGGTCACACGGGGTTTTATGTGTACTGGGTCCCATGGCAAAGCAGGGACTCATAAGAATCTGGGTCAGACCTATCTGCAGGTCCTGGAGGGTCTCTTGGGAAAGCAGGGCATGGCTGTGGCTTACTGTGGGGGCATGACATTGGAGGCGGAGGTCCCAGGAATAGTCATTGGCATGAGCTCCCCTGGAGCTGGCCATTTTGGAAAATTCTGGCTCCACCCATCCGAGCTGAGAAGCCCAGACCAAATAACAAACAGGGTGGGAACACAGCCCCACCCATCAGCAAACAAGCTTCCTAAAGTCCTCCTAGGAACATAGCCACCTCTAATCACACCCAGAGACAAAGCTCCACCCACCAGAAGTATAAGACTCAGCTCCACATACCAGTGGATAGGCATAAATTCTCCCACCAGGATGCCTACCACAAGCCCATGTATCAACTTCACCCACCAGGGGGCAGACACCAAAACCAAGAGAGGCTACAAGATTGCAAAAAGAAGACCACACACAAAACTGTACAAAATTAAAAGGTAGAGAAATATGAGCCAGCTGAAAGAACAAGACAAAAGCCCAGAAAAACAGCTAAGTGGACTGGAGATAAGCAACCTACATGAAAAAGATTTTAGAGTAATGATAGTAAAGATGATCTGATATCTTAGAAAAAAAAAAAACTGGAGGCAAAGATTGATAAATTATAAGAAACACTGGGAGTTCCTGTTGTGGTGCAGTGGTTAACAATCCGACTAGGAACCATAAGGTTGCAGGTTCGATCCCTGGCCTTGCTCAGTGGGTTAAGGATCTAGCGTTGCTGTGAGCTGTGGTGTAGGCTGGTGGCTACAGCTCTGATTAGACCCCTAGCCTGGGAACCTCCATGTGCCACAGGAGCAGCCCTAGCAAAAAGACAAAAACAAAACAAAACAAAATATAGAAACACTGAACAAAAAAATAGAAGATTTAAAGATTTAACAGACAGAGATGCAAAATACAATAACTGAACTTAAAAATTCACTAGAGGGAGCCAATAGCAGAATACAGAAAGCAGAAGAAGAAATAAGTGAGTTGGAAGACAAACTGGTGGAAATCACTGATGTGGAACAGAATAAAGAAAAAGAATGAAAAGAAATGAGGACAGTCTAAGAGAACTCTGGGCAACTTAATCAATTAATTAATTTTGTTTTTTTGGCTGCATCTGTGGCATATGAAGGCCCTGGGCCAGGAATCGAATCCAAACCACATCTGTGAGCTATGCCAGTTATGACAATGCTGGAACCTTAACCCACTGCATCAGGCCAGGGATCAAACTGGCAATGCCACACAGACAAGCTAGACCATTAACCCACTGTGCCACAGCAGGAACTCCTGGGACAATTTAAAATGCACCAACATATGCATTATTGGGGTGCAAGAGGAAAAGAGAGAAAAAAAGGGCCAGAGAAAACATTTAAACAGATAATAGCTGAAAACGTCCCTAACATGGGAAAGGAATCACTCATTCAAATTCAGGAAGCACAACAAATACCACGTAGGATAAACCCGAGGAGGAACATACTGAGACACAGATTAATCAAACTGACCAAAATTAAAGACAAAGACAAAATATTGAAAGCAGGCAGGGAAAAGCAACAAATAACACACAAGTGAGCCCCGATGAGGTTATCACTGATTTTTCAGCAGAACCTCTGCAGAAGAGAGTGGCAAAATATACTTAAATTGATGGAAGGAAAAAATGTACAACAAAGAATACTCTACCCTGCAAGGTTATCATTCAGATTTGAAGGAGAAATCAAAAGATTTACAGACAAAACAAGCTAAAAGAATTCAGCACCACTAACCAAGATTTACAATAAATACTAAAGGAACTTCTTTAGGTAGAAAAGAAAAGGCCACAACTAGAAATAAGAAAACTATAGATGAGAAACCCACTGGTAAAGGCAAACATATAGTAAAGGCAGGAAATCATACACAAATATGATATTAAAACCAGCAATTGTGAGAAGAGGAGGGTACACATGCAGGATACTGGAGATGCATTGCAATTAAGAGGCCAGCAACATAAAACAATCTTGTATGTATATAAACTCCTATATCAAAATTTCATGGTAACTGCAAACCAAAAATTTACAATAGACACACAGACACACAAGAAAAAGCAATCCAAACTTAACACTAAAGATAGTCATCAAACCACAAGAAAAGATGCAAAGAGAAAAAAAAAACCCCAACAAAAACATATCCAAAACAATTAGCAAAATGGCAATAAGAACATACCCATCAATAATTGCTTTAAATGTAAATGAATTAAATTCTCCAACCAAAAGACACAAACTGGATGCATGGATATAAATAACAAGACCCATATATATGCCATCTACAAGAGACTCACTTCAGTTCTAGGGACACATACAAACTGAAAGTGAGAGGATGGAAGAAGATATTCTATGCAAATGGCAATCAAAGGAAAGCTGGAGTAGCAACACTCATATCAGACAAATTAGACTTCAAAAATCCCAAATGGTAATCTAGGAAGACAGACAGAGAAAGGAAAGGGAAGCAAAGAAAAAAATTAAAAGAAGAACAACAAAAAAGACTGTTTAATGAATTAAGTTCACTATTAAATATTTATCATTCAATTTTGTCTAGAACTTTCCTATTTCTGAAGATCCTAAGTGTGTAGTCATGTAAGAATTTTTTCCTCATAATTCTATGCAAGGATATGAATCTGTGAATTGTTTCATGGCTCCAAACAGAAAGGAAATTGTCTGGAGGAAGACAAATATTTGTGCTTGTCAGAGAGTCTAAGAGTTAATTAAGGAGCACATTAATGTCCATGAAATGTGCCCAATACAGGACTGAATTGCCAGCTCTCTCAGTTACCATTTCTTTCTTTCTTTTTCTTTTTTGGCCACCTTCAGCTATAAGGACTTCCCTGGCTAGGGATCAGATCTGAGCTGCAGTTGTGACCTATGTTCCAGATGCGGGGACACTGGATCCTTAACCCATTGTGCTGGGCTGGGGATCAAACCTGATTCTCAGTGCTCCAGAGATGCTACTGATTCTGTTGTACCATAGCGGACACTCGTCAGTTAACATTTCTCAACTCTCAAGCTATTATTTTACTTTATACTAAGCGTCCATAAAAAAAAAAAAAAAGTCAGGGGAGTTCCTGTTATGGCTTGGTGGGTTAAGGATCTGACATAGTGTCTGTGAGGGTGTGGATTTGATCCCTGGCCTCGCTCAGTGGGTTAAGGATCTGATGTTGCCACAAACTGTGGCATAGGCATCAGCTGCAGCTCTGATAGAACCCTTAGCCTGGGAACTTCCATATGCTGCAGGTGTAGCCATAAAAAGGAAAAAAAAAAAGTCTGAAGCGACAAATATAAATTTTCCTTTTATTATCTACGCTTATGATACTCCGTTTTAACCAAAATTAAATGTTAAGCAAGGACTTATCTTGTATGAAGTAATTAATATAAATGTGAATATAGCAAACTGATCTCTTTGCCTTGAGCTTCTTCTGTTTCTCCTGTTCCTGAAATCCTCCTCTAGTTAACTTTGACCCTGTATATGAAATTTTTCTATTGGTCACCTGGTTAAATAGGGGCCTACACTGCCTAAATTTCCTTTCCTACTGCACTCCTGGTTGGAGCTGGCCTGAAGGTCAACCATGGGAGATTTGAGAAATAAGTAAGGTAACAGCATGACCCTCTAAATGCCTTTTTATGGCCACAGAGATGGCAGAGAGATGCAGAGGTATGTATTGGGTTCCTGCTTGTTTTTGCTCTTCATCACTCAATGTCCAACTCTTCTACCCAACTGCTGACAACATGCTAACTAACAGTGGCTTCCGAGCCAAAGAGAGGCAGAAGTTTCACAAAACAATAAGTTTCCCTCAAATTCTCGAGGAATTTCCCTTCACAGCCCTCATATAGGACACGGTTTTCTTGGCTTCTCAAAATTTCTCTGAAGACTTTGACTAATTCACCCAAGAAAGTAATTCAGGGAGAAATGAGTGATTTTGTGTTCTGATCCTTTGAAGCTTTAGTTGCCTCACCTCCGCTCATGGCTCTGTAAGGTTTAATACCTATACTAAATCCTTTATTCTATAACCATTATAATGACCTTGCTTCCCTGGATGAACACCAACTGATATATTATCTTTTAAATTTCAGCTCAAATGTTATTTCCTTAAGGGAAATTTCATAGGGAAATATTTTCTCGGTGGTTCCCTTCTACTACAACCCTTGGACTACATTAGGTGTTCTCCTGAATACTGCTATAGCTTCCAATATCCTGGTACATTGCTTCAAAATCTATCTACTGATCTACCCATCTATACATTTATATATTACTAACATCTATCTCTAGCACTAAACTGCAAGAAATCTGGGGACAGAAAAATATTTGAATTGTTTCTTATTATATTTGCAACTTTTAGGCACAGTGCTTATCTTAGAACAGGCACTAAATACACATTTATTGAAAAACTGAAAAAGTATAAAACTTGTATTTTATGTGCATGGCTATACATACACATATACATGCACACACACATATGTGTGTGTGTGTGTATATTCAACCATATAAATATTGCTCAAACTTAACTGAGAAACTGTTGTTATCAATTGTATCAAACTGCAAACATTTATTACTTTGTGAAGCATAACTTTTTTCTTCAACATAGACAGTGATGTAACAGGGGCAATAGGTGTAGCTACATAGATTGTCCTATACAAAATCACAGGTACCATTTATGCAGTCTGGATATGACTGATACACCCTAAAGTTCTACAATACAGGGGCTTTAATTGTAAATGCCGGTGAATAATAATCTATTCATGCCAGTGGTAATTTCTGAGGATATTGTTGTCAATGAGATTTTAACACATTTTCTTTCTTAAAATCATACATCAATAAAAACTGTTGATGAAAAGCAGTTATTAATGTATGACAAACCCATAGCTAACATCATTCTCAACAAGGAAAAACAGAAAGAATTCTCGCTAAGATCAGGAACAAAGCAAGGTTGTCCACTTTCGCCACTTTTATTCAACATAGTTTTGGAAGTCCTAGCCATGGCAATCAAGAAGAAAAAGAAACAAAAGGAACCTAAATTGTAAAGGAAGAAGTAAACTATCACTGTTTGCAGATGACATGATACTATACATAGAAAATCCTAAAGATGCTACCAGAAAACTCTTAAAGCTCATCAATGAATTTGGTAATGTTGCAGAATAAAAAATTAATACATAGAAATCTATTGCACATCTACACACTAACAATGGAAGGTCAGAAAGAGAAATTAGGGAAATCCATTTACCATTGCATCAAAAAGAATAAAATGCCTAGGAATAAATCTGTCTAAAGAGACAAAAGATCTGAAAACTATAAGATGCTAGTGAAAGAAATCAAATATGACATGAACAGATGTAAAAATATACCATGCTCTTTGATTGGATGCATCAATGTTGTCAAAATGACTGTACTGTCCAAGGCAATCTACAGATTCAATGCAATCCTTATCAAATTACCAATAGCATTTGTTACTAGTACAAAATATTTTTAAATTTGCATGGAAACATGAAAGACTCCGAATAGTCAAAGCAATCATGAGAAAGAAAAATGGTGTTGAAGGAATAAGGCTCCCTGATTTCAGGCTATACTACAAAGCCACAGTCATTAAAACTGCATGGTACTAACACAAAAACAGACATATAAATCAATGTGACAGGATAGAAAGCCCTGAAATAAATCCATGTACCTAAGGTCAACTAATATGACAAAGGAGGCAAGAATACACAATGGAGAAAAGAAGGAATCTCCAATAAGTGGTGCTGGGAAAACTAGACAAATACAGGTAAAAGAATGAAATTGGAACACTCTCAAACACCCTACACAAAAATAAACTCAAAATGGATTGAAGACCTACTATAAAATTAAGCTACTATAAAATTAAGACCAGCTACTATAAAATTCTTAGAGGAAAACATAGGCAGAACACTCACTCTCTGACATAAACTGTAGCAATATCTTCTCAGATCCACCTCTTAGAGTAATGAAAATAAAAATAAAAATAAACAAATGGGACCTAATTTAACTTACAAGTTTTTATACAACAAGGAAAACCATTAACAAAATGAAAGGACAACCTGCAGAATGGGAGAAAATTTGCAAATGATGCAACTGACAAGGGATTAATCTCTAACATATACAAACACAACTTATGCAGCTCAACATTAAAAAAACAGAAGTTTCTGTTGTGGCTCAGTGGGTTAAGAACCTGATATAGTGTACATGAGAATACAGGTTCAATCCCTGGCCTTTCTCAGTGGGTTCAGGATCTGGCTGCAAGTTGCAATGTTGGTTGCAGATGTGGTTCGGATTTGGCATTGCTATGACTGTGGTTTAGGCCTCAGCTACAGCTCCAACTCGACCCATAGCCTGGCAACTTCCATATGCCACAGGTGTTGCCTTCAAACAAACAACCCACCTAATCAAAAAATGGGCAGAAGACCTAAATAGACATTTCTCCAAAGAAGACATATGGATGGTGAAAAAACATATGAAAAGATGCTCAACACTACTAATTATTAGAGAAATGCAAATCCAAACTACCAGATATCACCTCTCACCAGCCAGAATGGCCATCAACAAAAAGTTTACAAGCAATAAATGCTGGAGAGGGTTTGGAGAAAAAAGCAACTCTCTTATACTGCTGGTGGGAATGTAAATTGGTATAACCACTATGGAAAACAGTATGGAAGTTCCTCAAAAAACTAAAAATGGAACTGCCATATGATCTAGCAATCTCACTTCTGGGCATCTATCCAGAGAAAACCATAATTTGAAAACATACATGCACCCCAATGTTAAGTGCAGCACTATTTATAATAGCTAGATCATGGAAGCAACCTAAATGTCCTTCAAGACAGGACTGGATAAAGAAGATGTGGTACATATATACAATGGAATATTACTCAGCCATAAAAAGCATGAAATAATGTCATTTGCATCAACATGGATGGACCTAGAAATTATCCATTCTAGATGAAGTAACTCAGACAAAGACAAGTATCATATGAGATCACTAATATGTGGGATCTAATAAAAGGATAGAAATGAACTTATTTGCAGAATAAAAACTGATGACTCAAAGACTTTGAAAACAAACTTATGGTTACCAAAGGGGACAGGTGCTGGCAGGGAGGGATGGACTGGAGGTCTGTGACTAGCATATGCATACTGTGGTATATGGAATGATTGGCCAACAGGGACCTTTGTATAGCAAAGGGAACTGTATTCAATATTCTGTGATGGTCTATATGGGAAAAGAATCTAAGAAAGAGTATATGTGTGTATGTGTGTAAATGAATTCACTTTGTTGTACAGCGGAAATTATCACAACACTGTAAATCAACTATACTTGAATAAAACTTTAAAAAATGGAAAAAAAAAGAAGTCTAGCACAGGAAAGACAGGGTAGAGGCTGAGGCTCATTTCCTTTTCCTGTTCTTATTTCAAGATGTCTTATATCAGGCTTATATAGTACAGGCAGGAAACTACTGAATTTTCTGGAAAAATAAAATGGCCTAAGAGAAATGCCACAGGAGAGTAACATTGGGGGGGTTCCATAGTAAAGGTCCAGCTTTATTATTATATCACCCTACAATGAGGTCGACTAATAAGGCCCACTCATGAACAAAAATTTTCCATCAACTTTTTTTTTTTTTTGGCTTTTCAGGGCTGCACTTGTGTGGCATATGGAAATTCTCAGGCTAGGGGTCTAATTGGAGCTACAGCTGCCAGCCTACACCACAGCCACAACCACATGGGGTCTGAGCTATATTTATGACCTATACAACGGCTCATAGCAACACCAGATCCTTAACCCACTAAGCAAGGCTGGGGATCAAACCCGCATCCTCATGGATCCCAGTTGGATTTATTAACTGCTGATCGATGAAGGAAACTCCTCCATCAACTTTTTAATATGTCTCTATTTAATATGAATAGACAGCTAAGGTTCATCAGATATATAAGGAAAGTCTCCAAATTGAGAGTAAATACTCAACGAAAAGTAAAAAGAGGAGTTCCTGTTGTGACGCAGTGGGTTAAGAATCTGACTGTGGTGGCTCAGGTTGCTGCAGAGGTATGGGTTCAATCCCTGGCCTGATGCAGTGGATTGAAGGATCTGGCATTGCTGTAGCTGTGGCTCAGATTCAGTCCCTGGCCTGGGGACTTCCATATGACATGGTGTGGCCATTAAAAAAAAAAAAAAAAAAAAAAGAACCCTGAGGAAATAGAGACTGTATTTGAAAACAATTAAAATTCACATTCTCAGAGAGCTAAGGGAAGAATTTTCAGCCACAAGACAAAAACAGGATGCTCTTAAAAAAGGGGAAAAAAATCAGAGAACATTTTAAACATTAAAATGAATAAGAAAGTTGTGGAAATTCCTGTTGTTGCTCAGCAGTAACAAGCCCAACTAGTATCATGAGGATGCTGGTTTGACCCCTGGACTCACTCAGTGGGTTAAGGACCTGGCATTGCCATGAGCTGTGGTGTAGGCTGCAGACGAGGCTTGGATCCTGTGTTGCTGTGGCTGTGGCATAGGCCAGCAGCTATAGCTCCAATTCAACCCCTAGCCTGGGAACTTCCATATGCTGCAGGTGCAGCCCTAAAAAAAAAAAAAAAAAAAAGAAAAAGAAAAAAGAAAAAAACACACACAAAAGAAGAAATAAAGTCATAATAAAAACGTAAGAGTAATTCTTGAAGATAAGATAGAGGAAATCTCCCAGGAAGGTAAAAAATAATAAGAAAATATGGAAAGAAAATTAGGAAACCAGCTCAAGAGACTTACCGTGACAGTAAAAGGTATTATAGAAAATAAGTCATATAAAACAGTGAGGAAAGAGTGATTAAAAAACCTAAGAAAAACTTTACAAAACTGAAGGAAACTTTCTAGAATATGAATCTCCAAATTGAAAGTCCATTAAATTTATAGTAGAATAAATAAGAAAAATACCCACACTGAGGAGAATTGCTGTGAAATTTCAGAACATCTTGGTCAAACAAAAGATTCTAAAAATTTCAAAAAAGAAAAACAATAGCATAAAAAATACAAGAGAGAATGGTGCCAGACCTTTGCAACAGCAATAACAGATATTAGAGCTCAGTGGAACAATGCCTTCAAAGTGATGGGGAAAATTTACTTGCAAATTAGATTTTTATGCCCAAACTATCAGTCAAGTTAAGAGGAAAAATTTCAGATTCAGTAAATGTTCTCAGATATCTAAGGCATATACTGAAGGCTCTATTCTAGCACAGTAAAGGGCTAAGCCAAGAAAGAGGATGATATTGGATTCAGCAAATTGGGATTACAACCCAGGAGAGTAGTGAGGGGGCAGTAAAGAGAAGTGTCACTCATCAGGCCTAGAGAATAGTCAATTCAGAGTGGAATAAAAGTATGGAGGTATGTAGGAAAGAACATAACTGATTTATTTGAGCATATGGAAAATATTACTCCTGGGCATGTGGAAGAAATGTTAGGAAATTAGGAGCAATTAATAGGAACTCAAATAGCTAGGCAAATGAAGATATGAAGTAATTATTAATGCCATGAAAATAGTTGTATAAGAAAGAAGGGATGTATATAGCTTCTTTTTTTTCTCTGTACTGAACAATGTTTCCATAGTAATAATTATTAAAGAGTGACAACTGTTTTAACCAAAGTGTGATAATTGTGTTTGCAACTGAAGAGGGGATAGGGTGTAGATGAGAGTACTATGTCCTCATATACTACCTCAGTAAGTTAATGGATAATATCAGGAGTTGGTAAATCAAGAAACTGCAGTATAGGAAGTACACTTGTGGCACAGTCGTGCGTTAAGGATCTGGTGTTGCCACTGCAGCTATGGCACAGTCTAACTGTGGCGTGGGTTCGATCCCTGGTCTGAGAACTTCCACATGCTGTGGGTACAGCCAAAAAAGAAAGAAAGATAGAAAGAAAGAAAAAAGGGAAGAAAAAAAGAAAGGAAAGAGGAACAAAGAAAGAAACTGCAGTATGAAAAAGCTGCAAATAAGATAAACATCTGGTTGCCTCTGAGGAAAGACCTGGAAAATAGTAGGGAAGAAGACTGCTTTTTTTTTTCATCAAAAATCTTTCTACTTCGGTAAAAATAAAAAATTAAATTGTCATTTTATAATAAAATTAGCATGTTCATTGTAAAAGTAAAAACAACTTAGAACTGGCTTTTGGGTTTGGTCAAAATTTATTCAATACAGGCAGAGTGTGAGCCAAAGAAAGAAAGGAGGAACCCAGCTGCTGAGGAAGCAGCCTTTGAGGCCCGTGCGATCGGAGCCACCGGGGTCTCGGCCAGTGACCTGGGAGTCACTGTACTGGGGGCCGGGCGTCGGGCGGGGTCAACTGGATGCGGTACAGCTGCCGCTGGTCCCCTTCCCCCACAATTCCAGCGCAGGGCATATCTTGGGCCCAGGGTCCGTGGGACGTTCCCGAACGCGCCCCCTCCCCCCAAGTGTGCAGGGCGCAGGTGCTGCGCGTGGGAGCACCTAGAAATGAGCGGGCCCTGGGCAGAGCTGCGGGGTTACGACGGTGATTTGCGGTGTCACCTGTAGCCGCGCAGAAACAAGTTTAAAGGGGGGGCTGGTCTGACCGCAGGTGGGACTTGGGTGCCTCCCTGGAGACACAGGTGGCCTCCCTGAGACGGTGAAGAAACGAACCATCTAAGCCCCTCGGCTTATTAGTGATTTGGAAATCTGAAGATGACGTTTTTCTCTCCTTTACCTGAACAATGAACAAGCCTTGTTTTTACAGTGTAACACGATTCTTCAGTTGGCAGCGTACACGTTGCGTAGCATTTTTTTTTTTTTGTCTTTTTGCTATTTCTTGGGCCGCTCCAGCGGCATATGGAGGTTCCCAGACTAGGGGTCGAATTGGAGCTGTAGCTACTGGCCGACGTACGCCAGAGCCACAGCAACGCGGGATCCGAGCCGCGTCTGCAACCTACACCACAGCTCATGGCAACGTCGGATCCTTAACCCACTGAGCAAGGGCAGGGACCGAACCCGCAAGCAACCTCATGGTTCCTAGTCGGATTCGTTAACCACTGCGCCACTACGGGAACTCCTGCGGAGCATTTTTAATGGGAAAACTAACCTCCAGTGAGACAGCCTAGAGCCTTAAGCACCAGCTTATCAGAAATGGTGTTGGGAAACACGATCTCCTCCGATGAACTAAAATTGGATATGAAAGTTTTCTGCTAGGATGGGAATGAGGTTCTTGCTGATGGAATTGTGTGCACATAAAATAAAACGACTGGTTAACATTGAAAAAAAAATTTATTCAATACATTCTCACCAAAATGTCTAAAATTAAAAACTGAGAATTCCAAAAGTTGACAAAAATACGAGACAAGCAAGTCTCATACACCAACAGTGGAAGTGCAAAAGTGGTACAATCATGTTCAAAAAAAGTCTAGCAGTTTTTATAAAACTAAATATGATTCAACAGAGGAGTTTCTGTCATGGTACAGCAGATAGGAATCTGACTAGGAACCATGAGGTTGTGGGTTCAATCCCTGGCCTCACTCAGTGGGTTAGGGATCCAACGTTGCCATGAGCTGTAGTGTAGGCCACAGACACGGCTCAGATCTGATGTTGCTGTGGCTGTGGTGTAGGCTGGCAGCTGCAGCTTGGATTTGACCCCTAGCCTGCACACCTCCATATGCCGCAGGTGGGGCCCTAAAAAAAAATAAGCAAAAAAAAAAAATTATGATTCAACAATTCTACTCCTATGTATTTACTCAAGAAATAAAAATATATGTTAACAAAAAGGCTCATATATGAATGTACTGCAGATTTATTCATAATGGGTCAAAAAGGGAACTAGCCAGAAGTACCCATCAATAGAAGAATGGATAAACTGTGGTATACTTACATAATTCAATGTTACTTGGTATTACGGACTGAATTGTGTCCCCCATAATTCATATGCTGAAGCCCTAACTCTTGTGACTCTATGTGGAGATGGGGCCTTTAAAGAGGTAATTAAGGTTAAATGAGGTCATAAGGATGGGGTCCTGATCCAACATATGAGGAAGAAAAGGAATACACCTGACCAAGGAGGTAAAGGACCTATATGCTGAGAACTATAAAACTTTAATCAAAGAAATCAAAGAAGATGTAAAGAAATGGAAAGATATTCCATGTTCCTGGATTGGAAAAATCAATATTGTAAAAATGGCCATACTACCCAAAGCAATCTACAGATTCAATGCAATCCCTATCAAATTACCCACAACATTTTTCACAGAACTAGAACAAACAATCCAGAAATTTCTATGGAACAACAAAAGACCCAGAATCGCCAAAGCAATCCTGAGAAACAAAAACCAAGCAGGAGGCATCACTCTCCCAGACTTCAAGAAATACTACAAAGCCACAGTCCTCAAAACAGTGTGGTACTGGTATCAAAACAGACAGACAGACCAATGGAACAGAATAGAGAACCCGGACATCAACCCTGACACCTATGGTCAATCAATCTTTGACAAGGGAGGCAAGAACATAAAATGGGAAAAAGAAAGTCTATTCAGCAAGCTTTGCTGGGAAACCTGGACAGCTGCATGCAAAGCAATGAAACTAGAACACACCCTCACACCATGCACAAAAATAAACTCCAAATGGCTGTCAAACTTAAATATATGACAGGATACCATCAAACTCCTAGAAGAAAACATAGGCAAAACACTCTCTGACATCAACATCATGAATATTTTCTCAGGTCAGTCTCCCAAAGCAATAGAAATTAGAGCAAAAATAAACCCATGGGACCTCATCAAACTGAAAAGCTTTTGCACAGCAAAGGAAACCAAAAAGAAAACAAAAAGACAACTTACAGAATGGGAGAAAATAGTTTCAAATGATGCAACCGACAAGGGCTTAATCTCTAGAATATATAAACAACTTATACAACCCAGCAGCAAAAAAGCCAATCAATCAATGGAAAAATGGGCAAAAGACCTGAATAGACTGTTCTCCAAAGAAGATATACAGATGGCCGGGAAACACATGAAAAAATGCTCAACATCGCTGATCATAAGAGAAATGCAAATCAAAACTACCATGAGATATCACCTCACACCAGTCAGAATGGCCATCATTAATAAATCCACAAATAACAAGTGCTGGAGGGGATGTGGAGAAAAGGGAACCCTCCTACACTGTTGGTGGGAATGTAAACTGGTACAGCCACTATGGAGAACAGTTTGGAGATACCTTAGAAATCTATACATAGAACTTCCATATGACCCCGCAATCCCACTCTTGGGCATCTATCCAGACAAAACTCTCCTTAAAAGAGACACGTGCACCCACATGTTCATTGCAGCACTCACTATTCACAATAGCCAGGACATGGAAACAACCCAAATGTCCATCGACAGATGATTGGATTTGGTAGGTGTGGTATATATACACAATGGAATACTACTCAGCCATAAAAAAGAATGACATAATGCCATTTGCAGCAACATGGATGGAGCTAGAGACTCTCATACTGAGTGAAATGAGCCAGAAAGACAAAGACAAATACCATATGATATCACTTATAACTGGAATCTAATATCCAGCACAAATGAATATCTCCTCAGAAAAGAAAATCATGGACTTGGAGAAGAGACTTGTGGCTGCCTGATGGGAGGGGGAGGGAGTGGGAGGGATCGGGAGCTTGGGCTTATCAGACACAACTTAGAATAGATTTACAAGGAGATCCTGCTGAATAGCATTGAGAACTATGTCTAGATACTCATGTTGCAACAGAAAAAAGGCTGGGGGAAAAATGTAATTGTAATGTATACATGTAAGGATAACCTGACCCCCTTGCTGTACAGTGGGGAAAAAAAAATAATAAATAATGATTCCATGTTTAGCGACAAAAAAAAAAAAAAAAAAAAAAGAAAAGACACCAGGGATATGCACACAAACAGAGGAAAGAAGATATGAGGATACAGTGAGAAGGCAGCCATCTACAAGCCAAGGAAAAAAGTTTGAGGAGAAACAAAACCTGCCAACAACTTAATCTTGGATTTCCAGCCTTTGGAACTGTGAGAAATTTCTGTTGTTTACACCACCTAGTCTGTGGTACTTTGTTATGGCAGCTTTAGAAGACTAATATACTCAGCAAAAAACAGGAAAGGAAGGTAGCAGCATGACAGAATTCTGGCATGATGGTAATTTTTTTTTTTTTTTTTTTTTGCTTTTTAGGGCCATACCTGCGGCACATGGAAGTTCCCAGGCTAGTGGTCAAATTGGAACTGCAGCTGCTGGCCCATCCCATGGCCACAGCAATGTGGGATTCAAGCCACGTCTGTGACCTATACCACAGCTCACATCAACGCCAGATCCTTAACCCACTGAGTGAGGGCAGGGATTGAACCCACATCCTCATGGATACTAGTTGGGTTCTTAACCTGCTGAGCCACAACAGGAACTCCATATGGTAATGTTCTTTATCCTGTAGGAGTTTGTGTTACAGAATTATATGAATTTGTCAAAACTTATCAAATGGTACATTTAACATCTGTGCACTTATTGTATGTTAACTTTACGTTAAAGAAAAAAAAACTTAAAAATAAATACTGAATTTTTAAAAATTATATCCATGTTGAAGCATCTTGGGGGAGTGTACTGATTTTGCAAATTACTTTGAAATATGTCAAAAATGAGGTGACTGATGGATGGATAGTGTGTCTGAACACACTGTTCAAAAATTTTGGACTTTGAGGACACTGAGGGTGAGGGCTTGCAGAAAGTGAGGACAATCTTAGTGGAAATTGGAGGAAAAGGGAATCCTTGCTATGTAGTGATAGAAAGTTTAGCAATATTGTTGTCTGCAGTTATATGGAAAGTAGAAAATACGTCTAATGCTATGGGTAATTTAGCCAGGGAGATTTCCAAATAGTATCAGAGGTGTCAGCTGATTTCTTCTTGTGGCTTACAGTATTATGCAAAATAAGGTAGTTAAATTGAGAGGACTGCCAAAGGCAAGGGTATGACTACAAATACATGTGTTAAAACTTTAGAAAGAACAAAGGTGGTACCTCAGAGTACTACTGAGTCACATAAGAAGTCTTTAAAGAAATTAAAGATGTGCCTCATTGATTCTCTCAAACATAAGTCTAGGAAGCATAGAGGTCTTGTCCTGTAATTGTCTCAACAGAGGCCAAAGGTAGAGAAGGGTTTATCTGAAAAGGATTTGTAGGTGTGATTTCTGCTTAATGGAGAAAACCCCCAGAAGAATCAGAAGAGACTCACAAAATTCTTTAGGGTTATACACTCAGAAACTGAGAGGGTCAAAGATGAACCCTTAGAATTCTACTGTTAAGAAGCAAGCTGAGGAGTTCCTATCATGGCACAGCGGAAACGAATCTGAGTCGGAACCATAAGGTTGTGGGTTCGAACCCTGGCCTCACTCAGTGGGTTAGGGATCCGGCATTGTCACGAGCTGTGGTGTAGGTCACAGATGCAGCTCAGATCCTGCACTGCTGTAGCTGTGGTGTAGGCTGGCAGGTGTAGCTTCAATTAGACCCCTAGCCCAGGAACCTCCATATGCCACAGGTGAGGCCCTAAAAAAAAAAAAAAAAAAAAAAAGCAGCAGCAAGCTGAAAGGGCTGCTTAGTTGCAAACATGCTACCTTTTACTTAAAAAAAGGTGTGTATGGAGGTGTTCCTACTGTGGTGCAATGGGATTGGTGGCATCTTGGGAGCACTGGGATGCAGATTTGATTCCTGGTCCGGCACAGCAGGTTTAGGACCTGGCATTGCCACAGCCAAGGTGTAGGTCACAACTGTGGCTTGGGTCTGATCCCTGGCCTGGGAACTCCATATGCTGCAGGGTGGCCAAAAAAAGGGGGGCGGTGACTCAGAGGATAGAACAAGAGCAGAACCAAGAAGCATAAGACCCTGGGCCTTAAGACAAGAAACTCCCAAAATTTTCTGAATGTTGTGGACCAATGACTCTGTTCCTCCTATTTGAATAGAAATGTCTATAGAGGTTACCCTATACCTGTCTCACCACTTGCTGTAGGGGTGAGATAACTTGTCTCTTTGGTTTCATAGGTTGAAAGAGAGCTATGAAAAAGGTACTCAAAGAGCTATACTTAAAGGGCTAAACCCAAGGAACCTTGACTGCACCTGGACCTCATTTAAACAGTGAAATTCTAGGTACTGTAATGGCATGAGATTTTTGCAAAAATTGGGAGAGATGAATATATTCTGCATATGGGAGGGATGTAAATCACTAGGGGCCAGAGAGGGCAGGCTATGATAGCTAGATTCCAGGAGAACTACCAGTGATCACTAGCTCCTTGTATTCATCCCCTCCTCTTGAATGTAGACTGGATTTACTAATCTGCTCCTAACAGAATATGGCAGAAGTGATATGAAGTCAGTTCTGAGATTAGGTAATAAAAAGACTGTGGTTTCTGTCTTGAGTGCTCTTGCTTGCTCCGTCTTGGGTCATATGGCCTTAAGGAAGCCAGGGGCAATGCTGTCATGCAGCCCCTGTGGAGAGGCTCACATGATGAGGGGCTAAGGTTTGCCAACAACCACACGAGTGAGCTTAGAGGAGGATTCCTCATAATGGAATCCCCCAATGCCCAGATTTCAACTTGACTGAGAACAGATGAGAGATGTACAGCCAGAGAGACTGAGCTTAGCCATGCCTTCAAGGTAAGAGAAACTGAGATAAAGAATCGTTTCTCTTTTAAGCTATTAACTTTGGGGGTAATTTGTTATGCAACAATAGATTAATACAAAGCGAAACAAAACTGAGACACAAGCATAGAAAGGAGGAAGATAAATCAGAGGGTGGTGGACAGGACACAGTCCTCTTTTCTCTTAAGAATAATCTTGAGGATAAAGAGTGAGAGAGATATGAAACAATCAATGTGAAAATTAAGAATCAGGAAGAAAATACAGTAGTGAGAAAGGTGAGTAAGGAGGGAAAGGGATAGGTAATCTTGCTGAAGATTCTTTTATGATAAAAGCGGATAAACAAAAGGCTGTTTAAGAAAAAAGAGGTCCAATGTGGTCTCTTGAAGGGGAGAGGATGGTTCATGGAACCACTGAAAGGCTACTGACATCATGGAAGTATCAATGAAAAGTCATGAAATCCCTCATAAAGGATTATATTCTGGGAACCATAATTACAAAGTCACTGGGGCTGGCTCTGAAATGACTGAGGTTGAGGAGGGAAGAGGGTGATGCAATCTCTAGGAGCAGGGGAATTCATCATTTATTTTGGAAGCAGTGTCCGGGGGAAAAAAAAAAAAACTGTTGGCAAATCTTTATACTTACATTATTAAAGAGGCCAAGGATGATTATTTAGATGTGAAATGGTTGCTATAGATGATGTAGTTGCAAGAGGAAAAAAACTTTTATAAAGTTATAAATCTGCTGCTTGAAATACTGGACAGATGGGAGCTGTGGACTCAGTAACAGAAATGTAAGGGCCCAGCTGTGGCAAAGGAGGGAACATCATCCAACTGGACAGATACTTTCACCTGGTGATATTAAAATCTAAATGCATTTTACAGCTAGCAGAATAATGCCAGGCAGTTCCTATGTAAGCATTAAAAAAAAAAAAAAATCCTTACAGAATAGCAAAACAACTGAGCAAATTTGAAAAAAATTTAAAACTTAAATATAATAAAAACTAATTTCTTGTCTTTTTCTTTTTTTTTGATGCAGGGAAAAAAATGTAATTACTATTAAAAAACAAATACCTAGTCACATCTGCCAAATGAATTATGTGCCTATGGCTGTGCTAGGTACAACTGTGAACATAAAAGAAACCTTGGTCTCTGAGGTGCTTATGGACTAGCTGGAAACTTAATCTCGATGTGCATGAACATCTAGAAGTGGACTCAAGAAAGGAGAGTCAGCCTGACAAATAATGTGGTCCTTGGTGAGATGAGTTCCAAAGGGAGAAGATCATTGGGAGAGACAGGAGTAGGCCACAGAGGAGCCCAAAGGGACTATGTAGTGTTAGGCCTGGAGGAGGGACAATAGGTCACGGGGCTCCAAGAGGCCTCTACTGGCAGCAGTATCTGGGATCTGGTGGTTTACAGCTGGGACAGAAAAGGTTGAGATGGGAAGACTAGTAAGAAAATTGGAATACTAGTCTAGTCATCCATTCCTCCCTTTTACAAATGAGTGCCCATTCGGGGAAGGTTAAGTGCAGTGGAGATGCACAGAGGTGTACAGCCTGATAGAGAGACCAGGGCGTTAGATAGAAAACACTCGGATGAGGCAGAGGGGTACAAAGAGATTTTGATGTGAATTCTCTGGCCAGGGCAATGAGGATAGGCTTGGGGAGAGCATTTAGGGTACTGTGTCTACTTTGGACTTGGATTCTGTAAAGCAATTTGTTAGTGAAAGAAATGAAAGCAAGATGAAGGTGGTTAACATGAGGAGTAAAATCTTAACTTTGTTTTTTTCTTAGCAGAAAATAGCAATGGCATGTGATCAACAAATTCCTTGACATGGTAAAACCAATCTTTCTAAGTTGAATGAGGAATGACAGTTAGAATGGAAGTGGAAGCATCCTCAGGGCCTGGCTTAAAGGCAGCCAAATGGGCCATGACTCCTGGTATTTGTCTCTATGGGTTTCAGGTTCTTTGTAAAATGGGGTTCCCCTTACCTCACAGCGTGGCTATGATGATTGCGAGTTATGGTGCCTTATACAGTGCCAGTGGTGAGTGCTCAACAAATGGTCTTTATTATTGTACTATTGTTGAAACCTGAATTATAGAAAGACAGGTGAATGCTCACAGAAATGAAGAATGTTTTCAGCTCTCTTCCTTGATCTTTTCCTCTTCTTAGGGTTCCCTGCCATTTAGCTAATTTGATGATTGTGGGAAAGAGTCAAGAAGTAAGGAAGTAAAAAATAGGTAAAAATTCAACAAGGCAAAAAGTCTGCTAATAAAAAGACAGAATATATGCAGGCTTGGATGAGTTTATTAATGCAAATTTATTCTTTCGCCAGAGTTCAGAAAAAAGTGAAGAGTAATCAAGAAAATCAGGGAAGAAAGTAAGAAAAAAGAAAGCCAATGGGGTACAAAGAATATTTAGAAATAAGTTCCATAGATAGGCATTGATTAGAGGCAGAAGTCAAAGAAGGAATTACTATGGTGTAGTTGGTGGGGTAAGTTAAAGTCAAACCCCACCTCAGTGAAATAAATCAAAAAGCTAAGGATGTTAACCTGTAGTCTTTGAAAGAATGGTTAAAACTAAAATTGACACAGGGCCTCAGAGTAAAGTATTTAATGTCTGGAGAGAAAACCAAGATTGATTATACATTGAATACATATATCTTTCTGCATTCCCCACCCCACAAAGAAAAAAATAATGAAAATAAAACACTTGAAGTATATTTCACTAAAATAATTATCAATTTAGTGCTTAATCTTTGTTAATCATTGTTCTAAGAGCTTAACAAATGTTAATTGTTTAATCCCCACTCCAAGTCTGTGAAGAAAATACACTAATTATCTCCGTATTACCAATAAGGAGACTGAGGCACAGGGTTTAATGTGCCCCATGTTTCATGTCTTATAGGTAACCACAATGCTAAACTGCTTTGCACAATTACCCTGTGCCTGGTCACAGACATTGGGTAGAGTCACCCGCTAGTGAATGAGTTTAAGGCCACTCACAAGAGTAAGACCACGAATTGTTACTATATGGAAGATGGTAACTTTAGACTAACAGTAGACAGTCCTGTAAGCATCATATATGGTTACCAATCAGGTTTAAGGGACACATAATGTGAAAAAGCTGCAAATGGATGTGAGTGGACAGTAAGAAGATTAAAAAAGCAATAAAAGGTCATAAGTCCAGGAAGCAAAGTTTATCAAATGGCCACTTGTGGTAATACAAAGGTAGCACATCCGCAGTAAGAATTTACAAAACAGACCATGATGCTAGCTAGATATGAAGCCCTGGGAGTCTGCTCACAGCATGGCTTGGCGCTGTAATCATGTATTGGTGTGCTTTTATGCTATTTGCCTTCTAGGCATGGTACCCAAAAGAACAAGACTAGGTCATTAGTAAAAATGTGACACAAGAATCCATGATATCATTATTACTATTATTATTTTGTCTTTTTAGGGCCACACCTGTGGCATATGGAAGTTCCCAGGCTAGGGGTCAAATCTGAGCTATAGCTGCCAGCCTATACCACAGCCACAGCAACCCAGGACCCAAGCCATGTCTGTGATCCAAGTTGCATCTGCGACCTACACCACACTGCTCATGGCAACACCAGATCCTTAACCCACTGAGTGAGGCCAGGAATCAAATCCAGGTCCCACACCACATGGATATTAGTTGGGTTCCTTACCACTGAATCACAATGGCAACCCTTATGGTGTAATTATTGTAAAATATATTTATGTTGTAAAAAATACATTAGGGGGAAAACAGACCTTTCCGGTTTGTAATTAATGAAGCATGGCTCTTTCAAAGGTAGAGAAGGTAAAAGCTTTACTTAAATCCCAGCAACGATAGCTATTAGAGCACAGGAATGCTGGCGGGGGGTGGGAGGGTGGTAGAAGAGGCTCAGTGACTGTCACCTGTTTGGTTTTCTTTGACAGGGCAGGAACTGGAACTGTCTCCTGCTGCATCATTTCTGTGTCTCCTCCTCCTTCACCATCTGATGCTTCTAGGAAACACAAATTTCAAAAATAAGAAAAGCACCACTCTCTTTCTTTCTTCTATTGCTAGTGTAATTTTGATATCACCTTTTCAGAAGATTATATCCCTTGACTTATTTTTTATTATTTATTTAGTCTTTTTTTAGGGCCACACCCACGGCATTTGGAGGTTCCCAGGCTAGGGGTCGAATCAGAGCTATAGCTCTTGGCCTATGCAACAGCCACAGCAACGCCAGATCCAAGCCACATCTGCAACCTACACCACAGCTCACGGCAATGCCAGATCCTTAACCCATTGAGCGAGGCCAGGGATCAAACCTGCATCCTCATGGATCCTAGTCGAGTTTGTTAACTGCTGAGCCATGACAGGAACTCCTATCCCTTGACTTATTAATTTCACCTCTAAGAAGCTGAATATAAGGAAATGACCCAAAATGAAGATAGGGGTTTAAGCACCAAGATAGCAGTGTTATTTATAAACCAGCAAACTGAAGATTATTCACCTCTAACATTTGAGAATGTTTAGTTACTGAACACTCTTACTGAGGAGATATTAAACTCATTTTCAGATAAGAAAGTTGCTGCTTAGAGGGTAATGTAATATGTCCATGTCACACACTTGGGAACTTGGATCTATTTGAGTCCAAAATCTTCCTCTCAAGTGATATTGCCTGTACTGAGCACCAGCCAGCTCTGGACACCTGCATGTTGGCCCCAGGGTGAGTGATAACAGTGTGTGACAAACTGATTATAGATCATGAGAAATTTTTATTTTGAATTTATAAAATCTCCAAACACTAGGAAAGACAAATTCTTACTGTAAGAATTAGGAAAAATAAAATTTGTAATAGTTTTTTTTTTTTTTTACTTGTTTATAAAGCTCTTTTAAAGAAACATGGCAACTGTAGGTTTCTTATTTCCCATAATGCCTTCCAGATTTTAGTGGCTGTTCTCTTTAAACACATTTTTGAATCTTGGAAAGGCTTTACTCACCCACTCCCTTTGAGTTTCTCTGTATATCTCTAGGTCAGCACAAAAAATGAATTTGTTTGTAATGTTGGTCAGAATTCATATTTAGGTACAAATTAACCAGTTTGGTAGTCCTGAGCTTTTAAATGCTTGCACACTCTAATGTTAATTTTATGTGTCAACTTGATTGGGCCACAGGGTGCCCAGATATCTGGCAAAACATTATTTTGGATGTTTCTATGAAGGTATTTTTGGATGAAATTAATATTTGAATGGATAAGCTGAATAGAACAGATTCCCCTCCCTAATGCAGGTGGGACTCATCCAATCAGATGAAGGGTAGAATCAAACTAAAAGTATGACCCCCCTGAGTAAGATGATTTTTTCTGCCTTTGGATTTGACTGAAACATTGGCTCTTCCTGGACCTAGACTCTGCCAGACTTCAAGCTGTAACTACACTATCAGCTCTCTGGTTCTCAAGCCATCTGTCTAGAACTGGAACTAAACAGTTCTCTGAGGTCTGCAGCTTATTGATACATCCTGCAGATTTTGGAACTTAACAACTTCCATAATACAGTGAGCCAATTCCTACACACACACACACACACAAATACATAAACATATACAGAGAGAGAGATTTACATATTGATATTAAATAAATATCTATTCTCCTATTGGTTCTGTTTTTCTGGATAACCCTGATTAACATAAACAGTAATCACTGTATAGCATTAAAAAAAAAGGACTCTACCAAATGAAGTAGTAGCAGGTAGGAGATTAACAGGGCTTTTAAAATGAGTGATTAAGTTGGCATTGAAAGTATTTATAGAACTTCTGCTTCTGAAAAGACAGTAATAGCAGTCATATTTTCTCCTATTTTTCCTGTGAAGTACAGCTGAAAATTCCTCAAAACTATATGTAAAACAAACATAGAAAGGTAGAGAGGAGAAGACCTGCTATGGACTTTGGGGCCCAAGGAACATTACGGTAGGGTTTCTTTTTGACTCATTATCTCAGACTTGGAGCTAAAGAAGCTAGTAACTTGAAAATGCAAGTGGGAAAAGACAAAAAGACCCCAACAAGTGTCTGTTCTACTTAACAAAATGACCAGGAAAAGGACAGCCTAGCAAGACTGAAACTTTTAGACAATAACTACCTGATTCCAGACAAACACAACAGAAAAATTTTGGCTCTGCTTATACTAGCAAAGGCTGAGTGGGGAACCTAGACATCCACTTTTGTCAGGTTGTACTGAGGCACCCCAACTCCTCGTCCACCTCCCATTAGAGTGGTGTCAAAGGTGATAAAGTAGGGACTGAACCCCTGAAGAGATTTTCATCCCTGCAAGGTGGTAACAAACCCCTGTTCTCTCCTCCCATCACCATCACCACCACTGTAGTATCAATGGAGACCACACTGTGAGCCTGGATTTTCCACTTCTTCCTGGTAGTAATGAAGGGCATCTCTCCTTCTCCACTAGGGTAGTGTCAGAAGAAGCCTACTGGATAATCAGGACTTTACATACTTCCCAGTGCTAATGAGGCTATCACCCACACTAATATTTTAGCAACCACTGAAAAAGTTATACCCAGAGATACACTCAAAAATACTAAGACAAATCAAAATAGAATTCTAAAAATGCTCAAGTAACCCACAGGAAGGCAGGAAAGAGAAATAAAAACAGCAAATAAACAGAAAAGACAAAATAAAATGGCAAATTTGAACTCTAATGTACCAATAATTATATTAATATAAATGATCTAAACACATTGATTTAAAGACAAGAGAGTGACAAAGCGGATTGAAAAATATGACCTAACTGTATGCTACTTACAACAAACTGACCTCAAATATACAATATAGCTGAAAGCAAAATAATGGATAAAGTGTAACATATAAACATTGATGAAAAAAGAGCAGGAGTGGTTATACTGATATACAGAGTAAAGATTATTGTCAGCAAAAGTACATCATATAATAAAAAAAGAGTGAATCTGTTAGCAATTCTAAATGAGTATGCATCAAATAGCAAAGCTATAAAATATAGAAGCAAAAACTGAGGAAAATGAAAGAATAGACAGACAAACCTACAATTAAGTTGCAAACTTTAACAGTACACTTGAAAAATTAGAAAATGACTAAACAGAAAATCAGTGGGGATATGGAATAACTGAGTGACACTTTTAACCAAGAGAATCTGATTAACACTTGTAGAACATTCCACTCAAAACAGCAGAATACATATTCCTTTCAAGTGTTATGGAAAATGTGCCAAGATAGATCATATCCTAGCACATAAAACATCAACACACTTAAAAGAATTGAAATTGATGAATAGTGTGTGTTAAAAACCTAATAAACAAAACAAACAAAAAAACTATAGCAAACATTATATTTAATAATGAAAGACTGAATGGTTTCACCCTGATTGGGAACAAGGCAAGGACGTCAGCATTGGTCAGTATTATTCAACATAGGGATAGAACTTTTAACCAGTACAATAAGGCAAGAAAAGGAAAAAGGAGTTCCCACTGGGTCTCGGTGGTAAGGAACACAACTAGTAACCATGAGGATGTGGGTTTGATCCCTGGCCTTGTTCAATGGGTTAAGGATCCAATATTGCCATGAGCTGTGGTGTAGGTCGCAGACACAGCTTGGATCTGGTGTTGCTGTGGCTGTGGTATAGGCCAGCAGCTATAGCTCTGATTTGACCCCTAGCCTGGGAACTTCCACGTGCCATGGGTGTAGCCCTAAAAAGCAAAAATAAAATAATAAAATAAAATAGAATAGGAAATAAAAGGCATATACATTATAAAAGAAGAAATCAAACTGCCTCTATTTGCAGATGACATTATTGCTTATATAGAAAATCCCAAGGAGTCTTAAAAAAAAAACCCAAAGAAACAAAAATCTTGCTAGAACTAATAAGTGAGTTTAACTAAGTTTCAGAATAAAAGATAAACATGCAGATATCAGTTTTTTTTCTATACATTAGCAATGAACATATGGACATTAAAAGATACAATGCCATTTATAATCACTGAAAAAACACTGAAATATTTGGGTATAAATTTAACAAAACATGTATAGTACTCGCAAGCTGAAGAGTATAAAACACTCAAGAAATAAATTAAAAAAGATCTAAATAAGTGGAGAAACATACTGTGTTCATGGCCTGGAAGACTAATCATAGTAAAGATGCCAGCTCTCCCCAAATTGATATGCAGGTTTAACATAATTTCTATTAAAATCCCAGCATGTTCTCTCTCTCTCTCTCTGTGTATACATAATTCTAACATTTATGTAGAATAGCAAAGGAGCTAGAATAGTTATGACAATTTTAGAAAAGAATAATCAAGTAGGAGGAATTAGTCTATACAATTTCAAGACATTATATAGCTACAGTAATCCAGACTGTGTGTTATTGTTGTAGAAACATATAGATGAATGGAATCAAATATAGACCTAGAAAGAGACCCACACAAATATGTCCAATTGATTTTTTTTCTTTTATTTTCTTTTTAGGGCTGCACCCATGGCATATGGAAGTTCCCAGGCTAGGGGTCTAATTGGAGCTGCAGCTGCTGGCCTACATCACAGCCACAGCAATGTGAGATCTGAGCCCAATCTGTGACTTACACCACAGCCTACAGTAATGCCAGATCCTTAACCCACTGAGCGAGGTCAGCGACTGAACCCGAATCCTCATGGTTACTAGTTGGGTTCGTTACCACTGAGCCATGATGGAAACTACTGCCCAACTGATTTTTGACAAAAGTGTAAAAGCAATTCAAAGGAGGAAATATAGCCTTTTCAATAAAAAGGAAAAAAATCCATAGGCAAAAAGATAAACCCTACTTAACTTTCACACCTTATCCAAAAAGTAACTCAAAATTTATCACAGACTTATATGTAAAATGTAAAACTGTAACAACTTTGCAAGGTGTGGGGTGGGGAAGAGGAGAAAATCTTTAAGATCTAGAGTTAGACAAAGAGTTCTTAGGGATTCCAGATTAAGATGGCAGAATAGAAGGACTAGAGCTCAACTTCTCTCCTAAAAAAACCAAAATTCACAACTAAAGACTGAGCAATCTCCACTCAAATGGACCAGAAACCTTAAAAAAGATAGCCTACTCAAGAAGAGAAAGAGGAGGGCACATCAAGAGGTAGGAGGGGCGATTTTGCAATATAAACAACCCTATACCTCCCGGGTGGGAAGCGCCACCAACTGAAAACCACTTGGTTCACAGAGACTCACCTACAGGAGTGAGAGTTCTGAGCCCCACATCAAACCCTCATGTGTGGGGGATACAGCACTGGGAGAAAGAGCCCCTGGAGCATCTGGCATTGAAGGCCAGTGGGGCTTGTGCACAGGAGCTCCACAGGACTGGGGGAAACAGAGACCCCATTCTTAAAAGGTGCACACGGACTTTCACATGCACTGGGTCCCAGGGCAGAGCGAGGTCTCCATACGAATCTGGGTCAAACCTGACTGCAGTTCTAGGAGGACATCCTGGGAAAACAGGGGTGAATATGGCTTGTTGTGAGGGAAGGACAGTGAAGGCAAAGCTCTCGGGACTATTAGGCAGCCGTGCCTTTCTCTGGAGGTGGCCATTTTGGGAAAATGTGGCCCCACCTGTCAGTCAGCTGCTGAGAAGCCCCAGGGCAAACAACAATCCAGTTGGGATCACAGCCCCGCCCCTCAGTAAACAGGCTACCTAAAGACCCCTCAGGCACACAGCTGTCTCTAATCCCATCCAGAGACTAAGCCCCACCCACCAGAGGGATTAGAATCAGCTCCACCTACCAGTGGGCAGGCATCAGTCCCATCAGGAAGCCTACACCAAGCCCCCATACAGACTTCAGCCACAGGGGGGCAGACATCAGAAGTAAGAGAGGCTAAACTCTATTATCTGTAAGAAGGTCACCACACCAAAAACCTATAAAAATGAAAAGACAGAGGACTATAACTCAGATGAGGGAGAAAGGAAAAACCCCAGAAAAACAGCTAAGTGATCAGGAGATTCTCAGCCTCCAGGAAAAAGACTTTAGACTGTTGATGCCAGATGTTGGAAATAAACTGGAAGCAAAGATGAATAACTTACAGGAAACACTGAGCAAAGAGATACAAGATATAAAACATAAGCAAGAAGAGATGCAAAATACAATAACTGAAATAAAAAACTCATTAGAAGCAGCTAACAGCAGAATACAGGAGGCAGAAGAACAAATAAGTGAGGTGGAGGACAGATTAGTGGAAATTACGGATGCAGAACAGAAAAGAGAAAAAAGATTGAAAAGAAATGTAGAGAGTCTCAGAGAACTCTGGGACAACGTGAAAAGCACCAACATCCGTATTATAGGGGTGCCAGAAGGAGAAGAGAGAGAGAGAAGGGGACAGAAAAAATATTCCAAGAGATAATAGCCGAAAACTTCCCTAACATGGGAAAGGAACCACTCACTCAAATCCAGGAAGCACAGCAAGTACCATATAAAATAAATCCAAGGAGGAATACACCAAAGAGACATATATTAATCAAACTGACCAAAATTAAAGACAAAGAGAAAATCTTGAAAGCAGCTAGGGAAAAGAAACAAGTAACACACAATAAGGTTATCGGCAGATTTTTCACCAGAAACTGCAGGCCAGAAGGGAGTGGCATGTGTATTTAACATGATGAAAGGAAAAAAACCTCCAACCAAGATTACTCTACCCAGAAAGGCTCTCATTCAGATTTGAAGGAGAAATCAAAAGCTTCACAGATAAGCAAAAGCTGAGAGAATTCAGCAACACTAAACCAGCCTTACAACAAATACTAAAGGAACTTTTCTAGGCAGAAAAGAAAACACAGCAAGAGGAAACAAATTCCACAGATGACAAGGCTCACCAGTAAAGGTATATATACAGTAAAGATACGAAATCATCCACGCACAATTATACCACTAAAATCAGAAATCATGAGAAGAGGTGGATACAAATGCAGGACACTGGAGACGAACTTGCAATTAAGAGAACAACAACTTAAAACAATCTCATATACATATAGACTCATATCAAAACTTCAAAATAACTGCAAGCCAAAAATCTACAATTGATACACAAACGAGGAATCTCTGGAGAAGAAATATATCTCATAGTAAATAAGTGCATAATCCACTGTGAAGGGGGTCATTTGACATCATTCTTGGAATGCTGAATTCTCTTTAGATCTGATTTTGATTTCCTCTCCATCAAAGAATTTATGATAATTATAATTAAATAATGCAACTGTACAATTAAATAATACAGTTCTACAACTGTATTATTAATAACCATTTCTCTCTATGGTACAATGTAAGGTCTATAATGTCTTGTTTATCACATCACCTAGAATGGTGTAATGCCTATATTGAAGAATCAATAAGATGTAACAAATTGTGAGCACATATTTATATAGTTACATTGTTTTTTAAAAAATTTATGCATTTTATATTTTACTTATTTTCAGAGGGTGTATTATTTTTGTTATTCTTACCAGTTAAGTTATTCTTTTTATTTTTTCTTTAAGACCTTTGTCATAAGTCAAGATAGGATATGATTGGATCTATATTTGATTATTCTGTTGTATGGATCTAATTTTATTTCTTCATGTTAATCTGATTGACATTCTTTATGCCATTTCCATGCTATTTAATTTACTGCAAAAAAAAAAAAAGACTAAAGAGATGATGTGTATGGCTGTGTAGCATAGTGCTTGCCAAGTAACAAGTGCTCAGTAATTGTTACCAATTTATAACAACAGCCTAAAATATTGGCCAAGTTGGCACATGTGAGAAAGCAGATATGGAGATAAAACCTGGGATTATGCACTATTAGCAAGAAAAAGGCATTAAGAATGAGCTTCACCAAAGTAGCCTGAGTTGGAGTATAAGGCTAAGTTTTTATGAAATAGCATTTCATAAGAATAGGTGGTTTTTTAACTTGGATAATATACAATGTCACCAGGTGTATTAGATAACTTTTCAAAATGCCTATGAAGGGAGGGTGGGCAGTAGATGAGGTAGGAGTTATCATTTCTCTATTATAAATAAGGACCTGGGAGAGAAAGAAGGTACGTGCTGCATATGGCCCTTGGATATGAAGCAGAATCCTGTGTATCATGCTGGTGATGGTGTGGTACACACAGCCTCCCCTCCTATCAACATCCCACACACAGTGGTAGAAGTGTGACAACAGATGTGCCTACCCTGGCACATCATTAGCACCCAAAGTCCACAGTTTGTCCTAGAGTTTACTGTCAGAGCTGTGCATTATAGGATTGGACAAGAATGATGACCATGTATCTATTTACTTAAAATCATGCAGAACATTTTCACTGCCCTAAAAACGATCTGTGCTCTTCTTATTTATCCCTCCTTTTACCCTAACCCCTGGAAATAACTGAATTTTTAAAAAAAATTTCATAGTTTTGCTTTTCCAGAATGTCCTTAAGTTGGAATCATATAATACGTCATCTTTTCAGATTGGGTTCTTTCATGCACTGATGTGCATTTAAAGTTCCTCCATGTCTTTTAAAGTCTTAATAGCTCATTTCTTCTTAAAATAATGAGCTGAGTAATATCTAGTTGTCTGGATTTACCACACTTATATGTATCCATTCACTTATTGGAGGACTTTTTGGTTACTTCCAAGTTTTGGCAATTATAAATAAATATGTTATAAACAATCATGTGCAGGTTTTTGTGTGCACGTAAGTTCTCAACTCATTTAGGTAAATACCAGGAAGTGTGATTGATGTATTGTATAGTAAAATACATATTTTGTTTTGTAAGAAATTGCCATACTGTCTTCCAAAGTGGCTGTACCATTTTTTTTAAAAAACTTTTCCTGCTGTACAGCATCAGGATCAAGTTATTCTTACATGTATACATTCCCCCTGCCTTTGTTCTGTTGCAATATGAGTATCTAGACATAGTTCTCAATGCTACTCAGCAGGATCTCCTTGTAAATCTATTCTAAGTTGTGTCTGATAAGTCCAAGCTCCCAATCCCCCCCACTCCCTCCCTCTCCCGTCAGGCAGCCACAAGTCTATTCTCCAAGTCCATGATTTTCTTTTCTGTGGAGATGTTCATTTGTGCTGGATATTAGATTCCAGTTATAAGTGATATCATATGGTATTTGTCTTTGTCTTTCTGGCTCATTTCACTCAGTATGAGAGTCTCTAGCTCCATCCATGTTGCTGCAAATGGCATTATGTCATTCTTTTTTATGGCTTAGTAGTATTCCATTGTGTATATATACCACACCTTCCGAACCTAGTCATCTGTCGATGGACATTTGGGTTGTTTCCATGTCTTGGCTATTGTGAATAGTGCTGTAATGAACATGCGGGTGCATGTGTCTCTTTTAAGGAGAGTTTTGTCTGGATAGATGCCCAAGAGTGGGATTGTGGGGTCATATGGAAGTTCTACGTATAGATTTCTAAGGTTATCTCCAAACTGTTCTCCATAGTGGCTGTACCAGTTTACATTCCCACCAACAGTGTAGGAGGGTTCCCTTTTCTCCACAGCCCCTCCAGCACTTGTTATTTGTGGACTTATGAATGATGGCCATTCTGACTGGTGTGAGGTGGTATCTCATGGTGGTTTTGATTTGCATTTCTCTTATGATCAGCGATGTTGAGCATTTTCTCATGTGTTTCCCGGCCATCTGTATATCTTCTTTGGAGAACAGTCTATTCAGGTCTTTTGCCCATTTTTCCATTGATTGATTGGCTTTTTTTAACTGTTGGGTTGTATAAGTTGCTTACATATTCTAGAGATTAAGCCCTTGTCGGTTGCATCATTTGAAACTATTTTCTCCCATTCTGAAAGTTGTCTTTTCGTTTTCTTTTGGGTTTCCTTTGCTGTGCAAAAGCTTTTCAGTTTGATGAGGTCCCATGGGTTTATTTTTGCTCTAATTTCTATTGCTTTGGGAGACTGACCTGAGAAAATATTCATGATGTTGATGTCAGAGAGTGTTTTACCTATGTTTTCTTCTAGGAGTTTGATGGTATCCTGTCATATATTTAAGTTTGACAGCCATTTGGAGTTTATTTTTGTGCATGGTGTGAGGGTGTGTTCTAGTTTCATTGCTTTGCATGCAGCTGTCCAGGTTTCCCAGCAAAGCTTGCTGAATAGACTTTCTTTTTCCCATTTTATGTTCTTGCCTCCCTTGTCAAAGATTGATTGACCATAGGTGTCAGGGTTTATTTCCGGGTTCTCTATCCTGTTCCATTGATCTGTCTGTTTTGATACCAGTACCACACTGTTTTGAGGACTGTGGCTTTGTAGTATTTCTTGAAGTCTGAGAGAGTTATGCCTCCTGCTTGGTTTTTGTTTCTCAGGATTGCTTTGGCGATTCTGGGTCTTTTGTTGTTCCATAGAAATTTCTGGATTGTTTGTTCTAGTTCTGTGAAAAATGTTGTGGGTAATTTGATAGGGATTGCATTGAATCTGTAGATTGCTTAGGGTAGTATGGCCATTTTTACAATACTGATTTTTCCAATCCAGGAACATGGACTATCTTTCCATTTCTTTACATCTTCTTTGATTTCTTTGATTAAAGTTTTATAGTTCTCGGCATATAGGTTCTTTACCTCCTTCGTCAGGTGTATTCCGAGGTATTTGATTTTGTGAGGTGCAATTTTAAAAGGTATCGTATTTTTGTATTCCTTTTCTAATATTTCATTGCTGGTATACAGAAATGCAACTGACTTCTGAATGTTAATCTTATATCCTGCTACTTTGCTGAATTTATTAATCAGTTCAAGTAGTTTTGGGGTTGAGTCCTTAGGGTTTTCTATGTATCATATCATGTCATCTGCATACAGTGACAGTTTTATCTCTTCTCTTCCTACATGGATGCCTTTTATTTCTTTTGTTTGTCTAATTGCTGTGGCTAGGACTTCCAAAACGATGTTGAAGAGCAGTGGTGAGAGTGGGCATGCCTGTCTTGTTCCAGATTTGAGTGAGAAGGCTTTCAGTTTTTCCCCATTGAGGATTATATTTGCTGTGGGTTTATCATAAATGGCTTTGATTATGTTCAGGAATGTTCCCTCTATACCCACTTTGGCGAGGGTCTTGATCATGAATGGATGTTGGACTTTGTCAAATGCTTTTTCTGCGTCTATTGAGATGATCATATGATTTTTGACTTTTCTTTGGTTAATATGGTGGATGACGTTGATTGATTTGCATATGTTGAACCATCCTTGTGAACCTGGGATGAACCCTACCTGGGCATAGTGTATAATTTTTTTGATATGTTGTTGGATTCGGTTTGCAAAGATTTTGTTGAGAACTTTTGCATCTATATTCATCAAAGATATTGGCTAATAGTTTTCCTTTTTGGTGGTATCTCTGTCTGGTTTTGGAATTAGAGTGATGGTGGCATCATAGAATGTCTTTGGGAGTAGTCCTTCTTCTTCAACCTTTTGAAAGAGTTTAAGGAGAATGGGCACCAGATCCTCTTTATATGTTTGATAGAATTCGCCTGTGAAGCCATCTGGTCCTGGACTTTTATTTGTAGGGAGAGTTTTTATGACCTCTTCAATTTCATTTCTAGTGATCGGTCTGTTCAGTTGGTCTGTTTCTTCTTGATTCAGTTTTGGTGGGCTATAAGATTCTAGAAAATTGTCCATTTCTTCCAGATTGTCAAATTTGTTGGCATATAGTTGTTCATAGTATTCTCTTATGGTTTTTTGTATTTCTGCAGTATCCATTGTGATTTCTCCTTTTTCATTTATAATTTTGTTTGAGTTCTTTCTCTTCTCTTTTTAGTGAGTTTGGCCAGGGGTTTGTCAATTTTGTTTACCTTTTCAAAGAACCAGCTCTTGGTTTTATTAATTTTCTCTATTTTTTTTGAATCTTTATTTTATTGATTTCCTTCCTTCTGCTGACTTTAGGTCTTTTTAGTTCTTCTTTTTCTAATTCGTTTAGGTGAGGGTTAAGTTGTCAATTTGGGATCTTTCTTCTTTTTTGAGAAAGGCCTGTGTTGCTACAAATTTCCCTCTGAGCACTGCTTTTGCAGCATCCCATAGATTTTGAGAGGTTTTGTCTTCATTATCATTTGTTTCAAAGTATTTTTTAATTTCCTTCTTGATTTCCTCATTGACCCATTGGTTTTTTAGTAGCATGTTCTTTAGCCTCCATGTAGTAGGTTTTTTCTCATTTATTTTCCCATGGTTGATTTCTAATTTCATGGTGTTGTGTTCAGAGAAGATACTTGAGATAACTCCTATGCTCCTAAATTTTTGGAGGTTAGCTTTGTGTCCCAGTATGTGGTTGATTCTTGAGAATGTTCCATGTGCATTTGAGAAGAATGTGTATTCTGATTTTTTTGGGTGTAGTGTCCTGAAGATATCAATTAAGTCTAACTTTTCTATTGTTTCCTTTAGGATCTTTTTTGCTTTATTGGTTTTCTGTCTAGAGGATCTGTTCACTGATGTGAGTGGGGTATTAATGTCTCCTACTATGATTGTATTCCCCTCAATTTCTCCCTTTATGTCTGTTAATATATGTTGTATGCATCTGGGTGCTCCTGTATTTGGGGCATATATGTTGACGATAGTAACATCCTCTCCTTGGATGGATCCTTTAATCATTAAATAGTGTCTTTCTTTGTCTGTCTTTACGTCTTTTGTTTTAAAGTCTATTTTGTCTGATACGAGTATTGCAACTCCTGCTTTCCTGTCATGTCTATTGGCGTGAGATATTTTTTCCCACTCCTTCAATTTCAATCTCTATGTGTCCTTTGTCCTAAGGTGAGTTTCTTGTAGGCAGCATATTGAAGGTTTTTGCCTTTTTATCCACTCAGCCACTCTCTGTGTTTTGATTGGAGTATTCAGTCCATTGACATTTAAGGTGATAATTGATAGGTGATTATATATTGCCATTTTGAACCTCGTGTTCCAGTTGATTCTATGGTTCTCAATTCTTCCTTTCTTTTTTTGGTTGGATGGTCTCTGGTTATTATCTGCTTGAGTGATTTTTTTTTCATTTTTTGCAAATGCAATGTTTGGTTTTGGCTTGTGGTTGCCCTGTTTTTTAAGTATGCTAATCCCTTCCTATAACTGTGTGCTAGGGCCGCTCCCACGGCATATGGAGGTTCCCAGGCTAGGGTCGAATCGGAGCTGTAGCCGCCAGCCTATGCCAGAGCCACAGCAATGTGGCATCCGAGCCTTGTCTGCAACCTACACCACAGATCACGGCAACGCTGGATCCTTAACCCACTGAGCAAGGGCAGGGACCGAACCCTCAACCTCATGGTTCCTAGTCGCATTCGTTAACCACTGAGCCACAACGGGAACTCTGCTGTACCATTTTGTATCTCCACAAGCAATGAATGAGAATTCCTGTCGCTCCATATCCTTGACAGTATTCAGTGTTATCAGTGTTCTGGATTTTGGTGTGTAGTGGTATTTTTTTGGTTGTTGTTGTCTTTTGTCTTTATAGGGCCACACCTGTGGCATATGGAGGTTCCCAGGCTAGGGGTCTAACCCGAGATGTAGCCACTGGCCTACACCAGAGCCACAGCAACGCCAGATCTGAGCTGTGTCTGCAACCTACACCACAGTTCATGGCAACGCCGGATCCTTAACCCACTGAGTGAGGGCAGGGATCGAACCCGCAACCTTATGGTTCCTAGTTGGATTCGTTTCTGCTGCACCATGACGGGAATTCCATGTAGTGGTATATTGTTGTTGTTTTAATTTGCATTTCTCTGATGACTTATGATGTGGAACATCTTTTCAGATGCTTGTTTTCCATCTGTATTTCTTCTTTGGTGAGGTGTCTGTTCAGGATTTTTGTCTATTTTTATATCAGATTGTTTATTTTCTTATTGTTGAGTTTTAAGAGATCTTTTTATTTACTAAAAATTTTTTTTCTTGCTTTTTATGGCCACACCCATGGTATATGGAGGTTCCCAGGCTAGGGATACAATTGGAGCTGCAGCTGCTGGCCTACACCACATCCACAGCAACACCAGATCCGAGCTGCATCTGCAACCTACACCACAGCACACAGCATCACTAGATTCTTAACCCACTGAGTGAGGCCAGGGATCGAATCCTGCATCCTCATGGATCCTAGTCAGGTTTGTTAAGTGCTGAGCCATGAAGGGAACTCCAAGAGTTTCTTTTATATTTTGGATAACCTTTATCATATATAACTTTTGCAAATATTTTCTCACAGTCTGTGGCTTTCCTTATTCTCTTGACAATGTTTTGTGCAGAGTGGAAGTTTTTAATTTTAATGAAGTCCTGCTTATCAATTATTTCTTTCATAGCTTGGTATTGTATTAAAGAAGTCATTGCCTTACCCACCGTCATCTAGATTCTGTCCTGTATCTTCTATGAGTTTTATATCTTTGCATCTTACATTTAGGTCTATGGCCTATTTTGAATGAATTTTTGTGAATGATGTAATGACTCTGTGTCTAGATGCATTTTTTTTTTGCATGGGGATTAAATTTTTTTTGCTTTTGGTATGAATATTTCATCATTAAAAGCAAATATAGAGGGATTAAAAAAAAGAGTTCTTAATTCAACACCAAAAGTACAATCAACAAAGGGAAAAACTGCTAAGTTCAACTTTACCAAAACTGAAAAATCTGCTTTTCAAAGACCTTGCTCAGACAATGAAAAAGTAAGCTATAGAGTGGGAGAAATACTTGCAAACTACCTGTCTAACAAAGGACAAATTCTCAAAATTCAACACTAAAAATAATCAAATTAGGAAATGACAGAAGAAATGGACAGTTCACTGAAGAGGATATACTATGGAAAATAAGTAAATGAAAATATGTTTCATTCACATCATTAACCACTAAAGAAAGTAATTTAAAACTACAAGCTATCGTCACAAACCTATTAAAGTCCAGCATTAAAAAAACAGCACCATTGGGAGTTCATGTCGTGGCTCAGCAGTAATGAACCTGACTAGGATCCATGAGGATGCAAGTTTGTTCCCTGACCTCGCTCAGTGGGTTAACAATCTGGTGTTGCCATGAGCTATGGTGTAGGTTGCAGACGTGGCTTGGATCCCTGCAGATGTGGCCCTAATAGCAAAACAAACAAACAAACAAACAAAAAAACCACCACCACGAAATGCTGCTGAGAATGTAGAGGAATTGGATCACTCAGACATCACAAGTGTACATGGTCAGCCACTTCCATTCCACAAATGGAAAACAAAACATAGGAATGGAACTCCTGGGCATTTATCCCAGAGAAATAAAAACTTATGTTTATAGCAGCTCCATTTATTATTTATAATGGCTAAAAAACTGGAAAACAATCCAGATGTTCTTCAATGGGTGAATGGTTAAACTGTGGTACATCCATACCATGGAATACTAATCAGCAGTAAAAAGGAATTAATGCTGACACATGCAATAACCTATATCAATCTCCAGAGAATTATGCTAAGTGAAAAAAATCCAATCCTAAAAGGTTATGC
The DNA here is from genome assembly GCF_016906955.1 of Phacochoerus africanus. Taxonomy (NCBI): domain Eukaryota; kingdom Metazoa; phylum Chordata; class Mammalia; order Artiodactyla; family Suidae; genus Phacochoerus; species Phacochoerus africanus. Next base: position 239,485,285 of record NC_062544.1, read on the forward strand.
AACATATAATTCCACTTATGTAACATTATTATTACTATTATTGCTTCATCCACAGCACATAGAAGTTCCCAGGCCAGGGACTGAATCTCGGCTACAGCTGTAGCAATGCCAGATTCTCCAACCCTCCACACTGGACCAGGGACTGAACCCACACCTTCACAGTGACCCAAGCCACTGCAGCTGGATACTTAACCCATTGTGCCACAGTGAGAACTCCTATGTAACATTACTGAAATGAGAAAATTATAGCAATGGAGAACAGAATATAACATTACTGAAATGAGAAAATTATAGAAATGGAAAACAGATTAGAACAGAACTCAAGGAGTTATAGTGGGGGTGGGGTTGGAAAGGAAGCAGTTCTGGCTACAAAAGAGCAACAAGGATTCTTGTAGGGAGGGACATGTTCTGTATCTTAACTGTATCAATCTCAATAGCTTTGCTGTTACCATATCCATGTTTTTGCAAGTTGTTATTATTAGGGGTATCAGGTTAATGGGTACACAAGATTCCTCTGTATTTAGAATTGTTTCTTACAATTGGATGTGAAGTCTCAATGATTTCAAAATTTGAAATTTTAATTAAAAAAAAATCTTTAAGGAGTTCCCATCGTGGCTCAGTGGTTAACGAATCCGACTAGGAACCATGAGGTTGCAGGTACGATCCCTGGCCTTGCTCAGTGGGTTAAGGATCTGGCGTTGCCGTGAGCTGTGGTATAGGTTGCAGACGAGGCTTGGATGCCACATTGCTGTGGCTCTAGCATAGGTCGGTGCCTACAGCTCCGATTAGACCCTAGCCTGGGAACCTCCATATGCCACGAGAGCGGCTCAAGAAATGGCAAAAAGACAAAAAAAAAATCTTTAAAGGAAATCCATCCTCTTCCTTGGGAAGCCCAATATCATTACGCTGGAAAGCCAATAAGTATGTGGTCGGCTGTGGACCAGATTAGAGCACCATCCTATTGTGGAACATAGGATGAACCCAGTCAACCTAGGGAAGCCATGCTGGAGTCTTCAAAAGTAAAGGCCCTTGGGCTAGGGGTACCAGACAAAATAAAGGATGCCCCATTAAATCTGAATTTCAGATAAACAAACAATTTTTTTAGTAAAACTATTCTCAATATTGCATGTGGGGTATCTATATAGTGTTAAAAAATATTCACTCTTTACCTGAAATTCAAATTTAATGAGGTATTATGTATTCTTAAATGTTAAACCTGTGATAGAATTTCCTTCCCCAGAAAAGGCCACCCTTATATGAAATTTAAGGGTGATTTATGTGAAATTTCTTATATTGAGGCTTCCTTTCTCTTAACATCCTCCAGCCTATCTTCATCCGGGTTCTTTCAGGGAAGCCTTGGCTAACTACATAGTCCTTCTTCTTGTCTCTGCACTTCTACATCAAATGTACCTTGTAAATCAGCACATAATTTTTTCCTTCCTTACAGTGTGTTTTATTTCCTTCTGATCTGTAAATACTCAGAAGATCTGAGAGTGCCGGAAGTACTTGGCCCCATGTTAATTAAACGTCAAAAGCACTCTCCCACACTTATTTACATTTTAATATAAAATTTTTATTATAAAATATATATTCTGTGTAAAATATTAAGCCTCTTAAACAAATTTTCTATCCTTTTATTAGCTTTAAAATCACTTTAAGATAAAAAGGCTGAAATACAAATAAATAAATTCCAGGATCAAACCCTTAAGTATATAAAACTCAGTAATGCTTTAAGAAAAAATCTGAATTCTGTATTCCTCAATTGCCCAAAATCTGATAACTGAAGAGTATAGTCTGCATTTAAGCAAGCTAGTTGAAAATGATACATTTTTAAAGGTGTGTCACTCTTACACACCAAAAACCCAGGAGAAAACTTTTAAACAAGATATCTTGTTTAGGAGTTCCCGTCGTGGTGTCGTGGCGCATTGAGGTTGCAGGTTCGGTCCCTGCCCTTGTTCAGTGGGTTAAGGATCCGGCGTTGCCGTGAGCTGTGGTGTAGGTTGCAGACGCGGCTCGGATCCCGCATTGCTGTGGCTCTGGCGTAGGCCGGTGGCTACAGCTCCGATTCGACCCCTAGCCTGGGAACCTCCATATGCCGCAGGATCGGCCCAAGAAATAGCAAAATGACAAAAAAAAAAAAAAAAAGATATCTTGTTTAATCAAATGCTTTAAATCTGAGTTACCTCTTGTTCCAAAAAAATTATTCCATCTGAAACATTTTTAACTAATAAATTTTTTCTTTTTCTTTTTTATGGCTGCACCTTTGGCATAGGAAGTTCTTGGGCTATGGTTGAATCGGAGCTGTATCTGCTGGCCTATGCCACAGCCAGGCAACACAGGATCTGAGTCACATCTGTGACCTTTGCTGAAGCTTGCAGCAACACCAGATCCTTAACCCCACTTGACGCCAGGGATCAAACCCACATCCTCATAGATACTAATCGTGTTCTTAACCTGCTGAGCCACAACAGGGACTCTTGCAGTCAGATTCTTAACTCACTGTGCCACAGCTGGAAGTCCCAGCTTTTTCTTATTTGATGGGGATGAGTAAAATAAAACTTCAGAATTCTTGGGCTTATAACAGTACTCTTGTGATTTCTTGTTTAAAATAATTTCTTTCATACCTAATTTTGTATCAGTAACTTTGTAGTTGTTTTCTAAGAGACAGGTCCCCTAATTTTGTGAGTTTTTATGTCTTATGAAAACCTAAATCTGTGTTGGCTATAGACCTGCTTAACTCTCCTAATAGTTCTCACAGTTTCTCAACAAACTACTGAAACACACCCTGGTAAGTTTCAAAAGCATGATGCCAATCAAAACAAGGCATGATCAAGGGGCTATATAATGTGTGATTCCATTTATTTAACATACCGGAAAAGGCAAAACTATAGGGATAAAAAACAGATCAGAAGTTACTGAGGCCTGGAGATGGGAAATTTCTGGGGGTTGTTGGAAATGTTCTATATCTTAATTGTGCATACAACTGTATGCATTAGTCAAAATTCATAGAACTATACACAAAATGGGTTAATTTTACAACATAAATTATTTACTATGTAAATTATTTCTCAATAAGTCTGATTCTAAAAAATAATGATAGAAGCTAACTTCCATCAAACAACTTGTAACATTTGCCCAATGTCACACACAATAATAGGCAGACCTGGGATTTGAATCCCAAATACATATATATTTGGCCATGACTGCAGGACTTAAAGTTCCCGGGCCAGGGATTGAACCCGCACCACAGCAATGACCCAAGCCATTGCAGTGACAACACCAGATCATTAACCCACTGCGCCAAAAGAATATTCCCTGAATCCCAGCTATTCTAATGCCAGAAACTACAATCTAACTCTCACACTACCCTTGCATGAGAAGATGCTGCTAATAGATAAATGATCTTTCCTTTTATTTTGTTTGCTAAGAGAGAGATTTGTTTGTTGTTTTATTTTAAAATAATGAATAGGTGTTAAATTTATTAATGTATTAAATTTAATACAATGCCTTTTGTTTTTGCATTTATTGCAATGATTATATGAGTTTTTCCTATAACCTGTTAACGTGGTGAATTGTAAAAATAGTTTGTCTAATGTTAAACCATTCTTGTTATTTCTAGGATAAATTCCAATTGGTCATGATGTATTTCTTTTTTAATAATGTTGGCTTTTATTTTGGTTATCATTTTATTTAGATATTTATTGACATAATTTTCCTTTCTAGTACTGTCCTTGTCTGGTTTAGGTTTCGAGGTTATATTAGCTTCATGAAATAGTAGGGAAATGTCTCATTTCCTATCCTCTGAAAGTTGTATGTAATTAAAGTGATCTGTTTCTTTCTTCCTTTTTTTTTTTTTTTTTTTTTTGGTTTTTAGGGCCACACCTGTGGCATATGCAAGTCCCCAGGCTAGAGGTTGAATCAGACCTGTAGCTGCAGGCCTACACCACAGTTCACAGCAATGCCAGATCCTTAACTCTCTGAGCGGGGTCAGGGATTGCATCCACATCCTCATAGATACTAGTTGGGTTCATTTCCGCTGAGCCACAAAGGGAGCTCCCTAGGTTTTTCTATTTTTTAACTCAATTTGGTAAGTATTATTTTTCTGGGTAACTTTTATTTAACTTTTCTAATTCCCTGGAGAGAGGTGATAATTATATGTAGCTATGTCTTTTCTCCCATTTAAAAAATTTGTTTTTAATTATAGTTGATTTACAATGTTTTTCTCCTATTTTTTATTTGCACCTCTTCTTTTTTCTTGCTTTATCTCCGGAGAGGTCTTTCCTTAAAAAAAACAAAAAAGTACTAGGTTCTGTATGAGAGGTGCTTTCTGTTGCAGCCTTGATTTTTTTTTTTTTTGGTCTTTTTGCTATTTCTTTGGGCCACTCCCGTGGCATATGGAGGTTCCCAGGCTAGGGGATGAATCGGAGCTGTAGCCGCCGGCCTACGCCAGAGCCACAGCAACGCGGGATCTGAGCCGCGTCTGCAACCTACACCACAGCTCACGGCAATGCCGGATCCTTAACCCACTGAGCAAGGGCAGGGACTGAACCCGCAACCTCATGGTTCCTAGTCGGATTCGTTAACCACTGCGCCACGACGGGAACTCCCAGCCTTGATTTCTATTACAATAACATTCTTTCTTTAAGTTTACTCTATTGATTTCTTACTTTTGGTAGTTGGATATTTAGCCAATTAAGTTTTTCTCTTTCTGATGTAAGCATTAAGATATATATTTTCTTTTTTTTTGGTTCTTTTCTAAGGCTGCACCAGCGGCATATGGAGGTTCCCAGTCTAGGGGTCTAATCAGAGCTGTAGCCGCTGGCCTGTGCCACAGCCACAGCAACGTGGGATCGGAGCCGCGTCTGCAACCTACACCATAGCTCACAGCGACACGGGATCCTTAACCCACTGACTGAGGCCAGGGATTGACTTCATGGTTCCTAGTCAGATTCATTACCCACTGAGCCACGCAGGAACTCCGGGATATATATTTTCTTAATACTGTATAGCTTAACCTGAATGCCATACATTCTAATATTATAGCATTTTCATTATAATTTAATTCTAAACATTTAAAGTCTATATAATGGTTTTTCTTTGACTGAAGAGTAATTGAAATATGTACTGTTAAATTTCCAAATAGATTTTAAAAGTTAATTTTTTGTTACACTGTGGTTAGAAAAATGGCCTGCATACCAATTTTTTGATATTTGTTAGGACTTGCTTTATGTTCTAGCACAGGCATCAGCAAAATTTTAGGTTTTTAGGGCCATACGGTAAATAAGTGTAGGGTTTGCAGAGTAATAAGATCTGTCAGTAATTACTCAACTCTGCTATTGTGCAGAAGCAGTGTTAGACAATATGTAAATGACTGGGCATGACTGTATTCTGATAAACTTTATTTATAGAAATACATGCTGGCTAGATTTGATCCATAGGCTGTAGTCTGCCAGCTCCTGTCCTGGTATGTAACCAATTATTTATTTATTTACTTTTGCTGAAAAAGTTGACATAAAATATTATGTTTCATGTGTACTACATAGTAATTTGACACTTGCATACATTATGAAATCATCACCATGATAAGTCTCATAACTATCTGTCCCCATACATAATCAATAAAAAAAAACCCATTTTTTAACAGAATGTGTAGTATCTAATTCTAGCTCACAATTCTATACATGATTACAGATAAATTCAATTATGTTTTTCAAGTCTGCTATGTTTATTAATTTTTGTTTTTTCTATCAATTACTGACATGTATGTAAATATCTTCCACTCTTATTTTTAATTTCTCCATGTTTTCTAGTAATTCTACCAATTTCATTTACACATCTTATTGGTATGTTAGGTGCATGCAAGTTTAGAATTGTTACAACTTCCTGTTGGTTGGCTGCTTGTTTTACCATTATGTAGTGACCAGTTTTTAAAAAATCTGTTTTGTTTAATTTAGTTCAATTTCACTTATTTGGGGAGGGGTATTTTTCTCTGAGAAATCTATCTATATACACTGAAAACTAATGTTGGAGACACAGCTGTACTTCCACAGTCTAAAGCGTTTTGCTAAAATTACTCATCCCTAGAAACCAGAATGTTTTATTTGGCCAGGAGAAGCAGAGCTGGGAACTACTTTTAAGAACCATGTTCCCAGCTCATTAAGGGACTCCCACCAGCATCACTGAGGAGGAACACAATTCCCACATCCAAAGAACAGGATCCTGTGAAAAGTGAACTTAGTGGAATCCCTAAGGCTACCACAGCAAAACAACATAGGGCATAGAGAGGGGAGAGCAGAGGAGAGGAAGGGAAGAAGGAAAGAGAAACAAAACAGTGAGAAATGCAGTCAATGAAAGAAAAGGGCTCTCAAATCTGACTCCACTAACAGTAGTCATGCAGTGAAGGAAGCTCTATCCTTTATTGCTTCTGCATATTTTTCAAAATAGCCACTACAGGTATGCTATGACCAAAAAATAAGGGCTTACAGTCAGTTAGGCCACACCAGAAAAGAATCATACACCTTTAAGTATACCTCTCATTCACCCTGACTGTTGAGAATGCCTGCTCTTCCTTTATCTTTGTCTTAACTACTTTTCTATCAAAATCTTACTCCCATCCTCAAAAATTCAGCACAAATTTCCCCTTGTGTAAAGACCTTCTGAAAGTAGAAACAAAACTATCTTGGGGTATAATCTAGCAAGTAGTTTCTCAGTGCAACTTTCACTGAGAAAAGAAAATGGTGAGAAAAGGAGAATGAAAAATTATGTGACTGGTGGCAGAAGGAGCAGCAGACCCAAGGCCATACTTATTGTGCCCAATCCAGGGCACCTGGTTACTTCGAAGGGGCTGCTTGAGAAGCCAAGGTAGGTTCAAACTTCAGTCTTCTGGCCTTTTCTGCCCATGCAGTCCCTGCTCTGGGTACAGGGACACTGGACCAAAGTCTTCCAGAGGTTTGTGGTCATTCACAGGCTTTATGTTAGTTAGCATATGACATATGCTTCTCTGGTTTTCTTTTTCCTAGGTACCACATTTTCCTTTTTGCTTTTTTACTCTCATATAATGTAAGAAACTGGGCATGATCTACCTTTTCCACTTCTCAGGCCCCTTCAGATGTCTTTTCCCCTCTCTCCAAAAGATCTGACCAAACAAATGCTTCTGAATATAGGTATCCGTGAGTGAGTTCTCTCCATCAGAAGAAGTTTTCCTGTCATTGTGAACTGTAATGAGGAGTAGGGGTGGGGAGTTTTGCTGTTTCTAGTGGTAACTGCTACAACCTGGTCTACATTCCAATAATGCTCCTATTTTCATAGCTAAAGATGTCCCTAGCAACATCTCCAGACTTTGCTTATAAAATGTTTCCAGCTCCCGCAGAAAACTTTAAGGTTGGGAAATTTGGAATGAGATGGCACAACTCTGAACTGCTGTCATTTTATGGGTTCTGAAACTCTGAAAGAAGGTAAAGTACTAAGACTGATAACATAATCTCAGAAATACATGGCTAAAGAAAAATGTTTCACCTTCTATTTGTGGGGATTTTAAATGCTACAAAATCTGTGGCTAGTTACATGTCAGCAGCTGTAATGTAGAGCAATATCTACTCACTATGCTGTGTACCAGGAACTACCATAGTTTTGTAAGTCAACTATACTTCAAAAACAAACAAACTCATAGAAAAAGAGATCAGATTTGTTGTTACTCAAGGCAAGGTGGTGGGAGAGAGAAGTGGATGAAGGTGGTCAAAAGGTACAAACTTCCAGTTATAATAAACAAGTACTAGGGATGCAATGTACAACATGATAAATATAATTAACACTTTGGTATGTTATATATGAAAGTTAAGAGAGTAAATTCTAAGAGTTCTCATCATAAAAAAATATTTTTTCTTTTTCTTTTAGTTTGTATCTGTATGAGATGATAGATGTTCACTAAACTTACTGTGGTAATATGTCACGAGACATGTTTCAATATTTTCTTAGCCTCTTTGCTGAAAACTCCATCTTGTCCTGCTTTACTTTACCCCCATCTTCCTGCTTGAAAAACAGTCACAGTGCTGGTAAATGACTTAAACTTAAGAACAAAGACCTAAAGGCAAAAGTTATTCATAGGGTCGGCGAATGAGGACATAATGCGTTAGTCTAGGCATGCTGGACCTGTGCAGATTGGCATGCTGTTTGCACAGCATGATATGTCCTCTTAAGAATAAGAGAAAGAGGAACTTCATGGCCCCAAGTGGTTTATGAGGGGTTGTTAGCAGAACATGCATTAGCAAAGAGAACCAAGGTGCAAACCTAGGCATGCCAGGTTGCCGCAGATAGGCATGCCATTTGCGGAAGCAATGATGATTCTCTAGATGCTATGCATAGATAGCTTATGCCAAGCTTCCTCAAATGCTAATGATTGTTAAATGCCTAAAGGTCAGAGTAAAAGCTCAACCATCTACCAGCTATGTGACTTTTAAAATAATAAAAGAACTTATAAAATAATAATAAAAAAAACTATATCCTGCACCTATAGCCCCCTCCTCAATTGATGTAATCCCAAAGAGCACAATAAAAGCAGTGTGGTTTCTTGAGGCAGCGTTCTTGGTCCCTGAGACCTTGAGTCCCCCGGTTCCAACCTTTAATTAAGATAAATGTCTCTGTGTCTTGTTTTATGTTAACTTTTTCCTTAAGTTTCACAGCACCATTCTTCAGCCCCATCCTGCTGAGCTGGTCTCAGCAGTAATAATTTCATGATGTATGTAAGTATTATCAGTAGGCTGTACATCCTAATCTTACACAGAGCTATAATGAGGGCCCTCATCCCTCCCCCCAACCCCGTCAACTAAAAAAGGTGTGGACATAACCTATTTTTATTTTTATTTATTTATTTATTTATTTATTGTCTTTTTGCTATTTCTTGGGCCGCTCCCGCGGCATATGGAGGTTCCCAGGCTAGGGGTCTAATCGGAGCTGTGGCCAGTGGCCTACACCAGAGCCACAGCAACACAGGATCTGAGCCGTGTCTGCGACCTACACCACAGCTCACGGCAACGCCGGATCATTAACCCACTGAGCAAGGGCAGGGACCGAACCCGCAACCTCATGGTTCCTAGTCGGATTCGTTAACCACTGCGCCACAACGGGAACTCCATAACCTATTTTTAATCAAGAGGACCTAAGCTGTGTTTTGATAGCAGAAAATGCTTACTGTCTTCATAGACATTGTTGGTCTCACGTGACACTTATGACAAAATTTTCTTGTCTTCAAGTCTTCCTACCTGGATAACTACTTCCTCATGTTGCTCTGGTTTGTACACTAATAAAGACCTGATTATTAAAAAAAAAAAAAACAAAACTCAATAAAACTGGAAGAAAGAAAAAGCATAAACAGAGTAACTAAATAGCAAAACAAACAAACAAACACATACACAGAACAGGCTCCTGAGGAATAAATAACCCACATCAGGTGTAAAGCACTTAGAGCCACAGGCATCTGACCTCTTGTGTGAATGCTCATACTTAAGTCCTGGCTATGGTGGCAGTAAAAAAGGACCTTTAATGCCAAAACTCAGGTACCGCAAGAACTACCCCATCTTTAAGTTACAAAGATGTAATAGAGATTGTGCAAATGTCAGAGGAATATATTTGCTTTGCAGGAAGAATAAGGCATTTATTTTTCCTTTTGTTTTCTCACCCAAAAAAATTTTTTTTTTAAATTTTTGTCTTTTTAGGGCCACCCCTGTGGCGTATGGAATTTCCTAGGCTAGGGGTTGAGTTCTGAAGCTGCTGGCCTATACCACAGCCATGGCAACACTGGATCCTAGGCATATCTGTGACCTATGTCGTGGCTTGTGTCAACGGGGGATCCTTAACCCACTGAGTGAGGCCAGGATTGAACCCACATCCTCATGAATACTAGTTGGGTTCTTAACCTACTGAGCCACAATGGGAACTCCTTTTTCCTTTTACCTTATGCTATTTTTAGCTTAAAGAAAAAAAAAAAAGATATGTCAGCTTGGGCAACAGGACCTCAACTTTAGTTTTGAGTGTTAGAGCTTCACCTTTCTTCTTTTCCAGTTTATTTTAAATGTCAGAATATTTACATATTTCAGTGCAGTTTTCAAACTATGAGTAATTTCAATTTAACCTTTTCTGGCTCATTGCTGCAGCTGGAGTTAGGTAAATAGAGCCATCAATGCTAGTAGTGGCATTTTGGACCTTATTATAATTGTTATGTTTACTGGATGAGAATACTTGATACATTTGGAAGCACTACCACATATAAATTCTCCATTCCAGAATAGAAAACAGTAATAATGATAATAGTTCCTACACAGTCCTTACTATGAGCAAGACAATGTTCTAAATGCTCTACATATATGAATTCATTCAATCTTATCGGATAGGTACTATTACCATAATCTCTACAGAAATAGAAATGGAAGAACTTGCCCAAGGTTAATGAGAAAGAGCCAGGATTTGGATCTAGGTGGTTTTGAGTTTGCTCTTAACCACCACGCAATACTGCCCCTCTAACTTAGAAAGCAAATGAGGTAGCTTTCAGGTGGTACTAGTTATTAGGCTGGGTGCTGGAATCCACGGGGCTTTGTGGGTAGAACACAGTGTTATAATATATGTTTTTATATTTGAATAACACTCATCTAACTGGGAATCTACTGCATGTGGTGAACAGATCAGATCCCCTCCTCCAAAACAAACAAACATACCACCCAATTAGTCCAGATATCTGTTAGCAACCCTCTCCTACCACTCCTGCCTCTATCCTATATTTTAGCTGGGAAGAAAACACATCCTGGTTTGCCTAGACTTGTCCTGGTGTATGCTTGTTGTTCTCACATTCCATTTGATTTAGTATCTATCTTATTGAAGGGATTCTTTTTTTTTTAATTTTAATTTTTTTGAAGGGATTCTTTAATATATTAATATGTATTACTACTCTCCAAGCGTGAGAATGGAAATGAGATCAACTTCAGACTTATTTGACTCCTGAATTCTGCTCTTTGCAGCAGAAATATTAACAGCTCCCAGACCAGCACTCTGTGTGCACCTTTTGGAAAGTGCCAGTACAGAAGACTGACAAAGGAAGTCCTAGAAGTCTTAGATTCTAGTTCTAACTTTCATGATATTGGAAAAAAATCATTTTTATGCCATAGTCTTCCCATTTGTGGAATGACAAAGTCATATCGCTATCATTTATGATTCTCTTCTGGTTCAGGCCAATTTCTATTAAGAATGCTGTATACTCTGGACAAGTCAAAATGTCCAGAGTGAGGTGAAATGCTGAAGTACATTTAAAGTATAGGGCAATATTTAAAAAAATATAGGTGAACATGGCCCATCACATGGATATGTGAGTTACGACATGTTTCCTGAACAAATTTTGTAAGGAACAGGCCTATGAGGCTATAGTTGAACCTGCTACCCACTCACGCTTGTTATTAAGTGTGAGTCCAAGGAAGAGAAATGTTACAATGGAAGAGCACACAGTTTCTGTTAAGATTGCCCTATAGCCTTCACAGAGACTTCACCTACCTATTAGATTACTTAATGTGTGCCATTAATGTGCAACTTGTGAATTGTTAAAGGTGAGTGTTATGTTCACATGCCTTGCTTCAGAATGATTAACTTTTGCCCAGCTTCTCAATGGAAAAGCCAGATCTACCGCCTTTGTGTGCAACTTATGACAAGGTACTTTATTACTTCATCCTTAAAGTTCCCTGATGGTAAACTAGGTTTAATATTAACCTATCAACTAATTACCAACTACATGGGAATATGCAGAGAGGGGTTTGTGTTTGGAGTGATCTTCAAGAACCATAACTTTGAGGTCTTTTATGACGGTGTGGGATAAAGCTGAGATGTAACAGTCTAATGGGATAAAAGAAAAGAGACTAAGACAAGACTTGATTTGTCAATACCATGCTATCAATTTGGTGGGGTCATTATTAATAAAAATTTTAACCATTTTTTCCTAATATAAAAGTAATACATACTAATTGCAGATATTTCAGAAAATAAAGAGAAATAAAAAGTTGGCATTACCATAAAAAGATAACAAGAGATACATATTTATAATTTTGGTAGTTATTTCTACATTTTGTTCTATTTCTCTGTGTATATGAGTATATGTATGTATATATATACAGATATATATACACACACAGTGACACAACTTCATCTGGAATTACATGTCATAATCAAATACTTTATATTTTAATATTATACCATGAGTATTTTCCCATGTTAGTAGTCTTAAAAATTTTTATGTCTATATAACAAACTGTTGCTTGAGTATCCTATATTTATTTATTCCTCTATCATTACTTAGATTATTTCTACAAGTCACCTTTATAAATTTATTGTAATAGATACTTTTCTAACATTTCTGATTAGAATAGATTTTTAGAAGAGAAATTATGTTGTAAGAAGGTATGCATGCTTGTTTTTAAGTGTCCTAACAACTTCTAAACTATTTTTTCAGAAGGTTTTGGGTCAATTTTAAAGTCATCGACATGTATAAAAATACCTATTTAATCACACTCCAGCAAATACTGAATTTTTTAAACATTGCTAATAGGTAAAAATTACATTTCATTATTTTAATTTGTATTCATTTGATTATGACTGAGAGCAAATATTTTACTTTTTATTAGCTATGTGTATTTCTTTTCCTTTTTTAGTTTTTTTAAATTATAGTTGATTTACAATGTTCTGTCAATTTCTGCTGTACAGCAAAGTGAGCCAGTTATAATAACATTTATATACATTCTTTTTTTCACATTATCCTCCATCATGTTCCATCACAAGTGATTAGATACAGTTCCCTGTGCTATACAGCAGGATCTTATTGCTTATCCACTCCAAATGCAAAAGTTTGCATCTACTAACCCCAAACTCCCAGTCCATCCCACTTCCTCCCCCTCCCCCTTGGCAACCACCAATCTGTTCTCCATGTCATAATATTGTTTCTTTTCTGTATATAGGTTCATCTGTGCCATATATTAGATTCTGGATATAGTGATATCATATGGTATTTGTCTTTCTCTCTGACTTACTTCACTTAGTATCAGAGTCTCTAGTTCCATCCATGTTGCTGCAAATGGTATTATTTTGTTCTTTTTAATGGCTGAGTAGTATTCCATTGCATACATATACCACATCTTCTTAATCCATTCATCTGTCATTGGACATTTAGATTGTTTCCATGTCTCGGCTACTGTGAATAGTGCTGCAACGAATACAGGGGTGCATGTATCTTTTTCAATGAAAGTTTTGTCTGGACATAGGCCCAGGAATGGGATTATAATTTAAAACAGAATTAGAAATAAAAAATTTCTCCAACAAACAAAAACTGATAGAGTACAGCAATACTGAACCCATTCTAAAAGAAATACTGAAATGGCTCCTCTAAATAAAAACATAAGAAGAAATAAGATAGAGGAAATTACAATTGGAAAGTAAGTACTTAAATAAGCCAGTATACAGAATTAAAAGGGGGAAAAAAAAACTACTGTAAAAATGATGATAAACAAGGAACAGCAAAAGGATAAACATGAAGATATTAAAAAAGGACATCAAAATCATAAAATGTGGGGAAGGAAAGTAAGAAAATCTAGACTCTTTTTTTCTAGAATGTGTTTGGGCCTATATGACTGTCAGGCTAAAGCAAGCTCTTTTTTTTTTTTTTCTTTTTAAATGGCTGAATTGTAGCTGCAGTTGTGGCCTATGCCATAGCTACAGTAATACCAGATCTGAGCCACATCTGTGACCTATGCTGCAGCTTGTGGCAAAGCCAGATCCTTAACCCACTGAGTGAGGCCAGGGATCAAACCTGCATCCTCAAAGAGATAACATCAGGTCCCTAACTTGCTGAGCCACAATGGGAACTCCAGAAGTTGTTTTATCTTTTAATTTTTAAAATGACTTGACCTATAGATGTTTTAAATTGTAATAAAATCAAATACATTATCCCTTTTAGTTGCAACAATGTTTTGAAAAGTTCATTCCATCCCAAAGTAGATAGTTTCATCTAGTTTTTTTTTAAAGATTGGTTAATTTTTTTTAACTTAAATTTAACTTAAATCCTTTGTGGGTAGATTTTGTCTATGGCATAAGGTGAAGCTCTAACTTTATCTTTTCAAATATATAATCAATTGTCCTAACATGTTGCTAAAGGATTCTTCCTTCCCTCATAACTTATTATGGCACTTTCATTTAATCAAAATACAAATCATACATATGGCTGGGTGTGGTTCCATTGCTCTGCCTGTGAGTCTTCTGTGGGTACCATACCATCATATTACTTTAAAAAACATATTGAGATTTCTTTTTTTATTTTCCAAATGGCTACCACATTGGGGTGCAAGAAGTAACAAAAGAGGGCCTACTCTGAGAGAGATGGAAAGGGCCAGGGATGGATGGAGGTCTTGCATTCAGCAAGAATGCAGAGAAGTCACACTGTTACTCTATGGACTCTCATATCACACCTCTCTCACTTGGTATCTGTGTGGCTTTGGGCAAGTTAATTCACCTTTCTGTGCGGTGATTTCCTTAAATATAAAATGAGGTTGTTAAGAAGTTAAATGAGTTACTATAAAACTCAGAACAATGCATAGCTTGTAGTAAGTAGTATCATCAGTCATTTGAAGCTATGCTCTACCTCCATCATGGCACTGAAATTACTCTTGCTAAGGACATCAATCATTCCTTCACTGACAAATTAATATGAGACAGGGATGAAAATTACAGGCTCTCCAGAGACAGGCTGCCTAGACTGGAACCCTACCTCTGCCATTTAAAACTTGGAAAGGTCACTTGCTCATTCTGTGCCTTCATTTCTTCCTCTACAAAATGGGAATATTAATAGTGCCAAGCATATAGGGATATCACATGAAGTCTTAACATAGTAAAATGTAAACTGTTTAGCACACAATCTGGCACATAAGTATATTCTCAGGAAATGGTCATTATAACCATCATCTTACCCGATTACCTTGGGGCATATGATAATGATGTGGACTCTCAATTTCTTTCTTTCTTTCTTTCTTTTTCTTTTCTTTTTTTTTTGCATTTTAGGGCCACACTTTTAGCACATGGAAGTTTCCAGGCTAAGGGTTGAATTGGAGCTGCAGCTTCTGTCCTACACCACAGCCATGGCAACGCCAGATCCAAGCTGTGTCTGCAACCTACACCACAGCTCACAGTAATGCCGGATCCTTAATCCACTGAGTGGGGCCAGGGAACAAACCCTCATGGATACTAGTTGGGTTTGTAATAACTGAACCACAATGGGAAATGCTCAACTTTTTGATATGCTCTCCTCCTTTGTGTTCTAGTACACTATGGTTTGGTTCTCAACCCATTACTTCACAGGCTCTCTTCTTTTACCTATCCTGTAAAATGCTGGGATCCTCTGAGGTGCCCTCCATTTAGTCTATTTTTTGGTGACCATACACTTTCTTGGTGTTCTTTCTTCTAAGTCAGGAGTTGGCAATTTTTTTTTTTTGTCTTTTGTCTTTTGTTGTTGTTGTTGTTGTTGCTATTTCTTGGGCCGCTCCCGCGGCATATGGAGGTTCCCAGGCTAGGGGTCTAATCGGAGCTGTAGCCACCGGCCTACGCCAGAGCCACAGCAACGCGGGATCCGAGCCGCGTCTGCAACCTACACCACAGCTCATGGCAACGCTGGATCATTAACCCACTGAGCAAGGGCAGGGACCGAACCCGCAACCTCATGGTTCCTAGTTGGATTCGTTAACCACCGCGCCACGATGGGAACTCCGCAAATTTTTTTTATTAGAGGAAAAAACAGTTAATACTTTAGGCTTGTGGGATTTATGATCTCTGTCACAACTAAACACTGAATCATGAAAACATTCACTGAAAATAAGTAAATGAGTGGGCATGGTTATAACAAAACTTGATATACAACAACAGGCAGTTAGAAAATGGACCATAGTTTGACCTACCCCTCCTCTAGGTAGATAATCGAGCTCAGATATCCCTTGATTATACTACTCAGTACACTGCATCTGTCTCCCCTTTCAGACTGTGGGCTACCTGAGAGCCCGTGTCCTTTCATCCTTATATGCTCTCCATGTAGCTTAGAATCTGGCAGATATATTCAATCAACATCTGCTGAAATAATGAATGAAATGATCACATAATATTAATCTTAACAGCTAAAAATTTGTTGTGTCTTGCTCTTCTTCCATGTGAATCCTTCAGTAGCTACCAAAACAAACTATAGAGAAGACCTCATGGCCTGTGTAACACATCAAAATATCTACTAGAATTAACTTATCTTTCCCAAATATAGACAAGAAATTCTAATCCAGGAAATTCACAATTTCAAGGACCAAGTAATATTGCAGACATCAAAATAGAGCTGTCCAGCATGATCTATAAAACAGGACACACTTTATAGGAATTGAGAAACAGCTGTTTCCTCATTTCTGTTTTAAAAAAGGGAATAGACTACAGGGTTCAGTTATATGCTAAGCATATGGAAATAATTTATTTGCTTAAAGAAATATGACATGAAGCTGGCAAAGGGTTCAGTTTGTAAGAGATAATGTCCTGATGGATGAAATTAAGAGGATAAGAAGGATATATACAGAGTAATTTCAGCATTGTGATTAATGAAAAAGGAAACACCAATAAATACTGAAGGGAAAAAAGGAAAAGCAAAGTTCAAGCTGAAAAGAACTGAATATGCTCTGGGGAAGATACTAGCTATAAGAACCAAGCATCACTTGCAATAATAATGACTTTAGTAAAATAAATTTCAGATAAAGATGACACTGGTTTAGGGAAAAATATGGAAACCAAAACTTCAGTCAAAAGTAACAATGTGAATATTGAGTTTCTCTAAATATAGTGTAGAGAATCCTTATAGAACTGAGAACACCTGGAAAATATATTAAAGACTCTGGGGGAGAATTTTAGACTTCTCCAATATACTTAGAAATAGGTAATAGACAAAGAAGCATGTTTAACCTTTTCTTTTTAATTTCCATGTTTTAACTTAACCAGTAGTAATAGTTTTAGTATAATTAAACATTTACTGAACTCCTTTTATGAAAGATTACTCATTTTGTGTGACTCAACATATTCTCACGTGGCAATTACCAGGCAACACTCTTTAGAATTTTGTAAAATCAAAAAGCATTATTGCTGTGAAAAAAGGACCTACGATTTTCTTAAAAAGAACAAAGTTAATGTTGATTTTCTTCATCTTTCTACCTCCTCTTAAGAATTATGAAAGGATTCATTATGTGGCTTCATGAACACTAATTCGTTCATCCTTCAAACATTTAATGAGCACCTGCTATATACCAGGTACTGTGCTAGGCCCAAAGGAGGCAAGATGAGTAAGATAAGATCCTTACTCTGAAAAGCTTACAATATAGTTAGAACAACAGCCAGGTATATAAGCAATTAAAATACAATGTGATGGGAGTTCCCTGGTGGCTCAGTGTGTTAAGGATCTGCTGTGGCTCTAGTTACTGCAGTGGCACTGGTTTGATTCCTGGCCACTTCTTCTGCATGCTGCAGGTGTGGTCAAAAATAGAATAAAATGCAAAGTGATGCTATGGTGATGAGGAACAGATATGAATTGGTAGGGACTTGGGGTGGGGGGAAAGTAGAACTATAAGGGCAGGACCAGGGAGTTTTCTAAGGTGACGGGATTGTTTGCACACTGATTATGGTGGCAGTCACGCACATCTGTAAGTGTGTTAAAATTCACGGACATGTATGTCAAAAGAAAAAAAGGTTAATTTTGATGTATAATAATTTAAAAAATAAAATGAAAACAATGTGATAGGTGCCCAACAACAGGAGAACAGATAAACTCTGATATATTCATACAATGGAACACTACTATAATAAAAGGAATGGACTACTGATAAACGCAACAATATGGATGAGTCTCAAAAGCATGAGCGAAAGGTGAATGAAAGAAGTAGGATACAATTAAACACAGCCTGTATGATTCCATTTATATGGACTTCTAGAGTAGGCAATAGTAACACAGGATGACAGAAATCAGATGAGTGGTTGCTTCTGTATGAAAGGGTGAGGGATGGGTACGGACTTACTGGGAAGGGAACTCAGGGAACTTTCAGATGTGATTTAAATGTCATTAGTGAAAACTGATGGAACTTAAGATATGAGTACCTCTATACATATAAATTATACCTCAGTAAAAATTATGCATTTAGTTATCTTGGCTTATCTCTTTCACAACACAGAATTTCTAATTGTGTTTAAAGTTATATAAAACATTAATGACCTCTCTACCATATAATATCATTTTCTTAATGAGACACCAACATCAAATGCTTTCACTGACATGTGGAATCTGAAAAAAGGACAGACTGAACTTCTTTGCAGAACAGATGCTGACTCACAGACATTGAAAAACTATGGTCTCCGGAGGAGACAGTTTGGGGGATGGGGGGATGGGCCTGGGCTGTGGGATGGAAATCCTGTGAAATCAGATTGTTATGATCATTATACAACTACAGATGTGATAAATTCATTTGAATAATAAAAAAAATGGAAAAAAAATAAATTAGAATTTCTTATGATTTCTTAATGAAATAAATGCAACATTTAATAATAACTCTCATGATGAACATAATTAAAATCCTCGTGCAGAGTATGCAACAATAGGGGGACAAGGAGGGCAGAACTCTGCATTATGTTGAGGTGAGGATCTATTACCAGGGAATGCATTCAGAAGGAAGTGATTTTCTTTGGGAAGCTGAAGAAAGAGTAGCAGTTCAGTGCAAAGACCAGGAAAGGACTGGCCCTCCAGAAGAACACGTGCAAAGTCACAGATATGAGAAGGCTGGGGGCTGTCCTTCTGGGTGATGTGCACACAGGGGAAATGAAGCTGTGAAGGAGGGCTGGGCTCAAATTGTAAAGATCATCCCTTTCCCTCCCCTCCCCTCCAGTGCACCAGTGCTAAGCACTTTAGGTGGACAGTTTAATTTAATCCTTATAACCACCTCCATTTTTCAGAACTGGGGCTTAGAAAGATGCAGGACTTTGCCCAGGTCCCTTGCCCATTAAGCATTCCCACACAGATAGCGTGGACTTTTACCCTCACCCTCAACCATGTGTTGCCTCCTACTTGCCATGCTGATGGAACCTATTGGAAGCTTTTATCTGTTTAGAATTTGCTTTAAGGAGATAACTAGCCTCTCACAAGAATAGATCATTTGAAGTATGATTCTCAATCTTTTTGCTTCAATTCCCTTGAGAAACTATAATACCGTTAGTAATGATGGCTAAGCAGTGATCACCCAAGGCTCCATGTCCCCCCATTCTACAAATATTCCCCCTGCCAAGAGGTTCTAATTTTGGGATTGGGTCAGTAATTAGATGATTGTTCTATAAGTTTCTAAGTGAGAGACAGTATACCCCTGGAGGCCTGAATCTGAAATGGGAACATGAATGGAAAGGCTGGTACTGGGGGAATTTTGTGCAGATGTCTGAGATACTGAGGTAAATAAGATTTGCTGATCAGCTATTCTCCAGATCTTGGTGATGACTGAGATTTCCTGGCTCATGGACTGGCTCAGGTATAGAACTCTTTCAGGCTTGAAGGTTTCAGAGACATCCTTGAAGAGAGGACAATGCCTCTGTGGTGATCTAAGGATTACGGTTCTCTCCTGGAAGGGACCCCAAGAGAGCTCTCAGAAGAGCCCAGGCCCTGATCTTGGAACAGACACTTCCTCGAAAGCTCCTTCTACTGGACAGAGATGAAGATAGAGCCATAGGCTTGGCACTGGAATTAGAAAGTTGCCTTAATTGACAACAGCTTTAAAATAATCACAACAAAGGTACACAGAGCTCTATAACTTATAAAGTGTGTTCACATTCATTACCTAAAAATAATTTTGAGACCTACAAAAACGCTAGAGGTCATACAAGGAAACTGAGGTTTAGGGAGGTTAAACTGCTGACACTGCATATTTGCCTGCCTGCCTGCTTTTATTCGTTAGTTCTCTCCCTCTGTCTCTTCCCAACTTTCTTTCAGTTTTAAAAAATATCTAGCTGTTAGGTTTAACTATGCGCCATCTTATTCTAGAAAGAGTTTAAAGTGGCTTAGCAGGTTACAAAAAAACTGTATAAATTAAAAGTGGGAGTGAATATGAAAAAAAAAAAGAATTAGAACTGAAATCAGTCTCAGAGTTACACTAAAGATGTTTTAGTAACCTATATTTTTGCTATTGAAGGAGTACAAATTAGACTCTAAGTTTCTAGCTGCCAATGGAAAGCTGACACAGGAAACTTTGTCATTATTTAGAGTAGCCATATGCTAAAAACAATAGCAGCAGCAGCAGCAGCAGCAGCAACAACAACAAAACAGTTCCTCAGGAGAAGTACGATTTTAGGTTCTTAATAATCACAACACAATTCAAAATGCACAGCAATTTCCTTTGATAATTTAATAGCTTTGAACTAGCCCTTAAAAGGTGATTCTGGTTTTTACACAAGAGAAACTACCATGTCATGTTTTAAAGAACATGAAAAGTACACCATCTCTTTGAACTCCTGTAGCAAATTCCATTTACAGAAATCAAAGCAGGTGAGACCCCAGTGAACTTCAGTTGCTGAGAAATGTTCAGGACCCAGGGAAACAGGCAGGGTGACTATTACCATGCTTGATACAAAGAAAGAGACAAAAATCCACCTACTGTGCCACAGGAGTAAACAGGTCCTCATAGAAATATTTCATCTTATTTTATAAACTGTTTTAAGTTCATGATTAGGACTTGGTGGCAAATATTAACATGACATTTTTACATCCTACATTCCTTATTATGACTGGAGTGCCACTTTCTATGTTGTACATCTTGCTGCCTTCAGGCCCCAGGGCCAGGATTTATTTATATTGGCTATTTTATACTTTCTTCACTCAATCCTCCAGTTTCCCTTACTTTTATGCCAAGGAACAAGCACAGAGTTTTTCCTTTTTATAATTTATAAATGCAGAAAATACATCCAAGACAGGAGTACCCCTTTCATCCACAGGAAGAGTCTGGGCCACCTGACTCATCAACAGGACAAGTCCAGAAATAGAAAAAGCAATCTGGCCGAAAGGGAAAGATGAGTGGAAACTTCTAATCCAGCACACAGCTAAGGTGCTATGTCATATGAAATCAACTCTCTGAGGTCAGCGATTAGAGTCAGGTTACAGCTCAAACATAATTCTACCTGCTAATTACCTGACCCATTACAATATTTATTTCGTTGAGTGAGATGCCCAGCCATGACTTCCAAGTGTGGGCTTAGGGCAGGGGAAGAAGGTAGACAGCCAGAGAAATAGCAATCTCTTTCTTTTACAAAGAGATGTGTCTCCCAGGCCCTAAAGTGATTATTTCAAACCTCTCTAAGTGAGAGATCAGATGTGTCAGGTTTCTCCCTTTCCAGCAAAATGAGGCACTTGAGATCAAAGAGCTCTTTAGCAACGTGCATAAGATGCCTGAAGAAATTAATTGAGTTATGTTCTGTCATGAGAAGCCCTGAAGTAAGATGGTAACAAAAACATCCTTTGTATGGGAAAAAGGAGGAGGCCAGGTCCAGGAATGGAGCGGCTGGAATAGTGTAGGTATGTATCTTGGGACTTCTCAATGTCCCGCAATAAGGACATTTGGAGTAGCAATAAGATAGAATGCCACTTGCCAGATGGAGCTGTTAGAATAACGAGAATACCACGAATAGGAATGACTTAAATACAGGGAGTAAATTAGGACAACAACCCTTATTCAGAGGAGGTGTCAAGCAGTGCTTGAGGAGTTGGTGGGGGTGAGGAACAGTGGAAAAACAACAGATTTGAAAGCTCGTACGAAACCATGTGAGACTCATCAAAAATAAAATAATGGCATCAACAGGTTCTGTCACTCTACCTAGAGGGACTGCTCTGTGCCAGACACTGTACCAAAAGCTTTATGTCCATGTCCCTGCTAAGGAGTGTCATCCCTTCCCTTCCCACATGGCTCTTAGGTGGCCCTTTACCATTTGAGGATGTTTTTCCTCTTATGGGATGTCCCTAATATTTAAACAAGCTAACGGCACCTGAATAACAAAGCTGGGTGGTGAGTACTGCAAGATGGGGATAGTCTGCCCTATGATTGGTTTGTTGCTGGCCCTGAATCATGAAGCTACTGAGAGGGTCAGGGTCACCAGTTGTGTGACCTGGGGGCTAATAGGAAGGCCTGATCTCCCCAACCTCTTGCTTTCTCCCGATAGTTCTCATTTCTTCCCCTAAATCAACACATGGTGAAAGAAAGGAAAGACTGATTCCTATAGCTGAAGTGTGTAGTTTAATGGCCAGAAACCAGACTTGTCACATGTAATCAAATCATCATAGTGTTGGTGACAGAGTTAAGACAGTTGAAAAAACAGTTGCTATTCCAACTTCCAATTTTCAAGTTATTGTTGGGGCTGAAATTTCTCTCACCTCAAGAGTTTTTATTTTGGAAAATATCCAAAGTACACTTTTAGCCATATTCGGGTAATTGAAACATGAAAAAAATAGTAATGTTTTTCAGTCACATTAAACTCTAACCAGATGCCCTTACAAAATTCTTTTGCGTGTACACAGAACCTTTTATTCTAGTGGAGAGTTATTTTATTCACCCAGAACTATACCCACCATAGACTGAAAATACGAACTCTTTGAGCGGCATGGTAACCTACTGGCATACCATCTCCAGAGAGAACATAAAAAGGACTCCACTGGACTTCCTAATTCTCCCTCTCTATGCACACTCCTGGTAATCCAAGTCAAATACATTTAATAAACATTTACTGAGTGCTTTCTGTGCACCAGGAACAAAAGTGAAGAAGAGTACAAAGTTGGCATGAATTTAGCCAACTTGCAAAGAGAAAATGACATGCAGAATTCCTACCTGACTGTTTGGTTCACCCAAAACACAGTACTTCTGGCATCCTTTTTCTATTAACCACGAGGCAAAGAGAGAAACGGCTTGGGCATTTAGAGAAAAAGCAGTATGGAGAAAAATTAATGACAGGTTGTCTAGAGTCCATGAGTTTCCTGGGGTTACCCTCAGGAAAACTCCAGGCATGACCCAGCAGAACTTTGTCCAGACAGTGTTTGGTCCCCCACTAATCACTTTGACCCCATCCATTCTCTACATGAAAGCCAGAAAAATCTCTTAAAAATGTAAATAGGACGATATAACTTTCCAGGTTGAAACTCCACAGCAGTATTCTTTTTTGCTTTTTGGCTGTGTCCATAGCACATGGAAATTCCTGGGAGAGGGACTGAACCCGTTCCACAGCAGCAACCCAAGCTGTTGTAGTGACAGCACTGGATCCCTAACCTGCCGTGCCTGCCACAAGAGGACTCCCATAGCAGTTTGTTTTTATACATAGAATAATACTCATACTCGCACTTTCCACCACAACCACAGTCCCTGCCATGACTGGACCTCCACTTACCCCTGCAGTATCCCTGTTCTCCTCCTTGGCCTACTACATCCCAGCCACACTGACCTCCTGGGGTTCCTAGGACATGCCAATCCCCTTCTTGCCTCAGAGCCTTTATGCTTACTCTTCTTATGCCTGGACTACTCTGCCTGGTCTAGCTCCTTGACAATACTCAGGTCCAGCTTAAATGTCACCTCTTCATAGCGCTCCTCTGACATCCAAAGTAGGCACTTCCCTCCCTCTCCATTCTCTGTCACGATTTTCTCTTACTTTCCACCATGGCGTTATCACAAGTTATACGATTTATTTGTAAACTTTTTATTTGATCCCTCCCATAGACTTTAAATTCCAAGATGGCAGGAACAAATAATCTTTTTTTCTCTTTTCTAAAATTTTTAAAATGATTTTTGTTTTTTCCATTATAGTTGGAATAATATCTTTTTTTGGTCCTATCTCCAGTGTTCAGAATAGTACTAGATACAGCAGAAAGGCAATAAATAATTGTTAAATGGATGAATAAGCTGAATATAATTGTAAATAGTAAATTAAAAAAGTAGAAGAGGTCATTTTTTAATTTTACGTTTTTACTACCATAAATACTACCATACTAATGAAATCTTGAATTTCTGTTAGAGGTTTTCATGTATTCATTTTAACCAGGACCACCCTGAGTGAACTGGACAGGCTAAAAGAATGGAGATCTGACTTATGACTACAAATGGAAAGTTTCAAAATGACTGTTTTATAACACCAGGTTCTGCATACAATACATTTTGAATAAGGGAGGATTAGCCCTTTGTCATTTAAGCTATTTGCGGTTGAAAGCAGAGTTGCTATTATGTATGTAGCACAGTGTTCCTTAAGAAAAATTATAAAAGAATCTTAAAGTCAAGCATCAGAACACTAAGAATGGAGATAGTATAATGTATCCCTGGGGAGCTTTTGTGAAGCTGGTCTGAGTGAACACCCTTGTCACTGTGGCCTGAGATGCTGAACAATGGAGTTGCCTGGAAACTTAGTTATACTGGGTACCAGGACTTTCTCTTTAACCCTGCTCAGTATCTAAAAAAGATGTGGAGTTTCCAGACTGTGTTCTGTCTGGTTCTTTGGCCAGTAAGAACTATGTCTGGCCTGGCTATACCAAAAAGGGAGACCTAGAATTGTCTTCCTGCCTAGGGATACTCTCTGGAGGGCCTAGAGTGGGCCCTGGCTACTCATGTACTAGATGCATAGTAGCCTTTCTCCAGTCACTTCCTGATTTGCTCAGCCCTTAGGATCGATCTTTCTTCTTGCTTTCCTCAGGGTATTAATTTTTCTGCTAGGTCTATAGCTACTTAGCACCTAGTTTATTCAGATAGGGTTCAGCTTCCTTGCAAAATTCTTATCCCTTCATGCCTCCTGCTCCCCTTTTCCTAGCTGCCACTTGGAATCTGGCCCCAACTCAGGCAGTTCACCTGGAATCATACTGCAGCCACCTGCCCAGATCCTCCCTCCAAGGCTGAAATATCTAACTTGTAATGTATGTTGCTTGTCTCCAGGCTGGATCAGCCTCAGCCATTCCTCATTCTCACCCCACTGAGGTCTCGGCATCCTACATCAGTAAAAAGTGACCCTCTCAGGGATCACATGCTCAGGGATAATCTTGCTTAAACTCAGGGACCACTCTGGGGAAGCTGTGACATAGTGGCTTCTTTAAGGCTTTATGTCAAGGACATGGCACCTGGTGGTGTGAAATTTAAACCTGAGTTACACAATATTCATGAATAAAACAAGAGGCTAAAATTAGATAAGCACCAAGTTTCTTCTCAGGAGAAACAGCCATAAAAAAGCCTCTGGTTCCAAATCCTGAGGGTTTTACACTGTACCTCCTGACTATAATTTTCTGCTAAAATGCCTCTGGTGGCTCCCCACTGTCTACAGAGTACATTTATAACATCTGGGATCAAAGCATCAAGGTCCTTAACATTTTGGACTCAAATAAAGGTTCCACTTTACCTAGGACAAAGCTGGACACCATACCCCTGTTCTCTGAGCATGGAGGCAGCTTGTCATTGCTGAGTCCATCATGTGCTTTCCTGCCAGCAAGTTTGTGCACACATTGTGCCCTTTGCTCTCCTTCTTACACTTCTCCAGGCAGAAACCTACACCTCCCCCAAAGCATCCAGTTTGAATACTTCCACCCCCACCCTAGCAGCGCCCCTTCCCGATATCGCGTTCAAGTAGATTCAGACAGCATGTGTTTAGCCCTATGTTATAATGCACAGCCCATTAAAATTAGGATTTAGATGTGTGCCTTTCCTACCAGATTCTGAGTTTTGCATGGTATATTGTGGGCACTCAGTAAATACATGTTGAAGTGAACTGAAAATTGTGCAACAGCAATTACTAAGACAAGATTTAAGCTGAAAGAAGAAACAAGCTCTCTGTTGATACATCTTTTTATAAGATACGTCATTAGAGGAGTTCCCGTTGTGGCGCAGTGGTTAACAAATCTGACTAGGAACCATGAGGTTGAGGGTTCGATCCCTGGCCTTGTTCAGTGGGTTAACAATCGGGCGTTGCCCTGAGCTATGGTGTGGGTCCCAGATGTGGCTTGGATCCTGCGTTGCTGTGGCTCTGGTGTTGGCCAGTGGCTACAGCTCTGATTCGACCCCTAGCCTGGGAACCTCCATATGCTGCGGGAGTGGCTCAAGAAATGGCAAAAAGACAAAAAGACAAAAAAAAAAGTCATTAGAAAGGAAAACAAGACTAGGATGAAATAACATTTTAAAGAGAAGGGCTGAGAGGGGAGAAAGACTTCTAACTCATGTATTTTCTTGCTCACAAAGAAACTTTCTCGCCAAGGAGAAATTGGTCCAATTTGAGATGGTGCTGGAATTATTCCTTCTCTCCCTTTTCGTCTAGTTTTGAGAGAACTAGTACCCATTAGGAAAAGTAATATGGATACAAAAGTGAAGAGAGCTATGTAGTGATACATATAAAGGCTACTGAGTGATAATAACTATGCCAAGAGAAAAGCATTACATAATGACATCAAAATAGGATACTTGAGGAATGTCTTAGAGCTAAAACAGCTGTCACCTGGTATTTTGGCATTCCTGAAGTATATGAAGAAAGAGCTCCTGGAAACCAAAAAGTACAAATTATTTGTAATAACAAGATTCCAAAGTCAAAGATATGTTTTCCTCATCTTTTTTTAAAAAGTTAAACTGTTAGCATCATTTTCACTTTAGAAAAGCTTGAAACCCAAAAATATGCATAATTCTAAAACATTCCCCATAGGTGGGTTTCAAAGGAAGAGGGAGGCACCCTTCATTATACCAGGTTTTCCTAAACAAACCTATTTACCTGGAGATATTTTTCTACTTTGTGGATTATCCAGATCCCTTATTTTTATGTATATGTCATTAACTCCACTTTTAGGGAACATGAAGGAGAGGATAACATGTGAAATTTGTCAATTTTGCTGCTGTTAAATGTCCATCAGGAAAATGTTTAAAAGCCTGGAATTTAAAAAAGACCAACAGGTTTAATATGTGTGCTTTCTTCTTTCTTGATCTTCCATTTCACTGAGATGATTTTTTAAAGATGCTTTACTCTAGGGTTGCTTCTCTCCTCTGTCCACTTGGTCAAAGTGATCAGTGATGCTTCTTCCATATACATATATTTATTGTGCTCTGATTGTGTGCTTGGGGCTGGGACTACAATGTTGGAGGATGAACTCTGCTCTATAAACTTCCAGTAGTGGGGGAGAGACAAGTATGCTTGCAATTGCAATAAAGTAGGATTGAGGGCAAAGTATGGTTAAGGCTTGGGTGCCGTGGGAGTATTAAGAAAGGACATAATCCACCTGGGGTAAGGAGAGGACAGTGGGAAGGATGGGTCTGGAATGTGAATCAAGAAAATGTGAGGCATGCCCAGGGAACACTGTCTCTGATGTCCTATGATCCAGCTCTGCTACTGAGGCTCCTGCATCTCTTTTCACAATTCACAGGAATAAACAAATAAACTCATTTTAAAATGAGTTTAAAAGTCACCATATCTTCAAGAACTGATACTAATATATCTCTCAATACCTTGCAGCCATCTGTAGTGATAACTATTAGTAAGAGTTGAGCAAAAAAAGCATAAAGTTATGTTTCCCTGGGTCATTTTCCAACCATCAATTGACAGACTCACAGAATATTAGTGCTAAGATAGAACTAAGATATCTTTCAGTACAAAACTGTCACAGAGGAGGAAACCAAAGCCCAGGGTCAGTGAAAAAAATGACGTTAAAATATTAGGAATATTTTTTCCTGCTATTTCCCTTCTTTACTTGGTTGCTAGGTTACCAGTGACTAGGTGGGAATATGACCCTTTAGAGAATTTATTCTGGTTACGTATACGTGTACTCATAATTCCATCAGCTGTCTGTTCCACTAGAGAACTATAAGTCGGCCCAACTCTCCTGTCTTTCCTCCCCCTGAAGATACCATTTGCAGGAGACACTGTGATAAGCAGGCTACAGGAATGGGAGAGAATATCTGTCTTTGGGACTCGACTTCTGAAATTTAATTGATAGACTAATATCAATTCCACAGACTCAAGGAAAAATTAATCATGATGGAATTCATGATAATTTTATTTTAGGATAAACACAAGCAGATACAATTACATTAGGTCTGCAAAAGAGGCCCAGTGGGTACTGTTAAAATGGAAAATTAAGAATTATTAAGACAACAAATGACTACTGTCTTATAAAGTTACATTTCAAAAATCTATATTATCATATAATTTTAAGTGAAAAGTTATTTAACTCTTTCAGACAAAATCCAATTTAGGCCTATTATGGTATGTCAGAATCTCTTCAATATGCCATGTGAAAAGGGAAAGTTCTGATAAGGAATTAATTTTTTTGTAATCATAATACAATATTATAGAAATGCTATCTAACAGAGATATAATACATTTATATAATGTTAAATTTTTTAGTGTTCTCATTAAAATGGTTAGAATAAATTTTAAAAATTGTAGTAAATATTCACCATCCTAGCTTTTTTTTTTCTTTTTTTTACTTTTTTAGGGCCACATCTGTGGCATATGGAAGTTCCCAGGCCAGGGATCAAACCAGTGCCACAACAGCAACTGAAGCCCTCTGCAGTGACAATGCCAGATCCTTAATATGCTGTACCACAGGGGAACTCTCTTAGCCATTTTTGAGTGTACAATTCCGTGGTATTAGGTACACACTTTCACCTTGTGGTGCAACCATTATCATTATCCATCTCCAGATTTTTTTCTATCATCCCAAACATAAACTCTATACCCATGAAACAATAACTTTCTCTTCTCCTTTTCCCTCAGCCCTTAGTAATCTTATCTCT
This sequence comes from Phacochoerus africanus, assembly GCF_016906955.1. NCBI lineage: Eukaryota > Metazoa > Chordata > Mammalia > Artiodactyla > Suidae > Phacochoerus > Phacochoerus africanus. Next base: position 239,514,117 of record NC_062544.1, read on the forward strand.
ATGAATTTCACTATTCTAGGTAGCTTATTTATGTGGAATCATACAATATTTGTTCTTTTGTGTTTGGCTTATTTCGCTTAACATTTATCTTCAAGGTTCATTCATGTTGTAATATATTATCAGATATCCATCCTTTCCTTTCTTCCCTGTTATTTAGGGCCATACCCATGGCATGTGGAAGTTCCCAGCCTATGCCACAGCCACAGCAATGTAAGATCCAAGCTGCATCTGTGACCTACACCACAGCTCAGGCAACACCGGATCCTTAACCCACTGAATAAGGCCAAGGATCAAACTCGAATCTTCACAGATACTAGTTGGGTTTGTTTCTGCCTAGCCACAATGGGAACTCTCTACATCCTTTTTAAAGGCTGAATAATATTTCATTGAAGGTATATTCTTCCTTAGAGTAGAAAGTTTATTTAGGAGCAATATATTTGCATAGTCTCAAATTATTTTCCCATAAAATATTTACTAATTGCAAAGGGAAAAAACTGTAACTTTATAGTGGACAATTGGTAGATACCACCTTAACAAAGTGGGGCTGGTATGGACCAACACCATTTATATATCTCCTTATATGATTAACTCAGAAGAATACAGCATTGATTTTGTGGTATTCCTGCCAAAAAAATGCACAAACTCAGTCTCATAATAAAAAATAATATCACACAAAACTAAGCTGAGGAACATTTTACAAAACATACTCTTCAAAAATGTCAGTTCACAAAAGACTAGGAAAGACTGAAGAACAGCATAAGACTGAAGAAGAAACATGACAACTAAATGCTACATATAATCCTGGACCAAAAGGAAAAAAACAAATTTTCATCCTATAAAGGATATTATTGAGATATTTGGTGAAAAGGTGAAGGGCAACTATGAATTAGAAAGTAATATTGTATCAATGATAATTTACTGAATTTGATTGTTATACTATAGTTATGTAGAAAGAATTGCTTTCAGGATAATAACACCGAAGTATATAAATCGATTCAGAAAAATAAACACATATATATAAACAAAAGGGGGTGGGAGTTCCCGTTGTGGCGCAGTGGTTAACGAATCCGACTAGGAACCATGAGGTTGCGGGTTCGGTCCCTGCCCTTGCTCAGTGGGTTAACGATCCGGCGTTGCCATGAGCTGTGGTGTAGGTTGCAGACGCGGCTCAGATCCTGCGTTGCTGTGGCTCTGGCGTAGGCTGGCGGCCACAGCTCCGATTAGACCCCTAGCCTGGGAACCTCCATATGCCGAGGGAGTGGCCCAAGAAATAGCAAAAAAGACAAACAAAAAACAAACAAACAAACAAAAAAACAAAAGGGGGTGGATGGGAAGAGGGAAATCAGGAGGAAAAAAGGAGGGGGGTAGAAAACAAATGTGGTAAAGTGCTAAAAATGGGAGAACCTGAGTGCAGAGTATATGGGAATTCTTTATTATTCATGTATCTTTTCTGTAAGTTTGAAATTATTTCAATGATAAGAGTTGAAAATATAGAACATGGCTTTTGGTGTGACTCAAACCAAATTTTAATCCCCAATTAGATATTTATTAACCATGAGACTCTGGGGAAGTTAGTTAAGTATTGTGAACTTCGGTTTTCTTATTTGATCACCAATACAGGGAATGTCTTAAAAGGAAGCTATGAGGATTAAATAAAATAATGCACAGATTCAGCACTGGCTGGTGGAGACTATGTTTGGTAGAGGACCTGACACCAAACTGGTGATGCAGTATGTACTTGCTGAAGAGATGGTCAAGCTCCTTCTTCCTGCCCCTCCCCCTCCAATCGGAATAAGTGATACCACTTAAGAGAAAATTAGATTCCTCAAATTTTAGCAATGCAAAGTATGAGTTTTTTCTTAATACCTGAATAATAGAAAACAAAAACCTTTAATAATAATAATAAATACCATCATATATTTGAATGTCGCTCTAACGTTTCCTCAGCACTTTGTACTTTGTCTTTGTGATGGTGAATGGAACAGGCAGACATTCAAGTTAAAGTTCAACACAGCGTTAATAACAGTGAATCTCTGCAGTGCCTTGGGTTATGACTGTCAAAAAAGAGGTCATGCCCTTGTTACTTAAATCTCAAAAAAGGCTTGCATCAGTTCTTAGTTGCAGGGTACAAAATCAAGTGCAGTCTAATGTCCATCTGGGCATCTGTTCTTAAGATGCTGGCACTGCTGTTTGTTTGTGGTTCATAGTGTATTTGGGGCAGAGAAAGGGACCCAGGTTGTGCCTGGGAGGTTTCCTCTCTCAGCCAAGATGTGCACATGACTTCAAAATTACCCAAGAGGGTGGTTTCAGAATTGCCTGCCAAAGAGTGGTGTCTTCTAATCTGGAGAGCAGCTGCTGGGCACAGGCATGCAAACATACAAACACATACACACAGACACACTCACGGAGCCTATACCTGCCTCTACTTGTTTGCTCTGGGCAGATGGCTCCCAGCTTTTGGGTCGCCTCATCCTGCAGCTCAGTTCAGTTAGCCCCTTTCTTCCGTGGAGATTGGCAAGCTGTAGGGTGAGGGATTCTGCAAGGTCGTCTGTCTTCAGAGTATGAAGGACGCTGCCCGGAGAGGGAAGAAGGTTATATTTAGTGTTTGGGCCCAGTCAGTGTTGGGCTCCTCACTGCCTCTCCTCAGCAGATCTGTCAGTAACTCCTGGTTGCAATTTTTCCGTGGCTTTGAGGTCCACAAAACAAAAACTGAGAAAGTGTCCAAAAAGAAAAGAAGAAAACATTGTTGGTCCCTGGATTCCACTATTGGATTTTGGTGGGGATGAGAAGAGAGAACTACTGAATGTGATCAAGAAAAGGCACCTGCACTGTAAGGTAAGTGTCCCTACTGCTATTGAAAAGAGACTTTGGGGATGTTTCTGTGTTATCCAATATCCAGGAATTGCCAATACTGCTCTCCAGGAGCAGGATCTTCTGGGTATTACGCAAGGGAGTACAATAAATCTCAGGTATGATTAAGGGCTTATAAGGGATGATGACTTTTAGGCCAATATGAGTAAGCACTGCTTGCAAAATAGAGAACTATTTTGACAGTAGGCATGTTCTGATAAATTGGTAGATATAGAAGACCAAAATAAAATCTTAAATTGTTACCTTATTTATTTTTATTTTTATTTTTTATGTCTTTTTAGGGCTGCACCTGCAGCATATGGAGGTTTCCAGGCTAGGGGTCCAATTGGAGCTGCAGCTACTGGCCTACGCCACAGCCACAGCAACGCTGGATCTGAGCCGTGTCTGTGACCTGCACCACAGCTCACGGCAATGCCAGATCCTTAACCCACTGAGCAAGGCCTGGGATCGAATCTGCGTCCTCATGGACACTAGTTGGGTTGGTTAACCACTGAGCCATGATGGGAACTCCTGTTATCTTCTTTAGAGTAAGACAAACAGTCAAAACTTTAAAAAATGGTTTGGGTAAAAGACTTGCCTTGTTAATAGCTTGATTTTGTAAAAAGATGCAAGTGATCTGTACATAATTTTAAAGTCATCAAAAATGTGATAAAAATGGAGAAGCATACTGGATATGCTAGATTGGAGAGGAGGAATTCTCTTTTTATGGTGAGACAGAAGAAACTAGTACTTTAAAATGGCAACTAGATAGTATTTCTTCTTTATTTTTGTTTATATTTCTTTGATGCTAATATTTGATGAATAGGGGCTAGAGAATAGAAGCAGATTTTTGAATCAGGGTTTTTGGATGGTCTTAGATACCTATCACCCCAAAGAACATGGTATCTATAAAATATCAAATCTCAATGTCATTGGGAAATGATGCTAGATTGCCACCAAATGATACCAGAGAAAGTTCTGCTCACTCACTGTACTTGCTCAATGGGAATATTAGTCAATGTTTAGGGAAAATGCATAGTTTTGAATATAGATCCCCATTCAACAGAGATACGTGTTCATCTAAAAATCTTGTGATATAGTCAATCATTATTTTTTCTCTTCACAACAATTGATGATCACATCTCTTCTCAACATCTATGCAAGTCTATGGAAAGACTACAAGAGATACAATGCATACACTTCTTAGCTACATTCACCATGTTCCATGTGCATACTAGATTTTACAAAGAGGACGGGTGTAGTGTACTACTGGAGAGAACTTTTCCAAACTATGGAAATGTTCCTCTAGGTGCAACCAAAAATGCTTTTGCTATGATGACACTTTCCAATATATCAATCAATCTCTCAAAAACAAATATTCCAAGTAAATATATCTCTTCATTTATCAGTTGACAGTTATGAAGCTACCATTATAATTAATTAAAAATCAGCATAAACACTTTAAGAGCTACATTGAACATTTCTAAAGGCAGCAATAATATTCTCAGGCTGTATCTACTTCTTTAAAACAAATACGTAGGGCTTTTAAGACAGGTCTATTCTTAGAAGAGTTTTGCAGGTAATTTCTCAAAGCAAGGAAGAATTTGGGTTCTTATGATAAACAATGCAAAAATACTCTGTAGAAATTCTGGCATGAAGAAAAGTATCAATTACAAACAAGAAGTGCAAAATGTTTTTTTGAAGAGTTTAGCTTCTGTTGAAGTTCATATGGAGTTGTCTTTTTGGTTTAAACTGTTATTAAAGTAAAGAATTTGTTATCCAAGAATTGGTCTTAGGTAGTGGCACTGTCACTGGAGATGGAGATTTTTTTTTTTGTCTTTCTGTCTTTCTAGGGCCACACCCGTGGCTTATGGAGGTTCCGAGACTAGGGGTCCAATCGGAGCTATAGCTGCCGGCCTACACCACAGCCATAGCAACTTGGGATCCGAGCCGCGTCTGTGACCTACACTACAACTCATGGCAACGCTGGATTCTTAACCCACTGAGTAAGGCCAGGGATCGAACCCGTGTCTTCATGGATGCTAGTCGGGTTCGTTAACCACTAAGACATGATGGGAACTCCGAGATGGAGATACTTTAATGTGGCTTAAAAATGACGGTGAATTTGATTATTGTTGGAGATAGACGTTGCAAGCGCCAAGTCTGGCAGGTGCACAGATGGGGGAAAAAAAAAAAGGGAAGGGCCCTGTATATTTCAGAATAAAATCCATGATATTCTTTGTCCTAAAAGCAAAATTTTCATTATTAATTGGAAATAACCTGCCTCACCTCTTCAATATGCTACGTTAGGAAACATTTAAAGAAAACAATGTTAGTGGCTTTTATCTGACTTAGGACAGAACTGTTAGCCACAAGTATTTAATAACCATTCACACTGAGCACAAAATAATTCTTTTTGTTTCATGATACTTAGGTAGACCACTTTTACAGTTAAAGGGCTTAATTAGTTTGCTCATTTGTTCATTCTATCAGCAGATGTTTGGTATGCCTACTATGTGCTGGGTTACTTGGGATACAGCAGTGAATGTGGCAACATGGTTTCCACATGCTCTGATTATGGAAATCTTCACAGAAGGGCTGATTATTAGTGATTTGAACCTTTACAGTGTTTATGTTGTTTAACATGGTATTTTCTCCTTATTTCCAATTAAAAGAAAAGGACCAGAAAAAAATATTTTTCCTACTTAAAAAAGTTCATTTAGTGTCTATAAGATAGACAATTTCAGAGACCAAATGATCAAATAAGCAGACTGGAATATACATTTTGGTGCAAATACTTTAACTTTCTTTAAGAGATGTTGAGATTTCTGTTCTAAACTACTGATATCAGACAAAAAGCTCATATACTGATAGTTTGGTCCTTTAGAATAGGATCAGATGAGAAGTCCCTAAGGAAGATATTAGAGCAAAATTTGTATTATAGCTTCCTAACTATCTGGGGTGAAAGTTCAAGGTATTTCTGTCTAATCTGTCTAACAAAGATAGTCAATCACTGGAGGCTACAGCTAAGAGTGACAGTACTGTGCTTTTCACCTGGGTTGAGGAGACTGTATAATGGCATTAATCGTAACAACAGTATCATTTATATACCTAGTTATATACCTGGCTATATAACTAGATTATCAGCTACTCATTTGATCCTGTGATGACCCTACTTGATAGGAAAGGCAGGTATTCCCTGTTCAGCAGATGGAAGAAGTAGGTTTTAGATGTTCAGGGAATCAGCCTAACTAATGTGCTCTCTAATGCAGTTTCATAAAGTAATTTCTCAAATGAAGGACTAGAAAAATTCTGAGTTTTCAACATAAGTAACTCACAGTTCCAACTACTGTTTGAAGATGGAAGCAGCCAACTGGAAACTCTGCTGATAGCAGAGTTTCAGGCCTCCCACACCCCATCCTCTTCCTGCCTCCATTTCTCTTTTACATAGTTGTCCAATTCTTTCCTCTGACTCTCAAAAAAATCGGTTTAGCTATACTAAAAGAGGTATAAGCTACTGCTTTTTTTCTTCTTTTTAGGAAGGAAACAGTACAGTATAATAGTATACTCACCTACATGGGAATGCAAATGGAAATTTACATTTCTGGTTAGTGCCACCAGCCTGGCAACATAAAAAGCTGTCAAATCAGATTAGATCAATTGTCCACCCAGCCCAGATACTGCTACTGGTAGAAGCATAAGTGGACCCTTGAGAGGAACAGTTTATCACAGGTAAGAGAAAATATTACAGGAAACATATCTCTATGGGGGAAAATGGTAAGCTGAGATATGTATCTGTTAAGATATATAGTTAGCTGAGAGCTTTATAAAGATAAGAGGAGCTGAAAAGAGCAGTCTTGAGTGAGTGAAGAAGGTTTTTCCAGTGGATTTTAAGAGAGTAAACTGAACTGCTGGTAATTGAGATTCTGAAGGCACCAATGTGTAGGGTATCATTCATAACTAGTACTGTTTGTTACTACTAATGAACGTGACTTTATTTCTTCCTTATATTTTTCCTGGAATTTACTGTGTATCTATTTAAAGTTTATTGTAATTGTTTGGAGGCTACTTTTCTCTCATGGCTTGGAAGGAATGTCCTAGATCTCCCTGATGGATCTGGGTCAGACTCTTTGACTAGGAAGGTAGAATTCAGGGGAGGATAGCAATGTGGATAAAGAGGCTGCTTCTGTGCTTCTTGTAGAAGCTGCTGCTCCAAGCACTGAAACAAAAAGAGACAGAGGCAGCTGCCTCTGAGCTATGTATTAAACTGCCAGGTTATGACTTGGGACACTAACTCCTTGGTTTTCAGCTGCTCTGAACATCTTTACACATAGTTATTTTAAGAACTTTTGCATTTGATCAGGGAGCATGTGGGGTTAAGCCTTGTGTTTTCCATTTCAGTTTTAGATCCTAAGCAGGTGCAGTTAGTAGTTCAGAATTTAAAAAATTATTAATGTATCCCTCCCCAACCAATGCAAAAACAACTTTATATTAGGGGAAAAATTAATTGAGATGGAGACTTGCTTCTCAAATAAAATTAAAAGTAGTTAGAACTTGAATTTTTTAAAAAAATCACTAACATTTTCCATCATAATTCTTATTTGACAAGTTCTGGTTAAAAATATGAAAGAATAAATAAAGTCACTTGGCTAGAATTAGGACAATATATAACTACTTGTGCTGATGCCCATTAACCTAACCCTATATTCTACTTATTACGTTTGGAATACTTCTGACAGGGACACTTTTGTATATTAGGGACATTCAGGATTATCTGACAATATCAAATAGTGATTTACCACTTGAACTTTGATAATTAGTGAAAGGTATCCTCTAAGACACACCTCACTCCTTGAAGGGATAGAATTAAAACAAAAGTGAAGGCAATATAAAACAAAAATTCTTTCTTTTCAAAATGTTTCAAGCTAAGTACTTGCAAATTCCCCTAAAATTCACACAGGTCATCCTTGGTCTGTTCAAATTCTTTATCTCTAATGGCCCACCACACACCCATGAATCCAAACCAGAATTGTCCATTCTCTTAGTTTAAAAGATAACATTTGTACTCTTCAGGAGATTCTACAAAGGACGAGTGCTGGAATTTGCTGCTTGGATCCAACTCTGGAAAAATAAAGCAGATAGGGTAACCAACTGTCCAAGTGCACCTGGGATTGAAGGATTTCCCAGGATTCAGGACTTTTGGTGCTAAAATCAGGACTGTCTTGGGAAAACAGTGTGTCACCCTAGATGGAGAATAAACACCTGAAATGATCAAATTATACAGGTTTATTGCTGTAGAGGAGTGAGGTACAGAAACCAGATGCCCTAATTCTCAGTCTGCTACACTGTATATATGGCAGACTCCTTGTTTAGGGAGATGAGGGAAAAGGTTTGTTCACAAGATTCATCTGTTTATGGAGTTCCACCCTTCCTAACACAAGAGAAGATCTGAAGGACAATAACAAATGATGATCATTTGCCATCTTGAAGCTTGGGAAGTTCAAGCTTCCCAATGGATAGGCCCAGCTTCTCACTGAAGACAACCAAAACCAAGACCCAAGAGTATACAGGTATTCCATTGTTACATCTTTTTTTTTAAGACTTTACAAGGGCAACGTATATGTGTTCACACAAATTCAAGGGGAAAAAGTGCATTGAGCATACACGTCCACCAAATCCTTGCTTCTCAAAGCTTAGTTGGCAGGTCAAGAGCATTACTTTGGGGTGTGTTAGAAGCCCAGAATCTCAAGCTCCATCCTAGAATCAAAACCTGGATTTGGATAGAAGATCCTATGTAAAAGGCACACGAAACTGTGCTTGCCAACTACCTGCTGCATAGGACATAATTTTGTTATAGTCAATCCATTGTTTTTTTCTCCTTTTTTTTTGGTCTTTTTAGGGTCACAACTGAGTCATATGGAGGTTCCCAGGCTAGAGGTTGAATTGGAGCTGCAGCTGCCGGCCTAGGCCACAGCCACAGCAACACAAGATCCAATCGGCGCCTGTGGCCTACACCACAGCTTGTGGCAATGCTGGAACCTTAACCCATTGAGTGAGGCCAAGGATCGAACCCGCATGCTCATGGATACTAGTTGGGTTCGTTACCACGGAGCCTCGATGGGAACCCTAGTCAATCCATTGTTGACTGCAATAAAAATGAATCACTAGAATGATGATCATTTGCTGAGATACTGCAGCAAGGCTAAGTTGCTATAAAAGTTCCTAAATACCTACTTTGAATTTCTGACTTATCCTGCAGCAGATGAGTAACAGTTTACAGGCTGGCACAGGTCCGCAGACCACACTCTAAGCAGCCTTGCACTAAATGATATAAGCAGCTTCACACTGCTGGTCAACACCTAAAGAGACCAATGAACATTCTGTATACATCATTACTTGGTCAAGATGAACTATACATTGCAGAGCTGGTCCCTGTAAAAAGGATCACACTTCAACGTGGAGCCCAAAGAAAAGCCATACTTTGTGGGGCTGATTCTCATAATAGAATGTCTATGTGGCCCAAATCTCACTAAATATTGATCAAAGGTATTGATACTGGTGGGAAGTAGTGGTATAAAATCAGGTCTGAGTTATGAAAGTGGAGAAGGGCAAACTTTGTTGGTAGAGACTACATGGAAGTTTTATTTTTTTTTTTCTGTTTCGAAGGTGGTTGGGGGAGAAATAGAAATGCTGGATATGAACTCTTGCAGCTCCAGTTTTCAAGTTCCCAGAGGTCTATTTTTAACTTGATTTATTTTGGGGTTGGCTCTACATTAGATGACATGTCCCAATCTTTCCTCTCCAAACCAGAGTAAAAATGGCTACTGCTATGAATGTGTCTCCCCAAGATTCATACTGCAGTCCTAGCCTCCAAAGGTGACGGTATTAGTAGATGGGCCCTTTGGGAGGTGCTTAAGTCATGAGAGTGACTTTCATGAATGTCCTTATAAAAAAGGTCCTAGAAAACGCCTCGCCCCTTCTACCATGTGAGAATATAAGTCTGTGACCTAGAAGACAGCCCTCACTTAACCATGCTGGCAGCCTGATTTCAGACTTCTAGCCTACAAAAATATAAGCAAAACATTTCTGCTGTTTATAAGCTACTCAATCAGTAGCTAAAACCACTTAGTTGTATCTTAGCTGTGGCTAAGATAGTTTTGAAAACTTTAAAGGGTGGGTATGAGTAGAGAAGTTACTAAGGACTCCATTCTAGATTTGGTTGTGGTAAGAGAGAGTCATAAAAAATCATACTTGCAAATGTAGATTGCAGTGTCTATCTCTTCCTTCAATGATACTTGAATTTTGATGCTCTAATCTAATAACTGACTGATATATCACCAACCTCAAAATGTTAAGTAACAATATTTATAGAAGTTTCACCTAATTGCCCAAAACTGGGAATAACAGAAATGCCCTTCAACTCATGAATGGACAATCATATGTTATACATTGTATAGTAATCCATATAAAGAATTAGTAATTGGTATTATTGATATGTACAACAATGAAGATGACTTCAAATGCATAATTATGCTAAGTTAAAAAATCCATACTCAAAAAAAGCTAAATACTGAATAGGTCAATTTATGTGACATTGTGAAAATGAAAAACTAAAGGGACACAAAACAGGTCAATGGTTGCCAGCAGTTGGGACTAAGGGGAGGGGTCAGCTACAAAGGGGTGAGAGGAAACTTTGGGATTGCTCTTTATTTTTATTGCAATGGTGGTTACATGATTGTCCAGCATATTCTGCATTGATGTACTGGAGTTCTTATATAGATTGTCAGTGGAAAAAAAAAAAAAGAAATTTTAGGGTACTCAAATAGACAAAGGAAAAAGAATCTTTAAAAAATAACTGATGTGGTCCACTCCCCTCATTTTAAAGATGAAGAACTGAGGCCCAAGGAAGTATTCCCAAGGTCTTAGAACCAGTCAGTGGCAGAGAAATATACCTTTTTTTCTGAGATCTTCTAATTCTGTGATCTTCAAAAAGTTACTTAACCTCTCAAAACTTTAAGTTTCCTCAATCATAAAATGGAGATAATAAGTGTACTTGTGTTTTGGGGAGCAATAAATGAGAAATATAAAGTGTTAAGTACAGTTAGTGGCAAATAATAAGTGCTCAATAATTAGGAGCTATTATTATCATTATTAATAATTAGAAAAAATCCCAGCATGGTGTTAAAGATTGGTCTAAAAAAATTGTCTTGAAAATGTCATATGCTAGGTCTTTCTGAGAAGTTGATAAATGTTACAAGACCCAGAATATATATAGACAAAAAACTTTGCATCTTTTGGACAGAATTAAGAAGTCTTGGGCTTAAACTATCATCTAGAAACCAAGGAAACTGGCATTTGAGTGATATGTTTTCTTTGGAATCCTAAGAACCACCACTTTAGACACTACATGCCCACAGATAGGTATGAATTTAAAACGCCAAATTTTGTGGGTTTGGCATTAAAAAATACCAGAAAGTTGATTATTAAAAGTAAACCACAAATTTCCTTGATCTATGTTGAAGAAGTAGAAATATCCTTTTTCCTTCCTTGAGATTCTCTACCCATAAGCAAGTCATTACTTTTTTGCAATCCTTTTGCTCTCTCCTCCCATAAAATTTAGATTATGTAATGGAAGTTCCACACTCAAAATGTGATAATTTATGGGCCCACAGCCCAGAGGATTCAGAGGAGACAATGAAATTCCTAAATGTGTGCAAATTATTCCAGAATGGGAAATGACTCTTCCTGTGTAGCAGAAATTATTTATGTAACACTACCTTGGGAGAATGTTAATGGTAGAGCATTAAGTTACACCGTTTAAAACAAGGCACTTCTACAGGGTTTTATATCTTCTTTCCTAATTTGGAAAGACAGCATTTGTACACACAAAAGAGCAAGTTTTACTATTTTACTGTTAAGTGGTTAGGTCAGGTTTCAGAAAGACTGTCTGACGCATTAAATACCTGCCAATTGTGTGGAAGGAAAGCTCCAGTTAAACCATGACAGAGTGGTGGATCCATCACTCTTAAAGTAAGCAAAGTAACCAGCAAATTCCAATACCAAAAAAGTGCCAAAAGAGGTCATAATGCCTACTGAAGGGAGAAAAACTACCTCAAATTCACATGCTCTTAGTAATTTTCCCAGATGGTATCATAAAACTGCAATCATGACCTAAGTAATCTAAGTTATTTCAGCATGTAATTCTATTATTATGTTCCCATCCACATCTGGATAGTTCATTTGTAAAAGGCAATTTCAGTTGAAAAAAGAACTCAAAAAGTTCAACTAGGTCTAGTGGAACTAATCTGTATATAAACAAGGATCTTTTTTTTTTTTTTTTTTAAAGTATGGAAGAACATAAAGATTTCACCTGTACTTACAGCATTAAAACAGTAGTTCAGTTTGAACTGGTAGCCACAAATTTACTTCTCTTGGCTCTGTCACAAAATCCATAAGAATTTAATGCCTTCAGGGTTAGATTAGATACATGTTAGTGGCAAAATGCCAGTTACCATTTTAGTGGGGCTTTTGCCTTTCAACCCTTTGCCCTAGTAACCAGAAGACATTTTTCTTAGAGTTTCCTGTAGCATATTTCTGCTATTTTATTTATGTATTTATTTTTAAAAGGTTTTTTTTTTTTGGCTGCCCCATGGTATGGAGTTCCCAGGTGAGGGATCAGATCCAGTTGCATGCTACACCATAGCTGGGGCAAAGCAGGATCCTAAACCTATTGTTCTGGGCCCAGTATCGAACCGGTGTCCCATCGCTCCAGAGATGCCACTGATCCTGTTGCACCAGGGCCGAACTTCAACTTTTACTATTTAAAAATTTCCAAAAAGGAGTTCCTGTTATGGCTCAGTGGTAATGAACCCAACTAGTATACATGAAGACTGGGGTTCAGTCCCTGGCTTTACTCAGTGGGTTAAGGATCTGGCTTTGCTGTGAGCTGTGATGTAGGTTGAAGACATGGCTCGGATCTGGCGTTGCTGTGGCTGTGGTGTAGGCCACAGCACCTGTAGCTCCAATTCGACCCCTAGCCTGGGAACTTCCATATACCGTGGGTGTGACCCTAAGAAAAAAAGAAAAAAAAAAGACAATCCAAACATGTGAAAACATACGGCAGGGATCAGAGTATCAGCCTGGGATTAGTGGACCAGCCAGTCAGAAACTACTTGAGTGAATCAGATGGGGTTCTACTCATCTCTAAAGGATTCCAAAGAAAGCTCACATTCCCAGCAGGAAGGTGAGCAACACACTTTTAGCACAGGCAAAGGTACAAGCTTCTGGATCTAAAACTCTCACAAGGACACACAATTACATAAGATAATGCCCATAGAGGAAGGCAGATCTTTTTTTTTTCTTTTTTTTTTCAACTAAGTGATCATTCTTCAGCTCTCAACTGTTCTTTGGGTAAATAGCCAAAGTAGGGCATCTTGGTACAATTCTCCACTGGGTGGCTGTTTATCTTCTGCCACTGTTTCCTACTATCTCCATCAGAGTCCTTGCCCCAGAGGTCATACTGTATCTTGCTTAATCCTGAAATTAATAAATCTGTCCAGATGGGAGGATTGTTGGAATAGATCCAGATTAGGAGACATGCAGAATGGGTGCAGCCTGGACTGGCCTGGAGGAGGAATGAGATTCCACAAAGTCTGACATCATTTGCAAGTGAACATGTCTGGTGGTATTTTGCAGTCTGGAAGCATGCATTTCTGCTTGTAAGTATCCTAACTGTACCAACTTGTTTCTATGTCCTTATGATGAATCAACCTCTTCTGACCTACTGAAGTGGTGTCTAGGTTTTATTTTCCATTAACCCCAGCCTACTACTGACAGTAATTTCATATTTTCTATATAATTTATGCCTAGCACACATAGATATTTTATTTATCTGAGACCCAAAGAAGTATATTTTGACTGCCTTGGTTTCTAGACTCTCAAGCACAATTCTGTCCACACCAATAAATGAGTCTGATGGCGAGAAGCTACGTGAAAACAAATGACTTCCAAGATGAATTTTAAGTAAGAAAGAATGAAAAGAGGAAGCACTGATAAACATTGGGAGTTCCTGCCATGACTCAGTGGTTAACGAATCCGACTAGGAACCATGAGGTTGCGGGTTCGGTCCCTGCCCTTGCTCATTGGGTTAACAATCTGGCATTGCCCTGACCTGTGGTGTATGTAGGTCGCAGACTCGGCTCGGATCCTGTGTTGCTGTGGCTCTGGCGTAGGCCAGGGGCTACAGCTCTGATTAGACCCCTAGCCTGGGAACCTCCATATGCCAAGGGAGCGGCCCTAGGAAAGGCAAAAAGACAAAACAAACAAACAAAAAAACCCCAAAAACAAACAAACAAAAACATTGATAAAAAGGGCTTTGTTTGGTGAAAGGAAAAATTACAAGACGCTTTTCAAAAACCAAAGTAAATCCCAGGAGGTTGAAAACCTGAGTCTGAGGTATGTTATGCAGAGAAGGGGGAGTGAGAACAGTAGTTAAGTACAGGCTTCTGCAAAGGTAACTAATCTTCTGAAACATCTCTTGGGATTGCATCATCTTGACCTAGCAGTTGTTTTTCATTCCTACTTTCCAAACTACCTTTGTATAAGGATTAAAGACCTTCTCCCAGGCCATTAACTTGGACTGTCATTAATCTTCAGGAAATACCTTGTCAGTACTGCTTAAAGGGTACAGGAGAAATGCTGCATTTTAGATGAAAAACAGTTAATCACACAGCTATTTAACTACCCTTTTCAACAATTACTGATTCTTTCTGGAACACTCTTTTGCCCCAGAATTTGTTAACATTTTAATCATAGTCTTACTTGTAAACTGTGAAGTTGTTAAATAGGAAATGCAATTGATCCAAGAGAAATGCCTTCCTGAAGGGTAAACTGAGATTTCAAAAACACATGTAAACACACGTGTTTCATGTACTTAGAAACTGTTGCTGACCCCAAATTTTTATTGGTCAGCTCCAATTATGGGCTATTTCAATTTTAATCTTTGGAAGGAGGATATATTATCTACAAAATCAGCTTTGTAAAAAGTCTAGAAAAATTGATATAGGATAAATACTTCTAGAGGGATGTTCATGAGACTTAATACTTCTTGTGGATGCTCTTTCCAAGAAAAGGCAATAGCTACAGAACAATATATACAGCCAAATATAGCAGAAAAACAGCTTACAAATGAGGTTTCCTGTACACATGAATTGCCTCATGAGGAAAGTTAGATAGAGGCAGATTTTTAATACAAAGATTAGAATGAAAGTGCAGGTGACGTTTTGGCTATTAGAGAGGGAAGTGATAATAGAAGCAGAAAACATGGAAGGGAAGAAACAAGGATATCAATGGCTGGGCAGTGAACTAGCTATCCTAAAAATGGTGGCTCAATCTCTGGGGTAAGGGAAAAAAACAGCAGAATTGACTGGCTTCATCCTCACTTTTCCTGAATTTCTCTTCCACTTGAGGAAAATTAAAAAGCTGAGGGCAGCTTGTTTGGTGTAAATCACCAAAGTAACAGGGCCAAACTCACTGCCTCTCGCATAAAATGGGAAGAGGTCCTCAACATTAATTGTTTGGATTCCTGGCTTTTGCCAAAGGAGGCCTTGGTCAGCTCTGCACTGGATTCTTCTCTGTCTTGGTCACTGTCCTCTGGGTCTTGAGAAGACAGGCCTGTGCTTCAAGTCATTGTTCTTTGTAAACAAAGTTGTGAACCACTAACAGTTTTGTTTAAAAGTTTTATAAAATGGTAACCACATTGCTACATCTCTCTGGAATACCCCAAAATGTGGTTCAAATTTCTTGTTAAAAAAAAAAAGTTGGGAGTTCCCGTCGTGGCACAGTGGTTGACAAATCCGACTGGGAACCATGAGGTTGTGGGTTCGATCCCTGGCCTTGCTCAGTGGGTTAGGGATCCGGCATTGCCATGAGCTGTGGTGTAGGTCACAGATGTGGCCCGCGTTGCTGTGGCTCTGGCGTAGGCCGGTGGCTACAGCTCCGATTCAACCCCTAGCCTGAGAACCTCCATATGCCGCAGAAGCAGCCCTAGAAAAGGCAAAAAAAAAAAAAAAGTTCAGATTTCCTGAATAAATACATAAAAACAGTCAATGTAGTTAACAGGCTTTGTGTGACCACAGCCATATCATCTTGATCTTCTGTTTCTTGCTTTGGGCTGAGGTCAGGGTGGGCCATTCAGTGAAGGAGGCTCCAACCAGTCCAGAAGCTCAGAAGCCGCCTGAGCAAGTTTCTATGCAGTCCCCACCCTATAATTTGACATGACTGGTGGTAGGGGTGGGTAGAAAGGCTACCTTCACTAAAGCCTGGCTTTTCCTACCCAAACACAGCAGTTATCTTCATTTTATGGAAGTGAGAAGCCAGATTTTTACAGACAATGACAGGGGGCCCCAGTTTGGTGACCTGGCCTGTAGGCCTATAAGCAAATAAGGGGTACAAATGGACACACTCCTACTGACTGCAAACCTCTGCTCATGGTTTTTATTAACAGGAGTTGATCTTTACGTAAAGATAATGCCTCAAAAACACAGGAAACAAAGATTCTTTTATTTAGGGTAGAAGAGACAGATCCATCTTAATGCAACAATTTGTTATTAGAACAAACATGCTTATTGCAAAGCTAGTCAGACTAAACCTAAACGTTTTCCTGTTTAAATTTCCCAGGCGGCATTTTGTAATTGCCACTGTTAGTGACCAGGAACTCCTAATACAGTCCATGCGTCTCCCCATACCAACTTTGGTCCTTCACTGACCACACCTCCTTTTTGCTGACATTCACACTAATTGCTGTTACCGGCCCAATCAGTGCTTCCAACTTTCCAAGAAAGGCAAAATTCAAGACTTGAGGGAAAAACCTCTAAAGATTCCAGATCTTATGCAGAAGAACTCATGCTTAGAGCAGATTCTGCAAAAATTACAATGGTTATCCTGTCACTAGTTTGATTCCCTACCATTATCTGTGTAGCAGTCCCCAAAGGAGCAACAGCAGCCTTCAGAAAGGAGCTGCTCTGCTCAGGACTTAGTGTTCCACATCTGTCTTTCTGGTTGGCTCCCACTGTTCCCTATGCTCTTGCCATTCTGAGCTTTTGCCATCCGTGGTTTAAGTGGACCCTTCTTAAAGGGCCACATATTCTGCTTACATGGTGAGACTTCTAATCACCAGTTGCTTTTTGAAGATTCCCAGCCTAGGATCACAGAGTAAACAGGAGTATACAAAAGTCAGGAAACGTATTTCACAAAATACAGATCTATGCACCCTGGTCAGTTGGTTGGCTCCGTTTTTACAGCACTTAGAATCCCAAGCCTCAACCACACACATTTTCCTCCTCCACTGGCACCTGTACCAGTTTCCTTTAAACTATCCTTGCCAATCTGCTCTGTCCTGACAGAGCTTAGACATAGATGCAAAGCCTCTTTTTGATGAGAGGGTTTAGAAACACTGCCTGAACAGAAAATTTCTCTCCTACATATCAAAGCATTATAGAATGTTTTTAATATAATTTTTTCCCTGATCTCAGAAAAAGGAGAAAGCTGGCTTTGCAAGGTGTCATCTTTGGCGGCCAAGTTAAAGAGTTAACAAATTCAGAGGAATCACAGTGTCTTGGGTTCATTCCTTCATTCAAACACTGAGTAGCTACTAAATGCAAAGCACTATTGGGAGATACAGAATGAAAAGGGCACTATCCTTGCCTTTGAAGAATTACCAATTTGGCAGAAGTAGGAAAACACCTAAAAACTATAAAGCAGCATAGAATATGAAAAATGTCACAAAAGAGGTAAAAATAAAGTACTGGCATGAAGAAACAGAAAAAGAGAACCCTCCACCTGTGAAGAAGCAGAAATCATATTTACAACAAGGATCCAATTTCTTTGCAAGCATCTTATGCAAAGCATCCTGTTCTCTTTCCTTATTATCCTTTTTCTCAGGGCATTCATTTATCCTCTCACTGCCCCAACCCCTCCTGTGATCAGCTGGATCAGAGGGCAAATGTGTTACTTTGAAGGATATATTTATTTTTATCACAATCACGATAATTGTGGAAGGAAGCACTTAACTGAAAACAAGTTTGGGAGAGTGAGAGTCATAACTTGCCTTCAATTACTGACTCATCCTCTGTCTCCTTTCTTTGCTTCTTTTAATCTGATCTACCTCACCTGAGATCCTCTTACCCAGCAGCAGAGCTGAACTGCTACTTCTCTCAAGTATCAAAGTTTGCTTCCAGAAAAGTCTCTGGTCCTCGCCTGTGCCCACAGTCAACACACTACTTCCCTTGGGGGGGCCACGGGGAATTGCCATTTCAGCTGTAGTATTAACTGTCCTCTAGTAAAGGAAAGTAGGACATGAGCTGTCCCTGGATGGTGAGGAAAGAAAAAAATATTTCCTTCTCAGACTGTTATAAAGCTATCTTGGACAGTAACTTGTAACTGCCACCTGGAAGAGGCTGATATACGTGTTTGCTTTTCACCAGTCTAATGAAAATTCCAGTTTGCACCATGCAGCTCCAGAGGTACAAAGTGGCCAAGGCATCCCAATATCTGATTGGCTTCTACCCTTCATATAAGTGAGAGGTCATTCCCCACTTCCTTCTCTGCTTTCCATTATCTGGGCTAAAGACTGACCACTGAAAATCAGGAAGCTAAGCCTCTCCACCCCACCCTACTAGGAATGGGTTAGGAAAGGCAGACAGGAAAGACTGTCTTCACTAATTGCCTGGGAGAATTTTCTTCAAAAGACATCAGAACACCTTCACAATGGTGCTCCATTGGGATCTGCGGCAAGGTAATTGCTAGCTTCACCAGGTCTCAACTCTACAAGAGGTCTCAGTGACTCTAGTCCTCACAGCTCTGACATTTTCAGCCACCAGAAAAAATGCAGGCATCTCTGGTCAACAGTTCTCTCATCTATTGTATTTTCATTCCCAGAGAACTCTGCTTCCTCCCTTGGATTCTTCCCTTCCCAATTTCCCTTTAAATCCATCCCATGGTGCTCTCTGAAACTTTTGAAGAAATGTGGAACACTGAAAAAGCACAACTTTGCAGTCAGGCAGACCCAGGTTCAAAGAATCTAATGTGAGAGTTCCTGCTGTGGCACAAGAGGATCAGCAGTGGCTCTGCAGCATCAGGATGCAGGTTCGATCCCTGGCCCAGAACAGTGTGTTAAAGGATCTGGGGTGCTGCAACAGTGGCTTGGAAGAATCTAATGTGAACTTGTGTGATCCTAAATGATGCACGTGGCCTCTATGTACCTTATGCCTGTATTTGTAAAATCCAGATGATAATTAGTTTGTAGCATCCTATGAGGACTGAATTGTACAAAACAGCCAAGTACAGTACCTGACACATCCTAGGTGCTCAACAAATGACAGCTACTGCTATTACTAGAAGCCCCACATGCTCACTCTTCTGACTTACTCCTCTTCCCTCCTCCTGTTCTACCTGTTGCCCAGCCCTTCCCTCAGGACTTACACTCTTTCAGTCCCTTAAGAGATGACTGCTCATACTCCCATATCCAAGCCCTAAGCCTGGGGCAGTACCATTCTCCAGGCTCAACACTGCTGCTTCCAGGCCATTTTTTGCCATTTTCATATTACCTGCCAGCTACATCTCTCGAGGTTCATGTCACTGCCCACGGCACACTTGTCCAATTCCCAATTCTTCTACCTACTGACTTCTCCTCCTATTCCATCTATTTAATAAGGACTTTTGCAAATGGGTCAACCTTTTTCCCCCTCTTAACCCTCTCTCCATTGTGGGTAGCTTGAACTTGAACATAGATGACCTTTACCACAATTTGTCTTAAGAGCCTCTCAAATCCAAAAATAGTTTGTACACTTCACCTCAGCAATCCAGTTCCACTGCTACACCTGGAATGTTCTACCTCTGCACACCTATGATGCTTTACTGTACTTAAGTGGTACTCATGTCTGTCCCTCCTCCTCACCACTGGAGATCACATCTTATTTGATTTTTTTCATCCTTATTCCCAAGACAGTGTCTGGTACACAGTGGGTATTTAATAAATTTTTATGAAATGAATAATATGGTACATTTGCATAGTTTTTTAGAGCTTACAATATGCCTCTCTATCCAGTCTTATTTGAATATCACTTTAGGAAGGCAGAAATATTATTTCAATTCCTCTGTATAAATATGGAAATGAGGCTCAGAAAAATTAATGACTTACTCGGGGTTACATGGTTAGACCATAACAAACACCTATACATTGTATCACCCAGCTGGGGCTCTTCCTACCATCTCAGCAATAGGAACAGTCCTCTTCTTCCCTGACTTTCTTGTCCTTGAGTTCTTCTTTCTTGTGAAAACTTATGAGAAAATTCAGAAAAATGATAGTTTACTCATCTTATGTTCATATGAATAATTCTGAGAGGAATATGCACTTCTGTGCTCCCAAGGTTCTCCATTAGACTGCACATTAAACAAACTCTCAGGATCTTCTTAAAAGAATTATGTAATGTTACATTTCACTACCCCCAGTGTGAACAGTAACATGAAAAATGTTCAGTCTATTACCAACATTAAGTAGATTTCAAAGCTGGAAAATGCAGAAACCCAATCTTGTGTTTTCTGGTTAATTTAATCCTGGATTTAAGCATCCTGATAAAGCCTACAAAATGACAGTTCAAAACTCTTCTGGGTTACCAATGAAAAATTATCACTGGCAGGAATTTGAAAATTCTTTTTTTAATATGTATATAAAGAAGACTTCTGCAATTGGCAAAGCAAAAACAGCTTCCTGAACCCCTCCCTGTGTGTGCGGCAGGGGCACCCCCACCCCTGGGTGCCCCTCCCCCCCGCCGCACATCCCATACACAGCTGAATCCAATAAGTTCTTAACTGGAATCTGATTTACAATCCCAAACTGTGAAGTATCTAGTTTCAGGTGGTGAAGGAAAAATCTTTCTTATCTGGGTCATCTGCTATCTTTAAAGTATTTTTCTAGTTTAAGGGAGCTATTTTTAAAAAGGGATTATAGCTAATGGTTTCTTTTCACCATGAGTTTCCACTGCTGTATATGGCAATGATTTTTGTGAAACCATTCTTTAGGAAGGTACAACTGTGCTAGACACTGAGGGATACAAAATATGTATGGGACTTGTATGCTGAAAACTACAAAATGCTGATGAAAGACTTCAAAGATCTAACAGAAATATGTAACTTGTGTTCATGGATTGGAATACTTAACATAGCAAATATGTCAATTTGCCCCCAAATTGATATACAGATTTAATGCAATTCCAACCAAAATTCCAGCACACTTTTTGGGAGCTGTAGATGAGATAATTCTAAAATCTCAGGAAGGTAAAGGAACTAGAATAGCTAAAACAATGTTGAATAAGAAGAAAAATGGAGTTAAGGAAGACATTGGCTATAAGCATAGCACTAAACTCCAATGACAGAAGCTGTCCAACTCAGAATACTTGGTAATAAGTTAGACCAGGCGTCCCTGTCTTGATTTTGAGATTTTAAATGGTCCAGTTTAAAATGAGCTATCCTTTCCTTCTTAAATTTCACAATTCTTTTTTTTTTTTAATTCTGTAGTCTATTTCTTCAGTTACCCAGTAATGTCTAATCTCTCAAGGTACTTATGAAAGTGTACAGATTACCAATCTATGAGACCTTTAGCACCAGGTTGGATCTATGCATAGAGAAAAATTACGTGTATTCAGGAGAATAACACATTTATGGATAGCCAAATTAAATGGAATTTGACTGAAAAAATATATATGTTTGGCATATACACTATATATATATTTCCATTCTTCTGAGTTTGCCTCAGAAGAGTGGAAGTGTGATCACAGATTTTTTTTGATACTTAGTTGCTTAATTCTAAAAGAAGTTAAATACAGGCAGATAAGTCCTAAAGACTGGGTAGGGACTCAAAATAAGTATGAATAATTCTTTCTGAAGGGGGAACCTAAGAATAATAGTTATAATAACTTACTTTTGCTCAGGGCTTATTAGATACCAGAAATTGTTCTAAGAGCTTAACATTTATTGACTCATTTAATCAACTAACTAGTGGTCTTTATACTGAGGTACTGGGTGGAAAATCTTTTTTGCAAGATGGGCACATGAAAGATGTATTTTAAGGAAATTAGTCTCCAGACTTTAACTTTCATTTGCACTTTATTTTTTAACTGCCTGAGAATTGTCCTACATTCATATCAGCCCTTTTTCTTTACTAAGAGGCAAACTCCTCATCCAAGACATATTATAGTTCATTGTCCTGGACCCCATTGTCTTTGGAGTATACAAACTTCCTGGAATCCAAAACATGTTGTGATTAGAAATACTACTGGTTTCAGGGACATATGCTTTAATTAGGACATCTTCAGCTAGCAGAAGTCCTGTCTTTTCTGTCTCATACTCATTTTTATTAAGTTTGAAGCTGAGTCAATGTTGAGATGTTCTGAATTCTTAACAACAGCCAGAGTAGAACGGGTATAGGATACTAACTCCTTCACATGTTATGTGTATGTTTTCTGGGAATGATAATATACTCAAATTCATACTTAAAATATATAAATACTTTTTTCCATTTCTTTCCAATTTTCTTTGAGTGACTCAGAAAGATAGGTCAAACTTGTTTTTTCAAACAGTGTTAATTATTTCAGCCATGCCAATTCTCATATTATTTCATGTTATACTCCTTTCTATCTTTTCTTTGAAACCTATGAGGAAAAGTTTTAGATTTCAACTTACAAATGTGTGAGGATGTATACAGTTTTATAAATTATTTTGGGAGTATATTTTTTGGTCACTCCCATGGCATGTGGAAGTCCTGGGCCAGGGACTGAACCTGTGCCATGGCAGCAATCCGAGCTGCTGCAGTGATAACTCCATATCCTTAACCTGCTGTGCCGCAAGAGAACTCCATGGGCATACATTCTTGAAGACCTCTATTCATAACAATCCTATGAGGTAGATGTTAATATCTTCATCCCCAATTTACAGATGTAGTACAAATGAAACCCAGAGAGGCTGAGCAACTTGCTCTACAACACAAAACTATTAAAGGTCAGAGTTAAGATTCTAACCTGAGGAATCTGGTCCCAGAACCTGAGCTCTTAACCACCATAATACTGTTTTCAGAGTTTCAAATAATATTTATTCAGGTCTGACATGTAATTAGAACAATGTACCTCTGACTTACGAGAATAGATACTGCACAAAAACTCTGTCTTAAGGAACTACTGGAAAATGTCTACAAAGAGAAGTTTAACTTGTACTGGTAGAAGACTGTTAGTTTTTCAATATTATTTTACTCTTCCAAGATGGCATAACAGGAATTTGGGGTACTCAGGTAGGTCTAAATACAAGGATTTGGAAAACTGAAGAGTTGGTATGTTTTTCAAACATGTTAGGCACTTAAGTCAGAACATATTTACACTTCTAGTGACAGAATAACTTATGCTTACTACTTGGAAATATGAAAGAAGCCATACACTGCTAAATATCTTTAAAATTGGATGCTCTATCCTTGTTACATACTTTTCCACACTGCTTCTTCCCTTTCAAAACCTAAGGTCTTTCAAATAAAATTCCACAAAGGTCATTTATAAAAGTATTTTAAGTGAAGAGGACACACATGGGTGGACACACACACACACACAGCCCTTAAAGACAGGGTTCCAAGAATAACATTTTCCAATTGACTGTGGGTTAAAATTACTTATAGGTCCAAGTTGGTTGCAAATGTTTAGCCTCTACACTAAGTTCAAGTTTTCTTAAAATATATTTTTGACCTCATGGGATGGAATGAAATAGGCCAGTCTGGGGAAGGTTGGAGATACCACATTCCTGGGGTAAGGCAGGCCTCTCACACTGGCACACGTGCAAACAGCCCTTCAGAGAGTGGTGGTGAGACGACTTGTGCAAGTCCTTTGGAGAAGTTTCCCTTAGCATCCAGGTGGGCTAATTATGTAGATCCCACTCCCTGCTCTAACAAAACTCATGCTCAGAGTGAGGCAGGGAAGGCAATGGGAAATGCTAGAGAGCAAATGACTGCACCTCCAGAATGGTCTGCCATGACTCTGAAAAGGCTGGAAAGGCTGGTAAAGCAGAAAAAGAGCAGTAGGGGTCCTGGAACAGCTTTACAGGCTACCATTCCGGAAGACCTGGGTAAGTCACTCATCTTTAAGGCCTCTCTTGCTCTCAAAGTCTATGATTCAGAAAATCTGAGGTGGAACTACTTTCTCTAAATTTATTAGAAAATGTTACAAGGTAGAGAAATATCCTCTTCCCTGAAAAACTATGACCAGCATGACGGAATCTCATGCTTGCATTCCCAGTTGCACTTTTTAAAAAGGTGTTTTCAATTATGTTCAGTGAGCTAATGTTCCCTTGGCTATCTTAAAGTCTTAGAAGAGCAGAACAATTAAATTTTAATCTTGAAGAAAATGAACAAACAACTGCACAATGGACCCAGGCAGACACAGATGCCTGGGCCTGGAGTAGAAGTGGCACTCGCAGAGTACGTCCCAGTCCTGGGAGCCACTGCCCTGGAGTAAAGCCCTCCATGAAAGGAGCTCAACTGGGGCATCCACAATGATAAAACGTGGAGAAAGAGCTTTGAGAAAATTCAAAGGCTTTCTGTGGTCACATGTACCTCTATTATGAGAAAGACCATTTGGATTTGGGTTGGGGTTGGGGCAGTGAAGACAGTGTGTGACTTCCACCATCCTTGAATTTTGTTTCCAACCAGGAGACCCTAGAGATCACTGAGTTCCAATCCCCACATTTCACAGTTGAGGAAATGTAAAATGAAGAACTAGCTGACTTGCTGTAGGTCAGCTAGCCAGCTGGTTAGTAGGTGGCTAAACAGAGACTAGAATACAGCTATTTCTACTGCACATGCCACTTAAAAGATCCAAATCTCCCTCAGTTATGTACTGAGTGCCTTCTCTAGATTACTAAGGAACAATGAAATCTTACTTTATGCAAATGTCTAATGAAACTGATTTTACTAATCTTTTTTTATAATGATTTTTATTTTTTCCATTATAGCTGATTTACAGTGTTCTGTCAATTTTCTACTGCACAGCAAGGTGACCCAGACACAGATACATGTATACATTCTTTTTTCTCACATTATCATGCTCCATCACAAGTGACCAGACATAGTTCCCAGTGCTATACAGCAGGATCCCATTGTTTATCTATTCCAAAGGCAATAGATAGTTTGCATCTATTAACCCCAAATTCCCAGTCCCTCCCACTCCCTCTCGGCAATCACAAGCCTGTTCTCCATGTCCATGCTTTTCTTTTCTGTGGAAAGGTTCTGGATTCCAGATATAAGTGAAATCATATGGTCTTTGAAGCTGATTTTATATTCTACATATTACTTACATAGAGAGGTATCTTTCCCTTCAAAGGTAAGATATCAAGAACGTGATTCAGGAGTTCCTGTCGTGGTGCAGCAGAAACGAATCTGACTAGGAACCATGAGGTTGCAGGTTGATCCCTGGCCTCGCTCAGTGGGTTAAGGATCTGGTGTTACTATGAGCTGTGGTGTAGGTCACAGATGCGGCTTGGATCTGGAATTGCTGTGGCTGTGATGTAGGCCGGCAGCTGTAGCTCAGATTAGACCCCTAGCCTGGGAACCTCCATATGCCTTGGGTACGGCCCTAAAACTGAAGATGATTATTATAGAAATGTTTCCTACCTCATATGTTTTTTGGCTGATAGAAGGTTTTGACCTACAGGTGAATGTAGAAAAACTTTTCCATTTCTATCTCCATCTCCTCTTTGAGGATTTTAATTAAGTTAATTCATTATTTAAAGTTAGTAAAACTAAAAAGAAATTTAATTTTCAAGAAATTAGCCGTTATTAAGTAGGAAACATTGGAAAGCCATGTAAATTTCCTGTATGGTTTAGCTTGTGGATGTGCATGCAATAGTAAGAGGAAAATGCATACTGAAGCCCAATAAATATAATCAGAAAACTGGAAAGCAAATCAATAAAACTACAAAGTTTCACCATGCCACTGAAAACAGGGGCTAGATATTGGAATGTATTAACAAAGTAACCATGTCTAGGGCCTGTTAAAAAAAGAAAAACAAAAGGACTAAAGAGTATCCCTCATCATTACAACAGGTTAAATCACAACCCACTGCAGGTGCCCACCTAGAGGGCAGTACACTCCAGAAGGGAATTCAGGATGGAAAAAACAGAATGAGGCATTCAGTGGTTTGAATAAATGTGCCCACAGACAGTTAATATGAATATCTCAGGAAGAATTTCAATGATTTCAGATTTTTTGTATCATCCCATCAACCTGAGATATCTCTTCTTCATGATTAACAATAATTTTTTTACCAAGATATATGCTTGATTACATGCTTTTCCTACACAAAAAAACAAACAAAAACAAACCAAACCAAAACAAAACAATATATACTGGCTCCTCCCCCACTTGTTTGAAGCAGTGTACTCTGAGCTACTGAGTGGCTGTCTCCTGAGCTATAGTCTTCAGTAAGACTCTGAATAAAATTTAAACTCACAACTCTTATGTTGTTTTTCTTTAAGCTGACAATACTTAATGATATCAGATAAAATTTTAATTTGGGATACTTTACTGGCAGAATATGGATAAAATGGTCATTGGTGCTGGATGGTGCTTTCTAACGTTGATGCTTCCCAGAGCTAAGGTGGGAAATTTACATATTTCATTAAAGGTTGCTTTTTCTCAGGGGAGTGTCAACCATGACTGGTTCATACACATGTGAACAGTGACTTAACTGGTTCTTAAAAAATATTTCGAAGTCAGAGGCCAAAAAAATTTTTTTTATAAAGTTTAAATGACAAAAGGGGGGAAAAAAAACCCCTTCATTTCATAACTACCACCATGAGAAAAAAAATCATTTGCTCAGCAATATATCATGAATTAACAACGTATAAAATATTTCTTTTCCACCAATGTTAATATTTTGGATATGTGTAAGGGGATGATTTAAGGTTCAGAAATTTATTTTGAAAACCAGAAAGGTATCTGCTTGTGTATGAGCTATGCCTTGATGTATTTCCTTTAACAATAAGAATTACTCCATTGCATTATTTTTAATTTGTGTGTATGGGGTATCATTCCACAGTGAGATGTCTTCATTCCATATTTTCTGAAGGCTATACTGAAAACCTGTATTAATTTCAGATATGAAACTATTTTTTCCATATCAAATCAAACTTTTGATTTAGTTAAGAGATGCTCAGGGAACCCATATCATAAGAACTTCTCCTCTTCGCTGCCTCCTCCATCCCAACTAACTCTCAAATTTAACTTTAAAAACTCACAGAAACACTAAAAAACAGCCAATTGAACACCAGAGAGCATCTTTATGACCTTGAGTTCCATAAAGATTTCTCAGACATGGCATCCAAGGCACAATCCATAAAAGAAAACAGAACTTCATTAGAATTTAAAACTTCTCATTTGTGAAAAGACACTTTTAAGAAAAGGAAAAGGGAAGTTGCAGCTGCGGGAAAAAATCTGTGCAGAACATTTCTGAAAAATATTTCTATTCAGAATATATAAATAAGTCTCAAAACTCAATAAAAGACTGCACTTTAAAAATGGACAAAATATTTGAACAACTATTTCACTAAAAAATATCCATGGATAGGAAATATATACATGAAAAGATGCTTGACATTATAGGTACTTAGAGAAATGCAAATTAATATCATAAGGAAGTAAGAATAGCTAAAAGGTAAGAATGGCTAAAAAACAAAAGAAAACAAACAAAACCCAACCAACCAAACAAAAAACACTGACAATACCAAGTGCAAATGAGGATACAGAGCAACTGGAATTCTCATACACTATGGAAATGCAAAATAGTACAGCCCCTTTGGAAAATACTAGGAAGGTTCCTTAGGAAATGTTAAATATATATTTATAATAAAATATAGTAATCTCATTTCTAGAGAAACATCACAGGGAAATAAGTTACATTTACTTAAAAATTTGTCCATGAACATTTATAGTGGTTTTATTCATAATTACTCCAAACAGGAAACAACCCAAACGTCCTTCAGCTGGTGAGTGGATACACAAACTGTGATATGTCTATAAGATGGAATATTATACAGTGGCAAAAGGAACAAACTATTGGTATATACAACAACCTGGATGACTGTGCTAAGTGACAGAAACCAGATTAAAAATGTAATTAATATATTCACATGACATTTAGGAAAAGGCGAAATTATAGGAGAAAACGAAGTGGTTGCCAGGGTTGAGTGTTGGGGGAGGGGTTGATTAAAAATCTGGCAAGAGGAGTCCCATCGTGGCTCAGTGGGTTACGGACTGGATGTTGTCTCTAAGGATGTGGGTTTGATCTGTGGCCTCGCTCAGTGGGTTAAGGATCCTGCATTGCTGAAAACTGTGGGGTAGGTCACAGATGCGGCTCGGATCCAGTGCTACATGACTGTGGGCATAGGCCTCAGCTGCAACTCCAATTTGACTCTTGGCCCAGGAACTTCCATATGCCACAGGTGTAGCCCTAAAAAGAAAAAAAAAAAAATTAAAAAAAAGAAAAAAGGAAGAAAAACAGTAGCCAGATCAAGAAATACCTAGATCTGACTGTTGTAAAAAGAAAAAAAAGAGAGAGAAAAAAAAAAAGGCAGGCAAGAGGGAATTTTTTTGCATAATTGTTCTATAGGAGTTCCTGTTGTAGCTCAGTGGATTATAAAACCTGACTAGTAGCCATGAATTTGAGGGCTTAATCCCTGGCCTTGCTTAGTGGGTTAAGGATCTGGAGTGGCTGTGAGCTGGGGTGTAAGTCACAGATGCAGCTTGGATCGCACATTACTGTGGCGCTGTGGTTGTAGGCTGGCAGCTGAAACTCTGATTTGACACCTAGCCTGGGAACTTCCATATGCTGCAGGTGTGGCCCTAAAAAAGTGTTCTGTATTTTGATAGTGGTAGTGGTTACATTACTATATGCATTTGTCTAAATCACAGAACTATACACAAAAGTGAATTTTACTCTATGTAAATTTTTTTAAAGTGAAAATACAGGTTATCCATTGCTCTCAACTCTCTGGTGATTTTTATTAATTATTTTAAGAGGTTCTACACTAAATGGTTGTAATGACCCATAGGAATAGACATCTTATTTTGCATTGTAGCCTGCTGGGAAATATACTGAAACTTAAAAAAAACTGTTCAAATTGAAAAAAAAGTACTGAGTGTGTCAGCTAGGGATAAGGTACTAAGAGGTAAAAATACAGACATTAATTAATAGGACTTGTTTTAGCCCTTGTACAATAGTGTTAGAACCAAAAGGGGCAGTACAAATAGGGAAGCTGACTCAATATTTCTCTGTAGCAGCACTTGAAGTGATGTAATCAATGTTGTTGATGTTCAAATAAGCACAAGCAACTTTGTGGCTTTTCTTCCTTTTAATCTGAGGTGCTGACAATGACTCCCAATTGTTCTGCTGATCAGCTCAAAAGATTAACCAAGGAAAACTAAATAAAATAAAGCAGTCTGTGGCAGGTTAAAGATTTTCTATCACTGCAAGAAAAGAAATGCAACTATGCTATGTACTTTATGCAGGTTTGCTGCAGAAAGGTACATGTTTATTTCATTAAAAGTTATTTTATTACCTGAGGGGAACCATATGTCAAGTTTAGCTCTCTAATAGGAACCAAATTTTATCCAAATGCAGATGTACTTTTGAACTACGGCAGCCATTTGATTAACTCGTCCAATGACTAAACTCATGACTTTCCATATTAAATGCAGTGATCTCTATGCTGAAGAATCTAACCCGGAGCTAAATTATCCATTAAAATCCAACTTGGGAGTATATTACTCTTCATTAAAAAGTAACCTTCTCTGTTCTTGCTAGTGGTGGTCTCCAGAGAAACACACAATGAATAAAAGGCATATGCAATTTCTTTTATTTGGCCACTTAGGAGCGGGGTTATCAACATGCATAGCTCTGTTTCTGAAATAACAGACAAAAATGACAACACTGAGGTGGCTGCAGAATACTTCAGAAACATTTCAGTTGGAGGAAAGGTACTTAGTTCCCTCACGAGAGTTGGAAATCCTAAGTATGAGGATATTATTTGCTCACATCTTAGGGCTATGCCGACATGCAGGATGGAAGAGGGGCCTTGGTGATAAGAGAGGAAGGAATAGGAACATTTTCACTTCTGACACAAATAGGGAAAGAAACTTTGGATTGACATACAGTTTTGAAATGCCTAGAAAAAGCATAGCCCCAAATGGGCAATTAAAAAAAATATATATATATAACTCTGCTATATAATTAAACTCTGTCATTCCCCCCTCCCATGAGTAAACACAGTAAGAAATGGATTCTTAAAGAGAAGACATGACTTCAACTGCCTTGGTGTGAAATACTCTCATTAATTTACAGTCGCATCAAGTACTACAATAAACTGCCAAAAATATCAATGTTATCTTCAGGCACACATCAACTCTGCCCGCAAAATAGAATCACCTTAAATACTTAAAAAATTCCATCACCACTGATTTTTAACTCTATTGATAAGGGCTGAGTCCAAGTCTTAATAGTTTAAAAGATTCCCTTGTGATTCTGTTGAATAGTCATGGCTGTGAACCCTGCTTTGGGGGTTATGACTTGGTTATGAGGAAGATCAGCTAAGACCTTTAATCGTACACATACGTATTTAAAACTGTGCCACAATTCAACAAACTTGACAGAAAAATATGAAGCTAAAGAGATGGACAGGGAATGAACTTCTCCACTATGAAATAATTCCTAGATTTAAAAGTGGACCTTTAAATAGTGGATACTTTATAATTCACACCTTGATGCAAAGCTAGAGTTAATTGGGGATAGGTATTTTAGTAGCCATATTCCAGCTAGGCTAGCAAATGGGAAGATACAGCACCTCTGAGATGATAATATGAGCTAATTGAAAACTATGATTTAATTTGTAAGTATTCTATTTTCATCTGACTTTTAAGGAATACATTTAAGTGATAAAAGTTAGGTCCACCTATATGGACCATATATATACATATGCTTGTACTTATATATAAGTGATGATTTCTTTAACTTATGATTTTTATGGTCAGATCCCCTTGCATGAATAGAATAAAACCAAAACAGTTTTTTATCTCACATCCATCTATTTTTTTTTGTCTTTTTGTCTTTTTTGTTGTTGTTGTTGTTGATGTTGTTGCTATTTCTTGGGCCGCTCCCGCGGCATATGGAGGTTCCCAGGCTAGGGGTTGAATCGGAGCTGTAGCCACCGGCCTACGCCAGAGCCACAGCAACGCGGGATCCGAGCCGCGTCTGCAACCTACACCACAGCTCATGGCAACGCCAGATCGTTAACCCACTGAGCAAGGGCAGGGACCGAACCCGCAACCTCATGGTTCCTAGTCGGATTCGTTAACCAATGCGCCACGACGGGAACTCCACATCCATCTATTTTTATTTGTCTTTCTTTTCTTTCTTTTTTTAAATTATTTCCCCAATAAATTTTTTCTTTCTACTGTACAGCATGGTGACCCAGTTACACATACATGTATACATTCTTTTCTCTCCCATTATCATGCTCCATTATAAGTGACTAGACATAGTTCTCAGTGCTACAGAGCAGGATCTCATTGCTAATCCATTCTAAAAGCAAGAGTTTGCATTGTTTATAAAGCTTCTCTGAATAGGCACACTCACCATTAAGTTTTTGTTTCCCATATCGTGTTGTCTTCCAGTTCTTAGTGGATGTCCACTTTAAACAAATCTCTGAATCTTTGAAAATCTTCATTAATTCTCTTTGAGTTTTTCTATGTATCTAATGTGAACCCTAAGTATGAATTTGTAAGCAGTCTTGATCACAATTCATAGCTAGGACCAAATTAATCAGTTAGGTTGACTTGAGCTTATCAATACCTGTACACTCTAAAAGAGTAGCATGAAACAAAAACAAACAAACAAAACTCTACCCAATGGAGTATTGAGAAATAGCAGGTATGAGACTAATGGGGCTTTTTAAAAATAATCCATTCAAAAAGTTGGCATTACAACTATTTATATCTGTACATAAGACAACAGTATGGAGCTTTCGGTACACTTGAAGAATTAAGAAGCTCAGACAAGTAGTGAATGAGGTGGGTCTTATGGTCCAAAGTTTTCCTTTAAAACTGAGCATCTTTCCATTGGCATGAAGTACCTAGAGTCTTAATGCAAGCATTATTATTATTATTTTATGAAAGGAAGAAGTAACACAAATTACCTATGATTGGGTGAAATGAACTTTGTAAATCAGTTGTCAACTTCAGAATATATAACTTATATAACTTAAATTTTGATAATTATGTTTGTAACTTTAATACTTTTGTTCAAAAAGCTACTGGTCATCTATGGAAAGAATAAAAAAATGGTGATGCTTAAAATTTTTTTTATAAATTTGAAAACAAAACTCAGTTAAGACTGATTATTCTAGAACCCTTTTTTAATGTGACAGGAAATGCAGACCTCATATTACAAAGAAACACAGTTCTAAGCAAATAATATTTTATTCTTTGTAAAAATCACCTGCTTTTTATGGCAACAGAGAACAACCATCAAACCAGGAAGAAAAAAAAAAATGTCACCATGATTATGACAATCTAAAAGAAAAGATTTCAAGTTTTGGTGTGCATCATAATCACCTGGAACGGCTTGTTAAAATACGGATTTCTGGGTCTTATCCCCAGAGTATCTGGGGTTGGGCCCAGAAAATTCTATTTCTAATAAGCTCCCAGGTGATGCTAATACTGCTGTTGCAGGCAACATATTTTCAGAATTGCTCATATAAAATAATCCTTTTGTGATTAACTAGTTGGTAGAGTTTTTTTTGTTTGTTTGTTTGTTTGTTTGTTTTTAAGTAGCTACAGATTCAAGCACTCTTGAGATTCAGTAAAACTCCTTCCCTTGAATCATTTTCTAAACACCTTTGATCCTGTTAGGCACTGACTGCCACCATGTCTGACCCTGAACAATAAAACCAACACATAACTTTTTAGAGTTTTAAACTGCTGCTAAAGAACTATAATTTCATAAGTATAGCCAGTCAAACATATACATTCTAAATTACTAAATTAAACTTGAACTTTTCTAAACATTAAATAAAACCACAAGGGCAAGAGTTATCCATTTATTCTTCTTTCAAAACCACAGGCAAGCTAATTCTACAGATTGTGGAATGTATGCTAGGTCACTCTCACAAAATAAACCCCAAGGGGTGAATTATATCTCCTTAAACTAGGTGGGGTCTTAAGTCAACAAGGGTAAGTCTTTGACTATCATGCTGACAAGCAGATTTTGTGACATTTATGGACCTCACAGAAAGAGAAACATGTAACAATAAATTTAAGCAAGGGTATAAAAAAATGGGCGTGTTTATGTGGAGTCTATGAAGTTTCCCTAAAGAAAATTTGTTGGAGCTTGACTACAACTAAAAAGTGGCTACCCTGGGGGACTCTTTCCCAGGGATTCATTCTTCTGACCAGAAACATGGGTGCCATGCTGCTGTTAAAGGCCTTCATAGCTGACTCCTGTCTCACCCAGATATTATGGGTTATCTTCTCCAAGACATTTCTGGAAATGAGTAGGATTTTTTTGATAAAAGAGAATAAAAGACATTAACTGATTACCAGCCCTGAGCTGTATGAGTGAATGAGTTTTCTCATCTATAATGATAAAAAATTTTTTCTCCCTAATGGTATAGAAGAGCTCCTTTAAGTTTTTGCTATACTGTGTTTATAAATTCTTGCCTATGAGTTACAGAAGTATTAAGCAGTATTTACTTTTTACAGTGCAGTTTCAGCAAGTTAAAAGAATAAATTCTATTTTATGAATTCTATGTGGCATTTTAATCTATGATATAGAGCTCCTTGGTTTAGCAATAATGTTTATTGGCTTGTTACAAACAACACAATGAAGAAGCAAGAGGCTCTTATATTCTGCAAGTCAATTCTAAGTATTCAGTGGAACTTAAAATCTAGAAGCATGCTATCTTTGTGTAATTATACTTTCAGGACATTATGTAATTTTTTTTTTTTTGAAGAAGGAGAGGGAATACCATTAGGTATCAGTACAGTTCTTTTTCATATAGCCTTAGTTCTAAATATGCCATGCCTTGTACTCCAAAACCTTGGTTCTCCATTGGAGATGATTTTACTCCTGGCAGATATTTGATAATATCTGGAAACTTCTTTTTTTTTTTTTTTTTGCTTTTTAGGGCTGCACCTGAGGCATATGGAAGCTCCCAGGCTAGGGGTCAAACTGGAGCAGCAGCTGCTGGCCTATACCACAGCCACAGCAACACCAGATCAGAACCTCATCTGTGACTGACACCCCAGCTCACTGCAATGCGGGATCCTTAATCTACTGAGTGAGGCCAGGGACTGAAAGCACATCCTCATGGATACTAGTCGGGTTTGTTACCACTGAGCTACAACGGGAACTTCTAGGGAGACATTTTAAATTGTCACAATGAGAGAGTAATACTTGTTTCCAGTGGGGAGAGCCCAGGGAGAAGCTACATGTCCTATAACGCACATGACAACTCTCTACAAATAAGATATCCAGCACAAAATGTCAATAGTGCTACTGCTGAGAAACTCTTATCTGAAACAACTGAAAGATATAAATAAAAAGAGGAGTTCCCATTGTGGTGCAGCAGAAACTAATCTGACTAGTTACCATGAGGTTGTGGGTTCAATCTCTGGTCTCGCTCAGTGCGTTAAGGGATCAGGCGTTGCTGTGAACTTTGGTGTAGGTTGCAGACGCGGGCTTTCAAAGAATACTGTTAGATTTCCAAGGACCTAAACTAACAATTAGTATAATTGCTGGATGATAATAAAGGCGGTATATAACCTGTTTTTTTTTTTTTTTTTTTTGCTATTTCTTTGGGCCGCTCCCGCGGCATATGGAGGTTCCCCAGGCTAGGGGTAGAATCGGAGCTGTAGCCCCTGGCCTACGCCAGAGCCACAGCAACGCGGGATCCGAGCCGCGTCTGCAACCTACACCACAGCTCATGGCAACACCGGATCGTTAACCCACTGAGCAAGGGCAGGGACCGAACCCGCAACCTCATGGTTCCTAGTCGGATTCGTTAACCACTGCGCCACGACGGGAACTCCTATAACCTGTTTTATATGAAAGATGATCCACTGTTCTTCATTGTTATTGCTGAGAAAAAAGAGAAAGTCTTCTTAAATTGCATCAATGTAGATTAAGATTAGGTAGAAGATAGGCAGAGATTATGAAAATGTCAGACTGTAAATTATACTAAAGAATCTTCAGTTCCTGAAAATGTTAAGAGTGGAAGAAGGACTCTTGGGTGGCCTAGGTAAGATCCATCTCTAAGGAGGATTATGGACCATGGAAGTGGTCTGGAGTCATGCAACTCCCCTGATCCCCCTGCCTCCAAAATTAGGAAGCATCAAATAAGGGGCTAGAATATCAGCAAGATTAATGAATACAACATGGGCTGTTGACAGTGCCTAGATAAGCTATACAAGATGCTCAATAGACATTTCTTGAATAAAGAATGACAGAAATATGTGAGTCTATCTTTTGCAAACAGACCAAAAAGCAATCTCTATTCTAAACTCATACTTTAGGACAGAAGTATGAGCAAGTTTTAAGTGGACTGGTTTGATGGTAGGAAAGCACATATATGTATCCCAAAATGGGACCAAGAAAGAAAATACAGTCCATGCCTTATGTGGGTAATAACTGGTGAAAAATGATAGCATTCTTTATCTATTCTCATAAGCCTTTCAGCTCCAATGCAAATAAATAAGTAGCTGATTTTGCCTAAGAAATGATACCAATTCTAATGTATCTTAGACTCATATACTATCTTCCTGACATCTTAACTGCTTCTTGCCAGTGGGGTGATAGGACAAATCATCTACTTTTCAAACCTCACTAGTATCAGCCTTTCTAGAATTAGGAGGAGGAAAGTTAAGCTGGATTTCTCAAAATGGGGTCCAGAGATTGCTCCTATCTGCATTATCCTCAGTATGAAATTCATATTCCTGGAATTCCCTTGTGGGACAGGTTCAGTCCCTGGACTGGGAACTTCTGCAGGCAGTGGGTGTGGCCAAAAAATTCATCTTCCTGGGTTCTAATTCTCACTATAGAACTGGAACTGTCCAGGGGTCCTTCCAGGAATTTACATTTTAACATGTTCCAGGGTGATTTTGATGAAACCCCCTGTAAAGAGACAGTCTGCTCAGGAAGACTTAGAACCCTAGAATTATAAAAACATTTTCTTCCCTCTAAGATAGCTTATAAGAGTTTTTAAAGATGACTGGCTAACTTATTTCAGCAGAAGGATGGAGAAGAGGTTAAAAAAGACTGTGGAAGACCCAACGTTGAGACTATTAATTTTATAATGCATTTAATTTCTCACCTGGTTTCTTGATCCATCCACTCCAAGCTTCTACTCTGTTTCTCAACATATCATGGGAATCTTTGATGGCAATTATCTTACACCATTAGGGGAGTTTATTATACTTTAATAAAATGAAAAAAAATTACCACATCCATGTCCATTATTCTGTGGGAGTTCTTTTTAAATAATGGGAAATATCAAACTTTGATTTTTTTTTGTTTGAGGTTAACATTAAGGTAATGAGCCATAGAAGTTGTAAAATGGCAGTAACCACTCAATTTGGGCATCATCAGGGAATTAATTTTTGTTCTGAAATGTGAATATATATATCTAATATTTGGGGAATTCATATATTCTCATTTGAAATAATAGAACACCCAAATGAAGAGAAAATCAGAAAATCTGAAAGACTGTTCTTATTCCACACTCTTATAAAGAGTTTAAATAACCAGAAGTGAAGAGTTCTCACCGTGGTGCAGTGGTTAAGAATGTGACTCACTGCAGTGACTTGGGTCACTGTGGAGGTTTGAGTTCAATCCCCAGCCTGGCACAAAGGGTTAAAGGATCTGGTGTGGCTGCAACGCACATGCAGACATAAAATAGAAAAAGCAAGTGAACCAATGAAAACCCCAGAGGTGACACTGGCTGTATCAATCCAAAAATCTGAAAAATCTACTTTTTGCTGATGTGATAAAATATTTCTTTTGATTTTTCATGAGATATAAAATAAATTCTTCTACAAAGTGACAACACAAACATCACCTCAATGCAACCACGGACATAAAGAACTTCAAATGTAGAAATCATAACAAATCCAATTAGGAACCATGAGGTTGTGGATTCGATCCCTGGCCTTGCTCAGTGGGTTAAGGATCCAGTGTTACCATGAGCTGTGGTGTAGGTTACAGACGCGGCTCAGATCCCAAGTTGCTGTGGCTGTGGTGTAGGCCGGTGGCTGTAGCTCTGTAGCTCTGATTAGACCCCTAGCCTGGGAACCTCCGTATGCAGCCCTAGAAAAGCAAAAAAAAAAAAAAAAAGGCTTACACTTAAAGGTTTTCTAGA
The DNA here is from genome assembly GCF_016906955.1 of Phacochoerus africanus. NCBI lineage: Eukaryota > Metazoa > Chordata > Mammalia > Artiodactyla > Suidae > Phacochoerus > Phacochoerus africanus. Next base: position 239,551,459 of record NC_062544.1, read on the forward strand.
TTAGATAATTAACAAACAATTTTAGATATAGAGCAGATGAAAAAGTGAATTTACAAGAAGCATCAGTGCTGCACAAAGCCACACAAATGAAAGAAGACTAGGATCACAGAATTCTAGAGCAAAAGGGATGTAAGAGATGATCTAGTTTGGTGTCTTTAAAGCAAGGCCTGAGTGCTACCTAACTCAGAACTCATGGATCCTACTACTGAATGGGGACCTGCCTGAGAAGCTTGCCAAGTTTAAGGAAACTGTAAATAAGGAAACTGAGGCCCAGAGAGGTAAGCTGCTAAAGGTCAGGCACCAGTTAGTACAGGTTCTTGGTCCAAGGTTGATACCACCACTTTGGGGTAACATTTCCTTGAAATCTATAAGTTACCCTTATTATCATATTATACAATTTTCTGAGAATATAATTCATATTTAAGAAGTTGCTTCAAATGGTAAGTGAGGGGAGATGAACGAAAATAAGAGGACAAAGATTGGGGTAGGAAGTAGAAAGGAAAAACTCAGGTAGGATCAGGAGTCAACAAATGACTAGTCTCTGATTAAGATGCATAATGTCTATAAGCATGGAGTTAAATCATAGTCTGAACAGAAAGGCCTTCCATCTACTCCATAGCTAACTCTGTCTGTCACTGTCCCCCCTGCAACCCCCCCATCTTCCCTCCCCCTGCCACTACCAAAACACATACTTAGAAGAAAAAAATCTGAGAGAAACTGGTCCTAAAAAGAACCCAAGGTCAATAAGTGGATTTGGCTTAATTCCATGGGCCTTGTCCAAGTTCATTTTGAAGGAGATGGACATGAGATGGGTAAATGGAAATGTTCCCTCTGAGCCACCGGACAGGGATGACATTGTAAGGACTCACTCTCCAAATCCTAAATTATTTCTAAATATAGAGTGCCATGTAAAGCACAAAAAAGACAGAACCAGATGATATTCTGTATTTGAAGGGTTTTCTTACAGTTTCTCAACTCTCACGGATTTAATCTTTTGATAACTCAAGAAATACTGGCCAGAGTTTTAGAGAAATTAAACTGAAACTTTCATCCTCCTATTACCATAATTGCATGACAGTTTTAGAATTCCACTATCTTTCATTCTTTGATTTATACTGGCTTTTATTAAGGTGTGTGTGTGTGTGTGTGTGTGTGTGTGTGTTTACTTTGACTATCAAGAAAAAAAATTTTTTGAAGTATAATAAAGCTTCCATGGAAAGAACGTAGAAAAGGAAGAGAACCTAAAAAATGTGAAATCGCTGCCTTATTAACATAATCGTTTTGCTCCTATAGAGTGAAGGTCATAGGAATGAGAGCCAGATTGTGGCTTGTTCCTATATGTATGAACATTGACATGTTCTGGATAATTCTCTTCTTATAAGGAGCCTGCTATTTGAAAAGCAATCATGTTGCATTGATATGGCCTCTCTAAGCAAGAGCTGGTCAGGGAGTGTTTCCAGGTTGGCCATTTCCTGCTTCACAGTTTCTAAGCTTATAATGGGAATCTGGGTCTGTCCCCAAGACAAACCAAAACAAAAGAGAAACAAACCAAAATCAAATAAATCATGAAAAATATAATATAAATATAGCTTTATAAAAAAATCTTTATTATAAAAGAGACTTTATGCTTGATGTGTATAGAAAATGAGATGATTAAAGAAAAAAAAGAAATTGGAAATGGAAATTTAAAAGAAAGATGCATTACCAAAGCACAAGTTTCATTAGTTTTCAGCAAAAGCAAAGCTCATTTTATTACAATTTGCCAAACTTACTGGCTATAGAATGGACTTGTGAAAAGATTTCTGGAACATGATAAAAAGAATCTATAGGGAAAATAGTGGAAGGAAGATTATGCATTCAAGTTATATTTTAGAGTGCAAAAGGTCTCTGGAAGACAGATCTCAAAGAACACATTCATACAAAGGAATAAGGCCTTTGATTTCTTTTTTTTTTTTTTTTTTTTACTATTTCTTGGGCCGCTCCCACGGCATATGGAGGTTCCCAGGCTAGGGGTCCAAATGGAGCTGTAGCCACCGGCCTACGCCAGAGCCACAGCAACGCGGGTTCTGAGCCGCGTTTGCAACCTACACCACAGCTCACGGCAACGCCGGATTGTTAACCCACTGAGCAAGGGCGGGGATCGAACCCGCAACCTCATGGTTCCTAGTCGGATTCGTTAACCACTGCGCCACGACGGGAACTCCTGATTTCTTATAAAGGCACAACTCTGACGCTGCATCTGTTCCTGGAGTGCAGGGAGCAAATGCAGTAGCAGAAATCTTTGCCTTACTTTTCGGAGCAACCTTAGGAGAGCAGCAGAGAGCTCTCTGCTGTCTGCTGGAGGGCCCAGGGGGGCTTTCAGATTTAGAGCTCTGGTACTCCTCTGCAGGATAAACAGTTCTGGATTCTTCTTTAATGACAACAGCATATCAGCGCCTTTTGAGGTTAGAGCATACATAAACAGGATCTGCCTCATATTTTCCAGTTGTGGAGGAGGGAAGTCAAAAAAAAAAAAAAAAAAGCCCCCACAAACCTTTTCCTGCAGTTAAGTGTGACTCGCATGCAAGATTGAAAAATGGAAAGAAAGGAGAACCACAGTATGGAAAATGTCCCCAGAAAGGAAACAGGAAAAGCATTACTTCCTCTGTGTATGAGAACATCGGTGGGCAATCAAGAGAGAAAGGTAATGCTGAACTCTAGGGCTTTAAAAGAAAAGGGATGTAAGTTAAAAAGAATGATTAGGAAGGGTTCTTAATAAAGTCTTCTTGTGCCAAAACCCACAGTCATCAAATGGGAGGTCCTGCCCAGCATGCACCCTACTCTTCACTTTGAATGTTCAAGTGAACACTGGCTGTCAGGTTAGTAGGGAGAACAGCAGGCTATTTCCCAGGATCCCTTAGTTAGTGCCTGGCACTGAATACTTCCTGGCCTTCAAGAAGCACTAAAAAAATGCACCAAAAGAAGATACTTGCTCACAGAACTCACTTTCTTGCACCCTTTATTATTTGTTTTAAGACTAAAAGTCAATATAGGAAAAGCCTCAAGATTTGTCTTCTTGACATAGGCCTACCAGTCTCCCCTCACCACCTCCCCTACTGGAATATTTTCCAGAGAGCTGCAGAGGAAAGCTACTTCATTTGCAATTAAATGTGTACTTTAGTGATATGAAAGCTTGCTTCATTTTTCTATCAATCATGGATCAGAAAACTTTCTGCATCATTAGAAACACTGAGTTAACAAAATGAGAGTCCCCAGAGAAAACTAGAAACCAGTGAGTTAGGACCAGAGGTAGAGGAGAAGCCAGCCAAAGACAATTCAGTTATCAGAAGCCCATGCTTGAGTCAAGGGGAGATCTCAGAGCCATGTTTAAGTTTGAATTTGGATTTGGAAATGCAGGGAATCTACTAGGGCAGGTGGCTATTGAGAAAACTGTCTCCCGTTTCTGGGCACATTCCATTCCTAGCTCAATAATCCATGGGTTTGGAGAAATAACAGCTGAAGGATCTTGGTACATGAGATATGAAGTGGCTAAGATCAGTGGACATTACTGTCTAGTGATTTGTCCTAAAATACAGTCCACAGAACAAGAGAGTGGTAAGTCCAACTTGCTCATTTGGAAGAATGACAGTCCTTAGACCATCAGAGATGATGGTTTTATTCTGACATATGCTAATTAACTTGCCACAGGGAAGACTAGTCCTATGAACCTCTTCAGGTAAGCGTTCTCTATATTTCAGTTTCAGTCTGTGGATCAAGATATCAATTTAGAGAAATGCAATTAATTAGCTGATATGGCAAAGCTTTCCTGAAGGCACCTGATTAATAGATCACTGGTTCACACCTGGGAAATAATATAGTTGGGCACCCCGAGAGTGTGAACTTGAGAATTTTAATCACCTCTCCAGATTGAAACTTGTCATGGAGAGGAAATCAAGAGCCAATGGCAGCTAACAGAAAAAGAGGCCAGAGCAGGAAGGAGAGGATGAGAGTTGAAATTAGGAAGGAAAGCTAGACATGGGTCATATGGGGAGGAACAGTCTTGGCCAGGATACGTGAAGCAGGGTGAAAGGCCTGAGCATGGACCAAGAAAGTTATGTTCAGGGTCAGCCTCCAGGACTGCCAGTCCTAACATCAAAAATGGGCCTTGGCTCTGACTAGAATCAGGAGTATGAAGACTGACACCTTTGGGCTTCTGCAAACTTCTAACCCTTCTTCTAAGTAAGTTTTAGTGAATGCTTTGAAACCAGGGAGGTGTAGGAAGAGGAAACAATATCCATTCTGACTGCTTTGCTCAGGTGGGGGCCAGGCTCCCACAAGATGGGAGAGGCTGATGGTCTTAGCAGGTACTGAATACCTTTGGAGGCAATTCTCCTCCAGAGAGCAGGAGGCCATGGTCCCTACTCCTGACTTTCTTCTGGACCTATAAGTTTCTCCATTATATCCAGTTAGTTGTATAGCAAGTACAGGCTTTTAATTAAAAGATGGAGTGGGTGATGGAGTTCCTGCTGTGGTGAAATGGGTTAAGGATCTGGCATTTCTGCAGCTGTGGTGTAGGTAGCAACTGTAGCTTGGGATTTGATCCTTGGCCTGGGAACTTCCATATGCCACAGGTGCAGGAAAAAAAAAAAAATGAAGTGGGTGAGAGGAAATAAGGATAAAATCTATTTTCCCTCTGCTTCTCCAACATGAATTGATAATGATATGTCTGAAAAGGGGGCAATTATAAGAGCATGACATAAAAATTAAGTTGGAAATGTTAGTCTAGCTAGTCCAACCAATACAAAAAAAATAGTTTCTCTTTAAAAGCAAAAGTTTCTTAGGTCTAAAAAAGGGTCGCTACATAGGAGAGAGTTTAATAAGGAAAATCATAGAGACAAAAAGCAGATTATTGGTTTAAAATCTTTCCTCATAGGCAACTTTTGATGGGTTTGGAGCAGCATCTTATTACAAGCCCATATATTCTCTTAAATTGACACAATTCATCATTAGGTTATATACTTTGCAATGTATTTAAGTTCAGGCTTATATGCATTACACTGTACTTAGGAGAGTAAAGCAACATTATTTAAAATTCTAGTCTTTAGGAACCATGAGGTTGCAGGTTCAATCCCTGACCTTGCTCAGTGGGTTAAGGATCCAGCATTGCTGTGAGCTGTGGTGTATGTAGGCAGCTATAGCTCCAATTAGACCCCTAGCCTGGGACCTCCATATGCTGTGGGTGTGGCCCTAAAAAAACACTGCCCCCCCAAAAAAACACCAAAAAACCCAAAACTCTAGTCTTAAGAAAAAGAGTGTTCAAAATCAGCACTAGTGTGAATTTTTTTTTTTTTTTTTGCTTTTTAGGGCTGCACCTACAGCATATGGAAGTTCCCAGGCTGGGGTCAAATCGGAGCCACAGCTGCTGGCCTACACCACAGCCACAGCAACACCAGATCCCAACCACAGCGTCTGTGACCTACACCGCAGCTCACGGCAATGCCGGATCCTTAACCCACTGATCGAGGCCAGGGATTGAACCTGCATCCTCACAGATACTAGTTAGGCTCATTACTGCTGAGCCACAATGGGTACTACCAGACAATCATTTCTAATGACTGTTATCAGCTTTACTCTTCTCACCTTCTCTTAGTATCATGATGATCAACTTCCTTCAAAAACTCTCAGAGGAGAAGCAATGATTCTCCCCCTCTCCCCATCCCTAGCCCAGCCAAAAACTAATTTCAATCAATGTCCTAGAGCAACATTCAATGACTCTCAGATTAATGAGATTCAGATCCATGCTCTGGTCATAAAAGGGATGAGCACAGAGCATTTATTTAGCTATTTGGTAATAATTACCTAAAGCCATGGTCTTTTTTATGCATACATTATTATGGCAATGCCATGTGTGCATCCATAATCAAATGCTGCTAATTTTTAATGTGTGAGTTTTCTTTTTTGAGGATCAAGAGTTTAGAATTGTGTTTGAAATGAGAGGGAAAAAAAATGAGAAAAATCTCCTAGTGTACCAGAGATTTGAACTGCCCTATCACACCAGATTTTTTTTTTTTTTTAAGCTTGCCAAAATGATCTGGAATTTGTTTATAGCTTGAGAGCCCTCTACAGCTCATGTTCAGGGTAGACATCACCACTGAGTCTTATAGCAAATATACAATTTCTCCTTATGCACCCGCAAATAGACTGGCTTGCCTCTCTCCCTCCCACCCCCCCCACCAATTCTGAAATTTCTGGCAGAAAAGAGATCTGTCAAAACAGGTTACTTGTATTTTTATTGGTTCCTCCAGACCATGACGACATTTCCTGAAAGGCAGTGCCAGGAAACTATTAATGTCTGTGAAAAAGAAGTGAAAGTTCTTATGAGCATAAACTGTCTGGTGCCCCAGGAGACTGTAGCCTGAAGGGACCACTGGTCTTTAGACTGCAACACTGATTCAATTGGCTGCTATACTGGAACTCCAAAATACCACCATCAGAGGAGAAAAGCATCTCTGCAAAAAGAGAGGTCTGAGAGATACAACAGGCTATTTCCTCCCTTTCTCTTAACCACTTGCTTAGCTAGAGTAGAGCAGCTGAGCAGGCAGCTAATGGCTGGCTCAGTCAAGGTTGTTAACACTGATTAGCTAATTGATTAAGTAGGTAATGGGTCCTGTCCCAAGCAGGAGGGATAATAAGGCCTACACCTGGAAAAGGAGAGTATGGCCTTCCCCACAATAGGAAGAAAGGATCCATTCTAACACCCAGGTGCAGAAACAGAATCGCAACTTTTTAAAGGACCTCTGTGACTCTGCTAAGGCTAGAGCCACACTGTGTGAGTACTTCACATGGCTGATCTTAAAGGAAGCAGGAGCTTTACAGAACACTGGAAATTAAATTAAACAAAACTTGTTTGAGGCACTGAACCTTTAGGAGACTTTTGAGTATTTCAATTGATATATTATTAAGTGCCAAAATCATGTGGGTACTTGCTAAGGTTATAACTGGGTTTGTAGAGCGGAAAGGCAGCTCCCTGCACTCTCATATCCCTCTATTTCACAGCACCACCTGCTGGGTGAGGGCAGAAAGAAATGAACCTTGTTTTTTTGGATTGATAAATAACCTATGAAGTCAAAGAGAAAAGTATTTACTCTTTCCATGGTAATCAAAACACTGAGAAAAAGTGCCCCTTATAGTGGCAAGTTCACAAAGAAGGGGACATCTCTGCTCATCTTTGCTGCAGTCCTAGCCACCCATAGTCAGTGTTGAGTGTTTCCTTTGAAATGTGCAAAAAGGCAGTAGGAGGATTAATACCAAGAATATAAAATATGGGCTTTGCTTGCTGACTAGCTATGTGTCCATCTTAAAAGCCAGGTCTTCTAAATCATGACTTTAAAATCTGGATGGTTTTTTCATTATCTTTAAGAGACCATTTTCAGTGTCCCTTCCAGATATAGTTAATTCTATTCTCATAATTAGCTCTCTTGAGGAGAACATTAAATATTTGTCCTCAACATAGTAAACAGCTAAAGAAAAAGTGTGGCTAAAGAAATAGTCACTGTCACTTAAAGCACTAAGTTCCATTCCTGGAATGTTAAAAAGGAATTAACCCATACACTAAGCACTGTTCATTTAACCTTGAACAGATACGTCAATTTCTCTCCTGCTAAAGAAGAAACTCCTAGGCCAAAAGTACTTCAGTATTTTTCAATTTTAGAAGTTAAATGGTACATATATTACGTATTATATATATGACTTCCAGCGGGTTCCTGGGCAGGACCCACTAATCAAACAATATTCCTATAGTAAGATACATGAATATTCACTGCCAATGATCAAAGACGCTAAACTTGTGATAGTTCAGATCAGGTTTTGTTGTTAAATGAGTTTGTAATTGAAAGAGAAGAGAGACTTTTGGAAAATTTCAAGATCAAATAAGTCTTGAATTTTCTTTTTTTTTTTCTGTTTTGTAAATCATTATACCAAATATCCTATGAGAATTCGAGGTTAGAGTTTGAGAGACATCATTAAATTGGCTGGTTTATAGCCAAAAAAAAAAAAAAAGAAAAAAACAAAAAAGAAAGGAAAAAAAAGTTTTCATTAGACTTCTTAACAAACTGGTACTTTGGAGGGACTTTCTGAATTTTAGAATTGAAGATAAGGGATTATGGGCCTGCTCAGTCAGTTCTTATTTAAATGAGAAAGCAGGCAAAACAGAAGCATGTAAGACTGAAACATGGGTGGTTATTTGGTATTCTCAAAGTTACTTAATATTTTTGCTTTTTTTTTTTTTTTTTTTTTTACTGGTTGCACTGTGGTGGGGATGGTGGTGGGAGTGGCAGTGGATGGGAATTCCAAGGTAGGTAGGAGGGAATCAGTATTCATCCAATGCCTACAAAGTTGCAGTCCTATGCTAACTGCTTTTAGTTCTTCAAAATTATAAACAGAAGTGTGATAAACAGCGTAGTAGCTAAATCTTTAAACATATCCCTATGATTTCTTTGGGTAAACACTTTAAAATGTTACCACTGGGTCAAAAGACATACACTGTCTGTCTGACCATCATCCATCCATCCATCCATCCATTTGGGTTTTATGATAACATTACAAAGTTGCCTTAAAGATAGCTTATACTCCCAAGAGAAGTGTGCAAGAGCACCAATTTCCTGTACCTTTGTCAATACCAGGTATGGCCATTAACAAAATTTTGCCTATTTGATACGTGAAAAATGGTAATTCTTCTATTTAACATGCGTTTTTCTCATTGCCTTGAATTTTTAGATAGGATCCATGTAATCTTCCACAACTTTATGAGTTAGTTAATCTTAAATTTCCATCATTAGTGGTAGATCCAGGTCTGTTTGACTCTAGAGCTTATCTTTGTTCCAGGACCTGCTATGAGTTTTGAATTATGTTGTGGAGGAGCTTAAAAGTGGTTTTAGAGATGACTTGGCTCTTTGGAATATGGAGTAACACAAGGGCATGGATGAGTTGTGGGGGCAGCTTTTATCTGTTTATAGCATTGTGCTTCTGTTTTATACAGTGCTCCTCTATTGTACTAAACCTAGAGGTCTCTTAGGTGGTCAACAAAGCCTCTTTGAAACAGCAGTCCTCACAGCTTAAGGCTTTGGGAGAAACCACAGGGAATGTATCTTAAACAATGATTTATCACCCACTCAGAGCATAGTGCAGTTTTTAAATTATTCATTAATCAATTTATTAGCCAAAATCAGAATCCTACTGACTTGGATAGCCTAGATAAACTTGTTAATTCTAGACATGACACCCTCCTCATAAGGGTTTATACTGGCATCAAATAAACCTATATTTAAATAACACATATGTAATTAGATGATAGCATTTTAGATAAAGTGACTTTAAGTCAGACTTCATCTGTAAATCATTCGCTGTTTCCAGTCATGCATACCCATGGAGGAATGGGATGAACCAGACCCAAGGATTCAAATGACATTCTAAAAGGTGTCATCTTTTTTACATATAAAAACCTCACCAGGGTCTTGGTTATTTGCTTTCCATGGTATGAGTGTCACATTCTTCCTATACTCTGATCTGCCCCACAGGAGAGGCCCAAATAACTTGTGAAAATGCTGAGAAAGGGCAAGAAGGGAAAGAGTCAGTATAATCAGTATGAATAGGAATCCCCCACTTTAGGTCAACTGTGAGCACTGGAAATTTCTCTTTTTCACAAATGAGATTTGAAAGTGCACACAGGGCAACTGAGGTACAAGCTCCTATATTTTATGTGACTGGTGCCCCAGGATGGTGCATCTTGGTGACCCTGTGATGGATAACCCAATCACAGTCCAGGCTTCCTCTTTTGTACACAAAGCACTTTGGAGCAGGAAATCTGTGTGGCATATACACTTTCAGGTGTTTCTCTGAAGAAGACAAACAGTTTTCTCTTGAAACAGAATATCCTGAGAGAAAACAAGAAATGACTGGCTGTACCTATGTCAAATAAAAATCTTTAAACTGTGGCCCAGGATTTCAGGAGGTGGTCTGGTCTCAGGTTGTTTAAGGAGCACAACCTTTTGCATTATCCTTGCTTTAATCTCTACTATCCATGACATCATCATCCAAACTATTTATTTAGTCTGTTTTCAAGCTCACCACATGGCAAATGACTGCCTACACGAACAAAACAATTTAGCTCTATAAGGATTCTTTGCAATTGAGACCCCTGGAGAGAGAGAAAAAAAAGAAGTGTAATTGCCATCTAAAACATACTGAAATTTCTGTAAGTGATTTTATAAATAAGTGCCTGACTCTCATTAAACAAGGAAGAAACAAACCCACAAAGAGCTGCAGGAGGTATTTCTGAATCTTACAGACATAGTAAAGCAAAATCATAATACCCCCATGAGCTCTTAGCTATCAGAAGTCCCAGTTTGAATCGTCACTGACAGGTGGGCAAGGTAAAATAAATGCTAACATCTTTAAGAGTAATGACTATGTTTCCAACTTCTCATACCCCTCATAGCAGTGGTTCTCAAACTTTAGTATGCATCAGAATTATCTGGAAGACTTCCGAAAACAGACTACAGCCAGAGTTTCTGACTCAGAATGTCCATGTGAAGCTAAATAAATCTGCATATCTAAAGAGTTCCCAGGTGATTCTGCTGGTCCAAGGATCATATCTGAGCACTAGTGCCTTATAACGCACAGAGCCCACTATTAGGCAAATAGTAGCTGTAAAATAAATATGTGTTGATTAAATTGAATTCATCTTTAAAAATAATGTTTTCTTCACCTCAAATCTAGTAGGTACTGACATGCTGGTGGACTGATTAGACATAAGAATGTAGCTGCTGGTGAAATCAACTAACAATTTGATAATTACATGGCAAGGAAAACAAACCAAAAGTGTCGCCTGCACCTCAGCTTTACAGTGGTGACAGCTATGGGGTACTATGGCAGTGGTAAAATTATTAAAGTGATATCTTTTTAGGTAGGGAGGAACATGAAAAGTGGAAAACCAAGAAAGAAGTCTTGGTAGAATGGTTTTCATGGTTGATAATTTCTAGATGAGGCAGCAGGAGGTAGGAGGAGGAGTACAGATTGTATGATATGGTTCAAGAGAAGTGGGATTGAATCTATACTATCATAATGTTAGCTTGTGCGACTGCTGCCAAAATTAATCTCTCTGACACTCCATTTCCTCACCTGTGACTCAGATGATAATAACTTCCAGGAGAATTAGAGTGGCCTGGGAACTTAGGTTTAGAACCAAGGTTCTTAAACTTTAGAGGGCCTAAGAACTACTGGGGTAGCAATCCATTTCCGGTTGCCACTAAACATCACACCAAGTAGATTACTCAATGTATATCTCAATCACATCACTTTCCGTATTCTATTTTATGTCATTTGGGTATATGGTTTTCAACCTTATCAGACTTACCCTAAAGCAAGAACTGTGTTCCTGCTCTTCCTTATATCAAATGTAATGCCTAGCACAGTGCTTTGCTATGCACACAAAGGAGTACGTGTGTGAGTGTGACATATGATGGTAGATTGACAGATACTGCATATATATGGGAAGCAATAGGAATACCTATTTGTTTGTTTATTTAGGTTTCTTTTTGCTCAAGTCTGCTCTCTAACAATCCATCTACTGTGTGTAAATCTAACTGCTGAATTTCTTCAAAAATCAGTTGTTTGGCAAAATCAGTCTTATGCAGTAGATAGCAACAAAGAACTTATTAGAAGCATTCTTATGAATGAGTGTGATTTGACCACATGCCCTCAATGAATCTGAGGCTAAAGAAAACCAATAAGTGAAACGAAACAAAACAAAAATCAGTAAGTGGAAATTATAAGTTCCATTAGGACTGTAAGCATTTTCTAAGCCCTCTGCCAAAGTCTTCCTTCCTCCACTCCAAGGCCCTTTCTACCTCCGAGAGAGCCAAGGGGTCTTTAACTAAGTTCTCTGCATTTAATATTAGGCTGCATACATCAAAACATAAAGAATGAAAACTGGCTTATACATAGATTAAGCCAATAATTTACAGCACACTTAATCCAGCATGGTGCTGGAAAATATGTACACCAGTCCCACATCTGATGAGTGGCTTTAATGTTAAAAAAAAAGTGTGTGGAGGCGAGTGGGTAGCTGAATAGGGAGAGGCAGTAGGCCTGGGGAGCTGAGGACAAATTTGTCCCTTAATATACACAGGAAATTCTCTGAGGTTTTATCTACTTAGTAAGTTAAATTGCAAAGCAGAAGCTCATATAATGTTTACTTTGATACATCCTCAGTCTTCCCAATCTACTACATCACAAATACATTCTTAGAAGAAAATCCTGTAACTCTAGAAGGAAAGAGAGCTCTGGAAGGTTTGAAGCAGACTAAAACTCACTTTCAAAATCTCAATTCTTCTGGGAATCTCTGAAATCAGAAATAACGAAACAAAACCCAAACAAAAAACCAAACTAAAGGTTCTTCCACCTGCTTCTAGAAGGTCCAGAAAGTTGAGGTGGGAGGAAGACTAGCAGCAATTTTCCAACTTTTGGTGTGAGCATTTAGTACTGGCAATGGTTATGCCCCACACCATGCACCACCTCTTTTATAACAGCAACTTGCTGCTTTATATGTGCCCATTATTAGCCACTTAAGAAAATTTTGCTAAAAATGTTAGGGCAAAGTGTGTGGATTCTGACTGTGGCTGTTGTTGAGCTATTCCTGCTCAACTTATGTACCTAATAAGAATGGAGTTCTGTACCTTGCCAGCCCATTTTACAGATACACAGGCCTGGCTAATTAGATAGATCTGTATGGCTCAAAGAGATGCCCAATTGTATTTATTTATTTATTTTTATTTTTATTTTTTTTTGTCTTTTTGCCATTTCTAGGACCGCTCCCGCGTTCCCAGGCTGGGGGTAGAATTGGAGCTGTAGCCACCGGCATACGCCAGAGCCACAGCAACACGGGATCTGAGCCGTGTCTGCAACCTACACCACAGCTCACAGCAATGCCGGATCCTTAACCCACTGAGCAAGGGCAGGGACCGAACCCGCAACCTCATGGTTCCTAGTCGGATTCGTTAACCACTGCGCCACGACGGGAACTCCACCAATTTTTTTTTAAACCATGTTTGTTTGTTTGCTTCTCCTCAGTTAGAGATGGTGGCTAGTTTTTTTTGTTTTGTCTTTCTTTTCTTTTGTTCCTTGGTGGGGGGTGGTATTCTACTTTGGGCTGATTTCATTTTCCTGTTCTGGTTTAGGGCATGGGCATACTTTAAAGCTACCTTACTAGAGGGAGCCTTCTTCTCTTAGAATTGCATTAGGTGGAAGATTTGGGATGTGTTGCAGAGAGGTGGAAAAGGAACTGGAGTGGAAAATGGGAAAGCACTATAGCAAGAGTCTGGTGATGGTTTCTTCTTGCATGCTGCTTTACCGCTTTGCTCACCAACATTTTTCATTTTCTAAAATAGTAGTATGCCAATCCTCAGTTGGCTCCCCATGACACAGAAAGTAAAGTCCAACCTCTTCAGCCTGGCCTTGGAAGCTATCCACCATACAGCCTCCGTGGGTCTCCCAAATTCCTCATATGCACCCTCCAGTTTCCTCATATCCCTCCACAAGCCTGGCATGGCTGAGGCCAGAGTACCTGGAGCCCATCCTCCTCACATCTCCTCAGACCACCTTCTCCTTTCTCTGAACTCCTGTAGCAGGAACTGTCTGTGTCACTCATTAGGGCTCTTAGTCATAGAGGCCGCATTTTAAATGAATGATTTCATACATGTGTGATTTACCTCACTAACCAGACCAGAACTCTCCAAATTGGAGGCCCATGAGTTGAACTCAGCCCACATACATGTTTTGTTTGGCCCACACAATGTTTTTGAAGAATGTGAATTAGTTGCCAGCATTTTTAAAAAATCAGGAGATGGCACATAACACAAATCTGGATATCTGACTTCTTCTGACAAACTGGAAGCTCTGACAATGCTTGGACCAGCATTCCAGGGTGGTTCCAATCAGCTGGAGCTGCATAATGATGATCCCTCAGAGTGATATGTCCTTTCCACTCAGGCAGAGTACCAATCATTCCTCTATCCTGCGCCTGGTCCCTTTCTGCTCTCACAGACCTTCCTGCCTCTTACAGCCATTTAAGCTTACAACTTCTGAACTATACACTGTATCCTTGGAGGACATTGTCTTCATCTCCTCACCTCTTCAGTACCTAGTGCACTGCTACTTACATAAAAGGTGCTGAAACAATACCTCCTGAATGGAAGGAAGAAAGGCCAGAAGTGATGGATCAGGGAGATGAGGGTTAAAGGAAGTCAAGGGTAAGGACACATAATGAAGTGTTTTACAGTACTTCAAAAAGGATGTGGAATGGAAGACCTTGTTCCTTTATAGCTTCAAATGGCAGTGATTTATAAAGATCTTTTAGAAAACTAAAAGAGGTATTTCATTTTTTTAAAAAATCTTTTTGCTATTTCTTTGGGCCGCTCCCGCGGCATATGGAGGTTCCCAGGCTAGGGGTCGAATTGGAGCTGTAGCCACCGGCCTACGCCAGAGCCACAGCAACACGGGATCTGAGCCGCGTCTGCAACCTACACCACAGCTCACGGCAACGCCGGATCGTTAACCCACTGAGCAAGGACAGGGACCGAACCCGCAACCTCATGGTTCCTAGTCGGATTCGTTAACCACTGCGCCACGACGGGAACTCCAGGTATTTCATTTTCAAAAAGATACCTTCCCAGAAGCTGGACAAGAGAAACAACTTAGATTATCTAATGAGGCTTTTCAACTCTCAGTATACTTTACTATGTCAATAGTGAAGTGAGTCAGTTGGTCTTTTTAAAAAGAAAAACCACAAAACTTTAAGCCTTACTTTGTACTGCTGACTAGGTAAAAGAGAAATTACCCTATAGGCCGAGTTCATTTTATGTCTACCTACAAAATCTAGAAAGAAGAACACTGTAAGAGATGCATGTTACCAGACACATTTTCCTGAATTTGCACCAAATGCCTTCTGGGTGCTATCCAGGCTGCTCCTTTCCACTCAAGTGAGAGTGAAGTTCAGAAGGTCAGGAAGAGCAGGGTTCCAGAAAACTAAACACATCATTTAATGACTGAACTTTAAGTTAAACTTCACAGCCAGGCCTTAACTCAATGTTCTAACAACTTCCCCATTCTATTGAAAAGCCTCTAAATTTTATTGCTGAGGGAACAGTAAGGAAAAACTGGTCTTACTGATCCATTGATGCTTCTGTGTTTGAGGGTATAAAGTGAACTGAGTTGGCACTGAGGTGCTGGGGAATCCAGAGAAGAATTGAAGAGACTTTTCAATTTGTCCACTATGAGAGTATGTTTGAACTGGAAGTGTGAGGAACTAAAGCTGAGCAAAGCTTTAGATTTGGGATGTATCTCAAGTGGCTGGGACCGAGAGGAGGTCACTAATGGAAAATTTGTAGAAGCATCCAAGAAGAGACATCTGCCTCGCTTGACTATTTGTCAAGTTTTCTCTGTCTACTTGCAGAGGTGACCTCATTTTTCATTTCAAGAGATTATAACTTAAAACCCATACTCACTTATAAGCATCAAATTGTGGAAAATTTCATTCCATAGGTAGGGGCTTATCACAGTTTCTGAAATCCTAAACTGCTCAGTGTCTTGTGTAGCATCCTTACAGACAGGTGAGTGTGGTAGTAATAGCATGGGTTCTAGGGTCAGACAAGACTTAGGCTGGTGTGCTAGCTCTGCCACTCTGTGGATTTGGGGCCAGTCAGGTAACTTTTTCCAGCCACAGTTTTCTCACCCACAAAAGGAGAATAAAAACAGTACAATTGCATGAGATTACTTCAAGGTATGAGTGAGAGAGTGCATGCAGACTACTTAGCACAGCACCCTGCAGGAAGTCAGCCTCCAATAAGTTATTTTCATCAAAGTCTCACAATGTAGAACAATTTAGATGGTTAGTTGGGTGAAAAATTATCGGGATCTTTGAGGAGTATATAAATTGACTTGGCACTATGCTCATAGTTCGTAATTCTAAACAACATTGAGGTCAGTAACTTCTGTCAAAACTTGAGCTCTGAATGATTCTTCCAGTAGGAAGGATACGTTATGCTGAGCCAGGCATGCTCACACCTCTGCCCTCCATGATCAAATACATGCATTTCTGAATCAGCCAGGCAAGTGGGAGCCGGTCTGCATGAAGCCAACTGTCCCATATGGGGCCTGATCCCATAGCCTTGAATTTTAACCAACTCACTAACTGGTAACAGATAATCAAAGGCAAGTTCCCTACGTGCAGGAGGCCAGTAGACTTTTACAGGGACATATCATGAAAACTTTAACAAGATGCAGGACATGAAATGCATTTTAGTAATACCAAGAACATGTAATGTTTCAGTGTTTGGAAAAACCGCAGCTACTCTGTCCATTCCAATTTATAAGCAGATTCTACAGCCTGAGAGGTCTGGGCTTTAACTGGCCTTTTTCCCTGATGATGTAATGAGTATATGAAACTGATGAGCCTAAGACTGGTCAAGAATCTCAGAACTAGAGATCACGTCATCTTTCCTTAAAGTAACATCTCTCTCCCTGCTTGGTTTCCTGTAGAAAGACTGCACACTTGAGAAACATAGAGTTGCAGAATGTTAGAAACAGAAGAATTTTCGGAGTTTATCTAGTCCACAGGAGGAGCAAAGAAACCATGTGATACACAAAGACTATGCAGCTAAATATTGTCTCTGCCAGCTCAGAGTTTCCCTGACTCCAGGTCCAGAGCTTTCCATTAAAACTGTCACTGAGAGCCATCTAATTATCAGTTCCTCTCACAGAGCTACACTGAAATTGAGAGACAAACCCAGTTTTTAAATTTTTTATTTCTTTTACTGGTCTGGGCCTGCCACCTGGTTGTATGAATGTCCAAAGCAATGAGATATTTGTTATAGCTGCCTATAAATTTAATACTAGCTATGTTAATTATATTATGACACACTTGTTAATCTCTAGCACATAAGCTAGCAAGTGCTAGAAACACTTGTCATCTAGATGCTAAAATGTTAGAATGATACCTAACATATTTAGCTCAACTAGAATATAACATGAACTTTCCTTATCTTCGTACCACCAGCTAATAGGCATTCAGTAACTGCAATTTAAGAGTCACTTTTGTTTAAAATAGACATTCAGGTTATTAAATATATTTCTAAAAAGTCTTTCATAAAAATTAAAGAGTAGATATGAGGTTTAGAAAATTTAATATTTATGAAATGGTGAATCAGAGATTTGTCAGTTCATCAGCGAGAAATGTGAGGAAATCTCAGAGCTGAGATTCAGAGTTGATTCTTAGCCAGAGCATTGACACCTCTCAGCCAGTAATAATTCTTGGTAACCTAACATTTTTCTATTTAAAATGCCCCTAAATAGTTTTCCTCTCTATTCCCTGTCTTTTTCTCCTTAAGCCCCAGCTTATGATCTTGCTCTACCACAGTTGGCACTCATGACATACCATTTACCTGGTACCTACATACTACCCTGGGCAAGTATGAATCTTCTTATATTTGTGTCTTATATCCACAACCAGATTGGTCACAGTCTCCTTCCTTAAATCCTGCCTTAGTTCAGGCTGCTATAACAGAATACCATAGGCTTATAAACAATAGACATTTATTTCTCACAGTTCTGAAGGCTGGAAGTCCAAGATCATCATTTCAGCATGGTCAAGTCCTGGTGAGGGTTCTTGTTGGGACTGCAAATTGATGACTTTTCAGCAATCTCTCTTTTGATTCTTATAAGGGCACTAATCTCATTTATGAGGACTCTGCCCTCATGACTTCATCTAATCCTAATTCCCTCTTAAAGTCTTACCTCCTAATACCACCATATTGCAGGGAGGGAGTAGGAGTTCAACATATAAATGTGGGGTGGCGAAGCACACAATTCAGTCTCTAACAAAGTCTAAGACCAAGCCTGGCCTCTGGACACATGAGTTTCCATGATACAATCTATTGTACCAGAAAAATGAGGAGACTCTACAGATAATCGTTGGACTTCTCTGGGGTAGTCATGAAAAACCTAATATGTTGCGGAAGGATAAAATAATTTAACATAAAACAAGCAAGAATGTATACAACACTGAGAACATTCTAAAATGTTAAGGCTAGAATTTTCTTGAGTTACGTAACTTTTTTCTAAATTTTTGGGATAATCACAAAAATCACTCTTCTATCAAGAGTGTTTGAGGGCTAAATAAGTGTAAATGTGAAAATAAACATATCAATATGCTAGCAGTGGTTATTTGTAGGTGCTACAGTTATGAATAATTTTGATTTTTTTCTTTGCATTTTTTGTATTTTCCATTATCTCTACAATGAACATATGACTTTGATAAGCAGAAAGAAACACCAAGAAGCTCTGAAATAAAGGTTAAGATGAGGAGTTCCTGTTGTGGCTTAGCAGTTAACGAATCTGACTAGCATCCATGAAGACATAGGTTCGATCCCTGACCTTGCTCAGTTGGTTAAGGATCTGGAGTTGCCGTGAGCTGTGGTACAGGTTGCAAACACAGCTTATATCTGGCATTGCTGTGGCTGTGGTCTAGGCCAACAGCTGCTGCTCCAATTCGACCCCTAGCCTGGGAACCTCCATATGCCTTGGGTGCGGCCCTAAAAAAAAAAAAGGCAAAAAAAAAGTTAAGATGAGGTCCTGAGGATTTCTAAGTATTTGAGGAAAGACAAATTAGGGTGTTTCTAGCATCGGGTTGGTGATTCCCATAACATGACCATATATCCTGTGAATTCCCAAGCATGTGGATACATGCATTATACAATACAATTTTCCATGGGATGAATGCCTTGATTATACCAAAGGAGTTGGGGATAATGAATAACTTAGAGAATGTTCTGATAATTTTAGGAAAAGCAAGAGAGACATTGTTCAGAATTCCAAGGTTGGTGCTTGAAGTGATGGCTCACTAAAGGAAGAGTGTGAGAACAAGAAGAAACTGACAACAACAGTACAGGGAGAGCTAGGAGACCCTAAACCCAGGATAGGGCCTGCCCAGACATGTTCAGTAGGGCAAGACCAGTGTCTATAGGGAAGACACTGGTAAGAGTCTGAGGCAAGACTTCCAGAAAGACAGTTCTAACCTGAAGTCAAAATACTGTGGGACAAGGGATAAAGGGTGAAGCATGGAAGTAGCAAGGATGAGAAAGAGGGCCAAAAGAGGCTCCAAAGGATAGGACCAGGCATTCAAAAGTTTCTGGAATGACCTGTGCTATGATTAATGAAATCCAAGCTTAAGAGAGAAATATGAGACTAAATTTCACAAAATTAACTCCTACTTTTGAAAACATTAGTTCTTGCATATGAATTCAACTGTAACAGCAGAAATGGTAAGAAAAAAAGGTGGGAAGGGTATGGAATCCAGAGGAACTGTGACTGAAGGGATGAATCTCACATTTGAGCTTGGGGGATCATCTCCCACAAGATGGTGCAAAATAGAGGGAAAGGAAACCAGTCATCTGCCCTCCTTTGCTTCAGTGTGTTCACAATTTCTTTGAACCACATTAGGAAGAAAATTAAGGTTGAATTCCCAAGTCTTGGGCCAGGGGTGACAGCTCAAATGCCAACAAGGGCCAGGGAGGTAACTTAAACAAATGAAGTGGTCTAGTCCTGAGTGGCCCGTGGTAGGAGAGAGCCCATATTCTCTCTGAAGGGACCACTGTAGAAATGTGGGCCTAGGGTTGCCAAATCTTGAGCTTTCAAGAAAAGCCAGATACCTGGATTTCTCTTTTAAATCTTCTATTGTTATTAACTAAATAAACTTTGAAGAACCATCATGCAGATAAAAGAAAACATAAATGAGGAAGATTGTGGGGCCTGGGCTAGTTTGTGATCTTTTCCCTGGACCCCCTCCTCAGTACAATTGTAACTTTGGTTAAGGAATGGATTTTAACATGACATGCTACTATGAAAGCATTTAAATATCTGATCTTTGGCTAGCCCTGAGAATACCAGGGAAGCTCAAGTACAAAAGAATCTGGCATAATGGAGTTTTGCACAACTAATGCCTTGGGGAGAATATTACCATAAGTTTAAATAAGCCTAATGTACAGATGTACAAGAACAAAATATAGAATTTGGGAAGAAGTATGGGTCAGAGTCAGTGCTTGAAAATACTTGCATGCTTTGATTCTAGTAGAATGTTGCATTTGAATTCAAGAGAACAAAACCTGGCCCTGAAGGGCAATTTTATAAATGATAGAGACTTAGCATGTGCTATAGTAGTGATCAGAGAATTGATTAGTTAGGGTTTCTATGGCTTTGGATACATTTCCAGGTAGGAGAGATATTATAGAGAAAACAAATTTCAATGTCCAAAGTGGATGGATAGTTGAAGATTGCTTTTTTGAGATTAGAAAAAAAGGAGGGCTTAAGTTTTGACCCCTAAATGCTCAGGGGAGTGAGAAAACAAGATTCTTACTATCTGTAACAGGTTGATTACAGGTAGTTGATTTTTACTACCTGTAACAGGTTGTCTCCCCTTCTTTCTCCATTCATGTTCACTGGGAAACTGTGAATATGACTTTATTTGGTAATATGATCTTTGGAGATGTAAACAAAATGAGGTCATACTGGATGGGGTGGGCCCTAATCCAAGGACTGATATCATTACAAGAAAAGGGAATTTAAACACAGACACATACACTGAGGGAAGACAATCATGTGAAGACAGAAGGTTTTGTAGTTACCACCACCCAAAGAATGCCAAGGAGTACTGGCATTCACCAGATGCTATAAGAGTCAAGGAAGGATTCTTCCCTAGAGCCTTTGGAGGAAGAAGCAAAGCCCTGCTGGCACCTTGATTTCAGCCTTCTAGACACCAGAACTGTGAGAGAATAAATTTTTGTTGTTATAAGCCACCCAGTTTGTGGTAATTTCTTATGGTAGCCTGAGGAAACTATGTCTGTTTAAGCCACTTCTGGAATGGAAGGCTTGCTATGATGAATTATACAATGACTTGCAATTATGCCCCAAATTGGAGCAATATGTAGGGTATAAGAGATAAAGGCACAGGAAACATTCTGTCAACAGAGCATGAAAACCCTCATTTTTGGAGAGAATGGAAATGAGCAATAATGACTGGTAACCAAATAGAGAGCAGGAGAACTTCCAATTCCAGTGGTGTTATACAAAGCATTTATCCCACAGCTGAACTAAATTTAATTTCATTTAGGGGAAATTACACATTACAGATTTTAAAATTCCAGTGAACTTGTCCTTGCCCAACTTAGTTTCCTCTCTGTGAAAAAAACCAAGTCCTAGAAAATAGCTACAAGACATTTTAGGTTCTTTACATATCTAAAGAACAAGATTAAATATTAAGTAGTTATAACTTTGTCCCATTCCATAGGCAGAAAGTTTTCTTTTGTTGTGGGGTAGTGTCTTTCATTTCTGTCTTTGTAAAAAATGTAAAACATAGTTGTTTTTGAATTTTTTAATAGAAAGAAACATAGCATTGATTTCTCTTCAGGTTCTCCTTGTTAATACCTTTTCTTTGATTTTATATCTTCATGTCTCAGACCCCTTTTCCCATACCAGCCTGTAGTTGCTGACCAAAGCCCATGTCTCACTTAAGAGTTTCAAGAAATAAAGCCACAATAATAACACAAATGATGTCATAAAGTCCATCCTCCAACTGGATGCACAGTTTTAGAAGGCTACATCCACATATCACCACCAAATATTATTACCACTACCACCCAAACCTTGGACCAAAAGCCTCTTCTACAATTTATTTTAAAAGTGTTGTACATTAGGAAGAATATGCCTCTTTATTGTTTTTTAATGATTTCTGGATATGGATATTTGCTCACGTAAAACTCCAATGGAGGAATTCCTGTTGTGGCTCAGTGGGTTACGAACCTGACTAGTATCCAGGAGGATGCGGGTTTAATCCCTGGCCTCACTCAGTGGGTTAAGGATCTGGCGTTGTATGAGCTGTGGTGTAGGTCGCAGACGTGGCTCAGATTCTACATTGCTGTGACTGTGGTATAGGCTGGCAGCTGTAGCTTTGATCTGACCACCTGGGAACTTCCATATGCCACAGAGGTGGCCCTAAAAAGAACAACAACAAAACTTCAATGGAGTATAGCACATGTGTGCCAAGCTCAGTTAACATATGAAGAAAGCTTAAACACATCTGCTCAATATAAGAGTATGTCATAGGGTCCTGGTCAGCTTGGTGTGAGCTGAACTCTCAGACCACAAGTTATGCCCATTGGTAGTCTACATAACATGACAAATAACATGATAATATTATACATCATTTAAAGGTGTATAGGCAAACTGTGTTTTCTGTGTGATATATTTTGCATTTATTATATATAATATATATCCACATATAAATACACAAAATATTTTATGTTTCATATTATGAACATCATTTAACAAAACATATATTTATGAATAAGTGATATAAAAATATTACATTATATATTTTAATATATAAAATACATAATAATGCAATTTTTATTAGTCAAATTGGAAATAAAATTATTTACTATTCTTTTTAAAAAAGATTCTGGATTAGTCTAATTGCATAGCATATACTGAAGTATAAAAATGAGGGTTTTTTTGCAACCTTTGCCACAGCTTATGACAACACCAGGTATTTAACCCACTGAGTGAGGCCAGGGATTTTACCCACATTCTCAGAGAGACAACATCAAGTCCTTAACCCATGGAGGCACAATAGGAACTCCTAAAAACGAGCTTTTAAAGAAGATTATGGATTAGTCTATTGCATAGCATATATTGAGCTTTAAAAATTAGCTTTAAAAAACTGCAACAAAACAGAAAGTAGGAAAAAAATAAGATACTGGGGTTGATAGAATAATTATCCTTTCAAATTTCTGATATATAGAAAGAGTTTCAATGGTCTCAACAACTGTCTTGATAATAAGTAGATATATGACAAATTAAAATTACATTTACACTAATAAAACATTACTTATATGTGTTTTCTCTATCGAGGGTAGTCATAAGATTTTTTGCAAGAAGGGATCTTGTTGTTGAAAACATTTAAAAGCAATGAGTTTTACAGAGGGCATTCCAAATTCTGACTCTAAACACTTTCATCTATAAGGAGCTACTTCTATGTTCTAAGAAATAAGTCTCACAGAGGCATCTTCCAGGCTCATAGGTGATAATGTATTAATACCTGGGGGGAATTTACATAGACTTCTCTAAAAAAAGAAATCATAAAATGTTCCTGGTCTAACTTGGATTTATACATAAACAGATAAACATTCCATTTAGCATTAAAACACGGTTAAAATCAATTTTAAGAGATTGTACATTTTCATACAGAGTATTTCACACAAATCTAGTAAAGCTATGTCTTTCTCTGAAATTGCTCAAGCTATCACTATAAGCTCATAACACATTAGAAGGTGCTCAAGAAAGGTTGGTAAATGAATGAAGAAATAAAAAACCATTTGCTCCTGAACCTTGCACTATGTTGCTCTTAATACATTTATTCTACAAGATGAGTCGGGGTGATTAAAACAATATGTTTCTTTCCACTTAGGCCAATAGGAAGCTTAAAGCTAAACTTGTGATTTACTTCTAACAACCATAAAGGACCAGATGGTATACATTTCTGCTTTCATTCTGATCTCTGGATTTATCTTCCAATTACTATGACTCCCTCAACCAATTATTTTATTCTTCTACATCACATATTCTTTGGCAGTGAGGTATGAATAGATTAATAAATAAAAAGAAGAATCTTCCTTAAAAGCATAACATTCTACCACCTTACTAACCTCTCCTACAATACTTCTGCTTCCCAGGCAGAGTGATATATATATATATATATATATATATATATATATAATGTATGTATGTGTGTGTGTATTTATTTATTTATTGGGGCTATGTCTGTGGCATGTGGAAGTTCCCATATTAGGGACTGAACCCACACCACAGTTGCAACCTGCGCTATAGCTGGGGCTATGCCAGATCCTTAACTCAGTGCACCATATGGGAATTTCCAGGCAGAGTAATTTTTTTAAAACGGTCTCCCCAAATTAAGTCTTCTGTTTTTGGTAAATTCTATAAATCCCTAGGGTTTCATGGGAAAGTTAGAAAAGCAATGTCCCAACCTTTGACCTTAAGGCGGGGGATAGGTAGTACGAAATGAAACAAAAGATTGGTCTGTTTGGTACTGAAGCTTATACTTGTCACTTCTCTATAATATAGAGAAACTACATGTTTGCAAAGGCTTAACTTTAAATACTAGGGTGAGAAAATGAAAGAAACAAAAGAGGAAAGGATTCTTTCTGTTAGAAGCAAATTTCTATAGTTCTTTCCTGTTGAATTTAGACATCAACTTAATTTTGGCCTAACGAATTTACGTCTGATTTTTTTTTCTATGCTCTTTTATTCTCTTTAAGATACAGTCTATTTAGGTTTGGAAACAGACTATTGTGTATGTGGTAACTTTCATTCCATGACACAAACAAAAGTGCTTTTCAACAATTGTCCATGTCCATACTTAAGCAATTAGTTTAGACCCTCATGTCAAGCCTTATACAGTTCTGCGTAACAGATTTTCTTTAAAGAGTAAAATAAAATTTAAGAAGCTGAAATTAAATTTAACTATGAGAAAAACCTGGGCTAGACAGGAAATTCTGGAATCTAAGTCTTTGTCAATAAACAGAAGTGGAGAAACAAAAAAACCCACCTGGACTCGAAGGCTTCCTTCAGCTGAGGTGTCAACAGAATGGAATGGATTCCTGACTTGGGTTCTGTTTCCCATTCTAAATAGCTATTCAAAAAGTAGTGTAAAATCATCTGGCACCTTTCTTGCCATGTGGAGTTTCTCCCCTTACAGCCCATGTGGCATGTGTCACAATAACTTTGCACCCACAGATATGGCTTCAGGGTGGCCCCTGAAATGGAGTGAGCTGTCTGTGTTGGCAGCTTGATTTGGTTAGCTGCAGCTGCAGGGAAGAGCTGGCTCTATTCACCTCTTCTGACCCTCTTCCCATCCTCCTCATCACCACCCCCCCAGTGCCATCCTCTACCCCTAAACAAATGTTTCAGACAGCTGATACACTGGAGTGGTGTGGCAGTGCCCAAGGCTCTGAGGGTGAGGGAAGGGGGGTAATAAGGGAGGTTCTGTGACTAAAGCATAACCAAATTCAGAGATGAATAAATGAACTAACTTTAACTCTACTGCTGCTTTTCCTGGTAAAATTGAGACCATGCGTATGTGTTCCAGACTTGTCTGTTCCCTTCCATGAGGGCTGTTTAGCAGAGCCTGGGATCTTGTCCTTCGAGAGGAGAACAGGACAAGAATGGAGGAAGCTGATACAAGCAAAAGTGGACTCAGACTATAGCTTGGTGGTCCATACATCCCAGTTTGCCTGAGATAGTTCCGTATTATTAATTGTGTCCCCTCTCTCCCTCAACAGCTCTGTGTTTCTTAAGAGGAGGAAGAAACATATTTATGCTATAGGGAGATAATTCTTCCTTTCAGGAGACTGCTTTGCTCATTGTAGAAAACTCAGCAGGCCTATCTCTGTCCACTAAATGCCAGCAGCATACTCCATCCTATGATTTTTTACCCACCCTGTCATTCTGACAAGCATAAATGCCCTCCCTCTTTTCAAATGCATCCTGGAAAGGGTAGTAAAGCCCCAATGCTGAGCCGCTGAATACCTGCTCAGTGAAGAAACAACTAAAGTGAGGCTATGCTCTCTCTAGGGAAAAACTCTGCTGTCCCATGAAACACCTGTGGTTGAATCATTGTCTGTAGAGGCCCAAACTGCAGGGAAAGAATTTACATGTGGTAATAACAGTATTTTATTTGTAACCACTTACTCAAAAGCAGTCAGTAGCTTCATAACCCTTGCTGGTTTCAGAGGTTAATAATAATAATAATAGTACATTTCAAGGAGGATTTGATACTTTAGATTTTTAAACACAGAACATTTGGAGCTAAGTCATAAAAGCCTTCCAGCAAAGGACAGTAGGGTTGTTGTTATTTTTCAAATGAATGATGCTTGAAGAGGAATTAACACTTAACAACCGTAGCACAATAAATATGCTTTGGAAGAATTTTTTTTTGTTTTGTTTTTTTTAGGGCTGCACCCACAGCATATGAAGGTTCCCAGGCTAGGGTTGAATAGGAGCTGTGGCTGCTGGCCTACACCACAGCCACAGCAATGACGGATCTGAGCCGCATCTGTAATCTACATCACAGTTCATGGAAATGCTGGATCCTTAACCCATTGAGAGAGGCCAGAGATCAAACCTGTGTCCTCATGGACACTAGTCAGATTCATTTCTGCTGGGACATGATGAGAATTTCTGGAAGAGCCTTTTCTTCAAAGAATTAAAGATCTATTTTTTCTTTTAAAAATGCTCAAGGACTATAAGACACTCACCTTAGGGCACAGAACACATATAGACTGAAAGTGAGGGGGTGGGAAAATATATTTCATGCCAATGGACAAGACAGGAAAGCAGGAGTTGCAATACTCATATCAGACAAAATAGACTTTAAAATGAAGCCCATAAAGAAAAAGAAGGACACTATTGAATGGTAAAAGGATCCATTCAAGAAGAGGATATTACAACTGTCAATATATATGCCCCTAATATAGGAGCACCCAGATACCTCCAACAAATACTAACAGACATAAAAGGAGAAATTGATGGGAATACAATCATAGCAGGAGATTTTAACACCTCACATCAATGGACAGATCCTCTAGACAGAAAATCAATACAGCGACAGAGATCCTAAAGGACACAATAGAAAAGTTGGACTTAACATTTTCAGGACATTACATCCAAAAAAATCAGAATACACATTCTTCTCAAGTGCACGTGGAATATTCTCAAGGATCGATCACATACTGGGGCACAAAGCTAACCTCAACAAATTTAAGAATATAGAAATTATTTCAAGTATCTTCTCTGAACACAATGGCATGAAACTAGAAATCAACCATGGGAAAAGAAATGAGAAAAAACTCACTACATGGAGACTAAACAACATGCTACTAAAAAGTAAATGGGTTAATGAGGAAATCAAGAAGGAAATTAAAAAATACCTTGAGACAAATGATAATGAAGACACAACCACTCAAAATCTATGGGATGCTATAAAAGCAGTGCTCAGAGGGAAATTCATAGCAATACAGGCCTTCCTCAAAAAGGAGAAAAATCTCAAATTGACAACTTAACCCACCACCTAAATGAATTAGAAAAAGAACAGGAGTTCTGTAGTGGCTCAGTGGTTAATGAATCTGACTAGGAACTATGAGGTTATGGGTTCGACCCCTGGCCTTGCTCAGTGGGTTAAGGATCTGGCATTGCTGTGAGCTGTGGTGCAGGTCACAGACATAGCCTGGATCCTGTGTTGCTGTGGCTCTGGCATAGGCCGGCAGCTGTAGCTCCGATTAGACCCCTAGCCTGGGGACCTCCATATGCCGTGGATGCGGCCGTAGAAAAGACAAAAAGACCAAAAAAAAAAGAAAAAGAAGAGCAAACAAAACCTAAAGTCAGCAGGAGGATGCAAATCATAAAGATCAGAGAGGAAATTAATAAAATAGAAACTCAAAAAACATTAGAAAAAAATCAATAAAACCAAGAGCTGGTTCTTTGAAAAGGTAAACAAAATTGACAAACCTCTGGCTAGACTCACCAAGAAGAGGAGAAAAAGAACCCAAATAAACAAAATAAGAAATCAAAAAGGAGAAATCACAGTGGCTACTTCAGAAATACAAAAAACCACAAGAGAATACTATGAACAATTGTATGACAATAAATTTGACAACCTAGAAGAAACGGACAACTTTCTAGAGACCTACAGCCTGCCAAAACTGAATCAAGAAGAAATAGATCAATAGATCAACTGAATAGACTGATCACTAGAAATGAAATTGAATATGTCAAAAAAACACTCCCTACCCAGATGGCTTCACAGGTGAATTCTACTAAACATTCAAAGAGGAACTTATACCCATCCTCCTTAAACTTTTCCAAAAGTTGAAGAAGAAGGAACACTCCCAAAGACATTCTATGACACTACCATCACCCTAATACCAAAACCAGAAAAAGACACCACCAAAAAGAAAACTATAGGCCAATATCTTTGATGAATATAGATGTAAAAATTCTCAGCAAAATTTTAGCCATCCAAATCCAACAACATCAGGTGGGATTTGTCCCAGGTTCACAAGGATGGTTCAACATATGCAAATCAATCAATGTCATACACCACATTAACAAAAGAAAAGTCAAAAACCACATGATCATCTCAATAGATGCAGAAAAAGCATTTGACAAAGTCCAACATCCATTCATGACAAAAACTCTCACCAAAGTGGGTATAGAGGGAACATACCTTAACATGATCAAAGCCATTTATGACAAACCCACAGCAAATGTTAACACTCAGTGGAGAAAAGCTGAAAGCCTTCCCACTCAAATCTGGAACAAGACAGGGATGCCCACTCTCATCACTGTTATTCAACATAGTACTGGAAGTCCTTGCCACAGCAATCAGACAAACAAAAGGAATAAAAGGCATCCAAATAGGAAGAGAAGAGGTAAAACTGTCACTGTATGCAGACGACATGATACTATACATAGAAAACCCTAAGGACTCAACCCAAAAACTACTTGATCAACAAATTCAGCAAAGCAGCAGGATATAAGATTAACATTCAGAAATCAGTCGCATTTCTGTAGACTAACAATGAAGTATTAGAAAAGGAATGCAAAAATACAATACCTATTAAAAGGGCACCCCCCCCAAAATCAAATACCCGGGAATACACCTGACCAAGGAGGTAAAGGACCTATATGCCGAAAACTATAAAACATTAATCAAGGAAATTAACGAAGATGTAAAGAAATGGAAGCATATTCCATGCTCCTGGGTTGGAAAAATTAATATGGTAAAAATGGCCACACTACCCAAAGCAATCTACAGAGTCAATGCAATCCCTATCAAATTACCCAGGACACTTTTCACAGAACTAGAACAAACCATCCAAAAATTTATATGGAACCACAAAAGACCCAGAATTGCCAAAGCAATCCTGAGAAACAAAAACCAAGCAGGAGGCATAACTCTCCCAGACTTCAGGCAATATTACAAAGCCACAGTCATCAAGACAGCGTGGTACTGGTACCAAAACAGACATACAGACCAATGGAACAGAATAGAGAACCCAGAAATAAACCCTGACACCTATAGTCAATTCGTCTTTGACAAAGGAGGCAAGAACATAAAATGGGAAAAAGACAGTCTTTCAGCAAGCATTGCTGGGAAACCTGAACAGCTGCATGCAAAGCAATGAAACTAGAACATAACACCCTCACACCATGTATGAAAATAAACTCAAAATGGCTGAAAGACTTAAATATAAGACAAGACACCATCAAACTCCTGGAAGAGAACATAGGTAAAACATTCTCTGACATTAACGTTACGAATATCTTCTCAGGTCAGTCTCTCAAAGCAACAGAAATAAAAGCAAAAATAAACCAATGGGACCCAATCAAACTGACAAGCATTTGCACAGCAAAGGAAACCAAGAAGAAGACAAAAAGACAATTTACAGAATGGGAGAAAATAGTTTCAAATGATGCAACTGACAAGGGCTTAATCTCTAGAATATACAAGCAACTTACACAACTCAACAGCAAAAAAGCCAACAACCCAATGGAAAAATGGGCAAAAGTCCTGAATAGACATTTCTCCAAAGAAGATATACAAATGGCTAACAAGCACATGAAAAAATGCTCAACATCACTGATTATTAGAGAAATGCAAATCAAAACCACTATGAGGTACCTACCACCTCACAACAGTCAGAATGGTTATCATTAATAGGTCCACAAATTGGGGAGTTTCTGTCGTGGCGCAGTGGTTAACGAATTCAACTAGGAATTGTGAAGTTGCGGTTTTGACCCCTGCTCTTCCTCAGTGGGTTAAGGATCCGGCGGTGCCACGAGCTGTGGTGTAGGTGGCAGACGCGGCTTGGATCCCGCGTTACTGTGGCCCTCGCGTAGGCCGGTGGCCATGGCTCCAACTGGACCCCTAGCCTGGGAACCTCCATATGCCATGGGAGTGGCCCTAGAAAAGGCAAAAAGACCCCCCCCCCCAAAAAAAAAAAAGTCCAGAAATAACAAATGCTGGAGAGGGTGTGGAGAAAAGGGAACCCTCCTGCACTGTTTGTGGAAATGTAAACTGGTACAACCACTATGGAATACAGTGTGGAGGTACCTTAGAAAATCATACATAGAACTACCATATGACCCAGGAATCCCACTCTTGGGCATATA
The DNA here is from genome assembly GCF_016906955.1 of Phacochoerus africanus. Taxonomy (NCBI): domain Eukaryota; kingdom Metazoa; phylum Chordata; class Mammalia; order Artiodactyla; family Suidae; genus Phacochoerus; species Phacochoerus africanus. The sequence continues at coordinate 239,581,792 of NC_062544.1, forward strand.
TCCAGACAAAACTTTCCTTGAAAAAGTCACATGCACCCTATGTTCATTGCAGCACTGTTCACAATAGTCAAGACATGGAAACAACCGAGATGTCCATCAACAGATGAATGGATTCAGAAGATGTGGTAGATATACAAAATGGAATACTTCTCAGCCATTAAAAAGTACAAAATAATGCCATTTACAGCAACATGGATGGAACTAGAGACTCTCATACTAAGCAACGTTAAGTCAGAAAGAGAAAGACAAATACCGTATATCACTTATATCTGGAATCTGATATATGGCACAAATGAACCTTTCCACAGAAAAGAAAATCATGGACTTGGAGAATAGACTTGTGGTTGCCAAGGGGGAGGGGGAGGGAGTGGGATAGACTGGGAATTTGGGGTTAATAGATGCAAACTATTGCTTTTGAAATGGATAAGCAATGAGATCATGCTATACAGCACTGGGAACTGTATCTAGTCACCTATGATGGAGCATGATAATATGAGAAAAAAGAACGTACACATGTATGTGTGACGGGAAAATTGACAGAACACTGTAAGCCAGCTATAATGGAAAAAATAAAAATCATTATTTAAAAAAAATGCTCAAGGATATAGTAGCATTCTCAAAAGAAGCCATTAACAAAACCTTACCGCCGATAGTTTTTATTAGTTTCACTTTTTAAATAAGATTTAATCCTGGAAATAACCCTGAGAGGTAAGCAGAGAAAGTGTCATTTCTATTCTTCCAATCAAGAAAATGAGGTGGAGGAATTTTAGTAGCTTGCTTAGAGGATCGGTCCTCCAGTCCAACATGCTTTATATCTTAGAAACTCTAGTCAGGTCCACTGTCGAGAGTCAACTATTACACTTAAGCAATTCTGCCTCTTTTTCCAGCATTTAGGAGAATATATTTTTTTCTCCATATAATTCCTTATGGTCATTTGTAGTTAACAGCAGAGCTCCTGAATTATAGGGAATGGGCCCACTGGGTCACTTGCACACTCACCACTCACTGAGTACTTATTTTGTGTCAGGCTCTGGCTGAGGCACTGAGGCTGCAAAGCCTCCTTAGACCCAGCCTTGCCTTTGATGGGTTCCAAACATCTTGAGGACACCTTTAGTATTTTCGATCAGAGCTGACTCATTTCTATTCCCTTGAGCAAATATGGCCAAATGGTTCACTGTGGCTGGCTGGTTGTGCCCATGCTAAGATCTTTCCCTGGGATGCCAAAGTGACCCTTCTTTCACTAAGCCCTTCCCTCACAAAAACCCTCAACAACGATCAACTATAACATCAATCCCAAACTGTGGGGATACAGACTGTGTAGACATGTTCTAGAAATAAATCTATGGCACACCAGTTGGATTACTACTGCTACACTAAATAAATAGATAGATAGATAAATAAATAAATAAATAAATAAATAAATAAATAAATAAATAAATAAATAAAGCAAGCAAGCAAGCAAGCAAGCAAGCAAGCAAGCAAGCAAGCATGGGCAAATATGTTTCTATTTTTCAACCAAGAACACATATGTGACCATTTCTTCCCCTTCTCTCATCCTCCTCAGCTCCGTCTTCCACCCTTCCCACCAAATGACCTCATCCCTGCACAGAAAGGACAACAGTGGCAGGGAGGGTCTGCCTCCACCAAGTGGGATTGTTACCATCATTAGTAATGCCAAAAAGCCTGGATGGCCTCATCCACATGTTCAGTGTGTTATAGCTCTGTGGTCTCCCCACATCCACAATCAGGCTGCTGTCTGGAAGTGGAAAGGATTTGTTTTCCTAAAAATAATGTTACCAAAAGACCATTTAGATATTTCTTAACAAATCCATCAGTGACTGTAGCAACAATGATGAGAACCTGCCAAGATAATGAACCGGGTGGCACCTTCAAAAGACATTTGGGCACAAACATTTCATTTGAGAAAAATGAAGATGTGTTTTTTCAGGGCAAGAACCTGTTTGGGCAAGAGCTTGTTTGCAAGAGGAGGGCTGCCTAGAAAATAAAAATTAGAAAAAAAAAATTCTAACATACTGGCACAGTAAAAGTTAATGTTAGGCATATCCCTATAGATTCATATTCATTTCCTCATGCTTTCATTTACTCTTCTTCACTCCCTTCTCTGTCAATTAGTGCCATCTCATTCCAGAGAACGAGGGCATGGGGTTTTACCAGATATAGTAATAACAGCAACTACCGTATACTGAGTGCCTACTATGAGCTGGACACAGTTCTATGTGCTAAATGCATGTCTCTCAACCTTTTTGCACGGACAGATCTAATATCTTCTGTGAGAGATGAGACAGCCTGAGGCTCAGAGAGGCTTCCTGGGCTTTCTTCAGGACACATGTTCTCTTTCTAGGTGATCTTGTCCATACTAATGGCTTTAAATATCATCTGTAAGCTTTTGTCCAATTCATATCTCCAGTCTAGGCATCTTTTCTGAGCTTCAAATCTGTTCTTATAATTACCTACGTGACATAGCCATTTGGATTAATCACAAGCATCTCCAATCAAACATGTCCAAAACTGAAGATGGGATCTACTCCTATCCCCAATCCCACCCCATCCTCTTATCCAAAAGTTCTCATGCTGGGAAATAGCACCACATGTAAGAAACTGGACATCATCAGTGACTCTTCTTCTGCAATGTCACCAATCCAAGGAGCCAACAGGTTTGGTAAACTCTACCTCCTAAATCTATCTTGACTCCATCCATTTCTCCACTGATTGCCACCATCACCTCTCACTTGGAAAATGTCATTAGCCTTACTGGTTTCCTTTTTGCCCTCCTCTAATCTACTGTGTAATGAGATTAAAAAAAAAAAAATCAGACTAATTCAAACAGGAATATGATCATGTTTTTCCCCTGGGGGAAAAAAAAAAAACTTTCAATAGTTACTCATCACTATGAGCAAAGTCCAAAACTCTTTGTAGTGCCTGAGAGGCCCTGCATAATCTTGACTCCTCTATTTCTATATTTTTCTACTTTACTCTCATTTACTGGGCTCTAGTCTAGCTTGTCTTCTCTCACTCCTCTTTGCACCAAGTTCTTTCCTGACTCTGGGTCTTGGAAAAGACTGGCCTTCAGCCTGTGATGCTCTTATACCTCCTCTTTGTTTGGCTAACTCCTATGTACTCTATGAGTCTTAGCAGAAATACTATTTCACAAAATAGTCTTCCCTGCTCCTTTGACTCAATTAAGTTCCCTGAGTTTCTTCTTCTTTATATTTACTATAATTGAAATATGGTATCCATCATGCCTAGCATAATGCCTGGCACATAGAAGATGCTCAATCAGTATTTGTTAAATGAATAATGAGGCAAAGTAACTTGCTCAAGGTCACAGGATTTGAACTCAAATCTGTCTGTTTTAAAGCACATCTCCTTTAAAAATCTTGTAAATCAGAAAAGAATTCTTTATAAATTCACCATATCATAATTTTAGAAATGTAAATTTCCCAAGTATCAAAGTTCTGATTGACTGAAATGGATGGATGGATGGATGGTTGGATGGTTTGATGGTTGAAAGGAAATGGGGTCTGGGAGTATGGTAGGATCAGGTGGAACCTATTTCCAGTAGTATGTGCACCATAAAAACATCTACTGACCTACATGAGTAGTCATAATATGGAAACGAGAGTATGGATGAGGGAGAGAAGACATTAGAGATTGCTGAGCTGCTATAAGCCTGAACCAAGTGAGATCTAAAAAACTGGGAAACAAATCTTTAATACAGTTGAAAAGCATAAAGGCAGAGAGATTCTCAAAAGATGAAATATCATCTTTTATAGGGGAAGAAGCTACTGAAAGTAGATTTTGCATATATCTTCTCTCCTTCCTGTTTGTGTTGGGGGTGGGGGGTGGGGAGAGGGTGTGGTACAGATAAGGAAGAACAGAGTGGAGAGTGGACTATTGGAAATATCTGAAAAAAGCCACTTTGAGCTTTGAGGACTGGGGAGCAATTCTTTTCCATCTGAGATCTAGGATGTTTGCCTCCTTCAGCACTTTATTTATTTAGTTAATTAGCTTTTTTAGGGCTGCACACGTGGCATATGGAGGTTCCCAGACTAGGGGTTGAATTGGAGCTAGAGCTGCTGGCCTATGCCATAGCCACAGCAATGCAGTATCATAGCTGTGTCTATGACCTACACCATGGCAACGCCAGATCTCTGACCCACTGAGCGAGGCCAGGGATTGAACCCGCATCCTCATAGATACTAGGTCAGATATGTTTCCACTGAACCGCAAGGGTAACTATCATCAGCACTATTTTAAAAACAGTCTCTACTGGGTGGTCTGTCATTGACCTACAGACATGGTGAGAAGAGATGTCTGACCAGCACTGGCCAAGTTAGGCCCTTATCTCCTTGGTTCTGTTCAAAGAGTCCTATTTTCTACTAAAAAAGTGCAGGACTTCACATTTTTCAACAATGACTGTGAACTTGTTACATTTGCCCTAGCTGTCAAGGTCTAGGAACTTTGGCTTTATTCCTTTCCTTCAATCCACTTATTTTCTGGAACTATCCCTCTCATAAGCTTCTCACAGGTTCTCAATTATTAGCAATTTTAAAAAGTTTATTTCTCATGTTGCTGTCCCTTTGTGTGGATGAAATGGTGACAATAATTAGGTTATAAGCTTTTTGGCAAAAGAAAAAAAAAAAAAAACCCCACAAACCTGTTCTTTACTTCTCCCTCATGTTCTCAAAAAAAAAAAAAAAAAAAAGGCAACGAAACTCTTCAGTAAATTCAGTATCATCCAACATGGTTGGAATTGTTCTGATTAACTGCATACTCTGGTTAACAGTGACTGAACCACACATGGAGTATCAATTTTTGAAGAATTAAAATAAAGTATACTCAGTAATAAGATGATATAGGACCTAACATGATGGTGCTCAGGGGCTGGCTAATCAACCATTAGATAACAGAGTTTATAGTATCTATTATGTGCTGGTCACAGAGACAACTATATTTGCTACTGGCTGGTTTCCTCATCAGAATAATAAAAAAAAAAGCGCTTCACAATGAGTTTGACATTTACAGTGCTAAATTCCATGATCAAATAATTTTGCTTCTTTTGAAGCTTTGGGAGCATTTTCTGATTTCAGTGACTAATTTTTCAGCTTCATAATTTTTGCCCTTTTCAGCTCCTTTAATATTTAATAAAAACCTTAAAGACAAAAGTCTAGCATTTCTATTGATCTGACAACATTTTAGGAAAGGACCAAGATTCTGAACTTACGGCAAAAGAGAAAGGAAGGCAAGAGACCTATGCTGGAGAAAAAGGAAGTGACAAAGACCATGTAACAGAGAACAGAGGAAGGAATGGCTCATGCCCTCACTGTTCATGAGCTGCAGGCTGTGCTTTCCTATCAAATTTTTCCACGGCCATTATTTTAAAAATCAAATTATAGTGGGGGTCAGCATATGAGAGACTATCATTTTGAAAGAAGAAAACGCTGACAGAAATCAAAGCACAAAGTAAATTATTCTTTTCCTGAACTTTATGGTTAAAAAAGATCCCCAGTAGACTGAGCACCACACCATGAAGGCTTTAAATACCCCATTTCACCCCCATAGCTGGGCTGTCTGCCCTCATTCCCCATTCCCAAAACCGAATATATACAACAAATTCTTTTTTTTTTTTTGTAGGGCAATTGTTGATTAATGAATCATCTTTCCTGTAATTTTTATTTTTTGTAGACTTAGTTTGGCTAGGTTCCCTGGCATTCCTGTTGAGGTATGTAATGGAAAATTTGACCTCACACTCTGCTTTTTTGTAACATCACAAAACACTGATATAACAGGGCTACAAAAAAGTAGCTTGGAGATGAAGGGATGCAAAGAATGAAAAAGCTCAGTGTGGAAAGGAACAAAGATACATTAAATCATCTGGAAAGTAAATATTTAGCTTCACAGACATGAAGTTACATTTATCTTCAAGAACAGCTCATTTGTTACAGCTTAGGGTGTCCACAGTGTTTCCATCATAATTCTGCTTTTCTAAAGAGACTATAAACCAGATATAAAAAGAGATTTTCAAAATTAACTTGGAACACAGGCAGACCATCTTGTTGATCCTATAACTTTTTCCCAAAGTGGTGATTTAGGGAGGGGCAGGCAGAATAAAGGTGTCAGTAAGTCATTTCTTGCATTTAGTCATATCTGAGTTGAAATAAAAGCCTGGCAATCACCCTTCCATGATCACATCCAACATTCTATGGAAAATGTAACAGGTCATACAGAGTCAACTTTAGTAACTGTGAAGCTTGGGATTTGGCAGTAGAGACATGCTTTAGGACAGATCTGTCAGCAGAATTCATGGTGGAATGAATAAACTGATTGTTAAAACTGTCCTTTTACATTTTAAAATAATGAGAGTTTACTTTTTAAGATGAGACAATACTCTCTTCCCTAAGGCAAAAGAATCATTTATTTAAATGCATAACACAGACATAAGAGGACACTGACCCAACCACTGACTCTATGACCTGAGAAAATAGCAACTTGATCATGATGGGAAAAGAGTCCTATATAGCTCCCAGCACCTACTTCTCAAAATGCCACAGTGCCCTGGTACAGGGCATCCAATGAGGTATCTCATGACAACAACATAGGGCATGTGTGTACTGTCAACTTCCATAGACCCCGAGGTTTTCAGAATGCATATACAGACTGTTGAGTTTATTAATCATCTACATGTGTTGAAAAAAAGAAGGGAAAGAACAGATGCAGAGAAGGCAGTACAAATCACTACTTAGTTACTCAGGCTGCTGGAAAATGTGCAGATGTTTTTTGATGCTACCTACGCTGTTTTCAAGACTGCTGTCATATCTGTGCACTCTTCCCTATAAAAACGTAGCATTATTAACTGGAAATATAAAAACAATTCTCAGTAGAAAAAGCTTTAATGGAGCCCCTATCGTGACTCAGTGGAAACGAATCTAACCGGCACCCATGAGGATGCCGGTTCGATTCCTGGCCTTGCTCAGTGGGTTAAGTCACCTAGTGTGGTCGTGAGCTGTGGAGTAGGTCGCAGACACAGCTCAAATCCCACGTTGCTATGGCTGTGGTGCAGGCTGGCAGCTACAGCTCCAACTCGACCCCTAGCCTGGGGGAACCTCCCTATGCCAGGGGTGTGGCCCTAAAAAGACAAAAAAATAAAGAGTAGAAAAAGCTTTAATAGCCACTTTTGAGCTGAATGAGTTGTCTTTATTTGAATAATAGTGATTTTTTTTTAAAGGAAGTTAAACAGAACCATGAAGTATGCAAATAGGCCACAAGAGAAGAGTTTCTCTTTGTTAAATTTTATGTTGTAAGTGGTAACAGATGGTTACCTATTCCAGATGCAGGGAAAAAAAGGATTCGGACAGCTTGGAATAATTCTATTTATCTACTTATAAAATGCAGGTGGACTGATAAAGAAAGCTTTTAACTATAAAGAGAATCATTAGGGGAAAAAATTACTATGTGCCATTTAATATTCTGTTTAAGGGAAGCATGAGATCTTGGTTGAAAAAAATTAGTCATATAATAAAATATCAACTCCAAGAGGGAAGTGCTTCTAGATTCTTTTGGATTCCTAAAAATTTTCTAGGTCTAATTTGGTTTCCGGCTGTCTTGATTTACTTACACTAATTTGAAATAGATTTTAGTCTTCTACTCCCCATGGGGTATTAAAATAAAATTGGTAGTTTGGTAGAACTTCACTTAAATCAGCTTTATACTTTTTAGCTCTTTAAATATTCCTATAGCAGATGAGTCTTGTGTTCATTCACAGGATGAACTCCTGTGACCAAGAAAATTAAGAAAAAAATGGTGATTAGTTTACTGAGATCAAGTTAATAAGTGAATAAGAAAAAGTGCATAATGATTTGCATCACTACAGTGAAAGATCTGGGAGTGTTTTTTTTTGGTGAACTATCATTTTAGGACAACAATTTCTATAGCAATAAAACATGAGTGACTGAAGAAGGAACACTCCCAAAGACATTCTATGAAGCCACCATCACCCTAATACCAAAACCAGACAAAGACGCTACCAAAAAAGAAAATTATAGGCCAATATCTTTGATGAGCAAAGATGCAAAATTCTTAACAATTTTTTAGCCAACTGGATCCGACATCACATAAAAAAGGTTATACACCATGACCAAGTGGGATTTGTCCCAGGTTCACAAGGATGGTTCAACATATGCAAATCAATCAATGTCATACACCACATTAACCAAAGAAAAGTCAGAAATCATATGATCATCTCAATAGATGCAGAAAAAGCATTTGACAAAGTCCAACATCCATTCATGATAAAACTCTTACCAAAGTGTGTATAGAGGGAACATACCTTAACATAATCAAAGCCATTTATGACAAACCCACAGCAAATATAATACTGAATGGAGAAAAGCCGAACACGTTCCCACTAAAATCTGGAACAAGACAAGGGTGCCTACTCTCACACTTTCATTAGACATAGTACTGGAAGTCTTAGCCACAGCAATCAGACAAACAAAAGAAATAAAAGGTATCCAAAGTGTAAGAGAAGTGGTCAAACCGTCACTATAGGTTTTACACCCTAGCAATACCAGCAATTGAGATTTCCTCCTGGGAGGCAGCTGCCTGTCAGCATGGCTCAAGCATTTGTGAACAGCAAAATCCAGCCTGGGAAGGTGGTGGTTTTCATCAAGCCCATCTGCCCCTACTGCAGAAAGACCCAGGAGCTCCTTAGCCAATTGCCCTTCAAAGAAGGGCTTCTGGAATTTGTCAATATCACAGCCACCAGTGACACCAACGAGATTCAAGATTATCTGCAACAGCTCACCGGAGCCAGAACAGTACTTCGGGTCTTTACCGGTAAAGAGTGTATAGGTGGATGCACCAATCTAGTAAGCATGTACGAGAGAGGGGAGCTGTTGACTCACCTGAAGCAAATTGGGGCTCTGAAATAATTACAGAGCAGACCCCAAGCTGATAGCCCCCTTGAGATCTGGGTGGCACTGCAGATAATGACAGTGCTTCCTGGTGGATGGATTTGGGGCTGCCTTCACCCAGGTGCAGCAACTGTTCACTTAAAATTCTGAAATGTGTTAACCCAAATAATTGTGGGGTAGTGGGTTTTGGGGGGGGGAACCAGATTTTTCTTCTGACTCTGTATTAAAAGTAGATCAACTTGCCCCAAACAGGTCTGAGAAGTTTGATGGATGTCTTGGGTTTTTTGTGGACTGGCCCTTTGGGTCCAAAAGACCATGACAAATAATGGCTTAGGATTCACTCATTCCCCAAAGATGTTCCTTACACACACGTTTCGCAAATGTTTTTTATTTTGTTTTTTGTTTTTGCTTTTTAGGGCTGCACATATGACATACAGAAGTTCCCAGGCTAGGGGTAGAATTGGAGCTGTAGCCAGCCTCTGGTCTACACCACAGACACAGCAAGGCCTGACCCACTGAGCAAGAACACTGGTAATTATTGCTAGGAAACCTGGACAGCTGCATGTACATCACTGAAACTGGAACACACCCTCACACCATGCATAAAAATAAACTCAAAATGCCTTAAAGACTTAAACAAGACAAGACACCATAAAACTCCTAGAAGAGAATATAGGCAAAACATTCTCTGATATCAACAAATGTTTCCTTAGGTCAGTCTTCCAAGACAATAGAAATAAAAACAAAAATGAACCAACAGGACCCAATCAAACTTAAAAGATTTTGCACAGCAAAGGAGACCATAAAAAAACCTAAAAAGAGAACCTATGGAATAGAAAATAAATGCAAACGATGCAACCAACAAGGCCTTAATCTCCAAAATATACAAACAACTCATACAACTCAATAGCAAAAATACAAACAACCCAACTGAAAAGTGGGCAGAAGACCTAAATAGACATTTCTCCAAAGAAGGTGTATGAATGACCAACTGTCACATGAAAAAATGTTCAACATTGCTAATTATTAGAAAAATGCAAATCAAAACTACAATGAGGTACCACCTCACACTGGTCAAAATGGCTGTCATTAAGAAGTCTACAAGTCACAAATGCTACAGAGGGTATGAAGAAAAGGGAACACTCTTACACTGTTGGTGGGAATGTAAGTTGGTAAACCACTATGGAAAACAGTATGGAGGTACCTCGGAAAACTAAATATAGGATTACCATAGATACAGCAACCAAATTCCTAGGCATCTATCTGTACAAAGCTTTCATTCAAAAAGATACATGCATCCCTATGTTCATGGCAGCAGTATTCACAATAGCCAAGACATGGAAACAACCTAAATGTCCAATGACAGATGAATCGTTTCAGAAGATGTGGTACATACACATCTTAGCCACAAAAAAGAATGAAATAATGCTATTTGCAGCAACATGGATTGAACTAGAGATTCTCAAACTAAGTGAAGTAAGTTTGAAAGATAAAGACAAATACCATATGATATCACATATATCTGGAATCTAATATATGGCACAAATGAACTTATCTACAGAAAAGAAAGTCAAGGACATGGAGTACAGACTTGTGGTTGCCAAGGGAGGTGGGGAATGGGATGGACTGGGAGTTTGGGGTTAGTAGATGCAAACTATTGCATTTGGAGTTGATAAGCAATGAGGTCCTGCTGTATAGCACAAGGAATTATATCCAATAGCTTGTGATGGAATATGATAGAAGATAATATGAGAAAAAGAATGTATATATATGTATAACTGGGTCACTCTGTCGTACAGCAGAAATTGACAGAACGTTGTAAATCAACTATAATAAAAATTTTTTAAGAAGAAAAAAAGGGTGAAAAGCACAATTTCTTATTTTCTTCAACAGCATTGAATTTAGGAGTTTTTCTTTTTCTTTTTTTTTTGACATTCATTCTTCCACCTTTATTTCTATTTCTTTCCAAAGGAAACCTCAGAATTTTTTTTTTAATTTTACTTTCCCACTGTACAGCAAGGGGATCAAGTTATATACATTACATTTTTTTCCCCACCTTTGTTCTGTTGCAATATGAGTATCTAGACATAGTTCTCAATGCTACTCAGCAGGATATCCTTGTAAATCTATTCTAAGTTGTGTCTGATAAGCCCAAGCTCCCGATCCCTCCCACTCCCTCCCCCTCCCATCAGGCAGCCACAAGTCTCTTCTCCAAGTCCATGATTTTTTTTTCTGTGGAGATGTTCATTTGTGCTGGATATTAGATTCCAGTTATAAGTGATATCATATGGTATTTGTCTTTGTCTTTCTGGCTCATTTCACTCAGTATGAGAGTCTCTAGTTCCTTCCATGTTGCTGCAAATGGCATGATGTCATTCTTTTTTTATGGCTGAGTAGTATTCCATTGTGTATATATACCACCTCTTCCGAATCCAATCCTCTGTCGATGGACATTTGGGTTGTTTCCATGTCTTGACTATTGTGAATAGTGCTGTAATGAACATGTGGGTGCACGTGTCTCTTTTAAGGAGAGTTTTGTCCGGATAGATGCCCAAGAGTGGGATTGTGGGGTCATATGGAAGTTCTATGTATAGATTTCTAAGGTATCTCCAAACTGTTCTCCATAGTGGCTGTACCAGTTTACATTCCCACCAGCAGTGCAGGAGGGTTCCCTTTTCTCCACAGCCCCTCCAGCACTTGTTATTTGTGGACTTATGAATGATGGCCATTCTGACTGGTGTGAGGTGGTATCTCATGGCGGTTTTGATTTGCATTTCTCTTATGATCAGCGATGTTGAGCATTTTCTCATGTGTTTCCCAGCCATCTGTATATCCTCCTTGGAGAACAGTCTATTCAGGTCTTTTGCCCATTTTTCCATTGATTGATTGGCTTCTTTGCTGTTGGGTTGTATAAGTTGCTTACATATTCTAGAGATTAAGCCCTTGTCCGTTGCATCATTTGAAACTATTTTCTCCCATTCTGAAAGTTGTCTTTTCGTTTTCTTTTGGGTTTCCTTTGCTGTGCAAAAGCTTTTCAGTTTGATGAGGTCCCATGGGTTTATTTTTGCTCTTATTTCTATTGCTTTGGGAGACTGACCTGAGAAAATATTCATGAGGTTGATGTCAGAGAGTGTTTTGCCTATGTTTTCTTCTAGGAGTTTGATGGTGTCCTGTCTTTAAGTTTGACAGCCATTTGGAGTTTATTTTTGTGCATGGTGTGAGGGTGTGTTCTAACTTCATTGCTTTGCATGCAGCTGTCCAGGTTTCCCAGCAATGCTTGCTGAATAGACTTTCTTTTCCCCACTTTATGTTCTTGCCTCCCTTGTCAAAGATTAATTGACCATAGGTGTCTGGGTTTATTTCTGGGTTCTCTATTCTGTTCCATTGGTCTGTCTGTCTGTTTTGATACCAGTACCACACTGTTTTGAGGACTGTGGCTTTGTAGTATTTCTTGAAGTCTGGGAGAGTTATGCCTCCTGCTTGGTTTTTGTTTCTCAGGATTGCTTTGGCGATTCTGGGTCTTTTGTTGTTCCATAGAAATTTCTGGATTATTTGTTCTAGTTCTGTGAAAAATGTCCTGGGTAATTTGATAGGGATTGCACTGAATCTGTAGATTGCTTTGGGTAGTATGGCCATTTTTACAATATTGATTTTCCCAATCCATGAACTTGGAATATCTTTCCATTTCTTTACATCTTCTTTGATTTCTTTGATTAAAGTTTTATAGTTCTTGGCATATAGGTCCTTTACCTCCTTGGTCAGGTGTATTCCGAGGTATTTGATTTTGTGAGGTGCAATTTTAAAAGGTATCGTATTTTCGTATTCCTTTTCTAATATTTCATTGCTGGTATACAGAAATGCAACTGACTTCTGAATGTTAATCTCATATCCTGCTACTTTGCTGAATTTATTAATCAGTTCAAGTAGTTTTGGGGTTGAGTCCTTAGGGTTTTCTATGTATAGTATCATGTCATCTGCATACAGTGACAGTTTTATCTCTTCTCTTCCTACATGGATGCCTTTTATTTCTTTTGTTTGTCTAATTGCTGTGGCTAGGACTTCCAAAACTATGTTGAAGAGCAGTGGTGAGAGTGGGCATGCCTGTCTTGTTCCAGATTTGAGTGAGAAGGCTTTCGGTTTTTCCCCATTGAGTATTATATTTGCTGTGGGTTTCTCATAAATGGCTTTGATTATGTTCAGGAATGTTCCCTCTATACCCACTTTGGCGAGGGTCTTGATCATGAATGCATGTTGGACTTTGTCAAATGCTTTTTCTGCGTCTATTGAGATGATCATATGATTTGACTTTTCTTTGGTTAATGTGGTGTATGATGCTGATTGATTTGCGTATGTTGAACCATCCTTGTGAACCTGGGATGAACCCCACCTGGTCATGGTGTATAATTTTTTTGGTATGTTGTTGGGTTCAGTGGGTAAGATTTTGTTGAGAATTTTTGCATCTATATTCATCAATGATATTGGCCGATAGTTTTCTTTTTTGGTGGTATCTCTGTCTGGTTTTGGAATGAGGGTGATGGTGGCGTCATAGAATGTCTTTGGGAGTAGTCCTTCTTCTTCAACCTTTTGAAAGAGTTTAAGGAGGATGGGCACCAATTCCTCTTTATATGTTTGATAAAATTCACCTGTGAAGCCATCTGGTCCTGGACTTTTATTTGTAGGGAGTGTTTTTATGACTTCTTCAATTTCATTTCTAGTGATCGGTCTGTTCAGTTGGTCTGTTTCTTCTTGATTCAGTTTTGGTGGGCTGTAAGATTCTAGAAAATTGTCCATTTCTTCCAGATTGTCAAATTTGTTGGCATATAGTTGTTCATAGTATTCTCTTATGGTTTTTTGTATTTCTGCAGTATCTGTTGTGATTTCTCCTTTTTCATTTATAATTTTGTTTATCTGGGTTCTTTCTCTCTTTTTAGTGAGTCTGGCCAGGGTTTTTCAATTTTGTTTACCTTTTCAAAGAACCAGCTCTTGGTTTTATTAATTTTCTCTATTTTTTTGAATCTCTATTTTATTGATTTCTTCTTTGATCTTTATAATTTCCTTTCTTCTGCTGACTTTAGGTCTTTTTAGTTCTTCTTTTTCCAATTCGTTTAGGTGAGGGTTAAGTTGTCAATTTGGGATCTTTCTTCTTTTTTGAGAAAGGCCTGTATTGCTATAAATTTCCCTCTGAGCACTGCTTTCGCAGCATCCCATAGATTTTGAGAGGTTTTGTCTAGATTATCATTTGTTTCAAGGTAGTTTTTAATTTCCTTCTTGATTTCCTCATTGACCCATTGGTTTTTTAGTAGCATGTTGAATTAGGAGTTTCTCAACATCTATTAATGCTAAAATTAATGAGCCTGTGCTCCAACACCAAATTCTCATCTCCTTAGTCAAACAGTTGTGTGTATGTTTATCTTTTCAGGGACATTTCATATGTATGCAGGCAAAAACATACTATATATTTTTTCATCCTTTTATTATATGCAAAGTGTAGAATTTAATACAGACCCTTCTGTACTGTGCTTTTAAGACTTAACAATATACCTTGGAAACCTTTCCATATCAACAAATACTATTCCAGTCTGTGCTTATGGAAGCACTGTATTCCACCAGTATTAAATGTCCTTACATTTAGCTTATTTCCAATCTTTAGCTATTACAGACAATATCGATTGATTTTTACATTAAACCAAATTGCTTATAAGAAAATACAATGACTTAGTAGTTTTGCTTGTTTCTACTTCCTAACCCATTTCTCTGTGAATAGAAAATGATAATTAAAAAAAAAACAAAAAGAACAGGCAAGATGGGGTCTTGGCTAGTCAGCTTGGATAAGTGAGTATCTTATATTGTGTGTGTGATTAGTGAAGAAATGTTTTTCGGATAGGCTCAAAATAATAGACTCATTGCCGCAATATTATTCTTATTATTCCTGTAAAAGTTATACTTCAACAAGAGGAAAAGAGATAAAAGAGGAAATACAAGAAGTTCAGAGGCAGTTAGTGGAAAGAACAGTTTTCCTAAAATTTGACTTGACATGGCCTGAAAAGCTCAGGTAACTGGAAAAAGAAATCTGAAGTAAAGCCTCAGTTCTGAAAAGGCCTTAATCTGTATTTTGGAGCAAGCTATCATCACCATCATTTTCTTCAAAAACATTTAAGCACATAATCACATACAGCTCTATGTGAGCAGCTTTCCAAAGCAAGCCAGCCAGATATAGCAGCTCTTAGCAGAACGGAAATAAAACAAACGCAGGTATGCCTCTCTTTACAGCTGGGGGCTTAAGAAACTTGTCTATATTAAATTTTTGTAAATATTATGATTTTCACACAAACTGTTATGTAAATGATCTCTTTAGCAAAACTGTTGGGAGAAAAATTTTTATATTCCTCAGTTCACCTTTGGGTATGACTTTCAAGTTTCTATATTTTGAGTTTATTTAAGATGAAGACAACTAATTCTTTGTATGTGTGTGTGTTAGGGTGTGTGTGTGTATATATGTGTGGAGTTGCTTTGTTTTTGCATTCAAATTTTTCAATTTTGAAATAACTTCAACCTTAAGAGAAAGGTTGCAAGAACAGCATAAAAATATTCTTCCATGTTCCATCCAGATACACCAATTGGTAAAAATTTGCTACTTTTGTATTTTATTTTCTCTTTCCACATATACATTATTTGTTTTTCTAAGGTATCTGAGTGGCAGACATCACATCTTTTGTCTCTAAATATTTAAATGTATATTTCCTAAGAACAAATATAATCAGTTAATGACAGTAGAGTAAAAATTAGGAAACTTACATAGTCACAATATTATTATTTGACCCACAGACCTTATCTGAATTTTACCAACTGTCTCAATAATGTTCTTTCTGGAACTTTTTTTTTCCTTGTCAAGGATCCAATCCGGGATGACACATACATTTAGTTTTCATATCTCTTTGGTTTTCTTTAATCTGAAATAGCTCCTCAGCTTTGTGTTTCAGAACACTGACATTTTTAAAGAACTACCTTTTAGTTTGGGTTTGTTTGATATTTTCTTAACATTAAATTAATTATGTATTTTGGTGGGGGCAGGAATATCACATATGTGCCATTGTTGGTAGGAATGTAAACTGGCACAACTACTATGAAAAACCATTTGGAAATTCCTCAAAAAACTAAAAATAAAACTACTCCATATGATCCAGCAACCCACTCTTGAGCATCTATCTAGAGAAAACCATAATTTGAAAAGATACATGCACCCCAGTGTATTACTATTACTCAGCCGTAAGAAGAATGAAATAATGCAGATGGCATTATTTCAGTAACATGGATGGACCTAGAGGTTATCATACTAAGTGAAGTAAGTCAGACAGAAAAAGACATTATATGACATCACTTAAATGTGGAATCTTAAAAAAAAAAAAAAGGATATAAATGTACTTATTTACAGGACAGAAAGAGACTCACAGACTTTGAAAAACTTATTTTACCAAAAGGGACAAGAAGTGGCAAGGGTGGATTGGAGGTTTGGGATTGGCATATGCACACTGTGG
Organism: Phacochoerus africanus; assembly: GCF_016906955.1. Taxonomy (NCBI): domain Eukaryota; kingdom Metazoa; phylum Chordata; class Mammalia; order Artiodactyla; family Suidae; genus Phacochoerus; species Phacochoerus africanus. The sequence goes on from NC_062544.1 coordinate 239,598,260, forward strand.
CACATGTAATGATTAGTCAGCAGGGACCTTCTGGATAGCACAGAGAACTCTACCCAATATTCTGTGATAATATGAGAAAAGAATCCAAAAAAGAATAGATATGTGTATAAGTATAAATGAATCACTTTGTTGTACAGCAGAAATTATAACAACATTTTAAGTCAACTATTCAGTAAAACTTTAAAAAAAAATGAAAAAAATTCAATTATGAATATACCCTGGGAGTTCCCGTTGTGGCTCAGTGGTTAACGAATCTAACTAGTATCCATGAGGCTGTGGGTTCGATTCCTGGCCTGGGTTAGTGGGTTAAGGATCCAGTGTTGCCATGAGCTGTGGTGTAGGTCGCAGACGTGGCTTGGATCCCGAGTTACTGTGGCTGTGGTGTAGGCTGGTGGCTACAGCTCCGATTTGACCCCTAGCCTGGGTACCTCCATATGCCATGGGTGCAGCCCTAAAAAGACAAAAGACAAACAAACAAACAAAACCAAAACAAAACCAAGGCATTTGGATTACCAGGAACAAGAGGCAGCATTTTTATATGAATGCCTCTTCATATAACATTTGAGAAAAAATGTTTACACAATACTCATTCATTTATGAATTTAATTTTTCAATATATTTGGTCTAAAGGGCTTGAAAATGTTCATAGCTTTTACTGCCAAATCACAACTCTAATCACCTTAGAAAGCACTCACTTGAAACACAAATAATTTGGATAGTCATTCTGAGTTATCAGATCAACCTCTAAAAAATAAAATAAAATGAATAAGCCTTAATGTTTTCTGGAGAAAGGCAAACCCAAGAATTTTGTTGAAGAAATGCACAAAGACGGCTTTTTCTTGACATCCCAAGCTGTTTTCTGACCCTTAAGTAACTGATAATCAAAACATGAAAACGGGAAAGTAGAAAATTGCAATCTAGGGGAAAAAAACCACCTCATGCAGATATATTTATACGTACATACTGCTCACTGATGAGAATGGACATTCTCCTGAGGCTACTTATTTAAGAGAAAGTCTTGGCTTGTAAAGCATACCTCTCCTTCCCATTAGGAAAACTGACACTGACCTTTTTTTTTTTTTTTGTATTTTTCCGGCTGTACCTGTGGCATATGGAGGTTCCCAGGCTAGGGGTCCAATGGGAGCTGTAGTTGCCAGCCTACACCACAGCCATAGCAACACCAGATCTGAGCCATGTCTGTGACATACACCACAGCTCATGGCAACGCCAGATCCTTAATCCACTGAGCGAGACCAGGGATCCAACCCGCATCCTCACGGATACTAGTTGGGCTCATTATCGCTGAGCCACAATGGGAACTCCAACACTGATAATCTTTATCTTCATTATTTTAAGAAAGTCTCTTTTGAATTATGATGGTTTCCCCACCATAAATCTGAACCCAATGACTTACCTAAATAGTCAATATTTTCCATCAAATTTTTAAAAATGTGTGTCTGCTTAGTTTCACTGATAAGGAAATATGCTTAAGTGTCCAAGAACAGTTAATTCAGATGGGATTTAAGGTATCAAGTCATTTTCTCCATTGTGTAGGTAACAGAGAATTTTCGGGGTTATTGAAACTAAATGACAACCTTTTAACCAGTGTTGATTTAAAAGGTGCATTCCTTATAAAGGCTAGTGTGAAAATGCTAGTGAATTCTTTCCATTATGTCTGGATACAATCAGAATGCTCACATTCTGTAGCCTGCACATTGTAAATAAACACAGACCAAATAACGTCTTATTGCTGCCATGACCATAGATTTTCTCCAGACAGTAAGTGGTGCATTAGCACATATTTGTCTCCTGGCTGCAGCTTTTTTCCTCCCTGATTTTCTGGACTAGAAAAATCAATGTTGTGATACATACAGATCAGGAAATTATCTCTTGATGGAGTCTTTCTTTTGTTGGTAATCACCAGTGTCCAATTTCAGTGGATGATGATACAAATTAACTTTTTTTCTTAAGTGTATTAATGGGTTATTAATATCCATACTGTATGTCTTGTTGTGGTTCGAAGAAATCTGGATTAAACAACATGATTCACATCTGAAAAGGCTGCTAAAAACCAGATTTTGGTAACATTTCGTCATACATAAAACAGCCACTTTTGCACAAAATCTCCATATTTAGGAAAAATGAAATTGTTTCCTCTGAGATAGGTATACTAGATACTTGAATTCTGAAGGTAATTCATAGAAAGAACCTATGAGGGTAAGTCACCTCATATTTTCAATATACCAGGGATTTTTATTCAGTTCTGATATGTCAAAGAGGCACTATCCGAAATTCATTAAGCTTTCTAGTTTTACTACTGAATATGTGAAACACTTCCATACTAATATGTGCTAACTAGGTTACTGGGTAAGAATTTAGGGTATAGTAGTTGAGGGGCAGGCAGTAAATGTCTTGGTGTAGGTAAATTAACACAGAGCTTAAGGAATCTGGTCTTGCAGACAGTGTTTGCAGAGGAAGTTTTACAAAGTTACAAGCATTAGTCATGACCTTCAAGAAGATAACAGCAAGCTCTAGGAACTGTGATTTTCAAAGTGTATGTGGCAATGAGGGTTTTGATGGAAGTTTTCCAGAGCTGCAGCTGCTGAGCTTGTGGGTTTTTCATTGGTTGTCACTTGATAGAGGTAGGGTGGGAGGAAGAATTCTTTGAGGGCAAGTTCAGACAGTGAATAGTTCAAGGCTGTAGCCTGCCTAGGAACTGTGAGCAATGAATGGACACGCAAACCACAAATGATAAAAGACACAATTGATTTGATTTTCCAAGGTTTTAAGGGGATGAAATCATTCTATTACTGTAAATAACCATGCAGAGTAAAATTTACATGAAGTAATAAGAGTCAGCAATAGAGCTGAGGATGGTTTTTCCAAATTCTCTCTCTCTCTCTGTTTTTTCTTTTCTTTTTTTTTGCCATCATTTCTCATTATGGTAATGGTATAGTGGAAACAGTATGAACTTTTGTGTCAGGAAGACATATATTTGGCCCTACTACTTTGTGTGTGTGCAGCTGGGCCTCAATTTCATCTTCAATAAGAGAGTAACACCCACCTTGCAAGGTTGTTGTGGGAACAAATGAGATTATGTTAGGTGCCAGTACAGTTGCAGCTTAAAAGATGGTAAATGTATTATCATTATCATAATAATTTATGATCCTTTGTTAGAAATAACTACACTACCATCTATGCAATTATTATAGGTAAGCCTACCTACAGAACAAGAAAGGGTGTAGTCAACTGCATGTAAGTTATTCATACCACTAAAATAAATGGTCCTTTATAGTTTTGAATTTACAGGACTTTTCAATTTAAGTTTTATCAGTATAGATTTTGTGTCATTAAAATAGAGATTTTTATGGGTTCTTTCGGCACAGTAGAAAACATTCTATGAGAGCTTTACAATGTTGTGAATACAGTTAGCTGTTTCCTCCCTGCCTCAGACAGACTTCACAATGATTTACCAATAACGTAAACCACCACCTGCCATTCCTAATAAAATAGTCTATTGGCACTCCATACCTTATGGCAAACTCTAAGTCACTTGCCCTCTCTGTATTTCTGCCTTTCTTCTCTAAGACTAGTTAAAACCTGCCGTTCATAAATCTTAAGAGAGTAAATCAAAGTAACCAATCTGGAATTTGACCAAATACCAACTAAGATTACCTAAAATAGAATCAAGGCTTAGGGCATCTCTGCATATGCATACCCATCAGTCACTTCCCCTACCACATTTAAATCAGCTGTCCTTCAGGTATCATGTTTTTGTCTCCTCATGTTTTAACACCTTTAGTTTCCTCGTATTTCATATTTATTTCCCTAGGGAAGGGGTTAGCAAACTGCGACCAGTCGTTCAAAATCTGGTTCACAATCTATTTGTGTATAGCCTGCAAGAATAATTTTCATGTTTTTATTTTTAATTTATTTTTGCTCTTTGCTTCTATAGGGCCGCAAGTGTGGCATATGGAAGTTCCCAGGCTACGGGTCAAATCGGAGCTGTAGCCATTGGCCTACACCACAGCCACAGCAATGCTAGATCCAAGCCCTGTCTGAAACCTACACCACAGCTCATGGCAATGCCAGATCGTTTAGCCCACTGAGCAAGGCCAGGGATCGAACTCGCATCCTCATGGATACTAGCAGAGTTCGTTACCACTGAGTCACGACAGTAACTCTGAGAACAGAGTAGTTTCTATAGAGACCATATGGCTGGTAAAAATATTTACTTTCGGACCTTTTAGAACAGAAGTTTGTTGACACTGCCTTTATTTGGGGGTCTTTCTCTTGGGAGAGAAAGTGAGGAAAATACACATAAGCTTGACTCCCTGTTCAGTCAGTGGCATAGGAGCCAAGAGATGTGGGTCTCAAGTTCCTTTTTATGGTGGTTCTGAACAATTATGTACTCAACTTCCCTAGTCCTATAACATGGCTTCTCCCTGGCCGGGCTCAGTTTCTGTTGTTTGAAAAAAAAAAGAAAAAATCAGTTCTTACTGGATCACTATGATAATATGTGAAAAACTATCTCCATCTCCTCCTTTGCTCCATTTTCCAAGATAATTCCAGGTCAGTGAGAGTGAAGGAAATAAGGATATATTGTAAATCTTTCCAGCAGACTGCAGGATAGAAGTTGAAAACTGGGTTTTAAACCTATGCATAAAAGCCCTCAATGTGACCACATATCTGCAACAATGAGTAATTCATCCTGTGTAATGGCTTAGGACATATGAAACTGAATCACTTATTTTCTGGAAATTCCCTATTATAAATATGACTGTTAAGCACAAAGTTTAAAAATGTCAATGTCTGAGAAAATATCTTCTAAATTATAGCAGAAAAAAATAGGATCTAAAGCTGGACAAAGGCAAGGTGATGGGATGGACAAGATAATTTTATATTCAGAATAGAGCAGAGATATGTATATTCCACAGATACTATCAGACGGCAAATACATTTCTAATCAGAGTTTCTATTTCATGCATTTTATTCTGTAATGCAAATCTACATTCTCATTCCTAAGTCAAGACTAGGCTATATAGTTGCAGAGTAAAGAATTTTATCATAATCTACTTTAAAAATAATTTTTAACCTTATTGGATTTAAGTTGACCAAAACTTTTTACCATTCCAAGTCCTTGCTATAGAGTAGGAAAGCTGATTAGTTTCATTGCCATAGATCTCTGTTTTGCTAACTATACAGCTGATTTATATTTGTGTAGTAGAAAAAAATCAGCAGTTAATTGGGTACCGATCTAATGTAAAAGGTTAAATTAGTTCTGGGTACAATGATTATTCATCATTAAAATTGGTGAACAGAGTTTGGAGTCTTGGCCTGCTTTTTGGGCACACTGCATTACTAAGCAACTTGAGAACAGGTGCTCTCAAAGGGAAAACAGGTTCAGAGAAAAGGCTAGAGTGAATGAGACATGCATAATGAAAATGACCAGTAATTTTTGAAAATTGGGAGGACAAATAATTATTCTACTACAAATATGATTAAAATTACCTAAACTCATTAATGTTAGAGTTGGAAAAGCTCTTAAAGGACTTTGAGCCCCAATTTCCTTCATGGAAACTCAACATGCATGTCAGGTAGCCATTGTCCAGCTTCTGTCTCATCACTCATTTTTGGTAGCAGACAGCTTCCTTCCCTTATCAATGCCAAATCACTCCATTTTGGTACAACTCCAATGACTACGCAGTCAAAAATGCACAAGAAAGTAGATAAAAGAATAAATAGTAAGCTAGAAAATAAAAGCTCCAAATTTCAACTTCATCCTATATTAACTTAGTTGTGTGACACTGAACAAGGGTTTGGTGCTCTCTAGGTCTGCTACTTCATCTGTAAAATAAGGTTTCTATAATCTTTTCCAGTTCTGAATTTCTCTATGTCTCTAATTTCCATCTCGTGCTACTGAGTCAGCTATGCGAAAACTACAAAGAGCTATGGTTTTTCTTCTTATATTTCTTATTTATGTCACACTCCCCTGTGCTGTCTCTTTATATTACAACACCTTCTATGCCTCATCCTAAACACTTGGTCTTTACCTCATCTTTCCAGATTACCTATAACTAGACTTTGCTTTGACTATTGTTATCTCAATGTTATCACGACTCAGAATTTGCCCTTTTATAAGGTCACTAAATAACCAAGGCTAAGCTACAAAATCCCTCCAATTGGCCTGCAGAATTCTGAAGCTAAAAACAAAACAAGAGTAAGAAAATGCTCAAGGAAATGCTATATCTTTTATAGAAAAGACATGAATGTACATTTGATACAGTCTAAGTATATACAGATTTTTTTAGAAGCAAAAATGTTATATATTTTAATGTGATTGTAACTTGGCAAATACACATATGCAAAATAAAATAAATGACTATTTGGTATTTTTTTATGTAACTAAAATGCATATAAAAGACAATGTGTCTGAAGAACCATCCTTTACTAAATGATTGTTATAACCTAAATCTACAGTATTATATAATAAAAACAAAGATTATTTTCTGTACAAATAAATATATTTAGTTATTTAAGATATTAAAAAATTAACTTTTTTTGTTTTTAGGGCCACATGTGTGGCATATGGAAGTTCCCAGGCTAGGGGTCAAATAGGAGCTGCAGCTGCCAGCCTACACCATAGCCACAGCAACTCAGGATCTGAGCCATGTTTGTGACTTTACACCACAGCTCACAGCAACGCAGGATCCTTGACTCACTGGGCGAGGCCAGGGATCGAACTGGCATCTTCAAGTATATTAGTCGGATTTATTTCTGTTGCCCCACAACGGGAACTCCCCCAAATTAACTTTAATTATTTGTTATAACTGTGAAAATAAACAAGATTTTTTTAACTAATTAAGTCCAAAAATTTTTTTAAAACAAAAGGAAGGGAGTCTAGATGATAAATGATTGCAAACTGACTTGTTTGAAAAACATCATCAGTATATAAACATGTCATACTTCAGTAAAAAGAAATTACCATTATGAATAGTTGACAGTAATGTAATGGGTTCTGAGTCTTCCAAATGGGCTGAACAATAACATCCAAACTCCTTATCATGGCCTGTAAGATTTGCCCCTGCCTGTCTTTCCAACATCTTTTCCTACCAATTTTCTACGTTATTCCCTACTCTAGTTTCACTTGATCTCTTCTAAAACGTCAAAAAATTTTCTGCCTAAGTGTCTTTATATATGATTTTCCCTCTGTTTGTAGTGCTCTTCTTTTAATCATTGTTTATCTAACTCTGGACTCTGTTTTGTGAAAAAGCAAGTATAACTCTTTAGATGTTTCCAAATTTCAAAGTTTGGAAGTTCCCAGAAGAGGCTGAACTAATTCATTTATTCTCTAGATTCTAAACAGCAATGTATCAGGAAACACAGTGCTGAGGCATAGAATAACATGTATGCATTAAAGTTCAGCAGGGTGGAGCAGAAGAGCTCTTCCATTGTTTCTTGAACAGGGTAGGTGTCATGATGCAGTCATGAAGTCTGTCCCCAAGGTAGTAGGTGCAGCTGAAGGTATTCACCCTTACCTTGGGTCCAAGGGGATATAGGCTGGGCTTGGCCCACTGAAGAGTTTTGTTTGGCCTGAAATTGAAAGAACTGTTTGGTTTTTGGTTTTTTTTTAGATTCATTTATTCATTTTACTGAGCCCTTACTATGTGTGAGGCTCATTTCTAAATACTTACAGAGGGAACAAATGCACAAACCAAAGTCCCTACCCTTTTAGAACCTATATTGTAATGTGGAAGATAGGTAATAAATACAAAAAAAAGTAGTATATTAGATCATGATTTGTACTAAAAACAAAGCTAAGAGGGATAAGGAAGGGTTGTGTATATATGTGTGTGGCTACAAGTTTAGATAGTGGCCAAGGAAGGCCTCATTGAGAGGGTGACATTTGAGAAAAGGTTTGGAAGGGGCGGATGGGTCATGGAAATACTGGAGGAAAGAGCACTGTAGGCAAGGGAACAGCATGGGTGAAGGTCATGACGAGGTAATGAGCTGGTTTATTTGAGGAACAGGCAGGAGGCCACTGTTGCTGCCGTGATGGGGCACTGGGAGGCCTTTGACTTACTCTGAATGAGATGGGAAGCTGGAAAGTTGTGAGCAGAGGAGCAACATGATCTGACTTGTGCTTCAACAGATCCCTCCAGCGGTAGGAGAGAAAGCATGGAAGGGAAAGCAGCTGGGAGGCTACTGGAATAATCCTGGAGAGAGATGATGGTGGTTTGGGCTACAGCAGTGCAACAGGAAATCACTAAGAAGTGATCAGATTCTGAATATATTTTGAGGGTAGAGCCAACAGGATTTCCATATGGATTAGATGTGGGTTTTGGAAGGAAGACTGGAGTCAAGGACAATGCCAAAATTTCTGGCATGAATAAGAAGAAAGGAGTTGCCAACATTTAAAATCAGGAGATTTAATAATCCACACTTCTAGCTTCTCTCTCTCAAAATACTAGAAGATGTGGTCAACTATATACCTGTATTTTTCACAAGACAAAAATCAGCTGGATCTGGGAAGAAGCTGTCCCCTGGAAAGAGGACACTGGCTTTTTGGTGCACTACAGGTCTTGTTTCCTATTGTCTTATACGTGGCCTTTTGTATACACAGCTGTCTGTACCTGCCTGACTACTACACACAGTTTGAGTTTAAGCCCTCCCCAAAGTTCTCTCATAATTCCACTGTCATAAAAATACAATATAAACTTGTCTATAATTCTGGCTTAAGAAAGAAGAGTTTTGACAAAGTATTTATTTAAATCAGGATACTTCTTATTCTAGTTTTCCCATCCATAGTGATTTGACAGAGGCCTATCCTGTCTCTCTTCTCAGTGAAAAGAGAAGCTCCTGGAAGAAACTCCTCTTCCATATACTCTGACTTCATCAAATCTAAATGCCACTCACTTGACAGTCTAATAACCCAGTGCCCAGTAGCAAGTATGGTTCTGAACCGTACTGGTTCTAGCACATCTCACTATACCTGTGATTTCTAAATAAGGGTGCTCTGAGGCCTAGGTTGGGACAGAGGGATACTGGCTCCAGGCTGGTGCTATCACCAACAAGCCTGGTAACTGGTAGATCACTTATCTTCTCTGGGCTTCTGTTGCTCATCAACAAAAAGGGGACCATACTAGGGCTTCTCCCACTGTAATGTGCATATGAATCCCCTACTCCGGATGGTTATTTAGCTTAATTTACATAAGGGTCATTGGCTTAGAATAAAGTGCCTGCTAAAAATGTCTCTGTGGAAGACCTGATACATTTCCCTTTACCAAACAAAAAAATGTAAACTCAAATGTTTTGTTTTTGCTTTGTCTATCAGGAAGCTCAGAGCTAAACAAAATGTTCAATAACAGCAAAACCATTTAAACCAACTCAGGGATCTGAGTACAATATTTTCTCCCTTCCTTTATATTCATCCTAATGGTTTTGATTTCATTTTATTATTTTTATTTTTATTTTTTTGTCTTTTTAGGGCCACACCCACGGCACATGGAGGTTCCCAAGCTAGGGGTTGAATCAGAGCTGCGGCTGCTGGCCTACACAATAGCCACAACAAAGCCCAGATCCGAGCCATGTCTATAACCTACACCATAGCTCATAGCAGCGCCAGATCATTAACCCACTGAGCAAGGCCAAGGATCGAACCTGCATCCACATGAATGCTGGTTAGTTTCGTTTCCACTGAGCCATGACAGAAACTCTGATTTTGATTTTATTTTTAACTGCTTAGTTCTAAGTACATTTTGACTCTAGGTAATGTCAAATCTTTCCTGATAGGGGTGGGGCAATAGGGAAGCACTGGAAGGAAAGGGAAGGAAAAGGAAAGTGACTTAAAAAAAAATCTTTCCAACTTGATATTATAAAAGTCAGCACATAATGTTTGTGAAAGAGATCAAATAATATAATAAACATTAGTGCCCTGTCTCAAGCCCAAAGCAGGTCTATCTCACAAAAGCAGCCATGAACAGTACAGGTCTGTAGACGGGTGAGGAAGATAAGCCCTACCAAGAAAATTCTTCCATGCAGTCTTTCTCTCTTATCTAATTATGGTTATTTAGAGATAGAAATGATAAATCTCATGACCTGGATTAACTCCCTATAATAAACGAGGATCATTTTTGATATCAAGGAGAATTTAAAGAAAAACATATGTTAATTAGTAACACCGTAACTACAGGTAAACTAAGCATCAAGTTAGATACTTTGTGGTAATAAATCAAAGTGCACTTTATAGACCTGTATTCAGCCAGCAGCCAGACAAGCACAATGAAGGGCTAGGATATCAGTCCTCTCTGGTGTCATGGGAAAACCCTCGCTTGGGAGTCAGAACACACAGCCTGGCTACCAACTAGTTTCAGGACTTTGATTAAGTCCTATAACCACCCAGGTCTCATGTGTAAAATGAAGAGAAGGTGGAGAGTACAGATTAAGGAGTTCTCACACCTTAGTGGTCCATTTATACAATTGTGTTCTTTTGTTTAACTCAGGGCTGAGCCCACATGTACTGAACGCTGGATAGAATGCTGTTCTCCAGGATGGTCCCTGCAACTTTTATTTAAAGAATTGTGTTTGTTCCCAAACCTGTTTATATCTGTTAGATTTACAATTATAATTGCATAATTTAATCAAATATTATGTAAGTTTATGAAATATGACAGTGAAGGGAAGAGTTGTTTTCTACACAAAGTACACAGAATAGTTTGAGAAGACCTGATAAAGGCCAATTACTTAATATGGCTGTCAAGGCAGACATAGTTTGGACAATTCTAAAAGAATGGAAAACAAATTACATCAATCTAGGATTCCTTCTAAAGTCCTTTTCTACTTTAACAAAAAACCATGGAAAATGTAATCATTAAGATATAATTAAAGACCTATAATCAAAGAAAAGGCCTTGGCACTAATTCAAGGCTTCTACTACAACGGAGAAGGGAATAAGAACCACAATGAAATATGACAGAGCCCCATGCTCTCATTTAAAAGCAGGAGAAATAAGCAACGATGGGAGTTCCCTTGTGGTGCAGTGGGTTAAATATCTGGCTTTGTCATTTCAGTGGCCTCAGCTGCTGCTGTGGCATGGATTTGATCCTTGGCTAGGGAATTTCCACATGCCCTGGGCCCAAGCTAAAAAAAAAAAAAAAAAAAAAGCAATGATGACACTGAAACAGCTTTCTAGGAAGTGGTTAGGGAAGGAGAGGGGAAGTGGAGAATGGGGTTAAGATTGTGGGAGGGAGGGAAAGACAGACACAGAGATACTGCTTTTGACAGTCTGGCGTATCCCTGAACCCACTTCTGCAGAGAGTCATATGTTCATCTCTCCTAAGTTCTCAAATAAAGATTGCTTTAACTACTAGAATTAATAGCTAAGCCCTGACTCTGCCTTCTCAGTTTTTTTAAAATACATATATTTGATAAATTACTTAATGAACAATAATAATGTTTGTTGAATTACTTGGGCAATGGGCATTAAGAATGAGAACCCAGGATGCTTTCGTTTCATAAGAGTAAGAAGTACAGAATGTGAGCAGTCCTAGGTAGAAATAATAGTTTTCAACAGCAAGACCAGGCCTATAATTTTCCGCAGCACACTATGACATCATGGTTTATATGAGGCCAACTCCATAAATCAAGTTTTACCTAATTACAGATTCTTTTGCAGATCTACATTATTAGAGCAAATAATTAAAACTGCCTAGGCAATAATACAAGCCAGATCTGTTTACAAAATTGTTCTTTTTCCTCCCCAAACTCTTTTGGTCTCACCACCACTTACAGATCTTTCACATTTAGTAAATTATAGACTTAGAGCATTTCTTTTAGTCTGACTTCACTTTCAAGGAATTCTTCAATTAACTTTACGTTGCTTTAAGCTGTTCATCCAACGAGAAAACAATCTGTGGTTTTTGACTCTTTTGCGTGCCAATGGCTGCCATCCATGTTTGACTTTCAGACACACTGTCTCTTGAGAGCCAGGCTCTGTTTGCATAAAACCAGCCAGTTGTCATAGCATTTTGACAAGCACTATAGAAAAACAAGAAACAATACTCCATAGTGGCTAAACTGGGAGAATTACCACTGCGGTGGTGACTGCACTGGGGACACACATGACATCCACACCCAACCACCTGGCCTGAGCCAGAAAGTAACACATACTCCACTTTCATCTGTGAACTTTGCATTTTCAGGCACCATCTCTTTATCATCAATTCCTCCCCACTTTTCCCAAAATGGCTAAAACACCAGAAACTCATGGAAAGGTGTGGCTATTCTAACAATAGGCAAAAATGCCAGTGGAAATCTAGGAAACAAGATATTGCATTGCCTTTCCAGTGGTTACAGTGCATCTAGTTTCAGATCTTCAGCCAAATACAGTGTAATAAAAAAACATGAGCTCAGAGATGGGATTTCAGTCCTAAACCTTGAATTTTCTCAGACTCTGGTATGGCACCTCCACTTTTTTTTTTTTTTTTTTTAAGGCTTACTCACTGATGTTTTTAAAGAAGTGTAAATAACAACTGGGCAGTGGAAAATAACCATGGGAACAGATGATGAAAACAAATTATGATCAATGAGAAAAAAGATCCTTCAGTCTTCTACCTATTAGAGCTGAGTCAAGCATAATGAAATCTCTCTCACTTTCCTCTTTCCTGGTCTTGGCCAGTTTCTGTGTGATCCTCACCTATGTCTATCCTGTGGAAGCACCTGAGAAACCAAAAGAATAATAATCCAGGCATGATATTTTGAAGGAACCTTGAATACTCAGGCTCAATATAAGATGACCGTGAGATTTATTTTTTCCCCAAATCACGCTCAATGAGGTTCCTGTAACAGGATGTGCAATTTCTGAAAACTGTAGGCCTTTCCAAAGCAATGGAATGAACACTCTGGGAGAGCCAGGCCATAACAAGCACACACAGGTGAGGCCAGAGGATTGGAAATGGATGAACAGGCCAGGTGAAGTTCAAGGTCTCATAATGGACTTGGCCCTGGTTCAACATGGGCTAGCAATGGATGGGAGGACGATGGAAGATCTACTGTTTTCTTCACAATAGAACAGTACTTGACTCCTCTCTTAATGTTACTTCTACTGCCCCTGAATCAAAAGACCTGTAGGATTCCTGAGATATCCTAAGTTATTCTAATACCATTGTCCCCAACCTCACCCTGGTTTTCCCTCTCTATTTTTATTTAAAATTCCCATGTGAATTTTATCACATTTTGTTTCCAAGCTATTACTGCTTCTTTGCAGAAAAAGAAGATGGGCATAACTATGTCTGCCTCATGTCTGCTCTCTCTCTCTCTTCCTCTAAAATACAGATAGACCCACACAAAGACACACAGAGATATATACACAAGCAGATACACACAGAACTAATGTCCAAGATATTCTTCCTTCTTCATTAAAAAGATAAGTTTTATAAAGTATCAGATATTCTTTCTTTAACTTGCAATTCACTGTTCCTATAGAATTATCTTTATGTCTGTTCTGAGAATTTAAAAATACAAGCAACCAAAGACACATGATATAAAATTCACTAATTTGTACAAAGCACTGCTTTATGGATGGCCATCACTTTTCCAAAGAGAAGTCATAATACAGATCTTGTTTCAAACTCAAGAAGCTCAGGATATCTCTTCTCTTGTCTTTCTGTTCTAATACTTAGATTCTCCACACAAAGCAAAATGTTGTAGGAATTTTCTCTGCAAGGAGGCAATACTGAAATTTGGGAAAGGTTACCTTTTCTCTTGAAACTTCTTGTCTAATCCTGTGCACTATTAGCTTATTTCTCAGAGTAAAGGTGGTAAAGTTGCCTAACTTGGGAGGAGAAAAATGAACCAACAGGAATACAGTTAAGGGTATAAAAATTTAAGTCTCACTTAGAAATGCCAAAGAAGAATGAACTTACTATGTATAGGAACTCTAGAGTATGTCACCAGAAACTCAAGTACTTTTAATAGTTTTGTTTGATTCCTAGAAAAGCAGTGGCAAAGGGATGACTGTGTTCTTAATTTCTAGATGAGAGCAGTAAGCTGAGGAATTCTGCAGTGGGATATAAGGTCTAGATAATTGACAGGCCTTGAACAGCAGAGCACAGTGACACAAAGAAAACCCCAAATTATTCACTACCTTCTAATAAGATAGCTCTTAGTAAATAAAGAGCAACATGCATAGTGGTTTGGTAAATTTTAAATTAAATAATTAAAAATAAGCACTTTTAAAACACTTTAAGACTACTTGAAAAAAAATGTTTTCAGTTAACAATTCGTTTTTAACTTGCTGCTTCCTTTGGTGAGAGTCAGGTGAGAGAGGCTCCTTCCTTCTAATTTATACCTTTATGTCTTTTAGGCCTTGGCAAAAGATACCATTCCATCTGCAACTCACAAAAAAGAATGGCCAAAACAATGCTGGGTGAGACCTGTAGGATACTCTATCTCAGGCCTTCAAAATATTCACAGCTTAACAAATCAATCATTTCTCTGCTGATGGCATCTAACTTTCTTTGGAAATTCAGGGACTGTGGAGAAAATATTTTGGCTTTCCAGGATAAGATTGTACAGATTTTGACCTTAGAGTTTCTGGCTATAAACTTGTGTTCTATCAAGAAGCCAGAGTACTAGAGATAATACAGCTTTTAGAAGATTTACAAATGATTTACTTGAAGAATATCTGAAATAGAAAAGAGGGTATGAGAGAAAATAAGATAAATGAAGACAGGATTTTTTAAAAAAAATTATAGTTGATTACAATGTTGTGCCAATTTCTGCTGTACAGCAAAGTGACACACACATTCTTTTTCTTATATTATTTTCCATCATGTGGATCCCAAGAGATTAGATACATAGTTACCTATGTTATACAGCAGGACCTTACTGCTCACCCATTCTAAATATAACAGTTTGCATCTACCAACCCCAGTCCATGCACTCCCTCTCCACTCTGCCTTGGCAACCACAAGTTTGTTCCTCATGTCAGTTAGTCTAAGATACAAGATTTTTGTTTGTTTGTTTGTTTGTTTTGTTTTGTTTTGTTTGCTTTTTAGGGTGGCATATGGAGGTTCCCAGGCTAGCGGTCGAATAGGAGCTGTAGCTGCCAGCCTAAGTCAGAGCCACAGCAATGCCACATATGTGCCTACACCACAGCTCACGGCAACGCTGGATCCTTAACCCACTCAGCGAGGCCAGGGATCGAACCCACAACCTCATGGTTCCTAGTCAGATTCGTTTCCACTGCGCCACGACAGGAACTCCAAATTTTTAAAACATCATGTGGGGAAATGAAGACATCAAATGCCGGGTAATTTTAGAAAATAAAATTACAAGGTACATGATGTTAGTGAAGTTTTCGATTATAGTAAGGCTTCCCAGGAAATAAGAAAACTTGCATGGCTATTACCCAGGTTTCTTACTGAATCAGAGATATTACTCAGAAAGTAAAATTGCATATAATACATAGACTTTTCAAGCCAGTTTCCTTGTGCCACATTCCCTCTGCCCTTAATCTCACACTAGCCACTTCCTTTAACTAAAAAAAAAGAACCACTGTAACTTTCTCATATTCCCCTGTAAATTCTAAGTGAATAGGAAAAATCAAGTGAAAATAAGCCATGAAATCAGATGACAACATGAAACTTATTCTTTAATGTTGTGATACTAGCTTGAAAGATTACACTCCCACAGAATGTAAATGACATTCTTATACAAACACACATTAGCTTACCTTTACACCATCAAATAAAACTTTTAAATTAAAAAGGGATGAAAAGACAATCAAATGCTATACATAAGAAATCTAGAAATGATTTTAGAGAAAAAAAAGAACCTGCTATTGTCTTTAAGTAGACCAAAACACCACAATCTAACTTTAAATCACAGATAATCCAAGAATTCTGAAGTTTCTTCATTAACTGACTCTTCAGAAAAGATTTTAGTATACGTGTTGCTGATAACACAAAATACATACAGAGGAACTTCACTGTTCAGTTACTATGGTGCTTCTTCTTGCTCTCATACGGTAAAGTGGGTGCCACGTAGATTTAAGCAAATAAATATGACAGGATTAAAGTGGATAAAAAGATGCTGAAGGGATGATATAAGCTAACAGTTACTAATAACAGGAGAGGTAACAGTTACTAATAACAGGTATGATTAACATCCATTAAAAATGTAATCTAGCTTTACTGCTCCAATCAGTATCAGAGGCTCAGAAAACTGCTGATCTAACATGCTAGTTCTTTCAGCTCTGTATAATGTACAGCTTGAGTTGGACATCTCTCTAGCAGTTGTTTCATTTTCAGATTAACTGGTAATCAGATACAGCCATAAAATTTAACAAATATTTTATAAAAACTTTTTAAAGATGGACATTTTCAGGACATGTTATTTTGAAAAAGAACATAAAAATGAGCCTACTATAGAAGCCTTTTTTTTTTTTTTAAAAATGAAGTATATTTGATTTAAAATATTCTATTTGTTTCAGGTGTATAGCATAGCAATTCAGCATTTTTGTGGATTATATTCCATTGAAGGATGTTACAAGATAATGGCTATAATTCCTTGTGCTATAAAGTCTATCCTTTTTGCTTATCTATTTTATTATAGTAGTTTGTATTTATTAATTTCATACTTCTCATTTGACCTCTATAAGTCTTTATTAAGAATACACACACTCGGGAGTTCCCTTCGTGGCTCAGCAGTTAACAAAGCCAACTAGGATCCACAAGGATGCAGATTTGATCCCTGGCCTCACTCAGGGGGTTAAGGATCCAGCATTGCTGTGAGCTGTGGTGAAGGTCACAGATCCCGTGTTGCTGTGGCTGTGGCATAGGCCAGTGGCTATAGCTTTGATTCCACCCCTATCCTGGGGACTTTCATATGCTGCAGGTACAGCTCTTAAAAAAAAAAAAAAAGAATACACACACTCACAAACTGTGAATTTGAAAAACTAATACAAATTCATTTAAAGATCTCCATTATAGTTCAAAATCAAACCAGATCTCAGGCAAATATAAAATGGTTCATAAAGAAACTATAGAAAATTATTAGATAAGAGCACTTAAATTAGTATTTTAGACACAACTAATTCTCACATGGTCACTGGATAACATAGACTGAAGTGTTGTAAAATCTGAATCTATTCCTAGAAGTACTGCTAAGAAAGGGAATAAAGGAAATGTGTGCTTTGTAAATTTATAGCAACATTTCATGTATCAGAAACGTCTGAAAAACTCAAGAGATTCACGAAATAAGCAAAAGGATAAGAAGGACCTCTGAAAAGCCACAATCTACAAATTTCATAGACTTTATATACTAAAGAGCTTCTTAAGAGTTATGCTCTTAATTTATTTGTATGGCTGGTTATTTTAGCTATCATATTAGGGAGGGAGGTTCAGAGATGTACCCTAAGAGGAGTCTGCCAGTCTTCACAGCCAGGAAGTCAGAGAAGCTATAAAAAACTGGCTCCATATTTCCGAAACACAGCAATCAGAAGCTGAGTAGTACAGTGGTAAAAAGACCCATGTATCTAAAAGGGCCTGAGAGGATCACGACACATAGGAGGTGCTAAATAAACAGATGCTGAAGTGAAATGAACTAAATGATGACCTTACAGGATAGAGAAATCAATCCACAACTGGTGCCTTAGTTCAAAAAAGTTTAAAAATGGTTAGCATATATTCTTTCAAGGCAAATAAATAATACTTTAGAAAGTTTTTCATCTAAACCAGTTAAATAATGTATATATTTAAAAGTCTCTCAATGTGCTTGAGATTATTTTACATTTATGGTACCTCTCCTCCCCTCATTTATCAGATACTGTGAGTGCCAACTGTGTACCTGGCAGTATACCAATTGCTATAGGTACAAAAATGAGCAAAAGCAACACAGTCCTTAAATTCATGGGGCTTTTAGCCCAGTGAAGGCAAATAGGTAGGGGCACTGAGGCACAAAGAATTTAAATGCTGGTTTCTCCTCTGTAATTTTTGCATAGCTGTAGCAATTTTTACTTCAACAATCTCAAGTTTCAGTTTCAAAGCCATCAGATTTCTAGAAGCAATGAACTTGAGACTGAGAATATTTTAAAAATATTTTTCAACTGTTTAGAAAGAACTTTTTTTTTTTTTTTTTTGTCTTTTTGCCTTTTCTAGGGCCGCTCCTGAGGCATATGGAGGTTCCCAGGCTAGGGGTCTATCGGAGCTGTAGCCGCCGGCCTACACCAGAGCCACTGCAATGCAGGATCCGAGCCGTGTCTGCAACCTACACTACAGCTCCCGGCAACGCCAGATCTTTAACCCACTGAGCAAGGGCAGGGACCGAACCTGCAACCTCATGGTTCCTAGTCGGATTCGTTAACCACTGAGCCCCGACGGGAACTCCAGAACTTATTTTAGAAAAGAAACAAAAAGAACATGGTCATGGTTATTTCTTTTCTTTTCTTTTTTTTTTTTTAGGGCCATACTCACGGCATATGGAAGTTCCCAGGCTAGCTCACGGCAACAATGGATCTTTAACCCACCGAGCTGGGCCAGGGATTAAACTGCAGCCTCATGGATACTAGTCAGGTTTGTTACTGCTAAGCCACAACGGGAACTCCTCATTTCATTTTCTATTAAATTTAATTTCAAATATTTGTTGTATACTTTATCTAATACAACTTATTGACCTTGAAATGGGACTATTTTCAGAACGTGCTTAGAGGATACAGAAATCAATCCACAACTGGTGTCTTAGCCTTGATATTAACTCATTTCATAATTATTAGCCACATGTCTCTCTTTTCTGATGGCAGTTAGCTGAGCTGAAATTCAACTGAATATATGAGATATTTAATTTGCCATGGTGTGAGGAAACTGAATTCCTCCTTAAGCATAACTTCTTCTCTCCCAAGTCTTAAGGTATTAGGGAAGATTCTTATCTCTAGATGCTCCTAACCCTTACATTAAATGACATATATTCTTCAAGAGGCTTCTGATTTTTCTCTCAAGTTATAAGATTCTATATTAGAATGTTGGAATTTTCTTTAAATACAAAGAATATTTTATTTAGTTTTGTGCTTTTAATGACACTAATAAAAAACCAGAGAGATTCTCAGGATAGAAAAAAGGAAAGCAGCACTGAAATTAAGTTATTTTTAAAAAACTCATATCTAGCAGAACTTATGAATGGTTGACAAGCCAGTAATTCTATCAATCTCCTTTCCAGTAAAAGGACCAGAAAGAATTTTTAGACAGTAATTTCTTTGGAATACAGACAACAGATGAAAGTGTTAAAAATCCAATTCAAGTATAGAATCAATCAACATTTTTTTTTATAAATTGTTTTCTGAATGCTTTGAGTTAAAGGATACTCTTCACTCCTTGCTCCCTACCTACCATTCCCCTCATAAAGATTTCAAAATAAATCTAATTAGGTATATGATTACTGACATATTAGGGAATAACCAAATCTCAGTATGAGGAAGCATCCATACAATATCATATGTTGCCAAACATAAGGTAGCTGGGCCTAAAATGGGAAGTTTTCCCTTTTAAAAACTCCAATATTAAAATATTCAAACTCACATTTAAAAGTCTAAAAAAGGAGTTCCCGCTGTGGTGCAGTGGAAACAAATCTGACCAGTATCCACAAGGATGTAGGTTTGATCAGCGGCCTTGCTCAGTGGGTTGGGGATCCGGTGTTGCCATGAGCTGTGGTGTAGGTCGCAGATAAGGCTTGAATCCCAAGTTGCTGTGGCTGTGGCATAGGCCAGCAGCTATACCTCCGATTTAACCCCTAGCCTAGGGACTTGCATATGCCACACATGCGGCCCTGAAAAGCAAAAAAATTAAGAAAAAGGTCTAATATGAATATATATGTATCCATCCATTCAGTCAACCAAAAGCAAAGTGCTTTACAGAGCAATGGTCACCACCCTATGTAGAGTGAAGCCTGTCGCTGGGTAGAGATGGAATAGCCTTCTTAACTAGAAGGAATTTTGAGTCGACCACTAAAGTTTTTAAATAGTGTCAATAACACTCTTTCACTGTTTAGTTCAATATCCAAAGATTGTGACTTCTCTCAACCAGCAACAATAAATGCCAATGTTCCATGGTCTCAATAAGATTTATAACTACTAATCACCAAGTATTAAGGTTAAAAACTAAAACTGGAGAGGCAGAAGAAATAATAGGACAGTAGAGTCAAAGGAATATGGCACCCAACTGGTTCTCTGGGTTATTTAAAATTATATCTTTCTAACAAGTTAATCTCTAAAAGAAAACGTACAAAAAATTCCCAGTCAAGAAGCGCTAAGATAGTCAAAATGCTGGGAACAGGGTTTTTAGGCTCTGGTTGCTTGTTACTCAATAGATCAATATGTACCTAGTTCTACAGAAAGAAAAATTACCCCATTTCTAAGCAAAAAAATAATTGTTAGGATTCATGACCTACCTACCTTTGTAGAAAGTGTATCAAATACAGACATCCTTTTTATTAGTGAAAAGATCTAGAACACCAAGGAGAAGCCATCTGATACTATGATGTGTCTCTTTATCCCTCTCATTATGCCATTTTAGAGGCTTCAATCTTCTATTATTATGGACGGTAAGCCGTGGTACCATCATTCCGTGGTGCAGAATCATGGTTTTGTACTTCTAAAATTATGTATTATGCATCCCTCTGTTTAATAACTATGTTTTAAAATGAAAAAATTCTGAAGACTTAAAACTCTGATTCAAAAGAAAAGCTCTCTGATGATATAGAATGCTTCCCCTAAGATGCGTAACAGTTGAGAAATGTCAGATTTTCACCAAATAAAATTAGAAGGCCACTGCTCTAAACTTGGTTGGATTTTCTGAAGTAAGCCCAATCCTTTCTAAATACAATTAAATATAATAACTCTTTCACTTCCTGAAGTTCTAACAGGCAAAACTGATGAAAACAGCTATAAAGCGGTAGATTTCTTTCAATAGGTTTTTTTTTTTCTGACATAGAAATATTATTTAGTTATATGCCTTCTCCCTTGTTTCTTAGCACCCCCAAACCCCTTTTTTCTGACTCTCTCTCATATTTTTTTGCCTTCAAGACAAAGCATACTCTGGAGATCAATGTTGTGGGAAAATACAAATTGAGAAATCACAAAAAACAAAGTTTATATCATTTGATAAAAATACAAATACTTTACCCAAATGGAAAATTCCATCAGATGAAATGTCACTCCAATAGATGACTTACCTAAAAACAAGAGAGAAGAAAGTGAGAACTTGGTATTGTATTCAACTCTTGATAGACTAGATTTCAAAAGAAATGGTGGGTATCTTAAACTGATGGACTATCCAAAACAAATAGAAACTATACCAGCTCAGGAAACACCAATTCCTTCAGAAACGGTAATTAATGTTAGAAAGGAAATGGCAAACAGGGAGTGAAAGGAAGTGGTATTTACTTTCAAATCACTTGATTCTCATATGTATTTTAAGAGGTCACTTCTGAAAATGTGGACTTATGTGTCCATAAAGGCCATAGCTAAACTATGGCAATATGTGCATGTTACTTTCTCTCCCAAGACCTCTGGTTACTGTCTTAAAGAGACTGTGAAAGCTGCAAACTTTCAAATATCTTTACCTCATATGACTCAAGAAAAAGGTGCCACTGTATTAAGTGCTACTGTAATTTCCTCTGTTGATTTTCTTTCCCCCTTAATACTTAGGTGTTTTGGCTGTTTGCTTTTTTATTTTCCAAAGTGAACAGTGATGTTCATGAAAGGTGCCAGATTAACAACCAAAGGAAATTAAGAGCTTGCTCTATCAAGAGAAAAGGCTCAGTGTAGTGGAGGTGATGAAAGTTTCCCCTACACTGTGCTTTCCTATGTATGTTAGCTCTGACCCATGATCACCCCAGCTCTCCAGTTTTCACGGTCCATTAATGCCTCTGACTACTCAAGCTGCTAACAGGGGCAGGCAATCTTGTTTCTGCTTTTAATGCTATCATTATTATTATACTACCTGAATTCTAACTTCCTCAGAGAAATTATGTAGAAATGTATATTAGCCATAATTTTGTTTCAGGACAACAGGAAAATAAACTGAACTGAAGATGAATCTTAAATAATATTGCAGGTTTGCTTAAAATCCATTAGTTCTTCAAACAGAAGGCGAAGTCTTGAGTGGTCAAATTGAAACAGGCCTTGCTAAATTCAGTCACTTGCACTCCATTTGAATTCTCATTCAGGGATATTTATATATATGTACATTTATATATTTGGACATGCTTGCAACATGCAGAAGTTCGCAGGTCAGGGATTGAACAATTGTCATAGCATTAACAATGCCAGGTCCTTAACCTGCTGAGCCACCAGAGAATTCCAGGGACATTCTAATACATAACAGTCATAGATCTGTCATTTTTCTTTTCAGCCTATTACAGACCAGTCAACTTTATTATTCATTAGCAAACATGGTAAAGGGTGTAGTTGAGACTACAACTATCATTATATATGAGATTTGGAAATCACCTTCAGTCAAATAGAGAAAAATACCTCTTTCTTGTATTTATAGGTAGCTGGTCCAGGTTTCTGAACTGAGTATTTTGTAAGTATTAATTATTAATCATTAATTAATCTTTACTCTGTCCAGGGATCTATGAAATCATTTTGCTTCATCTAGTCTTTCACCCAACAGCTATTCCACGCTGTCACTTCCTAGGCTATGCCAGCTCTTTATGCAAAATGTAAGGTCCAGAGCAGGACAATAATTCTTTCCTATCTAGAGTTTATAACAACAAGAGAAGCAAAGCTAGCAAACACATGCAAACTATTAACAGAACAATGAAGTATGATGCTGAATGCTGCTAACAGATCAATACAATTATTTGGTAATTATTTGGAACCATCACAGTATTAATAATCCTGCAGTTGTTCTCGGTCTTTGACATTTTGTCAGAGACAACATTCTCTGTAGCTAGAGTAGATTTCCATTTTGACAAGGTTAGCACTTCCTATAATTTCTAATCTCTAGAAGAGCTGAAGAATGAAAATTGCAGGGTAGCAATGACTACAGAAAACACATGGTAACAATTAGACGAAGGGTGCTCTAACTACATCTCATATGGAAGTCTTGGAAAATTTTAGTTTGGGAACTTTGACTGTTTTTTCCTTTGCCATGCATACCCTTTATCAAGTGAGTCCTTACGTATTAAAACATCTGGCACTAGCTCAAGTCCATGCTATTGCTGGCAGGGAATCTAACTGGGAAGGAGGGGTGGAGTAGTTACCTTTATCAGGAAAGAACTTAACTTTATGGAAAGGCTCTTTCCTCCCCATTACTTAAGTAGCTTCATTGAAAGACTTAAACCCAGATGTGAGAAGACAGATTATCTCCAAAAGCAGCAGCAATTAACTGTAATTATGTTAGTACAAAGATTAGGAAGGTGGAAAATATTATGCCAACTTAGTAGATGAGCAGGGCAACACCCTGGTTACCGGTCTCACAGCAAAGCTGTGCTAGGAAAACCAACCCCAACCTCTAAGTCCTGAGAATCTAACTACTTAGAAAACTAATAACCCCATGCTATGTAATAACTAAGGGTTAGGAGGCTATGAAAATCTGATCACCATCATATACCAACAGATATCTGCCTCTGCTCCCTCAGTGGCCTGCTCTTTAATTTCTGTTGCCACAATATGACTGATACATCTTATCCAATGATTTCTAAGAGCTCTATACTTTACAATTCATAACAGTGCCAAAGTAATAAGAATGTTGCCTCTAGCTTCCCTCAGTGAGACACTTGTCCTATTTAAAGCACTTTGGAGGTCGACCTTGTAACTAGAGAAAAACCTGTATATATTCTGGGCCAGCCAACCAGCTGAGTATACTTCATCCTAAATTCCTTTCTTCATTATATAATGGATTCTTATTTGTTTCATCTGACTGGACTTTTGCATCCTTCATAATTTGGTTTCTCTCATTGCACCACCTTTTTATGGAGGGAGATATATAAGCATGATTTTCAGAATTTGATTATTTCATACAAAATGGATCAGTGAACACGGCAAAAGCTTTTTGTGGACACATTACTCTGCTCTACTTGGTCTTCTAGACAAATGAAAATTTCAGGCAATAAGAAATTTTGATCTCACTGAGCAAAGATAAAAAGGCTAAATCTGAGAGACTCAGATTATGGACTCTCACGGTCATGAAGATGAAAAACAGGAAAAGTAATAAAGCCTTTAGAGCAGAAAACAACAAGTGATTTCTCCTTTTCCCATTATAAACATCTGACAATACACTAATGAATGCCAAGGACACAAGAAGTATAACGAGTCAGGGAAAATTATAGCCCACAAGATGGTGTAAACTTCATAGGAAAAATACTAGCTAAAGCACTAAGAAAGCCAATAAACAATGTAAGAGTTATGAAGACGAATATGCTCATTTTTGGACAGAAAGTACATAAAACAAAACCAAACAAAAATACTTTAAAAATAAGTTTGCTTCTAATCCCTCACAATGCACATTAGAGACAGCTCAAGATGATGCATCACGGTTCTACCTATCAGGAATGCTTGCTTATGTTGGCTGATGTGCTGCAATTATTAATTTGGTTACCTGATTCAAAACAGAGTCAGGAGCATTTTCTCTTAGCTTTAATTTCTTCACTCAAGTAGCAAATTCTAGGAGTTAAGTATGCTAAGAGCTTAGTGCATCCCAAGTCGGAATTTTCTTACAGGAAGAGAAGAGAAAAGATGAACAAGCTGAATTCTCATTCCAAAGCTAAGTTTTAATAATATAAAATTAAAAGGGTAAAACTAAAACATCTGGAATTTGAATGATGGATTCCATCACTATGTAGAATAAATATATTTTTTAAAGGAGCCTTTAGAGCAGAAAAGTATGGATGATCACTCCATGAAAAGGGGTGAAAAGAGGGACTCAAATTTACCAATTTCATGAAGAAATTTAGAGATTTAGGGAAATGACTTATACAAAGGAAAAGATTCAAAGACACCAAAACCAAAATTTCAAGAAGAGCTGAAGAACAGATGAGGGCTTAGGAAGAAGTTAGTTTGGGTTAGTTTCTGAGGTTATCTCAATACGGGCAATGAAATTGGAGGCAGCCTCTGTTACTGCCCCTACTCCTCACACTTCCCTCATATACCTACATCCTACACAGTTTAAAACTACAAGAAATGGCTTTACCCAAAGAACTATGGCTAAGGGCTTTCTGGTTTTAAGGTCTTTTTAGATTCTTGGAAACTTGCTTCCCTCTTTTCTATAAAACTTTAATTCTATTTCCTGTCAATTTGCTTTTTTTTCTTTTCTGCTATTCTCCATTCTTGTTCTGGTGTATAACAGTTGAAAAGGCAGTA
Organism: Phacochoerus africanus; assembly: GCF_016906955.1. Lineage (NCBI taxonomy): Eukaryota > Metazoa > Chordata > Mammalia > Artiodactyla > Suidae > Phacochoerus > Phacochoerus africanus. The sequence goes on from NC_062544.1 coordinate 239,623,617, forward strand.
GTGAAGGTGGGAATGAATGGAACACAGCTGGCCTGTGGCAAAGGGACGGTAAGTAGGAAGCAGCTGCACTTTGGAGGCAAGAACAAAGAATTAGGACCTTCAAAGCTAAGGAAAGCTTCTCCCTGTGTTCTTTCCTCCTTTCACCTTTCCCCTTTCTTGGGAAATGACAGAAATTTCACAAAACATACAGACTTTCTGAATTCATAACAACCTCCTTTTTTTAATATCCATGTGTGTTTAACTTATTACTACTGCTAACATTTTGCATGTACTTAGTATTAAAATTTATCTCCTAAGAGTTTCAAAGAGGTTTATAAATTTTCACTAAAACAAATATGTCTGGGCATATTTTTACATTAATAAAATTTAACTTTAGAACAAGACTTTGGCTTGTTAAAATGTTATTTTTCTAGAATTTGGTTTATTATCCACACATATATTTCCTAAACCAGTGGTTCTTAAATTTTAGGGTTCATAAGAATCCTCAGGGGTACTTATTCATATTCTGAGTCAAATCTGATCATATAGTCTAGGGTGAGGCCCTGGAATCTATATTTTAATAAGCACCCAAGGGGATTCTAATACACATACAATGTAGGGAGAGGGGCCTACTGAAACCCTGTCTTAATTGGGGCATCCTAGCCTCTCAGCTTCAACTTTCCCAAGACAGCCTGCTTTTTAGGAGCAGTAGTTCTCTTGTAGTCGACACTGAATAGTGAGTCAAAAACACAAAGTGAACAATCTGAGAGAAAGAAAATTAACAAGATTTCACTTTTAACAATGCAAAATGCTACTAGCTACACAAACACAGGAAAGAAAGGGAGGTGCCCTGGTTTTAACTTCATTTCCTTGAATATGATGAAGTTTGGTATTATGAATGAGTTGGTGTTTTATTCATAAGAATTGAAACTTTATTGGCTTTCCAGTTACATATGCTATATCCTCTTCCCAAACTCAATAACAGCCTTGCAGAGGCAGTTTTGGTTTCCCAAACTGCAAGCAAATTGTAATCTAACTACTTAGAAAAGTATATAAAATCCAACATGCAATGGGTACAAGCCTATGAGAAGGGGCTTGCCGAAAGACACCAATGACTCTCTTGCTTCTACTCCCTCAGAGGCTGGCTCTTGTCCACCAGCACAACTGGGAATCTCAGAAGCCAGAATTCTTTTTGATGATACCATGTGCTTCTGCTTTTATCTCCAAATCCTACCTTTTAGGTACTACTGTCACCCACCCCTGGTCCTCAGACCTCAATTCTGTGATCCTGTGCCTTGTCTTACTGCTGAGACATTCTTGGATTCATGGTATTGTGCTGACTACTCTGACCTAATATTAGATGATGTTTAACTCTTTGTCTCTTGCTTCTGACCTCATGGTTGATCACAACTCTCTCAAAGGTCTAAAGCAGCTAAACTCAATGGGGTTTTCTCAATCTTATCTTTCTCTCCACCTCTCTGTTGAGTGACTCCATCTACTTTTCTTTCTGTTGATTCTCCTCTGCTTTCAACAAAAGCACAATTCTCTTATGGACATAGCATTTAATCAGCTTGGTATCAATATTTTCAACTTACCCCACCACACAGAAAACAGGAGACATGTTTAGCCATATATATATATATATATATATATATATATATATATATATATATATATATATATATATAATGTTGCTGAGCCCAAGGCAGTTTCAGTTCAAACTAAACAAAAGTTCCCTGGCTGATTATATGCAAGCCAGTATCAACCTACAGGACTTGCATTTCACTTGGAGTTTAGGTTTTTAAATGAATACATAAGGGGAAAAAAATTAAGTGGTGTCAAAATTATCTTGAAAATCCCCTAGGAAGGCCCCATGCTGGAGGCCAACATGCTATCTATCTCTCAGTAGGCACAACCCAGGCAGGTTTTTCTTCTGGCACTGATATGGATTATTATGTCTTTGGTTGACTACAAGATGGAACAGCTGGCTTGTATTTAGGATGCAGGGTATACAAAACAGGACAGTGAGCAAGGCAAGATACTCACCCTGAGAGAGAATGTGGGAACAGACATGGACTGAGAAAAAAACAATACACATATCCTATCTCAGGTTTCCTTCTGGGCATAGACTCATAGAATATAACTTATAACCTGAGTAGACTTGTCTGCACAATGTAAATTATTATTCAAGCTATTTTTATATTCGTTTACTGAGCAGGTACAGTTGAACTCATGCAAATTTAGTGTTTGTATGATATTCTACCAAAGTACTTGGGTAGTTATTGTTCAATAAATGTACATATACCTATTCTCTTGACTTCTAGTATCCCAAAGATAAATAGAGAACAGAGGCAGAAACTAGATCAAGTATGAATATTAACTAGAAGGAACTGGACTTTTTCTTACAAGAACTTTTTGATTACATGAATCAAAGACATCTGAGATACAATGGAAAAAATACTGTACTTGGTATCAGAAGACCAGGATTACAGTTGCAATTCCAACACATATTAGCTAGATGAACTGGGCCAGTGTCCTCACCTCTAAAATGGGTACAAGCAGTAACTGCTCTGAGGTCGTCCAGAAAAAGTGTAAAGCATGCACCATAGTCACTGACACAGGTAGGCACTTGCTATAGTTTTTTTTGCTATGTATTTGCTGAACTGAAGTGAGAGACAAAATAGCCAGGTAAGGAAGAAAACTATCAGCATAAACATTACAGAGCACATAGTAGGTACTATGTAAGTCCTTAATGAATCAAGCTGAGATATCAAGCTGAGATATCAAGCTGATTTGATTTGATTTTAATTTGCCCATTCTAACATTCTTTTATTTTCTCCACATGGTCATTAGAAAAAAGTCCACTTATAGCTTCATAAACATGGGCTCAAAACAAAAGTGCTTCTAATCTGATTTGGCAAGAAAAGGAAAGAAACATAGGGTGAGGTAAGTGTGAGGCTACAGGGCTGAATAACAGGGATGATAGTGCCTCACTCAGTACATGAGTCACACAGACACCGAGTAGTACACAGCTAGAGATAATTCGCAGGTAAATGCTGCATGAGCCATTACATCATCCCTCCTTTGCCCTTTCTTCATCAATCATGTTGCCTGGACTCTGATGCAACCTAGCAAGAATGTCTGATTTGCAGACAGCAGAGAGAGCCTTAGAATACACACATACTCATCACAGAAAGCAATGTGAATCTACACTAAAGCTTCTGGTATTTCCTTTTGTTTAAATCACGCTTTAGAGGGCAAGTCTTAAGGGTGGGAAGCATAAATACAGGTTAAGCCATCTGGTCTGAAGGCCTAAAGGACTAGGCTTCATCATTTTGGACAAGTCACTCCAGGTCTATAGGCCCTTTCCGTATCTGTGTAATTAGATGATCTTCAAGGTCCCTCTCAGTCCTGCAATTTCTTCATTAAAAATTCCAGCCAATCACGCCCATACAATGGGCAGATAAACATTTAGTTGTACAAGTCAGCTTTATTTATTCTCAGCCACACAGGTCATTCAAATATTTGGCTATCCCCATCCCCACTCTGAATTACTGCAAGAGTATGTAGCTGTGTACAAAGCTTGTTAAAGTAAGAAAAAAGGGGCAGGTAGGAACTGGTGTCTCTAGAAAATGTGAATGATCATATTTGAGATTATAGGAACACTCAAGTATAAACCATAGAAGCCTAAAAGCAAACGCTCTTTAGGTTATATAATGTATTAACACCTGGAGGGGCAATGGTTTGAACAATAAAGAGGCATAAGGGATGCAAAAAAGAAAAAAAGGTACAAAAAAGGGCAATCTAACCTTCAAATAATTCTTTTTTTTATAATTTTTTAATTTTCCCACTGTACAGCAAGGGGGTCAGGTTATCCTTACATGTATACATTACAATTACATTTTTCCCCCCACCCTTTCTTCTGTTGCAACATGAGTATCTAGACAAAGTTCTCAATGCTATTCAGCAGGATCTCCTTGTAAATCTATTCTAAGTTGTGTCTGATAAGCCCAAGCTCCCGATCCCTCCCACTCCCTCCCCCTCCCATCAGGCAGCCACAAGTCTATTCTCCAAGTCCATGATTTTCTTTTCTAAGGAGATGTTCATTTGTGCTGGATATTAGATTCCAGTTATAAGTGATATCATATGGCATTTGTCTTTGTCTTTCTGGCTCATTTCATTCAGTATGAGAGTCTCTAGTTCCTTCCATGTTGCTGCAAATGGCATGATGTCATTCTTTTTTTATGGCTGAGTAGTATTCCATTGTGTATATATACCACCTCTTCCGAATCCAATCCTCTGTCGATGGACATTTGGGTTGTTTCCATGTCCTGGCTATTGTGAATAGTGAGTGCTGCAATGAACATGTGGGTGCACGTGTCTCTTTTAAGGAGAGTTTTGTCTGGATAGATGCCCAAGAGTGGGATTGCGGGGTCATATGGAAGTTCTATGTATAGATTTCTAAGGTATCTCCAAACTGTTCTCCATAGTGGCTGCACCAGTTTACATTCCCACCAGCAGTGCAGGAGGGTTCCCTTTTCTCCACAGCCCCTCCAGCACTTGTTATTTGTGGACTTCTTAATGATGGCCATTCTGACTGGTGTGAGGTGGTATCTCATGGCGGTTTTGATTTGCATTTCTCTTATGATCAGCGATGTTGAGCATTTTCTCATGTGTTTCCCAGCCATCTGTATATCCTCCTTGGAGAACAGTCTATTCAGGTCTTTTGCCCATTTTTCCATTGATTGATTGGCTTCTTTGCTGTTGGGTTGTATAAGTTGCTTACATATTCTAGAGATTAAGCCCTTGTCCGTTGCATCATTTGAAACTATTTTCTCCCATTCTGAAAGTTGTCTTTTCGTTTTCTTTTGGGTTTCCTTTGCTGTGCAAAAGCTTTTCAGTTTGATGAGGTCCCATGGGTTTATTTTTGCTCTTATTTCTATTGCTTTGGGAGACTGACCTGAGAAAATATTCATGAGGTTGATGTCAGAGAGTGTTTTGCCTATGTTTTCTTCTAGGAGTTTGATGGTGTCCTGCCTTATCTTTAAGTTTGACAGCCATTTGGAGTTTATTTTTGTGCATGGTGTGAGGGTGTGTTCTAACTTCATTGCTTTGCATGCAGCTGTCCAGGTTTCCCAGCAATGCTTGCTGAATAGACTTTCTTTTCCCCACTTTATGTTCTTGCCTCCCTTGTCAAAGATTAATTGACCATAGGTGTCTGGGTTTATTTCTGGGTTCTCTATTCTGTTCCATTGGTCTGTCTGTCTGTTTTGATACCAGTACCACACTGTTTTGAGGACTGTGGCTTTGTAGTATTTCTTGAAGTCTGGGAGAGTTATGCCTCCTGCTTGGTTTTTGTTTCTCAGGATTGCTTTGGCGATTCTGGGTCTTTTGTTGTTCCATAGAAATTTCTGGATTATTTGTTCTAGTTCTGTGAAAAATGTCCTGGGTAATTTGATAGGGATTGCACTGAATCTGTAGATTGCTTTGGGTAGTATGGCCATTTTTACAATATTGATTTTCCCAATCCATGAACTTGGAATATCTTTCCATTTCTTTACATCTTCTTTGATTTCTTTGATTAAAGTTTTATAGTTCTCGGCATATAGGTCCTTTACCTCCTTGGTCAGGTGTATTCCGAGGTATTTGATTTTGTGAGGTGCAATTTTAAAAGGTATCGTATTTTTGTATTCCTTTTCTAATATTTCACTGCTGGTATACAGAAATGCAACTGACTTCTGAATGTTAATCTCATATCCTGCTACTTTGCTGAATTTATTAATCAGTTCAAGTAGTTTTGGGGTTGAGTCCTTAAGGTTTTCTATGTATAGTATCATGTCATCTGCATACAGTGACAGTTTTATCTCTTCTCTTCCTACATGGATGCCTTTTATTTCTTTTGTTTGTCTAATTGCTGTGGCTAGGACTTCCAAAACTATGTTGAAGAGCAGTGGTGAGAGTGGGCATGCCTGTCTTGTTCCAGATTTGAGTGAGAAGGCTTTCAGTTTTTCCCCATTGAGTATTACATTTGCTGTGGGTTTCTCATAAATGGCTTTGATTATGTTCAGGAATGTTCCCTCTATACCCACTTTGGCGAGGGTCTTGATCATGAATGCATGTTGGACTTTGTCAAATGCTTTTTCTGCGTCTATTGAGATGATCATATGATTTTTGACTTTTCTTTGGTTAATGTGGTGTATGATGCTGATTGATTTGCGTATGTTGAACCATCCTTGTGAACCTGGGATGAACCCCACCTGGTCATGGTGTATAATTTTTTTGGTATGTTGCTGGGTTCAGTTGGCTAAGATTTTGTTGAGAATTTTTGCATCTATATTCATCAATGATATTGGGCGATAGTTTTCTTTTTTGGTGGTATCTCTGGTTTTGGAATGAGGGTGATGGTGGCATCATAGAATGTCTTTGGGAGTATTCCTTCTTCAACCTTTTGAAAGAGTTTAAGGAGGATGGGCACCAATTCCTCTTTATATGTTTGATATAATTCACCTGTGAACCCATCTGGTCCTGGACTTTTATTTGTAGGGAGTGTTTTTATGACCTCTTCAATTTCATTTCTAGTGATCGGTTTGTTCAGTTGGTCTGTTTCTTCTTGATTCAGTTTTGGCAGGCTGTAAGATTCTAGAAAATTGTCCATTTCTTCCAGATTGTCAAACTTGTTGCCGTATAGTTGTTCATAGTAACCTTCAAATAGTTCTAACTTGGATAGATGTTGTAACCCTAACTCCAAATGCAGGGCCAGTATGTACATGATTTATACAAGAGCTATCAGCTTTTAAGTTCACACACCACTGGCTTCAAAGGATGGAGGCACTCATTAGAGACCAATCCAAAGCAAAGAGGAGTTGGTTGGCTCCTGGTAAGCCTGTTCTGCATAATGCTCTTCACCTATTATGGCACTACATCTTTTCAAGAGGGCCAATGCAAACACCTAAAGACCTATTACTGGAAGATTTTCGATGGAATCTCCAGAGAGGGGCATTTCCAACAATACTTGGTGGGGGAAAATAGACAAGCCCGCTGGAGATGAAAACCAAAGGACTGGTATTGTTGCCCTCACAGCTGACACTGTGTGGGGTCCCCTATCTTGTATACTGAGTGGCTGGGGCAGAAGGGTCACCTCACTGCACCTGGAGCAGCATTCAATAAAGCACCCAGCCCTTTAATTGTTCAGCCAATGATTTATGAAGCTTGGCAGCAAAGACAGGGCTGACTTGTTTAAATTCAAAGGATCCAGCTTATAGGTATTCTGAAAACCCTGGCCACATCTGTAAGAACTACTGTTCCCCCTGGGAGGGGAGAGAATAAAAAGGGAAAAGATGTGACCTGCCCGACAGAAAGACAGGTTCCAGCTAGGTGGAACATGCCTCCCCACTCCTTTCCTATCCTATCACTTAACAATGCTCTGGCAGACATCCTTGCTACAAAAAGCAAACAGACATATACAGTCCACTCTTTCCTTAGCTAGAAGTGTAAAACCCCAGAACCATCAACACATTCTTATACACTGGGCTCATATGGTTTAATTATGATTACCTACTGATTGTATAATCTTTTCAATTGAGTAGGCCAGAAGTCCACCAACTTTTCCCTCAAAGAACAAGAGAGTAAATACTTTAGATTTTGTGGGCTATATGGTTTGTATTGCAACTACTCACCTCTACCATTATAGCACAGAAGCAGCTATAGACAATATGTAAATGAATGGGCAGAGCTCATTATTTATAAACACAGGTGAAGGGTTAGATTTGGCCTGTATGGTTCACTCACTTCTGAACTAGTATGTTTCCAAGTAGCTAAACTGTGACAAAGTGAGAAGGTACTACCAAACTAATCACCACTTAAAACAACTTAAATCTAAGTCTCAATTTTGGGAGAACGAAATTCTAAAATAACCAACCTTCATTGACAGTCAGTACAATAACAACCTATTTTCAGGAAGTGCGTGTGTGCATGTGTGAGAGAGAGAAAGGGAGTAAAATACAGAGTGATTCCAAAGAAACTGAAACTCTTAAAAATTTATCATTCAGTAACCAGGCTTTTTAATGAAAATCTAGTTTGCACTAAATCATCAGGTTACCTTTACAGGTGTCTTGCCACAGGGCAACTCCAGGTTTTGACTACATTTATATACATCATAGTTACTGAGGAATATTTTAGAAAGTGTTTGATTCTATTTTAATCAGCCTGTTATTATTTGTGTACACATTAAAAAATACTTTAAATGATAAACACTAAACTATAAGCAAGGGTTACTCCTGGAGAATGGGAGTTAGCAGTTTCACTTTTAGCAGTGTTGCTCGAATTTCTAACAAGCATTTATTGCTTAGTGAATAAAAAGGTGTTTTCATTTGTAAAGAAGTAGTAAGGGTACACAATCTTTGACACTGCAATTTAAAACTATCTCTTAACTCATCTAGTGAAGGCCATCTGTGACTCTCTTTCAAGTACAGCATTTCTTGCCTTCAAGCTGTCACCTGCTTTTACTTTCTTCCAGCTCCTTCTCACCTCTGCTGAGTCAGCCTAGCAGTAGCCACACATAATTCTAGATCTGCAGCTCACATTCACTCAATACTAGATGCCAATAAATATCTCATGAAGTTCTTAACTTAGTAAGAGGGACAGATAACAAACAAACAAATCCATAAATACAGAAGTTATTTTCAGATTATGGTAAATGCTCTGAAGCACAGGGTAATGGCGGAGGGTCCACTGAGAGGCTGAGATTTAGGTAGAGACCTGAAGGATAAGAAGGAGGCAGTCATGTGAAGTATTCCAGGCTACATGTAAAGTTTCCTGGCCTTAGCACTATCCTGGTTAAATATTAAAAAACTGGGCACTTAAAAAAAATACTGATGCCTGGGCCCTGCTATTGGTCAGTAACACCCTGGAGGTGGAGTCTAGTATTTCTTTTCCTTTTTCTTTTTTCTTTTTCATTTGTTTGTTAAGCCAGGACTGGGAACCACTGTTGTACAGTCTAGGCACTTGTTTATCAGCATGTACAGAGGACTTCAGAGATTTGAGAGACTAAGACTATGGGTGAAACTGAACTATTAAGTTTTAGAATGGTGTGGGGCTTTTGTTTGTTTGTTTTCTTTTTACAGCTGCACCTGCAGCATATGGAAGTTCCTAGGCTAGGGGTCAAATCAGAGCTGCAGCTGCCCGCCTGTGCCACAGCCATAGCAATACCAGATCCCAGCTATAACATGCAGCAATGCTGGATCCTTAACCCTCTGAGTGAGGCCGGGATGGAACCTGAATCCTCACAGATACTATGTTGGGTTCTTAATGCCCCCGAGTCACAATGGAAACTTCTTTTTTTTTTTTTTTCAATAAAGTAAGATTAACTAGATGCACTATTAGCAGTGATGTGATGAAGGCCTGGTGATTCTCCCCTCACTGTTGAATGAGACCACAGAAACACACAGATCTTTTAATTGGGCCCTTTTGCCTGAGCCTCTGGCAAGTTAAAGCAAATGAACCATCAAGTGACAGACTTCTTTGATGTATTTACCAAAGGGCTGACTGAAAAGGCTAGGCCCTGAGCTCCTCCCTGAAGGCTAACAGATTCAAAACTTGCTGAACCACAAAAAGAAGTTCTCATGGCAAAGATTTAGCCTATACAGTATAAGGATATACAGCTATCCATCTCTCCAACATATACTTACCACTGCACAGCTACTCTGTACTTCCCACTGTGCTTCAAGGGATGTATATGCCTCCCATTTCAGTGGGAAATAAAGTAACAATCACAATAGATTGTAATGTGTACTATGAGACAGCATTCCTTTTCTTCCTCCCTGTTACTTCTATACCTTGCTTCTCTCTTACAGTGCAGAGCTTGTTACACCTTCCTCAATTTTCTGAAACAAGGGATGTCTTATTCTGTATCTTCAATACCAAATACAATTCGTGACATAAAGTAGATATTCAACAACAATAAATTGAATACACTGTACATATATTTGATCAAGTCAATATTATACAACATAGACATACAAACAGTAGAAGTAGTGCCTATGGAAGCCAGGGGAAGTGCCACAGAGCAGTGACATCTGAGATGAATCTTAAAGGGTGAACCAAAAATCTTCTGGGGGAGGTTTCCTCTGGGTGTCTGGACTTCATTTTAAAGGCAGTGGAGAACTACTGAAAGTTTCTAAGCTGAAAGGAAAAGATAGTGTGATAGAATCAGATTTGATTTTAAGAATCATTTCTCTGGAAGCAGTGTGGGAAGTGAATGAGAGGGTGGGAAAGCAGTAAGCCTAGGGGCAGGAAGAGTGAATAGCGAGTCTGTGATATTGCCTTGATGAAAAGAAGAATCTAGAGCAATTCAGGATGTTGAACTTACAGGCAGAACATAGATGGCTTGACTTCGTGGGATATGTTTCATGTACCTACAAAATTGTAAATGGGCTGCACTTTTTTCCTAGAAAATTAGCACTACTCACAAATCCCACTTCCCTTAGAAACTGTGTTTGGTAAATGTCAATGTTCACCCTGTTCTCTCTGCAGCCCGGATGGTAACAGGCTCTCCAATTCTTTTCACCTCAGACATTTTTCTGCAGGAAAAGACAATAAGGAGAAAAAACTGATGGATAGTTTTTAAAAAACTGCTTCAAATGTAACAATTCTACAATGCACAAAACATTTCATTATATAAAGACAAAATGCCTTGCTGAAATGCAGGAACAGGAAGACTAAGAGACAAGGTCACAGCTAGGACCAAAGAATGGAGTTGAGAGCTAGTGTCAACTGGAGAAAATTGGCCAAGCCAGGAGTACTGTATATTGGGGCTCAAAAAAAAAAAAAAAAAAAAGAGAGAGAGAAGAAAAAAAAGAGATTATTAGATAGGAAGAGACGGTCTTCTTATCTAGGGGATTTTCCTCAGTTTCTCCCCTCTTGCCCCCCTTCTACTCCCACTTAATTGCCTAGAGGCCTAGACACATGGCCAGAAGTCCCTGAGAAAGCAGAGAAGAACTCAGGACTGGAGCCTATCAGCCAGGAATCAGAACACCTGGCTGTTAATTTTTAGAGGCTCATTTTGGACTTTGTGAGCTTGTGAGCCATAAGCCTCATTTAAATTGACAATTTCCAAAGAAGAGTATAATAATAATAAGCATTTCAATAAATTGTTGCTAGATTCAAACAAGATAATGAATATGGAAATGCTCTATGAACTGTGAATCATTAGATCAATGTTATTCTCATTGTTACATGGAAGAATTTGTTGAGGAAAAAAAAATCACCTCTAATTTTTCCTTTGCAGTCCATGAGAAAATATACCTGTATTAAAGGTATAAACACAGTTACACCACATTTCTAACAATTCCATGCAGAAATTTGGAAACACGGAAAGTTCCTAATTACTCTGAAAGAAGTTTTAATAGAAACCAGATAAATGCTTTAACCAGGAGAATGAAGGCAAATGCCAGATTTAGGATCACAGCACAAATTACTGAATGGAAGAACAACTGCCAATAGTTGGAGATTAAGTGTTATTGTAACAGGTGTTTCTGTAAAAAAGTGTTATTGTAAAAAGTATAGAGCCAATCCAGACATTTCCACTTTTCCATCTTTTGAGGAAGAAAACAGAAAGGGTTATTTTTGTTTGTACCATCTAGCTACTAGTCAGAATTGAACTAAAAAATAGAAAATGGCTTTTAAAACAGTTTTTCTTACAAGAAAAACTCATAAGATTGAAATTTCAGACTTCCAAAAAAAAAAGTATGGTTTCAATTAAAATCCAAGATCTCATAACAATGCTTTCAGTTTTTATTCTTTTATTAAATGAATAAAAAAGTTGTTTAAGTAGAACAATAGTAAAAACAAGCTTATTATGAACATGTACTGACAAACAATGAAATTATAGCTCATCTTTGCATTCTGGTGTACTAGCTCTTTTTTACTTTAATTTGATTAGTAAAATATAGATATTCCTCAGAAACAGAACAATGACCTGGAAGAATACTACACTTGAAATCTTTTAAGAATCCAACAGGATGAGAGATTGGCAGCTCTGCTTTAAAACTATATGCATATTGTTTGCCAGATCAAGTTAATGAAATGTTTACTGCTACAGTGTTGTTTTTTAACTTAACAAAAGCATTTTTGCTGACTTGCTCACTGGACATACGCATGCAATTTAAAATGGAATTTCAAAATACTTTTATTACATGTACCCATGAAGAGAATAACTGAGGTCTCAAGACTGTGCTAAGCTAATTCTGACTTTTGGTTCATGTTAATAACAGAATTATTAGTCTTGTCAGGCATGTGACTTTCTGTTTTAATCGGATTAAGACCATAGAGTTCAAGCTTCTTTAGTTTAATTGTCTTGTACCTAAATATTTTTTTCTACAGTCCCTCAATATATTCTTGCTCTCCCAAGATCATCACTATATTATATTATATTATATTATATTATATTATATTATATTATATTATATTACTAGACAGCCAATTCCATTTTGGGGGCTTTTTAATTGTTCTAAAACAGTGTTTCTCAACCTGTAAAAAAAATAAACTAGGGAGTTCCTGTTGTGGCTCAGTGGTAATGATCTAGCATCCATGAGGGCTCAGGTTCAATCCCTGGCCTTGCTGAGCGGGTTAAGGATCCAGAATCAACATGTGCTGTGGCTGTGGTGTATGTAGGCTGGCAGCTGCAGCTCCTATTTGACCCCTAGCCTGGGAACTTCCATATGCCACGAGTGCGGCTCTAAAAAGCCAAAAAAAAAAAAAAAAAAACCAAAAAAACCCCAAACGAACAAAAACTATGACCTTGCCAGGACTTTTCACTGATTTCTCTCTCTACTCCAATTAACCCAAGGCTTAATGAGCTTTAATTTTGGTAGTCTATATATATTTTTTTGATCTTTTTGCATTTTCTTGAGTCACTCCCGCGGCATATGGAGCTTCCCAGGCTAGGGGTCCAATCGGAGCTGTAGCCACCGGCCGATGCCAGAGCCACAGCAATGCGGGATCCGAGCCGAGTCTGCGACCTACACCACAGCTCATGGCAACGCCAGATCTTTAACCCACTGAGCAAGGCCAGGGACCGAACCCGCAACCTCATGGTTCCTAGTCGGATTCGTTAACCACTGCGCCACGACGGGAACTCGGGTAGCCTGTATTTTATTTAAAAAAAGATCTATTGAATCTGCTATTTCTAACTATATAGGTCCTGCATTCCCACTCTGTATACCTTCCTTTTGGAAAATCTTTTAAACATTTTTATTTAACAGGATAAATCCTGAGCCTGAGTGAGGCTCAGCGGTAATGAACCCAACTAGTATCCATAAGGTTGCTGGTTTGATCCCTGGCCTTGTTCAGTGGGTTAAGATCTGGCGTTGCCATGAGTTTGGTGTGGATTGCAGATGCAACTCAGATCCTACATTGCTGTGGCTGTGGTGTAGGCTGGCAGCTGCAGCTCCTATTCAACTCTTAGTCTGGGAACTTCCATATGTTGTGGATGTGGCCCTAAAGGCAAAAAAAAAAAAAAAAAAGATAAATCAAGTTCCCTCTAAACTTTTTCTTCTAAGAGCAAAACCTTCAATTTATTTAACTCTGGAATCCCAGTTGTACAAATTTCTTATCATTGTGGTCATTTGTTCATTAACATACTTTTTAAAATACAGCACCCAGATCTAAATGTATTATTTCATATGTGCACTGAAGTAAGGGACTATTTCAGTTTTTATTCTGGGAGGGTGTTTGACAACAGAGAATGTCCCTAACAAGTGTTAGCTGTATTTATGATTCTTAATTTTAATTTAGTTTCTCAATCAGGCTGGATTCTTAGTAAAAAATTGGTTTTTCTTTTACTACTACACAGCTCTTTCCTTTCTACACAGTGGAAGGATCCCTCCCCAGCAGTGGTTAAAGTGGTTGGCCAGAAAGGAGGGTTAGTTGTTTGGCAAAGGTGCTCATTCTTTCTAAGACACACCCAAAGAGGGAAATTCTTAGCAAAGATCTTCTGAGAGTAGAAGCCCCTTGCAGTGACCAGGGATATGGGACAAGTGACCACATCAGAAATTTATCAGAAAGTTAACCCAAGTGATAGAATTTCACAAACTTTTAGAGTTCACAAAAAAGTTATCCAGTCCTCATGAGCTAATGCAGACTAACTGGTGCCTTCTGTTTCTGCTCTGCCATTATCTATCAGTAATAAATGGTTTAATCCTAAAAATATATTGTGTGGTTTTCATTCTTGGCTCTAGATGACTCATAGAGAAGACAAAATACAACCTTTAATTTAGTTTGACAAGGCATTGGACATAATAAATAAATGAATTGCTACTAGTAAAATTGCACTCAAAGAATGCATTTTTGGCTCCCAAACAGTCACATTCCAACTTTGTTTTTTTTTTTTTTAAATCTGCTTAAGTCAATTTCTGATGAACTTCCAGAAATATGGATCAATTATACCATACCTGAACATTTGGTAGAACTCAGTTTTATGTTACCCTAGGCTTTATACCTGAACGAAAACACACATACACAGACACCCACACACCCACACAAACACACACACCAATCCCTTTTTCATTATGATTAACATATCACAGAAAACAAAACAATACAAGAAAATCTATTAGGTAACTGGTATATGTCATGTAGTACAGGGTTTTTCCCCCCTCTTGGCCTTCCTCCAGCCTGTTCAGACCAAATCCATGTTCTTACCTCTCTTGGCAAGTTGTTCTAAATTCTGAAATCATTCCATCAAATGGTCTATTCTCCTTTACTTTCATCTTCTTTTACTTTTCTCAGTAACTACTGTAGAGTCATATATATGGAACACCAGTTTGAACAGTTGGAAATAGATATTCTAAGTAAACAATGGTATGCTTCAATTTCTCTACATCAATACTCAAGGAATCTTTCCTGGCTACTTCAATAGTTCAGGGACGTTAGAGAAAAATGTCCTTGAGAAATTCTTCAAAAGGCTCTGAAGGCAAGCGAGATAATTGCTGTAAAAAGGTTTTGAACCATCTGAAAGGCATTTCTGTTAAGTTCATTATTGTGTTTATCATTCCTGATGGACACAGAACAATGAATTCCCTCATACTCATAGAATGGGTACAAAAGCACAGCTAACAGAGTGGGGAGGGGGGCATACTTCAAAGATGTCTGCCCTACACATTCTCATACAGCTCTGTAAGTATTACTTTGATGTAAGAGACTAAAAAACATGCTTAACACAGCTGACTTCAGCTGCAAACCCACATTACATGGATTTATTTATTTTTTATTGATGCATAAATTATCATTTCATAGGGTTGGGCTGTTCAATTGTCATCACAAATTTTATAAGCATATTTTTGAAAAACAAGGAAGAATCTTTCTATGAAATAACACACATGGCATTAACAGAGTCATACAAATGAATGGTAGTCTGGTTAGTTCCACGGTTAAACAATTCAATGATTCAAAAATAGTTTAAAAGTTAAAAAAAAATTTCACTCATAAATACGCAGCCTCAGTAAATTGGTGTATGCAAAGTGTGTAAGCATGATTGGCATACGAAAAAAGATGGTACAACAAAGAAAAGGTAGTATTCATACTTATCATTAAAGAACAGATACTAAAGTACATATATCAAAATACTTCTATGGAGTTCTACACAAATTTCTACCTGTCTTCATAGGAATAGAATCTTTCCAACCAGACAACAAGTATTATTAGCTAGTACTAGAATAAAATATGGAGTTTGAATTGCTTTTAAACACCACTGGCCTGAGCACTCATCTCTTAATTCTAGTAAAGTATTAAGTGTTCTGGATTCTAGAAAGAATGAAATGTCCACAGAACAAAAGCGTTAATTATCTATGAAGCGTTTTAGTGAAGGATATATTCAGATATGAAATACATTTCATATATTCTCAAACTCTTTAGTTTCTACTAAAATCTCCTATGTTAGTTTCAGAAACAGAGAAAAGCCAGGGCTATTCACTTGTCTTTGCAGTAAAAACTGAAGATATCTGCACCTCTAATTAATTACTAAGTTCACTAATGAATTTTAGTAACTTACATAAATTTACTAAATAAGGGGACGAGAGAAATTTGATTAACCAACTATAAAGCTGTTTTCAAACTCTCCGTTCCTATAACATTTTCATTCATTCAATAATTATTGACTGAATGCCTATGCATTGGCCACTGCTCTAGGCGCTTCATGTACTTATTTGTACATCATGAACAACTTGTACAAAAGGGGAAGACAAAAGGGAAATGTCACTGAACAAAAGAGATAAAACCTCCACATCTATGGAGCCAATATTCTACTGGGAGCAAAAGATAATACAATAAGCAAGTAAATGATACTGTAGGTAAAAAGTTGTTAAGTATTATGGGGGGAAAAAAAGGAAGAAAAGAGCAGTTTAAGAAAGGACTGAAAGTGTAGGGGTGGGAATGGTCAGGTGGACCTCACCAAAAAGGCCAGCTCTGGGCAAAGCTAGGAGTCTAGAATATTAGCTGAGTGGCTTTGGGGACAGCCTTTTAGGCATATCAGGGAGCAGAGGTGGCATGTCCGAAGTTTTTTTAAGAGAAGACAATTGCAATAAAAATATATTGAAGGTAAAAATCTCCCTCTAAATTATTTCTAGAAATACCATAATATTCCACTTACATAAGTAAACAAAGGTCTTTACATATGGAGAAATATCTAGTATGAAGCTCACTAACACCTTATAGAAGGTTACTTTGGATAGTGGATCTTTGGTGATTTTTGCCAACTTCTTTCCATTTCTCTACATTGTTTTAGTGTTTTAAAATAATGATTATATTAGGTTTACAGAAACAAGATTGTTTAACATCTATCACAAAGCATAAACTTCTATTTATGTATAAGTATACATATATATTATAATAATGTATATATTTATATTATTTAAAGGGCATATTATATTTCTCAGAAAAGCCTAATACAAAGACTATTATACTTGACTTTGTAATATCCTCTCATGTAGCTTCACTAGCATTTATACTTGTACATGTGTGAGTAAAGAATATTTTAATGAGTTTTATATTGATGCATATAGCTGATGTTTTAACACTCACACAATGACACATTTAATCTTTCCCTTTTTAAAACATTATCATCTTTAAGTGGAATTTTCATGAAAAAAGAAACTTGTTTCTCATGAAACTGAGCTAAAAAAAAAAAAACAACAGGAAAAGAAAAATAAATCATTTCTACTCATGTAAAACTAGACTCTAATCCTGCTCATTACCTTGAACTTTGGTTCCCAAACAGAAATTATCCTTTTAGAAAAGTGTACATGATATAACATCTTTAGAATCTTTCCATTCTGATGAATTTGGTGAGTAGAGGGAATTTTTGGAGGGAGCATTTTATATTTATATTTTATTCTGAGTACACAAATTCTAAAAGTTTTACAATTAAGAATTTATTTCTAATATTTTCTAATGCAGGGCTTAAAAAAGTGTTTTCTTTGGAAACATCCATTTCTTATTTTATATAAAGGTGGCATGTCTGAAGTTTTTTTAAGATAAGGCAGGTGGATTCTGAGAATCTTCAAAACAGAATAATAATCTTATAGAAGGCCAGCTGATATAAAATTTGCACATGTAAATTTTGGCCTGTTTCTATTTTTCTTGTAGTTTTTTCTTTCAGGTTAATGATGTATAAATGCATATTATGCGCTTTGAATGAGCTTTTTTTTTTGGGGGGGGGGGCACACAAGCAGCATATGGAAGTTCCCATGCTAGGGGTCGAACTGAAGCTATAGCTGTTGGCCTATGCCACAGTCACAGAAACAGCAACAGCAATGTGGGATCTGAGCTGTGCCTGCAACCTACACCACAGCTCACAGCAATGTAGGATGCTTAATCCACTGAGCAAGGGCAGGGATTGAATCTGTGTCCTCATGGGTTCATAACCCGCTGAGCCATCCTGGAACGGGCTTTCTAGTAATGGATTCCTCTTATTCTATTCACTTTGTAAATGATCGGTTATGATGAGGCCATCAAACAAAATAAGTTAACTGTTCCATGAAGAAACCCACCCAACAGTTTTGATTTCAGTAGTGTCATGAACAACTCGAAAGATTCCATTCTATTATTCTTCTGATAAAATTTGGAGGTTAAATAAGCTTGGTTAAAATATACTATTTGTGGCATTCCCACCATGGTGCACTGGGTTAAGAATCTGACTGTAGTGGCTCCAGTTGCTGCAGGTTCAATCCCCAGCCTGGCACAGTGGGTTAAAGGATCCAGCATTGCCACAGCTGAAGCTTGGATTCAATCTCTGGAGTAGGAGCCTCCATAAGCCACAAGTGTGGCCATAAAACATATATACTATTTGTGATGTACATTTTAGGATTTCTATGCTAAAATCAACTTTTTTTGTTGTTGAAATACATTTCATGGAAACATTAAATAAGAATTTTATTCCCTTTAAAGGCAAAATCCCATGAAAACAAATTATTTGGGTATATTTACTATCTTCCTTAACATTTCTTATATTTCATCCATCCACCTTCTCTCTGACTCTACTTCTGCTGCCTATAGGCTCTCATTATATCATGCTGAACCACTGGAATATACCTTTAATCTTCTTCCCCTGCTTTGGATCTCCCTACCATCTTAAGCTGTCCTCCACTTAGAATGACCTTTCTAAAATGAGAAGCCATTGATGTTATTTTCTGATTTAAATCTCTTTCCTGGCTTCCCATTGTCTCTGGGATGATCAGTGCATTGTGTTGCATACTTTCTTTTCATGCTATGCTGTTTACCTGTTCATCTAGCCCTATGCTCCTTATAATGAAACTTTACAGTTCACGCTGGTGCCCATGCTGTTCTCTCTATCCAGAAGACAAGAAATAGCAGCAAATCTCAACATTTAACTATCTCTCTTAACATTTTTGATTGAGGTTGGCTGGTGTGGAGCTTCTGATAAACATTTAATCTCAATTTAAGAGGTCCAATCTTTGGCTTCCCTAGACTCAAGTTGTCATCATCATGGCAACATCTCTTAGTCCCTACCTCATCTGAAAACTCATCAGGAAAACTTTCATTCATACTCTTAAGCCAGATATTCAATTAGAAAATGACTTTTAAGAGCAGCCCACAAGAAATAACTGCTCTTATCTATAACTAACCCAGGTTTTAATCTTTAACACAAACACTGCTCTACAGTAACAAATCGCAGTCATAAAAATACTCAGTTTTTAAAACTCATTTAACAAGATTTTATAATATAGCTAGTTTGTTTTTTTTTTAATCATTATTGGGAGAAAAAAATTTCAGCAAAATTTTCCTATGGAAAATGTTAGCCACCAAAGATGCATGCTCTACAATGGAAAGAAATTGTCAAATTATGAATGAAGTTTCTTAAAAATAGGTAGAATGTTTTCAATTTATGCTGTATATACCAAATAATAAGGGCCAATCTTTGAAAGAAATATGATTTTTCTATGTATATATTTGTGTTTAATATAACCATCTAACACTTATCAACTTCAAGCTTATAAATCTATTTCCTAAGACAGGAAGATTTCAAATGTGCATTACGCAAAATATAGCTTTCTTGGGAGGTGTCCACTTTTGACTACCTTGTGATTTTTATATACAAGATAAACCACCCGCTGACATTCAGAATGAAGATGTCTAGAACTATAGAGAAATACCTGACAGCAATACCTGATGCAATGCGGTTTTCCCTCCTTTCCATTCTACCATTTTTAACAAAAATACAACTGATAGGCATATTTCAAAAGTGAATAATTTTAAAGTGCTTTTAAGTCTCAGTCATCCATGGTTTGACTTAATATAATTCTCAATGACTTGGCTTTTCTGAAATGCTGCTTTACTTTAAAAAAGCACTTTCTTTGCTGAATTTCTTCATCCTAGAAATATTATTTTTTCATTTAAAAAAGGCCAACCCTAAAACTATAACCATTAAAATTAAATACTATTCCTTTGGGGCTTTTCTTCAACAGTAAAGATTTTGACTCTTACTTAATAAGCACACACAATACCTCATTTGTGAGCGCCAAGACACATGACCTGCACAGGGAATGCTTACAAGTAAGGGAACATGTTCTAAGCTACTTAATTTTCCAGGCCTTACTATACACTGGCACTTAGTGAGTGTTCAGTGAGAATATGTTCAATGAAGAATGAATGAAAACATCCACAGTAGCAAGTGGTGGTAGTGGAATGAATAAGACTCTGTTGATACATACAATATCTTAAATTTACTCAGAAAAGAAAATAGGAACAGACCAAAACCCACCTGTTTTCAACAAATTATACTGCAGTCATTTGGCCTCACCTTCAACCCCCAAAGTACTTCCAAAAATATTTAACGTATTAAACGTCACTGCATTCTGAAGGGTAATTAACAAAATTATCACTAATCTACAAGTGGACAAATGGAATTATAGCTAGAAAAAAGAGAAAGAGAGACAATATATAAGAAAAAGAAAATTTAATAATGAATTCAGACTTCCACGTTAACATTCTAACTACCAGCATAGTTCATGGTTTATGGTTTGAAACCCACACTCTGGAACCAGTCTATCTAGGTTTGAATCCTTGGTCTGCTTTTTATTATCTGTGTTATCTCACATATACCAAGTGTCTGTTTCCTTCGTCTGATGAATAGGGATGACAATGGTATCTACTTCATAGGGTTGATATAAGGATTAAATTAAATAATATATATGTAAAATGCTTAGAAAAGTATATGACTCATTCTAAGCTCTACTTAACTGTTTGCCATTATTATCATTATTCTTTTCAACAATCAATGAAAATTAAATTTATTTTGGGGGCAGGCATGTTTTTGGAGCAGAATTGTTTCTCAAACATTATGCAAAACCCCAATAAGTAAACAGATAAAGGCAGTTTTGACTTTAAAAAATTACCTCATACACTTAAATGTATGAAGTAGTTTAAAATTAATCCATATTCATAGGGAGGTTTTGATGTGAAAATTTGTAATTTGGAAGATGTTACACACTTCAATTATCCTCACCCTCCATCTTACTTCTGTATTTCATTTTTGAGGCAATGTCAAGAAAAATTTGATTTAAACAGATAAACCAATTTTTTTTTTTTTCTTTTTAAGGCTGCTCCCCAAGGCATATGGAGGTTCCCAGGCTAGGGGCTGAATTGGAGCTGTAGCTACCAGCTTATATGCCACAGCCACTGCAACAGGGGATCCGAGCCATGTCTGTGGCCTATACCATAGCTCATGGCAATGACAGATCGTTAACCTACATCCTTATGGATACTAGTCAGAGCCAGAGATTGAACCCACATCATTATGGATACTAGCCGGGTTCGTTACTTCTAAGCCACAACAGGAACTCCACATAAATCAATTTTTAAAAAACTCTTCAGTGAAACTGATCCAAAGGCTTGAAACAGGAATAACAAGAACTTTTTTCCAAGTAGAATTATTAGAAATATTTAAAAACTGCTTATACTCCTTATAATAAATCAAGAAAAGAACAATATGGGCTAATTAAAGTCATGATGCAGCATGCTAGCCATTCACTTTTCCTGCATAACTAACCGGTGTCAGTGACACTGCCTGGCATTTAACTGATTGCTGTGTATATGTGCTTGCAATAGTGAGCCCTGCCTTTGCAATTCTACATGTGCAGACAGGAAAAGAGCTAAATTTGGATATGCAAAGCCACACTCTTCCTAATCAGTGCCAAGGGTACCAGAAGTTCAAAGATAGTGTGAAGTAATGGCAAGGATTTCGTGAGGTCTGAAAAAGAAAAAGTTAATAGAGCAATACTGCTATTTAGGTTGGTAGGTAGTTCTCCAACGTGACTTTGGTATATATGACATTTTTGTGTGATTTATTTTATTACAATTTTAAGGCAGTTAAATTATTTATAAAAATAAAATTTGAATTATATGTTTGTGGAACTGCTGAGGCACATCTGTAGAACAATTTAAAAATCACTGGACTAGAATTCTGATTCCACCTAGCGTCTAGAAAGCTAGAGTACAACACTCACTTGAAAAGAAAAAAAAAACTGAGTAAAACATAAAAATATAACTCTACTTGAGTCCTAAGAGTTCAGGTCACAAGGTAAACTGAAATTCAAGCAAGGACAGGCTTCTCCAAGGAAATTTGGAATCTGTATATTGGCTCACTTGTGGCAGAATGCAGAGCAAGGGACACCAGGCATTACAAGTGGTTAAAATTTTAGCTAAACACTTAAGACACTGCTAAAGGACAATTATAGGCTAGAGTGAGAATATAGGATTCTTGGGAGCTGCAATTTTTTTGCAAAAAATAATTAAAGACATAAAACCACAGGTCCAAGAAACCCAGAGAACCCTCAGTAGTATAAATAACAACTACGAAATCATATATTCCAACTACTGAAAATTAAAAATAAAGAGGAAATCTTGAAAGTAGACAGAAAAAAACAGTATATAGAGAGGAACGAAGATAAGAATTGTAGGAAACATTTTGCCACAAACTATGCAAGCCAGAACACAATCAAGTGACATCTTTAAAGGGCTGAAAGAAATTCACTGGGCTAATAGTGTTCCTGGAGTCAAGCCTACATCTAGCAAGAATCCTACTAGCAATCTGGCTGCAGTTCCCTCGAGGAATTACTGTTTCCAAGTTCCTGGTGTCTATAGATTTGTCTTGGGCATGGCTTAATAATTTATATAAAACATCCAATAAACAGAAAACACCAAATTACCATACAGTTCTATTCTGTATGTATGATTTCTGCATGATTGTTCTTTAGTTATATAAGCAGAAATGAGTAGTGTAGGCAGGTCACATTATCTTCTTATTCTCTTCAAACAGACTAGCAACAGCACACACTTTTTAATCTTACTATGCTCTACTTTCTAAGTTCTTTATACCTATTAAAAGAGACATCCTATTACTGTTTGCTTGCTAGCTCAAAGAAAATAACACAATAAGATATGCTGCTGATTTTTCTAAACTTTCTTCCTCACAACTCACTGCATATTTGACTTTCACATCTGAGTAAGAATGTTACTTGTGGAATGATTTGCTACTCAGGATTGCTGAAATGTCACTTTCCTTAGATTATACTATCCAAAATAGAACTTTCTTACCCCTCCATGTCTCCTAGTATTGCAGTCACTTTCTAACTGCTTACTCCATTTTTTCCAGAGAACTTATATATGCCATATAACATTTTAAATTTATTTGCCTGTCCATTGTCAGTCTTCTGTGTTAGAATGTACAACAATAGGGACTCTGTTTCTCTTGGTCACTCACTACTTAGTCTCCAACACTTGGAATAGTTTCTGGAACTAAATGGAACTCATTATGCATTTGTTGAATAGATGTGCAAATAAATGGGAGAATACATGAACACATAAGCAAAATCTCTTTCACCTAGGGAATCTGGTAAACTTGGGGTGGGGAAGAACAGAACTAGGTAGATGCTGAATGCCTGCTATGTGAAAGGTACTTTACTGGCTTTATCTAAGATGTCCAGCACAGTCCTAAGGACATTAGCAGACACTAAATATTACTAATTGTAAGTAATGATTGATGCTCTTATTTCATGAACTCATCTCAACAAACTTGTGAGGACACTACCACTTTTAGGTTTTGCAAACTCAAAACAGTCCAACAATATGTCCACGTTTATAGAGGTAGAAGGTGGTGGTGCTAAATCCACCCAAGTATAGCAGACACCTAGAGGTGGGAAAGAGAACACTGAAATGTTCATTGTTTATCTCCTTGAAGCTTGTTTCATGCACTCATTTCTTCATCTTGTTTCCTGAGGGCTAAATTATGATCTTTAGTTGAATAAAATTGAATGAATTTTTATTATCTATCATAAAAAATAGGCTGTTTCCCACAAATTTGGATTTTTACTCTTGTTCCTAACTTGTTGAACCTGACAACAACGTTAAAGTCAACAAAGTAAAAAAATGGACTTTAATAAAGGTACCAAAAAAATTCAGTTTAATGAAGCCCTCTAAAAACTGCAGGTTCACACCATAATAAATCAACCTGTACTTGAAAGCATAAACTGTATATACTGGCACCTGATTCAGCTAAGATAAAAATGACAAGTCCTTCAATGATAAATTGTCCTCTCCATATTATCCAATGGAAATATTCATATTGTCCAATACCTACAAGCAATTAGAAGGATTGAGTTTAACTTTTAAATTAAAAGGCCATTATATGGTGCACAGTTCCCCAGTCTGTCTCTGAAAAATATTCATAGAACCTTCTTGGTCTTAAAGCTTGGGAGGAATATGGTATGTAGTCTCAGAATTCCTTTTATCACAGAGCAATTCAGTCAGCTCTTTGGAACTGTAGACTGCAAGAAACCGGGGGATAAAACAAAATGAGAAACCATGTAGGATTTTTTGAAAGTTACTTACCAATTACACACTATCAGTCAGGGACAACTAAACTTTGAGCACATCTGTCCCCTACCTTTGCCCCAGACCATAAAACCAGGCAGAGGAAAAGAAGTACTGAACATCTGACAGGATACATGCATCTCAAATCTCTGCCACCCTTACTAATACCAAAAATGGGAAAGATGTGCACTTAAAAAGGGGTTGAAGTGCAAGTTCACTTATCTCTCATTAAGTGTGTAGTGTGTTCATTATTCCTTTTACCACAGTGGGGTTTTGGTATTAGTCTATTACTTACCTACAGGATGCAAGTATGAATTCTGTAAGGCCTGAGGGGGAGATATTGATAAGTTTCATGTAATAAAGAAGATATTATTAGATGTCTACCGAGATCTGGCAATACAATTTAAAATGTCGAAATAAGCAAGATAAAAAAGAAGAATTTGCATATGTATTTGTATATTTTAGATTTCTATTTTTATGAGTATGTGGTTTAATATTTAGAAGGAAGCTGAATTAATAATCAGATTGAAATGGGATTTGAAGAATTAAGGTATTAAAACAGACTAGTTTTTAAAATTATAACTTTGCATACACATAAAAGTGAGTGTCTACTGACCTCTTATTAAACATTAATTCTCAAATTAGTATTTAAAATTTATTAACATCCACTAATTCCTATAGAGACCACAGGAAGAGAGAGGTGGCAGAGGGAAGAGGAAATATTTTTATTTATTTTCTTTATGCTGTGTCTATACAGTGCTTCTAAATTCTCATGAAATTTACTGAATTCTAAAACAGATCTCAAAATCCAGACTTCAGCTTATCATTCAGGTGGCCTCATTTTGCCCTTCAACTTTCTTAATAATTGTCATTTCATTCATTACTCCTATAGTTTTGCACATAATTTTGTGAATAGATAAAAGGGAAGAATTTAGTGGTTTCTGCCCCAAATTCTTTGGCCTGTTTTTGGCTCTCAGCTTTTATTGCCAAAGGCGTGAAGATCAAAAGATGCTCTTTGCTGAAGTGTTTATTGCCTTGTAACATACCCTCTCACAACAAAGGAGTTCTTTATTTACATCTAACATGAAAGAATAAGTTCCAAAGTAAAAGGCTTGCATCAGACAGATGCAAGTGATAGAATTTTCTTGCCCCACACTCAAGAAAATTCACACTATTAAAATTAAAATAAAGTCAATCTAAATGTCCTCCAGAACAAAAAACACCTCTTAGGGAGGGGGTGCAGCTCTAGCTTTCTTATGTAGTTCCTTGGCTACACTCCTACCTTCAATCTTCCACAACAGGGTGGTTACACGGTCTCATTTCATAAGCAGAGAAACATCTCGAGACAGCCCTGGAAACATGAACCACTATTTACACTGGAAAGAATGACTGGGAGCAGTTGTGCCCAGCAGCAGACAGCACTAGAGGCAGAAAATGGGGCTGTGTCACCAATCTGTTATTATTGTAATAACTAATGGAGAGGAATAAAATGGATTACCAGTGCTAAATCAAACTGGGAGGTTTCTGATCTGCTGTAGGACATTGGCTTCTCACGGTTTATGATATCATCGGGCTTCTTGATGAATTTACAGTCTGGTAATCCTGCCATGGCATTAGTTTTCCACATGCAAATCCCTGGAATCTAGGTCAACTCGGCAAATGAACAGGACTAGGGAACTCCATTGGGTCAAGTTTATTTCACCGTCAGGGAAAGCTAAGACTGGTTGTTTTCCTATTCCTTACCACATTTATTAAACTCACAAAGACTTGTTTGAATGACATCTTTTCCTACCTTTTGCATGTCAGTCAATACTTATGATGTCTCTGCAATATTATTCTATTCCTGTAAAACTAGATCTCTCCTTATTAATAGTATTTTTATTGATTTTCTTACTGCTTAGCCAGACTATATTATCTATATTTTACCATTTTACCCATTTGTTGACTACATTCCTTGTCAATGTGCTAATTTGATGCCTAATCCAGTTTCCTTCTAGTCTACATACACCTAGGTCAGGAACTAGGTCCACATAATTGTACAAAGCCCACCAAAAGAGTATACAGGTGGATTTTTAGGATGACCTAAATTCAGTGACCCCAATGTAAAAAAAGGAACAAAGAGTATTGCTCAGCAGCCAGATATACGAAGGGTGAAACCACTACCCACTGTGACCTTAGAGGAATTAAGGATGGAAAAACAGGTTGAGGCTTTCTGTGCTCTGTATAAATCAGGCCCTTAGATAGTTAAGATGCATGTCTCAGGAAGAATTTTGATGACCAGAGATTCTTGCATCTTCCAACACATAGAAAAACACTAAAATCATTAACTGCAGGTATCTGTTCTTTGCGATTAGCAATAATCTTTTACCAAGATGTAGGCTTAACTATACGTCTCCTCCCCCCATGCCTTGAGGAGTTCCTCAGAGCTATGTGAAAGGCTGTTTCCCCAGGTTGTGGTCCTCAGTAAGAACCTAAATAAAACTTGAAGTCACCACTCTCATATTGTGCATTTCTCCTTCCATGAACACTAGGAAGCTACTCTACCCCCTTTTATGAGAATGATGTTTCAGGGAAAGGGCTGCTCAGTTGGAGAGTTACCAGGTGTACTACACTCAACTCTCAGACCTCTCTTTAACTCCACAGAGTAAGTCCTTGATGAAGGCACCTAGCCCAAAACTACAGACTATTCATTCTTGTCTCCACACTCTGTTACTAACTTAGATCAAGGAGTGACCAAAGGACAGATACTGATGCAAAGTGGCAGTGTGGGAAATGAGTGTCAGAGAGATCAAGGGATGCTAATATATTCACTTGCATCTCTTACAAGACCTGATTCCCAGACCTGTATGTCTACCTGGATACTAGAGACATCTTACACTCAACATGTAGAAAAAGAGGATTCTTTTCCAAATAGACTTATCTCTCTCTCTTATTTTTTTGCACCCATGGCATGTGGAAGTTCCCAGGCCAGGACCAAACCCATGCCACAACAGTGACCAGAGCCACAGCAGTGACTATACTGGATCCACAACATGCTGAATCAGGGAATTCCCAAACAGATTACTCTTCTTGCATGGTGATCTTAGTTGCTGATTCCAGCAACCCACACTCTCTTAGACACCAAAACATGCCAATTCTTGCTGTTAAATATCTTGTGAACCAGTACCCCCCACTCTTCAGTTACATTGCTAGGACTACTGCCAAGCCCTATTCCTTCACATAGATGATTACAGCAGCTTCCTAACTCATCTTCCTGCCTCTAGTCTTTCCCCTCTTTAACTGCATCCTTTTTTTGTGTATGAAGTAAATTATTTATTTTCCCTCGATCTGATTTTCCTGATAGTTATTGTTTTTAATCTTCAGATTTCACGAATGCAAAGACTGTAGTACAACTGAAGTACACGGGCAGTTGATAAAGACTTAAACTTAGTGTGAAATTTCCAAGTACAACACCAAAAATGTATCATCATGTTTGCTGAAAATAGTTTGCAATATTAACAGTATATTCATTCATTGAGTAATTCTTGGGTGCCTTCCATATGCTAGGCACTGAGGAGATAGCAATGAAAAACATAGCTCCTGGCCACATGAATCTTACATTTTAGTTGGGGGAGACAAATAATAAACAAATAAACAAGTAGATACACAGTATGCTAGGAGATGATATTCGTTAAGAAGAGAAATAGAAAATAATAAAGAGGTCAGGAAAGGCTTTTCTAATAAGATCCAAACATTAACCTGAAGGAGGTGAAGGAACGAAGCATTAAGTAATGTGAGGAAGAATTTCCAGGTAGAACAAATGGAAAGGCGCTAAGGCAAAGCATATTGGACACATTCAAGGAATAGCAATGAGGCAAGTGAGACTGGAGTGGAGTAAATGAAGGGCCCAGTGGTAAGAGATGAGGTCAGAGAAGTAGCTGGGGCTACAGATGATAGAAGATGTCATAGGCTATAATAAGGACTTTTGGAGTTTTGGTTGTGGGTCAGTGGGTTAAGAACCCAACCCAACATAGTCTTCATGAGGATGTGGGTTCAATCCCTGGCCTCCCTCAGTGGGTTAAAGATCCAGGCATTGCTGCAAGCTGCAGCTTAGATTGCAGATGTGGCTCGGAGCAGTGTTGCATTGGTTGTGGCATAGGCCATGGCTATGGTGTAGGCCAGCAGCTACAGCTCCAATTCAACCCCTAGGCTGAGAACTTCCATATGCCACAGGTGCAGCTGTAAATAAAGAAAAAAAAAAAAAAAGACTTTTACTCAGAGAGGAAACACAGGGGAGTTTTGAATAGGAAAGTAACTGGATTTGATTTGAATTCAACATGCTTCCTCTTGCTACTTACTAATTGCATCCTTACAGACACCAATCACAGTTGATCCCCGAACAACATGAGGGTTAGGGGCGCCAACTCCCCCCCAAGTCAAAAGTTTGCATATAACTTACAGTTGGCTCCCCACATCTGCATTACTTCTGTATCCACAGTTGTACAATCATGGATTCAACCAACTGTAGATCATGTAATACTGTAGTATTTACTACCGGAAAAAAAACCATGAATAAGTAGACTCTCAAAGTTCAAACCCATGTTGTTCAAGGGTCACCTGTATAGTTTGTTCATGGCATTTTGCTGCTTAAAATCTTCTAGTGGTTGGCTACAACATGGAGGATAATGTTTGGGTTCTTTAAAATGGTAAAAGGTCCTTCAAGATCCACCCCAGGTTCTGACTTAACCTCTATCACTGTCTCTTACAAACTCTACCTCTCCTACCTCTTGACTAATATCCCATATACAAAATGTCTTGCCATTTTCTGAACCAATTGTGTTCACTGCTCTTCCTACAAAGAAACTAGGGACATGTTAGGTTTCAGTTAGATGAAGAGGTAGAGAAAGTATTCTGCATTAAGTTTGGGAGTGAAGAGAACATAGGGGGTAAAGAAGCACAGGGATTGTTGGAATGAGATTTTAGGAATGACTAGAGAACCACGTTCAACTTCCTTTATAGCATTTATTTCGGTTTATTATATACTTGAAAGGAGTTCAGTCTCACACACCTCACACACTGCTAAGGCTTAAGGTGCAGTGGGGGTAAGGTGGGCATTCCCTACTCAGAGATAGACTGCAGGCTCTAGAACTAAGCTGCCGGGTCTGAAACTGGGCTCTACTACCCTATCAGATGACCTTGGGCAAGCTACTTATTATTCCTGCGTTCTCGCTAAATGTGTTTAGCTACTTTAGCAGGCAGCTGTGAGAATGAATGAGTAAATGCATATATAGTATGAGGCTGAACAGTATGAAATTACCCTTTTTATAGGTCAAAATGCTCAAATAACAGCAAGTTCATGTGGATCAACCATTTAAACAATGCATAACGAATTACACACACTCCAAAAATGTTATTCTCATAGAGGCTTCTAAACCATTTGTTGAGATTTCTATCACCCAAAGGTCTTTTTTCATTGATGTCCTCTTACTAATTTCCTGGTTCCCTTAAAACAAGACTAGGGCACTTGATAACAAACTTTTAACACATTCTTGGTCCTATCAACATCCTGGATGACTTTAGTATCCATCTAGACAGCCTACCCAAGTCCTTTCATTCTTCACCTTCAAGATGACATTACCCACATTAAGTTCATACCCGGAATTAGTCATCAAGTGGGGCTGCTTCCCAACCGATATACAAAGATGATGACAGTCTCCAATTCTTCCAGTCGTCTCCTGTCTTTACTTTCACTACCTCTCTTCTTCAGTTCCAAGAGAACCACGGTTTCTTGGCCCTTCTCCTGGCCTCAATGCTTTATCCAGCTGGGAAAGCACAGCTCAACACCCAAACCACTCTCTCATCAGTATCTTCAACTACATTGGAACTCTGTCTTTTTGCTTCTCTTGTTTAATAAAACCTCAATACATGATCAATTCAAAAAATATACTTTCTATATTTCATGACCCAGATGTTAAACACAGTTGGAGAAAATCAGCTTTCAGACTGCTGCCACTATAAATTTGCAGCCCTCAATCTCTGCTCAATCTCTCACTCATATTTGCTTGCTTTTTATTTTTATTTATTTACTTTTATTTTTAAATGATTTTTATTTTTTCCATTATAGTTGGTTTACAATGTTCTGCCAAATTTCTACTGTACAGCAAAGTGACCCCATCACACATACATATATACATTCTTTTTCTCACATTATCCTCCAATATGCTCCATCACAAGTGACTAGATAAGAGTTCCCTGTGCTATACAGCAAGATCCATTGCTTATCCATTCCAAAGGCAATAGTTTGCATCTATTAACCCCAGATTCCCAGTTCATCCCACTCCCTCCCCCTCCTCCTTGGCAACCACAAGTCTGCTCTCCAAGTCCATGAGTTTCTTTTCTGTGGAAAGGTTCATTTGTGCTGTATATTAGATTCAAGATATAAGTGATATCATATGGTATTTGTCTTTATCTTTCTGACTTACTTCACTTACTATGAGAGTCTCTAGTTCCTTCCATGTTGCTGCAAATGGCATTATTTTGTTCTTTATTGTGGCTGAGTAGTATTCTGTTGTGTATATATACCACATCTTCTTAATCTATTCATCTGTCGATGGGCATTTAGGTTGTTTCCATGTCTTGGCTTTTGTGAATAGAGCTGCAATGAACATAAGGGTGCATGTGTCTTTTTCAAGGAAAGTTTGTCTAGGTATATGCCCAAAAGTGGGATTGCTGGGTCATATGGTAGTTCTATATTTAGTTTTCTGAGGTACCTCCATACTGTTTTCCATAGTGGTTGTAACAATTTACATTCCCACCAACAGTGTAGAAGGGTTTTGCTTGCTTTTTAAATTTAATTTAATTTTTTAAAAAATACAGCTGCACCATGGCACGTGGAAGTTCCCAGGCCAGGGACTGAACCGGAACCTCAGGTGAAACCTATGAAGCAGCTGCGGCAATGCCAGATCCTTTAACCTGCTGTGCTGGCTGGGGATCGAACTCTTGCCTCTGCAGCAACCTAAGCTACTGCAATCAGATTTTTAACCCACTCTGCAACAGTGGGAACTCCAAGCTTGCTTTTATTTTATTCAGCAAAACTGTCCTTATGCTCAAGACTCCAACCAAAACCACATCCCTCTCAGCATATGACATCATCTTCCATGTCAATGAAATAATTACACATAATTTCATCTCACATCCTCCCTTTCCTAGATAACTATGGGCCTATCCTTACACTCTTTATTCCTTTTTCAAAGATGATGTATCCCTGCTGTGGTTCAAGGCTCTGCTCTCCCCATGTGGCTCTAATCTTTCATCTCTTCTAGGATCTGATCTGTCAATTATCTTCTTTATTTCCTAAATCTTCAAACTTTCACTGTCTATTTGCTTTCCCCCCTAAGCCCAGAAGCCTACTTAAATTTTCATGGTATTAAAGTTAATTTTTCCCCTTCTTGAACTAAGGAACCCTAGGAACCATCCGCTTCCTTCTCTTCTTATTCAAGTGATTTGAAAGAGAACTCTACGTTCACTATCTTAACTTTCTTATTCTTCCCATTTACCTTACAACAAATCACAATCTGACGTCTGTTCTGGCCACGGAACTGAAAACGTTTCTAATGAGCCCACCAATGAACTCCCAAAACGCTGTCCCAATGGACATGCATCAAATCTCTGTTTTCTCTGCCTTTCCCTCCCAGTCTTCAACATGGGTTCCTCTCCTTTGTTTGCCTTTGAAAGTTTGCGTTTCTCAACATTTCCCCATTGCTACTTTAATCTGCTCATTCTACATACTCTATTTGTGCAATTTCATTATTTCATTTGCTCTTGATTTTAAATATCTCTGATAAGGGGTGATTCCCAAACCTGTATTTCTAGTCCAGATTCTCTCCCAATGCTTATCACATTTATTTACTTAGATAGCACACAGGGACTTAAACCAAACATGTCATTCATTCAGTTTTTCAAAAAATATTTATAGATGACCCACATTTTGTACTAGTATTCAGCAGTAAACAATACAACAAGATAGGCCCTTTACCTTAAGCCTTATTCCTCACTACCACCTCCAATTAACCTTTAGGCCATAATAATTCCGAACTTTCTCTAGCCCACTATTTTCTGCTGAAAGAAAACTAAACATTGGGAGCCTATGAACATGCTAATCTTCAGACCGGAATTCCTTTTCCATGTTCTTTTCAATTTTTAAGACTTTTAGAGAAGTCTTGCCCTCCAAATTCCCAACCTGGATGAATTATCCTTGATCACTGTATTGGCTACGATGTACTAAAACTATCTATTTGCACATGTCTTCCCCACTGGATCTCCAGGGCAGGAGTTATGTCTCTCCAGTGGACATGCTTCGTACACAGGTAACAAATGTTTGGGATTATTCAGCTAAACATAACCTTTCTCCTCTTTAAACACCTGAAATACTGGGATGCTTTTCTAACTCTCCCCAGTATAGTTGCTGGTTAAATCATATTTCCTTCTCCTTGTTAATGACAGTTGAACTTTCTTGAGCATGCTGTACCTCTTTCATTCACTATACTCCTCAAAATCATGTGTATAATGGACACTCAAGAAACAGTGGCTGAATTGAGCTGAAATGAACAGAGAAAACACTGCCATATTTCTATCTTCTATCTCTGGGATCCTTTGGTGTAGACCAGGGCTAAGATTTTGCAGGTATCTTTCTGCTACAGTCAAGGTCCAAGAGTGTTATTAAAGATATTGACTGTTCTTCAAGCTCTGAATAAGTCCCAAGAGACCACTCTGATTGAATATATATGAAGGAGGAAAGATGGAGCTCTTAGTGGAATAAAAAATTCATCTGAGCACTAGATCACCTTGTGCCATATGTCCTTCTGCAATGTATTAAATTTAGGCTCTTAACGGCTTAAGTTCATTTTCCACAAATGAATACTTATATTCATTCCTCACAAGAAGCTTCATTCTCAATATGTATAAAATGCTTTAAGCTCTTTGTGAAAGGAATGATGTAAACATAAGACATTATTACTAACATTTTCCTCTAGATAACCTCATGAGGTAAGTATTAATGTCAGAGGGAATATTATTTTACAGATGGATAAGTCAGCTGACTTGCTCAGAGTCAAAGGTAGAGGTAAGAGCCAAGAGTCCTGTGAATATAAATTCATTGCCATACCTAATCCAAGCTTTTCAGTAAGTGTTTTCTAGGGTGTGAAGGAGTCTAGAAACTTTTTCCTTCCTTTTTTTGGATTGTGTCTAATGTATCCCTCTTTCCCTCTTATCAATTCCTCCTTCTCCAAAGAGAACCACAGGAGAATGCAGTGGTCACCTAGCAGCTATCCAGTCCCCTACCTGTGCAATATCTGTGGTAGTACAGAGGGTCTGACAGGTGTACTCCATCTAACTTCTTATCCAGGGCTCCCAAGCAAGGCAGCTCGGAACTCTGCCATCTCAAGTTAATTCAGTTTGAGTAAAGTGCTCTGTTGTCCAAGTAGAACATGCTCAAATTCATTTTCTTCAGTTATATCTCATACATGTGGCCCATATAACCTAATAGAGATCCCATTTTCCAAACACTTTTTCAAATCTGACACACTACATTTATTAGGACAAAACTCCAAACTATTTTGATGGGCCCTGCTCAACAGCAATCACCTATGGAGAAGGAGAAATGTGCTAGACTGAATTATATCTAGTTCCATGGTCTAAAACTTTACATAGCCAAAAAAGTCACTGTTATTTGGAATGATGCAGGCCTTAGGTTGAGAAGAAGAAAGAACAAGACAGTGAAAAAAGATGAAGATGAGGCAAACAATACTTTTTCTTTGTAAATAACAATGAAAACAACGACAAAATATATCTTGTTTCCTATATTTAAGGAGTGGTGCAGAAATTTGTTAAAGTGCTGCAGCTGATCAATGATATATATTCAGATTCTGGGAGAAGGGCATATAAATAATTTATTCATAATGATATATAAATTATTAAGGACCAATTGTATACAATGCACTGGGGATACAAAAATGACTAGAAATATAAACTATCACAATTCACTGACATAATAGCATTAATTGCCATCAGACATATGTGTATTCAATGCAAACGGAGTGGAAGGAACTTGAAAAGTCATTAGGCCTTCCTTTTTGTCTTTTTTAACCTCAGTCCAGGTAGGCTGAAGATAGGTAACCTAGAGGTCAAAGACTTGGTTTCACAGGAATAAATATCACATCCTTCCTCCCTACTGGCTGGCACATAATCATAACATGCACTGGTATGCTGGTAAATGATTAACAACTGGCTCTCTGGAAAAAA
Organism: Phacochoerus africanus; assembly: GCF_016906955.1. Classification (NCBI taxonomy): domain Eukaryota; kingdom Metazoa; phylum Chordata; class Mammalia; order Artiodactyla; family Suidae; genus Phacochoerus; species Phacochoerus africanus. The sequence goes on from NC_062544.1 coordinate 239,658,255, forward strand.
AAATCCTGATTTGTTGCATTTGCTGATTTCCTTGGGGCAGATATTCTCATGATGGCTGATTTCAAACTACCAAAATGACATCACTGAATACAGAGCTACAAGAGAACAGGCATAACTAACCTCAAGAGCATAATGTAGTAAAAATATTAGGAAGAGATAAATTTAGAGCACTTGTTATCTCTGTTTTCAAGAACTTTATCTATTTGCTTGTCACTAAAATAATTTTCAGTTAGACTATATTTAACAAACAGCTCATATAATTCTTAAAAATTTAATAATCATGAGCTGCTAAGAACCAGTTACAACACTCCACTGCACTCCCACCATAGGTATTGCAGGGGGCAGGGGTAGTGATACAGATCCATGTTTATTAAAAAGCTGTGCCTTGCTTCACTCTTTGCTGTTGTCTCCCTGTCCTACACAGACCACAATCAGAAACAACTCTTCCAGGTTCACTGTGCCCCTCTCTTTGCCCTCTGCTCTGCTTCCAATGGTCCTCAGTAAGTTATACCACCCTCCACCAGGAAGAGAGATGTGGCATCCCAGTGCTGAAGTCTAACAGACTGGGTTTGCTGTCATTATTAACTTTACAAACATTTGGCAAAGGGGGCAATTATTATTATTACCATTATTCAATGCTCTTCCCTCTATATTTACAGTTTGATTCAAGATGTCTTCACATTTCAATGGCATTTTCAAGTTTTAAAGTATTCTTAGCTTCAGATTTTCAGGCAAGGTGGAACGGGAGGTGCAGAACGGAAGGGCCACTGGTGGGGGAGCCTACTTCATTCCAAGACATCTGCCCGGCGTCGACCATTTCAACTCCCAGCCCTTTCAAGTTCCTAAATCCAGACTCTGCAGCCTGCTTAGGTACCCTCCCAATCTACTTCTGAGCTAAGAAATAATTTTTCTAAGGACTTATTTACCTATAGATTGTGAAATTTTTTTTATTCAGCTTTTTTTTTAAGAAATACTGTGAAGAGATATCCCTATAAATAGTCATTTCACTGTTAAAATACAAAGGAATCCATGGAGTTCCCGTCATGGCGCAGCGGAAACAAATCCGACTAGAAACTATGAGGTTGCGGGTTCGATCTCTGGCCTCACTCAGTGGGTTAAGGATCTGGCATTGCCATGAGCTGTGGTGTAGACTGCAGACATGGCTCAGATCTGGTGTTGCTATGGCTCTGGCATAGGCCGGCAGCAACAGCTCTGATTAGACCCCTAGCCTAGGAACCTCCATATGCTGTGAGTGTGGCCCTAAAAAAAGACAAAAAGATAAAAAAAAAACAAAAAACAAAAAACAAACAAAAGAATCCAGAAAAGTATCTTAGAAAAACTCAGAACTACAAATTTATTATTATTATTATTTTCTTTTTAGGGCTGTACCAGTGGCATATGGAGGCTCCTAGGCTACAGGCTGAATTGGAGCTACAGCTGCTGGCCTATGCCATAGTCACTGCAATGCGGGATCCACGCTGTATATGCGACTGACACCACAGCTCAAGGCAATGCTGGATCCTTAACCCACTGTGCAAGGCCAGGGATTGAACCCTCAACCTCATGGTTAATAGTCAGATTCGTTTCTGCTGCACCACAATGGGAACTCCCAAATTTATTATTTATCTCAATTCTAGAGGTCTGGAAAAACAGTCATGACCTTCAGAGAACATGGTGTTACACCCACAGGACACACGATGCTGGAAGGAGCATGTGCCACAGCACCTGACTGAGCAACACAGATAAATGCAACAGCCTGCACTGATAAAAAACTATTCCAACCTTCTGTCCTTGATAAAAAAAGTTATAAAGTGCTTCCATGTGTGAAGAACATAAGAAAGAAGGTCATGACCTGCTTAACCTCGAAAGAAAAATACCTGACTAATGTATTAGTTGTTTCACAACTTAAGCTTATATTCTTTTTCTCATGGTGGGGACTAAGTGTTATGTTTGGCTAGTAGGATTTAAATTTCTTCAGAAAACATATTCTCTTGGACCAATGTAATCTTTTAAGATATTTGCCAGAAAATACATTCATTTACAAACAATTTTATAAACTTATAATTTACTATAATTTATCTACAGCAGATTTTTCTAAATATATTAGGTACTCCAATAAATACAATGAAAGGGGTCATGTTTCTTTTCTGTTTGAAGAACAGCTTCATATGCAAAAATCTTTCAAAGCCTGAGAAGTTACTGGGTCCATGTATGATGGGACTAGTGTCTGAGCGATCTAATGTTAACTTAAGGAAGTGTTTTCCAACTGTTGCTGGAAACTCAGTGGGTGAGAAGTGTATGAAGATATGACCTGGGCAGCCTGACAGTGCCCAGGCCAGTTTCCTCAGGCACTCCTTACTTCAGTTGCCCTCCAAAAGCCTCCGCTGCTTACTCCAATGTCCTAAATCAACACCACCATTTTCTATGTGAGCCATACTCGGAAATACAGGTTAGGAAGCACTAGTTTAGATACCATCAGCCTCCTATGGGTGGCTGACACAAACACAGATTGCTGCAAGAACTTGATTCATTGAGCTGTGATAGAGTGTTAGGGTGCAAAGAGCAGAAGTGGGAATAAAACTTGGGTTGTGGCTCAGGCTTTCTCATTACCTAGCCCTGAACCCTTAGCGGATCACTTTACCTGTTAGGACCTCGGCTGCCTCAGCTGTAACATAAGCTGACTGGTCTAGATCCCTATGACTGTGAGCATGTAGGCTTCATCCTGGGCAAGGTATGGGAAATCCCAATCTTAATGAAACTGTAAACCAACTGGAGATAAGATCATTAATGAAGATAAAAGGTAATGAGGAAATATAAACTCTGAGTGAATTATAATGAGTTTGGAGGCCTGAGAATTATCATTGCTTATATACCTCAATGGCACTTCCTACTGGGCATATAAACCTCTATCTATAGTGTAAATTTGCATCACAGACCAGACTATGACCTTTGCTTTTATTTAGTCATGAAATAGAGTAAGCATCATGTTTAAATATTCAAACATGTGCTCCAAGATTAAAAGTCATGTGAATTTAAAAGATCAGCTTCACCTTTGTTGTACCTAGGAGCTCTGGACTGGCCTATTTAACACTTTCATTATGATACATTTTAACACTGACCAAGGCAAGGATGCATTTGCTACGATTCCTCCTCTGAAAAAAATTTAAACATCTTGCTCACCCAACATTCTTGAATATTTTTCCAGTCTTTTCAAGCAGCTGCTCCTGCCACACTTCTTTTTGGACCCACAGAGACCCTAGTCCCTTACTCCTCCACTAGAACCTTATGCATTAGTCCTTTCCTACCTTCACTTATTTTCATATCCAACACAGGCTTGAAGGATCATCACTTCAGTCTCTCCCTTACTTACCTTCATCCCTTCTGTCCCCAAGGAGCACTTGTCTACACATACTCAACACCGGGTCAGTTTAACAACAACAACAAAAAATCACACATGTTTGAAAACTGGGGCAGCTGTACATTCATGGTTACCAGCATTGCCTGGCCTGGCAACACTGCTAGGTAATTTTGCTTCCCTAGAATTAAGAGTATTTCAAAACTTCTTCAAGTTACTGTTACCCTGATTATCTTACCCTCCCTAGACAGGCTAAACCCTCTTTGAAAGTAGCAGGAGGTAGGGAGAACAACTGAGGTTGTAGGCAGCCACAACTGCTAGTAAAATCTAGACCAACTCTTGAAAGCCATCAGGAGAGAGGTCTCCTCCATACAGTAATGTGGCTAAGGTATGAAATGCGGAGTTACAAATACTTGCTTTATTTATGCTTGTCGTGACCACACCAGTGAGGGTGTGGTTGTGACTAAAAGCAGGAAGGAGCCATTTTTAAAGTTTTTTTTTTTTTTTTTTTTCCCTTTTATGGCTGCACCTGTGGCACATGGAAGTTCCTAGGCCAGGGGTCGAAATGCAGCTGCAGGTTCGGCCTATGCCACTGTCATGGCAACACTGATCCTTATTCCACTGAGAGAGGCCAGGGATCAAACCCACATTCTCACAGAGACAATGTTGGGTCCTTAACCTGCTGAGCAACACTGGGAACTCCTAAAGTTTTTTTTTTTTTTTTTGGTCTTTTGTCTTTTTGCCTTTTCTTGAGCCGCTCCTGTGGCATATGGAGGTTCCCAGGCTAGGGGTCCAATTAGAGCTGTAGCCACTGGCCTATGCCAGAGCCACAGCAACACGGTATCCAAGACATGTCTACAACCCACACCACAGCTCACGGCAACGCCGGATCCTTAACCCACTGAGCAAGGCCAGAGAACGAACTGCAACCTCATGGTTCCTAGTCGGATTTGTTAGCCACTGCGCCATGATGGGAACTCCTCCTAAAGATATTTTTAATTTTATAGGCTCAGTGCACTTCCTTCATCTTGAACTTAAATCCTTCCCCACATATTCTTAGGGCTTGGAATCAAATCCTACCTCTGCCATTTAGCTTTCTAACCTCTGGTAGGTTAAACTCTCTGTATCTGGGGATAAAACCTACCTCATAGAGTTAACGTGGGCATTAAACTTGGTATAAAAGGCCAAGCCCATAGTGCTATAGAAGTGTTTGCTATTATTATTATTGTTATTCTATGTACAAAAGTTACCCAAATTTTCTCATTGTCATAAAAATATTAAAACTGTATTATCTCTTTCTTTCTCTGGTTTCTCCAAATATACTGTTGATAGAGAAATGGTCTTGCTATTGATACTGAATGAGCCATATCTGTCTAATCCTAATGACTGATTACATTCTTTCTCTAACAAAACATAATAAGCAAAATATTTCCAAACCTCTATGACTTTACACAGAACTTGTTATGTTTCCCATAGTTATTGTGTAACCAAGAGAACAATAAATATTCTTCCTGATCAGGACTATCCATCATTCTCTTCTCTGCTGTAATGTCTGACTCCATCTCCCCACCCTACCTTTTGTCAGCCCTGCTTTCTGCTCTAGCACTTCTGCATTTTTATCTCCACTCACCCCCTCCCCATTTAATGCCTCACCCAGACTGAACCAACCTCACTTCCCTGAACTTCCTCTCCATGGCTTTCTCACCTTTAGCCTTTTCAACAAGCTGGTCATTCTTCCAGGAATATCCTCCTCACCTCATTCATCCTGCTCCCTTGGGTACGTCATAGTACTCTACTGAACTTCAATTACATGGTACCTCTCCAGAAAACTTTCCTTGACAACCTCAATTTCCAAACACCAAGGCTGAATTGGGTGCCCCTCTTATAGAACTTATTACTCTTATTAACTGGACTGAAAGCTCCCTAAGGGCAGAGATCACAGCTTACTTTATCCTCATTGCTCCCCTAGTTTCTAACTGTGTCTAACACATACAGTTTGTTCTCTACAAATGGACAAACTATAACACAATAGCTTTACAGACCTAAGGATGTTTGACATTTAAAAGGGGGATAGGGGAAGATTCTGTCATTGTCTTCAAACATCTACAGATATCAAGAAAGGAGAAGAATGTTTCTTCTACATGGCTTCAGAAAGAGAAAGGACCAACAGTGTAGGCTCTGGAGGGCAACATTTCAAAATAAAAAAAGGAAGAAGCTTCTAAAATGTAGAGCATGAGATGCTTTTGTCAGTATTCATCTTCATACAGAAGTGGCAAAAATGAACTGGGTGATCCTTGCTCAGTTAAGAATCTGATTCATAAAATTCTACTTTGGGCACCTGCATGTATAGGATAAGTTACCCTGAATACATAAAAGAAAAGATCAAAGGTTACATGTTAATGTGGAATACCACAGTCAGAGAATTCTAAATAAAATGGACAAAGTAATCCAAGCCAAATCTAGCATTCCAACACAGGGGATAAGACCAGCAAGGGGCAAAGCCCGGTCCCCTGGGGCATTCTCCACACTACCTTCCTCATTCTGGAGGAGGCAATTTAACTTTACAACTTTCAAGAAACTTCCCATCAGAAATGGTTTTAACTTTAGATTTATTGCATTTTCCAAGGTTACATCATCTGGACTGTGCATAATCCAGAGGGGCTCAAAGGGCTATACTGTAAACTGTTACAATAAATATTAATGAATATTGTGCCTGATAAAATCTGCAATTTGCACACACGCATACATGCACCCACACAAAAAAGGACTTTTCACCTTATATGGTTATTTTAAAAAACTAACTCTTTTTACATTCCACTTTGTTGGTCTGTCTGCCAAACAGGCAGAGTACATCTACTTTAAAAACACCAATTAAAAATATTAAAAACACAAAAATATATAAACGATGGTTCAGAGCCAAGGGCACATAAATTGACCCGGATTCAGATAGCAAGTAAACATAAAATGAGTAACAGAAACTACTACATCATCCAAAAGGAAGCAAGAACAATAGCCCTACAGGTAAAAGTAATCCTCCCTACCTCCATCCCAGTACTCCAACTTCTCCACCTCAGAGGGCAAGGTAATGATTAGGAGGCAGGCAAAATGACTGAAAGAGGGAGAAGAAAGAGGAAGGGGCCCAAGAATAATGTGGGCAGGGCCTGCAAGATATCGGGAGAATAGAGAGGAATCTCATTTCACACTGTAACCTCAGGCAGCCCCACGGGCTTTTTTATTACTCATCAGAAATGCTGCATTTCAAATGCTCAAAACCTCAAACACCTGGGCTGTGTAACTGAGGATCAGCGTGGAAAGTGGGCTGGGTTGAGAGTTATAGTCTTTAGATTGACAGTATTATTATTATTATCATCCAGTTTCTGCCACTTTTCTGAGCCTTAGTGTCCTTATTTGTAAAATGGGGATCCTAAAACCTACCCCATAATATTGTTAATAGGAATAACTAAAAGCAGGTGTGCAAAAGTGATGAATCTAGCTAGAAAAACACACAGAATCCCTCAATGATTCTGTTTGTTTGAAGAGAAAATAACCACTTCCCTCCCTGATACCAGGCATGTTGAGCTAGGACTCTTTTACCAAAACTGAACTTAGCCTAGGTCATTGTGGAGCCCAGCAGTGTAATATTGAGAGGCATGATGCTGTCTGTATACATTGTAGACAGTATATGAAGGAGGGAAGAAGGCAGGAAGAGATGAAAGAAAGAACTAGGCATAATGCTAGCATTTCTTTCTGCCGAGGAACAAACATGTGCCCTCAGTGCCATTCCCTTGCACTTCCTGGGTCTGATTCATACTGCAATGAATGAGCTTGGGGTCTCAGCCAGGGAACCAGGCTCATAATCTTACTATTGGGTAATTCTAAGAGAAATTATACCAGACAATTCTTTCCTTTAATTGTTCTCTACACAATTAACCCATACCCTCTGGGAGCTAATTTGGTAGCTCAGTGGAGACCTATTACTCTATCTTTAGAATCTGTTAGAAATAAACTGTCTTTATTACATTCAATTTTGTTTTTGAACAAAAGCCTAAAGCCTCTTTATGGGCTAGAGCATCTTGACCTATGGATTACTAAATTCAATTTATCAGTCTACAAAACAAATTTTACATGTGGAAAACCAAGGCTCAGAAAAGTCCAGAGAATTGATGCAACACCTACAACAAATTACAATCAGAAAGAAATTAAACTTATGGAATTCCCATTGTGGCTCATTGGGTTAAGAATCTGACTAATATCCACGAGGATGTGGGTTCGATCTCGGCCTTGCTCAGTGGGTTAACGATCCGGCATTGCCTCAAGCTGTGGTATAGGTCATGGGCACAGCTTGGATCTGGCATTGATGTGGCTGTAGTGTAGGCTGGTAGCTATAGCTCCAAACTGACCCCTAGCCTGGATATTTCCACATAATGTGGGTGCAGCCCCCCCCAAAAAAAAGAAAGAAAGAAAGAAATTAAATAATCTAATTCTTTATTTTTAAAATATTTACATAGAAAGTTTTGGAAAAATGGAAATTACCTGAAAATTTTATAGTGATATTAAAAAAATATGATCATATCCTAACATGCATTCTAATTCTATTAGATTAGTAACATACTTTAATAATTTATCTGATAAAAAAATAAAGGATCAAATGTTTATTAAGGCATGGCAATTTGTTACACTTTTATTCATTGCTCTCTATAATGCAGAGCTCATTATCCCCCTCTTACAGGTAAAAAAAGCTTGCTTAGGTACATCTGATGACTTCCCATTGCTTAAGCATAAAGTAACAACTCCTTAAGATGCTAGGTGAGTCCTATGCAGTATGGCTCACTCTTCAGTTCATTTTGATGTCTTCCCCAGTCCCTCTTAGCTTCCTCAACTGCATCACAAACCTCTCCATAACCTTTAGACCCTGATTTCTTCTCAGTTCCCTGAACAAGCTCTATTGATTCCTACCTCTATGCCTCAGAGTTTTCTCTCTGCCCCCTGCTATCTTCTACCCCTGCATACACACTGATTCTTTTTTTTTTTTTGTCTTTTTGCCTTTTTTGGGGCCGCTCCTGTGGCATATGGAGATTCCCAGGCTAGGGGTCCAATCGGAGCTGTAGCCACCAACCTATGCCAGAGCCACAGCAATGCGGGATCCGAGCCACGTCTGCAACCTACACCACAGCTCACAGCAACACGGGATCCTTTAACCCACTGAGCAAGGGCAGGGACCGAACCCGCAACCTCATGGTTCCTAGTTGGATTTGTTAACCACTGCGCCACGACAGGAACTCCCACACTGAGATTTGAACGAAGCCTCACTTCAAGTTTTTCTTGAAATGCTATCTGTCTACTAGATGCTGTATCACCACTTCCTCTAGGAACTCCTCCTACCCTTCTGTGGCACATACAACATGGCACAGTTCTTCTTGGTTCACAAATGTCTCCTTTCTTTGTTAACTTCTGTGAAAGGTAGGGCAGAGTCCTACAGAAGCACTTTTCTGCTGGGGCTCAGTAACACATGCTTCTTCATATATAGTGTGACAAACCCTGGTACTATATATTCATGACTCTGCCCAAGTGGGGTCAGTGAAAACAGACTCTGGGTAGCTGATTATTTTCTCCTTTCATAATTCCCCAAATTCAAATCAAACCTTCTTCATTCTATTTCAAACAAACAAATAAAAGCCAAACTCACAGAATATAAGGGCAAATGAGGATCGAAGGGGCAGATGACTCAGTTTTGTAAAAGGAAGAGGTAGAGTGACAGGTAGGCTGACTGCTGTAGCTTTACTTTCAGGCCAAGGACTGAATAGGTTTGCAGAGGTTCATGAATGTCCTTTAAGGGGGGTAATCCCAACTATATGTGGTATTGAAGAAGTGATTAAAAGCACTGCTTTGCTTCTTAAAAGACTCCTGATGATACTACAGCAGAGAATCATAATGATGATCTTACATACATTTGTAAATACATAAATTTTGTGTTGGTATTTAAAAAATGTCATAATTATTTGTGAAAAACCAGAACATTTTCTGGCTCCAAGTTTTGGTTGGTTTGGCCTTTCTTCAGCTAGATATTTTCCATTAGTGCTTAAAAATGTATAGGAATTAGAACTTTTAAGAATAGGCTGCTATGCATACAATGCATGTGGTTCATTCACTACTTTTACTACTTTCCATACTTTCTCGCTGGCTTGGCCCTTTGCTTGTATCAACATCTTACCGCCAAAGCAGAACACCTGATGAAGGTTTTTAAGTCGCTTTTCTGCTTTATACAATATCTTTTGTTGTATACCACCTAAAAAATAAACTTACAAATATAAAAACAAGTATTTTTACTCTAAAAGAGGGGAGTATATTAAGGCAAGAGGGGTGAGTGGAAAACGACACCAAGATTTCTAGCCTGGATAGCCAGGTAAAAGATAGCATTATTAATCCAGCTAGAAGCTTGTGCTGGAACATGAAGACTAAGAGGAGGTTCCTGGATCTAGAAATTAGAAACCCACTGGTAAGGGCAGAATCTGGATGACAAGTAGAGGGATCTGAAGTTAAGAGACTAACAGGTGAGGTCACACAATAGGAAGATGAGATAAACTGGTAGTTGTCAGGGGGAGCAGTGAAAGCAAAGGTATTAGAAAATGGACATGCTATGAAGTTACAGTAAGAGAATCAGCAGTGAGAAAACAATTAGAGGTACATAAGGGAAGGGAGGTATTGGATGGGGCAAAATTCCAGAGGCAATACCTACGATCCAAAGTTCATATGAGGGAACAGACTTGGCAACCAAGAACATTCTTTTAAGACAGGAAGAGAAGAAAATGTGTAAGGAAGGGGAGAGGCTTTGGGGACAGAGGGAGAGGAGGAACAGAGAATGGTTGTGAAGGGTAAGAGTTGTGAGGAAGTAAGCAGAGGGAACAGTGAGAAGAATGGAAAAGGTTTGGATTCACGGTTTAGGAATGAGATTCCAGTAACAAGGAATCCATCAAACTATTACTGATAGTAAGGACCCACTGAAGATGGAAGCTTTTTAAAAAGACATTCTTTCAATCAGTCAGTCAGTTGGCCAATGAACATTTACTGAGCAACTCTGAAAGTCCAGGCACTGCGCAGCCCGAGCCAAGGACTCCAGGGCCCAGTCAGGAAGTCAGGCAAGGAAACAAACCATAAGGCAATGTGGCAAGCTCTATGTTAGAGGTCTATGTAGGATGTGTGGGAGAGGGAGAAGATGCATGTAATCCAGGGGTGTAGTTTCCTGGAGGGGAAGTTGCAAATTATTAAAATAGTCCAATCTGTAAGCTATGTGAATGAAGAACGGGCCATTGGGAACTCCATCTCATTGCCCTCCTGGATATACTAATGAGAAAGGTATATAAGTGCACCTGATGTGAAATCAAGTAATATCACTCATCAGCACTGAGGGATCTTGACCATCAGTGCTTGATGATGTAATTTTCATGATCACCAATGAGTTAGACAGGCAAGACTTGAGATTATGATTACAACAAAAACTTTCACAGACTTTCCTAAGCAACAGAGTGGCTGGCTGTGAATGAGGATCCTGTTAGAGGTCTCCAGAATTGCTGGGGACTATTCTGGAATGACCATTCCTGATTCAACTTGGGCTACTAAATTCCGGTTTAATAATTACTTGTATTCTATTATCCCCTGGAGCCAAGTACAAAACAAGTATTTTTTAAAATGCCTTTGCTTAAAAAAAAAAAAAAAATCAGTTATCTGGGTTTTGTTTCCATCTTAAAAATGCTGTAGGCATTTTATTTTTCCATGAGAAACAAATACTCCAAAGGCCACACTGTTTATACTCCTTGTCATTTACAACTCTAAAAAACATTTGCACTCCGCTTTGCTAATGGGCTCTATTTCGATCTCTGTGGCAACACACTGTATCTTTACTGCAGAGAGGACTTGAAGTCTGAACAAAGATTTCTTAATAGGGAAAACAGCCCTCCATTGCTAGAATGGTACAGTTACATTTTGGAAGGGACCTCAAAACCACTTGTGTCCCTCATTTGTGTGATGAGGGACAAATTACCCAGCCCTTAATCTAACTTTTTGTTTTAAATGAGAGAAGACACCCTTTCATTTCCCACTGATATAATACAATCTTTGTAATAGTGAAACAGTAGAATAGCAGGATTTTTTTACTCAAAGTGATTCTGCCTTTGCTGTGTTAAACTAATTATAGCTAACATTTATTGAGGGCTTATTATGTGCCAGGCACTGTGCTAAGCACTTTACAAGGATTATCTCATTGTGTCCTTAGGATAATCTTAAGAGACTGGTGCCATTACTGTTCTTATTTTAAGAGGAAACTAAGGCTTAGAGAAGCTGAGAGCCAAGCACAGTTAGAGTTCTTGTTCTGATTTTGCCCTTAACTGATGTGTGACCATCATCAGGTTACCTAACATCACGTGTCTATGAGTAAACTGAGAACAATTATGATAACTACCTCACACTGCAGATGAGAGGATTATGTAAAGTACTGGTCCAAAGCACATCTGCCATGAATCCAGTTTTTCTTCTTGTTAAATAATGTGGTGGTACTAGAAAGAACATGGGCTGTGGAATCAGATGACCTGGGCTCAGAGCTTCTTGTTAAGTTATATGATACTGGGCATGTACCTCATTCCTCTGAGCCTCAGTTTCCCCACCTATAAAACATGAAGACCAGTACCTACACCTCATGAAGTTAATGAAGGATTAAGTGAGATGATTCCTCAAAAAGAGCTTACTTAGCCTAACGCTGGTACAAACTGAGATGCCATCTTTTTCTCTTTGAGGGTCACAGAGTAACTCTCTTAAGAGTACAACAAAACTGGAGTTCCCGTTGTGGCTCAGTGGTTAATGAGGACTAGGAACCATGAGGTTGCGGGTTCGATCCCTGGCCTTGTTCAATGGGTTAAGGATCTGGCATTGCCGTGAGCTGTGGTGTAGGTGCAGACACGGCTCGGATCCCACGTTGCTCTGGCTCTGGAGTAGGCCGGTGGCTACAGCTCCGATTGGACCCCTAGCCTGGGAACCTCCATATGCCGTGGGAGCAGCCCAAGAAATGGCAAAAAAGACACACACAAACACACACACACACACACACACGAAAGAGTACAACAAAACTAAGGAAGGATTGTGACTTCCAGGAAGACTGCAAGGGAGGTTTAAGAGACCTACTATGTGAGAAAGGAGGTACTGCTCAGCTGCAGAGCAGATCATAATGGAAAGCATGCCTTGTTGCTTTCTGATTCCAGTATGGGCAGATTATTTGGGCATCAAGGAGACAGGAGTCCCCATGAAAGGGTATAAGTGAACAAGCTAGCTAATTGCTCACGTGGATTGCTTGGGGCAGTTCTCTATCAATATCACTGGAATTCCTAAGAAGGTTCTCACTGTGATTTCATATCTATGAAAAGCACATTCTAGTAGAAATGATGAGTAAAAAGTGTTTCAAAGATATTTATAGCATCTTCCTATGAGCAGGACTATTAGGACAGCCCTTATAAAGATATGAATAAAATCGCCTTGGAAAAGACCAGTTGGATTTGATTTATTCTTTTTAAATGTAGATGTTTAGGATCCTATTCAAAGGTAGTATGGTCCACTGCCAGCTTTCTGGGACACAATTTTCATATAACTCCAGTATTGACAAAAGGAAATAAAAACATCTCTACCTCAAATGACTCTCAAAACCTTTGCACCAAAACCACTACTTCACCCCTTAGAACCTTGCTGGTTACCAGATTTCTCAGTCCATGGCAGATCTAAAGGTAAAACCCAGATATAGGGTAGGTAGAGATGTGAGAGAAGCGGATAAATGATTGACTATAACATAACACAGAAGAGGTAGAAAACAAAATTTTAATAATTATTATTTAATACTTCAAATGCTATTCATATAACTAACACTAAACTTCATGTAAGCAGGAAAATTATGGATTTATTTTTGAAAATATCCATAAAACTTTGAACTTTATTTAAAAAAAAAAATTCTGGCACTTGATAGGGAAAAGAGTTGTTGGAAAACTCACCTTCACAGACAATCTGGTTTGATTACAAAAACCAAATCAATAAATTATTATTTTGGATTCTTCCTAAACCTATGTACAATTCTATTGCCCATTTTGGGAATATATTTCTATAGTGTACACCCTGCCACTACGCAGCAGAAAATCAATTCAAATATATAAAGATTAACATCCTCAACCACCTCAAATGATTCAAATTAAATACATGAGAAAAACTTCTTGTATTTCCTCTTAGGAATATTAATGAGCAATTTAGTTAAAAAAAATCTAAGTATTTCTCTGTTTTCTTGCTTCTGTACTCAAAACTAGTAAATACAGATATAAGGAAATCCAGGGAGGGAAAAGGAAAATTTAGCTTCTTCTATAGCTCTTAGGTGTGTGTGTAAGTTTAAAAGGTGTTTATCTATTTCTACAAGAACTGTAGCACAGTGTTTTCTCGTACTGGAGGTTTAATAAACTGAGAATATAAACAATTCATTTCATGAGGTTTCTATTCAATAATGACTAAACCAACCATGAATGAACTCCACACAAATCTTACATTCCTTATTTTTTTTTTTTGGTCTTTTTGTCATTTTCTTGGGCCACTCCTGTGGCACATAGAGGTTCCCAGGCTAGGGGTCAAATCGGAGCTACACCAGAGCCACAGCAACTCAGGACCCGAGCCGCGTCTGCAACCTACACCACAGCTCACGGCAATGCGGGATCCTTAACCCAATGAGCAAGGCCAGGGATCAAACCCACAACCTCATAGTTCCTAGTCAGATTCGTTAACCACTGAGCCACGACGGGAACTCCCAAATCTTACATTCTTTACACAGGTTCTAAGAGTTAGAAATTTCTGGGCTGGGGGTAGGATCAGCCAGAAAATTCTTTTGTTTACTGGCTCTGAACAGACAAAAATGACTGTTCAAGAACAGCTGAGGAAAATGTTCAAATTCTGTACAGCAACACTGTAATTTGCTCATTATGAAAACATTTTAGACACCCAGCTAAAGCCAAAAATATTCCACTGAAAACTGCCCTAGTCTGATTTAAGTCACAGATTTTGTGATTAGAGACTATATCAGATCTCAAATAAGAATTGCCCTGGAAGTTCCCATTGCGGGATAGTAGAAATGAAAATGCATCCAACTAGTACCCACGGGGATGCAGGTTTGATCCCTGGCCTTGGGGGATTGGGGATCCTGTGCTGCCATGAGCTGTGGTGTAGGTTGCAGACATGGCTCAGATCCCCTGTTGCTCTGGCTGTGGTATAGGCTCTGATTCCACCCTTAGCCTGGGAACTTCCATATACGGTGGGTTCGGCCCTAAAACAAACAAACAAACAAACAAACAAACAAACAAACAAACAAACAGAATTGCCCTTTATTCCTCGTATTAAATCATGAAGAAACCACATCTATAGGATCCATGGTCTACGCAACATTATGGCTCTTACAGCCTCTGGTGGTGCCTATGCTGCATCTGTATCTTCTACTTAACAGCTTCAAAGTCAGCCCTAGGTCTTAGTCACAGTTACACATAGCTTACAGATATAAACAATAACTTTCTATTAAATTCATTTAAGGGAGTGGAGAATCATTCTTTCATATTGACTTATTCATAGGTTCCCTGATGCCTGCTTCATAATATCATCTAAGGAAGGGGTCAGCAAAATATGGCTGTTTTGGTAAATGAAGTTTTATTGAAACACAGCCATCGTCACTCATTTGTTCATTGTTCTATGGCTGTTTTTGGTAAGACAGAACTGAGTAGTTGTGGCAGAAACTATATGGTCTGCCAAGGCTAAAATGTTTGCTATTTGGTCCTTTATAGGAAAAGTTTGCTGGCTGCTGATCTAAAGGCATTTGTTAGATCAGTTAGTTACTGAATGTCATTAGGAAGGAGATATTATGTATCCAAGCTCACTACATGGTGGTGTGTGCCCATGGCATGTGTGTGTGTGTGATGGAAGAAGCAGTCAGGAAGAAATAATGCCACATAAGTACTTGCTTCATTGCTTTTTCCCATCTTTCTCCATCTAACACCCAACAACTTTGTAAACACACAAGCTCTTCTAGGTTAAGTTTATGTGAGTTTTGTAGGAAAAACTGGACTAAAAATCTGGTCATTTGATGATGAGACAAACTCATTCATTCATTCACTAGATTGAGTACATACTATGTGCAAAGTACCAGGGACATAATGGTGAGCAAACAGGTTATGTCTATATTCATGGAACTCACAGTCCAGTGGGGGAGGCTGAAATTCTTTAGATAACACAGATGTACATAATACAGCTACTGTAATTGTAGGAAAGAGGTCATGGTGCCACTAAAGTGAGTATCAGCATCAGCATTATGAGGTAGTCAGAAAGGTCAGGGAAGACCTCCTGAGGAAGTGTCACTACAGCTGATGGTTGAGGGCTGAGTGAAAAGAGTTAACTGGGTGAAGAGCAGAAGACGTCCAAGCAGAGAGCACAAGGTGGGCAAAGGCCTGAAGGTGGGAGAGAGGATGTTAAGTGTAAACTACTGAGAGAAGGCCAGCGCATTTGGAGCAGTAGAATGAGGAAGGGAGGAATATGAGGTGAAATTGTGGGCCAGATCAAGCAGGACTTTGGAAGTCCTCTAAACAAGTTAGCAGTTATTCCAAATAAAGAGTAAAACCTAGTAATCCCTGGGTGACAATCTTGCTCCCTTGGGCCACCACTGTCTTCATGACTAGTCAGTAGTCAGTGTTTTCTTCCTCTCCTTCCTTTTTTATTCTTCTTTACTTTCCTTCTTTTTAAAATTCTGAGCCAAAACAAATTCTATTTTGAATATTCACTTAAGTCTTCATCATTTCAATGAGCAAAAAAAAGGGGGGGGGGCAGCAAGGTAGTAAAGAATTTACTTGTACAATTTAAACTAATATAATGCTAAATATCAACTATATCTCAAAAAACTAGGAAAAATAATAAGTTGAAAAGCAAAAACAAAACAAAACAAAACAAAACCCACCAAAAAACAAACCCAAAAACCCAAAGAATTTGCTAAGTAGCTTTCTGTGAATATATAAAACATGTATAAAGGGAATTATGTGGGCTGTCTCCAACCCCCTTTCTGTCTGGGGAGGTAACTGGGTAGGAATATTCACCCAGATAGGGACTGCTTCCTGCTGTGAACAGCAAATTTTTTAACTTCCCGTTATACTATCTGATGAATAGTACTTTGTAGCTGAAAGGCAAGGAAAAGTACCAGGGGGGACAAACGAAAATAGGAGGTAAAACAGAGAAGTGAAAAAATCCCAGGAACAATACATGTGAACCATGGCTCAGCCACTTAATAAACAACAACTGTAACCTTGAGCAAGTTACTTGACCTTCTTGAGTTCTGGATTCCCCATTTGTAAAAATGAGAATAATCAGATGTCCATCACAGAGTTGTTATGAAGATTAAATAAGATAATGTAAAGGTTTTTAACATCTAGTAGGAGATTAGGTATAGCTTTTTTTCTTTCCCAATAGTAGAGTATACTTCTTATATATATTACGGGCCAGAGAAACCAGGGTAAGTGATAATAGAGGATAAGGAAGTAAAGGTGAAAAAAGTCTTATCTGCAGTTATAGTAGATGGCTTCTTGCTGGTTTATAGTGCTTTATAAACTTTACTCACTTTTGTTCTCTAACCTAGTGACTCAAAACGACTAACACCTTCAAATGACCTTATTCCCAATACTAAGCAGGTAAAAGTCAAAGGTAGAGATGTACCTCTGATTATGCAGTTAAAATTTTTTGTGGATAATATATAATAACAAATTTGAGAATATTTATAAATGAATGACATATTTGAGTACTTCCCATTGTGTCTCAGCAGGTTAAGAAACCAAGATAGTGTCTGTGAGGATACAGATTTGATCCTTGGCCTCACTTAGTAGGTTCAGGAACTGGCTTTGCACAACCTGCAGCATAGGTTGACTTGGATCTGGTGTTGCTGTGGCTGTGGTGCAGGCCTGCAGCAGCAGCCCCAACTCAACCCTTAGCCTGCAAACTTACATGCGGCAGGTACGGCCCTAAAAGAAAAAAAAACCAGCAACAACAAAACTCAGTCTGATACCTCCCTCTCTCCTCAACATGCACAAATATGCTGCACACCCAGATGCTAAGTATGTCATTGGTAATTATTGTGACTGGCTTTAATGTAAAGATTAGCAATATCAAAGGAAATAATTATTTCTATATATGAAAGCAGTCTTACTGTGATTCTCAAAACTCAGAAAAACTAAAAGGTAAATATTACACTTTAGACATAGAATTGCTTAAAGAACTACCTCAATGTCTTACTGTGCAACTCTACCATCTTTTTACCTTTCTGATTAGGAAATGCTAACATAGGCACTATGCACTTCTTTGTACCTTTTAGGAAAACATAAAGCACTTGGAAATGTAGCCAAGTTAATGCTTTGAAAAGGAACCCAAGGTTGCTACTGGATTGTTTGTTTTTCATTACTACAACTAATTAAGGGCACAGAGAGTGAAGTGGCCTTTTTAAGGTGGCATTATAAATGGAAGCAGAGACAGTCATGGATTTCTGACTTCCCCAAATGAAGGCTCAAATAGTATTACACTGTTGAGCATTTAGACAAAGTTAAAAGACAAAAATTTAGAGCATATTTAAGTATCTAAGTTGGTTTTCAATTATGAAAAGTTTTATTTAAAGTTACCTTACTGAAAACAAACTGGATAGTATTAATATGTCAAAATAGAATTTGGGGAGTTCCCGTCGTGGCGCAGTGGTTAACGAATCCGACTAGGAACCATGAGGTTGCGGGTTCGGTCCCTGCCCTTGCTCAGTGGGTTAACGATCCGGCGTTGCCGTGAGCTGTGGTGTAGGTTGCAGACACGGCTCGGATCCCGTGTTGCTGTGGCTCTGGCGTAGGCCGGTGGCTACAGCTCCGATTCAACCCCTAGCCTGGGAACCTCCATATGCCGCGGGAGCGGCCCAAGAAATAGCAACAACAACAACAACAACAACAAAAAAAAGACAAAAGACAAAATAGAATTTGGGGAAACAGCCTAAGGTTTCTTCGTAGGCTTAGGCTCAGCATCTTTAGAACCATTTTTACAATGGCAAATTTTTCTTTAGCTATACTCAGTGATAAATCACTCTGGCCACTTGCTCAGTTTGGGGGGAACTTGTCCCTGCTTTCACATTCAGGAAATCTTTTTTCCAACTCTTTGAAATTTACTCAACATAATTTATATTATCAAGTGGCATTCAGCTAATAATAGTGTCATGAGAAATAAAATGGCACAAGAATTCTGGACACATCTTAAAGAAATTGGCTGCATTTTTTTAAGGCCACAGAATTATGAAAAATGAATGCTCACAGAGTGGATAAGTGCTTATCAGAGAGCCTATACAGAGCCTATACAGAGGCCTCCCTAGTGCCTGCTGGGGAATTGCTAGGCAAACCCACATCCAAGCTCTTGCAACTCTGATGATGTTTTATGATTCTAAGATTCTTTTCTAGACCAATTAGGCCCTTCTCTGCATTTCCTAAGGCATATAACAATTTAATTCTTGGTAAGTTGCTTGGTAACCATGTTTTATGCACAAAGTACTATCTTTAGGTACCACAGGAGTATTAAAATGAGGACAGGAGTTCATGTTGTGGCACAGAGGAATTGAATCTGATTAGTAACCATGAGGTTGTAGGTTCAATCCCTGGCCTCGTTCAGTGGGTAAAGGATCTGGCATTGTGCTGTGGCATAGGTGGCAGACATGGCTCGAATCTGGCATTGCTGTGGCTGTGGTGTAGGCTGGCAGCTGTAGCTCCGATTGGACCCCCAGCCTGGGAATCTCCATATGCTGAGGGTGCGGCCCTAAAAAAAAAAAAAAAAGCAATCAATCAATCAATCAATAAATAAAATGAGGACAAACTCACTGAAAAGATCAGAAAGAGAATGCTGTTGTTTTAAAAGGAAAAAATATTTATCTTACCACCACCAGTGGCATACAGCTTTGCTTTTACTTTTGTTTGAAATACACTTTCCAAGTCTGATTTTCATCTTTTGGCTGTTTTTTTTCAGTAAGAAAAAAAAATTTAATAGAAATATAAACAAAAGGCTTCAACAGACATTTCACAAGTAAGGATATTTGAATGACCAGTAAACATATGAAAAGATGCTCAACCTAATTAGATACCAGTGAAGTACAGAACATGAAATACCACTAGACACCAACTAGAAACTGACAGGCTGAAAATAAGGGTACTGTGGATCTAGGCTGCAGCATGTTGCCAACACTCATGTTAAACTGCAATCATTTCTCACCTGAAAATAATTACAGTGTGTATGGTACCTTGTACTAAAGAAAGTAGAGTGGATACATGAAGTCTCTTATGACACTACTAAAAAAAAAATATGCATCCTTCGCACTTTTAAATTTTTTTTTTTTTTTTTTGTCTTTTTAGGGCCATAGCTGCAGCATATGGAAGTTGGAGCTACAGCTGCTTGCCTACACCACAGCCACAGCAACTTGGGATCCAAGCCTCGTCTGGTCTGTGACTTATACCAAAGCTCACGGCAGTGCTGGATCCTTAACCCATTGAGAGGCCAGGGGTTGAAGCCACATCCTCATGGATACTAGTCAGGTTTGTTAATGCTGAGCCATGATGGGAACTCCCTCCTTCCCTTCTTCATAGTTTTTAAGATCCACAGTCTGAAAGATTGAGTGTCTTCAGTCCACTCCTCAGCTGCAATTGCAACCAACAGGGAGTTCTGATCCAGACATGAAACCACGTAGATCAGAAAACAGCACTAAAAGGTTCAATAACAAGAAAACAGGAGCCTCTTGTTTAGCTGCTACAACAAAGAAGTTCAGACATTTTACTCATTATTTTAGGATGAGAACTCCTTTTCCATGACAAAAAAAAATTTCCTAATTCCCCACTGATAGTAGTTGGAACTTTTCCTATCCATGGTCAGAAAAATGATATAACCACAAATGCCTACAAGAAATTCAGAAAACATGTAAGTAGCTTGTACTCTATTAATCACAATAGTCTCCATTCTGGAGACACACCACACTCAGTTTCTCACACTTTTGGAAGATGACTGGAAGGCCCTTTTGACAATTTTGAGAGTTCCTAGGGGTTTTGAGCCCACAAGTTGAAAATCACTACAGCAAGGCATATATTATGTAAAGGACCAAGGCCATCATCTCAAGAGCTTTATCTTTCCAATTTCTATTTATTACTAGAAATACAGCTATCAACCATCTCCATGCACACATTCACAAAAGAAACACACAATTTTCTGGTGAGATGCTAGGCAGAGGAAATGAAAACAGCCATGAATGAGTCACACACTGTGGGCCCCAAAGTTGTGTGTGGCACTTCTGAGCCTGAGGGGTTCTTCTAATGGCTCTGTAACAGAGGTTTAGCATAGAAGGTACAGAGTAAGAACTCTAACAGTGGATTTCTTTTCTAAAAGCATAGGGTAAAGTTGTCTTTTTCCTTACAAAGCCTTCTGGTGTCAACAGGCTACCCGCCTCCAACCCCAGCAAAAACAGAGGCGGCCCCTAAATGCCAAAAGAATAACTGTCTGGGCTTTGCATGCTGAAATTGACTTGGCAAGCTCTCCACCTTGCAAAGAACACAAAGAGCTTAGTTTAGTCTGTGTGTAAATGCTTCACAATCATTACCAAAATATCCAAAGCAACATGCTCAAGGGAGGGTAATGATTCTTTGCCTCTCATACCCCTGCCCCTTTTCAATTTTAAGCTTCTGACATTCATTTATTTACTTATAGCTCCTAGCAGCAGCCACCCTCCTTGGTCAACATGCACTCTTGGATGCCTTAGTTTCGAACAAAAGGTTACATGGAACCACACACAGTGGGTAGAATCCCCAAACTCCATCTGTCCCAGTCCTATGCACTGTGGAGTGTCTGAGGTCCAGATCTATTCAACATGGCTGGAAAGGGGTCTCCCCTAAATAAAGAGCGCTGGAAATGCACATCTTCATATAGATTAACAGGGCTAGGGGCTTGAGAAAAGGATTGGTCGATCCTTCTTAGAGAATATAAGAAGAGATCTGATACCAGTTAGAAGAACCCTGATAATCAGTTTGACTCAAACTCATGGGATCTAGCGCAGGCCACTATCTAGGGCAAGTTTTCTACCTGCTGCACGTGGTTTCTTGATGTTTTTGATGTTCTTTTATGTTTTTGGACTTAAGCAGACCTCCCGCTTTATAACTCCCTTGCTACATGTAGAATGAGTTGAATAATGGAGAAGAGTGAAGGAGCATGAATTTAATTCACACTGTGCCTTAATGTGAGATTTGACCAAGCCTATGTATTTCCTCTTACTCCTTGGTGCCCTCTATGTTCTCTTCTCTCACCACTTCATGATGGTGGTCTTTGACAAAAGAGTGCTGGACTCTTTTTGATCTTGCCAATGTAGTTGAAGTTATAACATGATTGCTGAGATTCCTCCCATCTTTAAACAGATCGTTATTCCTAATGAGAAAGAATTCAGCCAACAGAACATGGGCTTGCAAAGAATGGGTGGGTTCTAATACCATACTGAATCCCTGCTCTGGCTTAGTGTTCTGTAGCTTGGGATAGTCTGACTTAAACTCTTTCAATTTAGGTTTCCAAAAAAGCATAGATTAATAGTAGTTTCTACCTGATAGGCTGTTTTCAGTAGCAAAGAGAATGAATACATCTAAAGTGCTTTAGCCCGAGTGCTGAGCACCTGGCCAGGAAGACAGTAAGTTTTATGTTGCTATGGTATTAGAGAAGACTGTAAAAGTCTTGGTTGGTGGAAGAGGCACACCAGTGAGAGCCTCTGAATCAGCAGCCTTCGTCATCTTGTTCAGAACAGTTAAAGGCCAGTCAAGGAGCCAGTCACTTCATGTTAAGTCCCTCCAGATTGGCAGGATCATAGTTCCCTACCACCTCTCTGCTAAATAAAAGGCACCAGTTCCTGGCCAAATTCTAATTTCTTCAGCTTGCCAATCTCCATCTTGGCAAGGAACAAAATAACACACTCTGAAAATACAGGTTTAGCACTGACTAAAAGAACTCTCCTGCCTTCAGTGGCGTTAAGGCTGAGAAATATATTCTCCTCGTGATGTTAAAAGGCAAAAATCCATTAGGTTATTTTCTTATCTCACTTGATGTCCCAAGAAGGAAGGTATGTCTGATGAACCAAGAGATAAAATTGTATCATTGTATCTCCAATGGGATGAGTTATGTATTCCTGTCACATATCAGGCAATGGACACAGTATTTTATACATATGATCTCAAATCCTCCCAACAACCCTGCAAAGATATGGAGTCCCGAAGAAGTAAAGCAACTTGCCTCAAATTAGACAGCACACAGGGATGGAGACAGGGTTGTAACTTGGCTGCCCAGCTCTAGAGTCTGCCCTCTTTCCCCTGCCATATACTATGCTATCTCTCTTTTTTATTTTGCATTGGGATTCTAGAAAACAACCAGAAGCTTCAGTACACAAATGACTTGATATATAACTAGAGTAAATGGAATATCAAAAACAAAACAGAAGCTCTAAGTTATAAATCCAAATGTATCATTTTGTCAGGAAGTTTTCCAATATAAAGCTAATTCTGAAAAAGGGTCATGGCTAACACATTTTGGAAACATCTTTAAAATCCCTTCAAAGGCCACATACAAAAAAACAATCCTATTATCTTAGGGTCACAATTGGTTCTCTGACCAAAAACAGAATTTGCTGACCCAAACTCTAACTTGATTCACTAGATTTGGTTCCAAAGAATCTTTCCTTATTGTCAGAAGTCAAATCCACATTCAATGAACCAGATTTTGCCATGGCTGAGGGATATTCCAAAAACAGAAAACTCCAAAAGTAGAGTTCAAAAACTGTTCTGAGTAGTGGCAATGTTGTTAAAACGAGGTTACAGTAGCTCTCTGCTCCTTGAAATCATTTTCTCTCTTGGCTCCTGGAACACAGCTCAGTCTTCTGTTTCTCTTCTGCCAGACACCCAAACATTAGTCTTCTTTTTCTTTTTTCTAACTCACACCTTATTCTCCCCCTTTAAAGAGAACCACTTCTGAAAGTAAAAAGAATATAACAAAGACCATGTACTCACCCATCCTTCAACAATCCTTAATACTTTGCCATACTTATTTCTCCTCTACCTTTTGCTTTTATTGTTTCTGGAATACTTAAAAGAAAAGCCCAGGACATCATGTCACCCACATACTTCATTATATATATAGAAAAATAAAAAGGATGTTCTCTCACATAAATACGATACCATTAGCATTTCTAACAAAATCAACAATAATTTCTTATTATCATCTAATACATAGTCCACATTCAAATTTTCTTGGTTGTCTTCTCCTTTACTTCAGCCATAAGGAATGACTTGTTATTTGTTACATGCTGTTTCTCATCCACTTTCAACCTGAGCATAAGACCTGAACACTCTTATCCTCCCAGGGGCCAACTTTGAGGTGCTTTCACTAAGTGCCTTTAGTCATTTCATCTCAAATCCTCCCCAAACACTTTGTACACTGGATATTACTTGTAGTATTTATTGGTATTTTGTATTTAGTTTTGAATCTCTATTTCTACCACACTAACCTGTGAATTTCTCAGTGTTTCAATTTTTTTCATCTGTGAATAAGAAAAATAACACCCACTCCATCTATCCAAATTAAAAAAAAAAAAAAAAGATACAAAGAAGGAGTTCTTTCTGTGGCCCAGAGGTAATGAACCTGAATAGTATCCATGAGGATGAGGGTTCCATCTCTGGCCTCACTAAGTGGGTTAAGGATCTGGTGTTACTGTGAGCTATGGTGTAGGCCAACAACTGCAATTCCAATTCAACCCCTAGCCTGGGACCTTCCATATGCTGCAGGTGCAGCCCTAATATATATATATATATATATATATATATATATATATATATATATATAAGCATGAATCATATTACCTGGCCAATAACTGGAGTTCTACAAAAGACAGTTTCATTATTTTCCTCTAATAAGAGAAACTATAAATATGTCAAACAAGATTAAAATGCCTGAGAGGCAAGAGGGAAATGTTCCAGAATATAGGAAGATAGACTGAGTAAGGGAGAGTGTGGGAAAGGAAAAGTAAAATGGCTGCAAAGTTGAATATTGCCCAAGGACTTCACCAGTTGCAACATTTTTTTCTGTAACACAAAATCTCTCTATTCCAGTCACAGGTCCTTAGATAAAAGAAGAGAAAGGAAAGATGTCATTTGGAATCTGTACATGGGAACTCTTGATCTCTGAACCTCCTGTTCACCTTTGAGCTCTTTATTATGCTGGGTTGGTCTAGCCAAGAGGTCAGGGTGACCTATTGTCAACTAATAAGGGACAGAGGTTGAGAAAGCTAATACTATTTTTGAGAGACTTTGGATACTCTAAGGATGTATTTTTATCTTTTAGGATTCACATCTTTCTAGGTCTGGAAGAAGTAGGGGCTGGCCTATAAACACGTAGCGTTGCTATAGAAACAGCAACAAGGCTGTAGGCAAGAGATCTGGGTACTGGCGCTAGCTGCAGGCATGACTACGGGCACATCAGTTAATTCCAATGGGTCTCAGTTGCAGAATAAGCGACTGGATGAAGTTGGTTCCAAGAGCTAAAGAGACAAAAATTCAAAGAGAATAGAAAGGTTAAGTGACTGGCTCAATATCACCATGCTTCTAAGAAAAAACAGAGAGCAGAGTTGGAAGAAATATGAAGTGATGTAGTTTAAAAACTTTTAAAATTATATGATTTTCAAGAGCTCTGATCTAGTGCCGGAAGTGTGGCACTTAAAAATGTATTTAAAGCTAACTTGGACTATATGAAAATAATTTTCTTCTTCTGTTCTATTCCACAAAGATCTGGAAAACATTCCCAGTTCTGTGTCAACCTTAAATGAGAAAAGAATCTTTAAAGAACCACTGATTTGTAATGGAAAACTCAGATAAATCAACTATTTATACTCTGAAATTTTTATACTTCTTTTTGTCCTTTCTTCAGAACACACAGCTAAGAAAAGCCATGATGTAAGTCTGCTCTCCCAGACTCCATTGGCAGGCTGTTTATTCTGTATCTACAGCCTAGCAGCTTCTCTGACTACAACATTTAGTGGACAAGCAACCAAAGAACACATTCAAGCTTTAAAAATGTGCAAGTGTTTTTTTTAGGGCCACAGCAGCAGCATATGCAGGCTCCCAGGCTAGGGGTCGAATCAGAGTTACAGTTGCCAGCCTATGCCACAGCCACAGCAATGAGGGATCCAAGCTGCATCCACAACCTATACCACAGCTCACAGCAACTCTGGATCCTTAACCCACTGATAGAGGCCAGGGATCACACCCGCAACCTCATGGTTACTAGTCAGATTTGTTTCCACTGCACCATAATGGAACTATAAAACTGGGCACGTTTTGATTAATCTAGCATGAACCTGGAGACAAAAGGGCATTAGAAGACCCAAGTTTTCTTTCCTGGCACAAGATTTATTACCCAGTTATTTAAGCTTTTTGAATCTCAAATTCCCCATCTTGAAAAACAGGGCACATAATTACCTATCTACTGACATAATAAGTGATGTACACATGAAAAGTATTACAAGCATTCATTTGATAATCTAAACTAGAATATGTCTTCATTAAATGCTTACTATCAAATTTCTTAATCTATACTTAACATTCTAACTGAGATCCAACATCAGAAGACTTAGTGAGATCTTCCCTACGTAAATATTCTCATTATTTCACTTCTTTAGTTGTGTTTGGGAGATCATGCCCAACTCTATGCATTTCTTTAAGAAATGCTTTGTCTAATGTAAAGTAGGCCTAAAGGAGTATAATCAAATGTGTGTGAGATTATGTATAGAGTGAGGGAGACTAAACTACACAGTATGAGGAAAGGTGGTTAAAGAAACCAGGAGTGTTACATCTGGAAGAAAGAAGAAAGCCCTTCCCACTGAAGGCCCACTGAAGGGCCACAGTGTGGCAAGAAAATCAGTCATGCTGGACTTAGCTCTAGAGGCAGAAGCAAGATAAATGAATAAAGTTCCTGAGAGCTGGATTTCAGCTCACAGAGAGGCAGCACTTTCAGACCCTTAGAGCTGTATAACAATGAAACAGATGGGCACAGAAAATATGTAGTGCCTGGTACCATGGGGGATGGATGAGATGACTACTACACTATGTTTTGAACCTTATATCTGATTTGAAAGTAACCTTGAGTTTCTCTTAGGACTCAGCATTCTTAGGAATATGGACCTGAACCACAGATCCCCAAGTTCCACCCCCCTCTCTGAAGCCCTGTTCATGCCCTCCCTATAAGTAAAAATATCATTAAGGAAGGTTTCAATGATTTTTACTCAAAATGGAAGAAAAAGATAAAGGGAGCCATTGCTAAATTAGGTTGTCTAGTTTTCAATGCATCTTTTTTTAGCCATCAGATAGCTTTATTGCAGCTGGATGAATTTAGTGTCTTCAAATGTGGGTGACTAGGGCAATAAAAGGAAACAAACTTTTTATTTTTTTATTTTAAGAGAAACCAAATAAAATATTCAACAGGATTTTTTTCCCTAATGTGGCTATGCAAGCACAACCTGGCTGTTTTGCAACTGAGCACTATTAAGATCTATTTATAGACAGTATTTTCATAGATGAAATCACATTTACCATGAGACAGTTAATATTAAGGGCTCAACCAGCTCTGCTGAGAACCCCATAATCTCACTACATCACTTTCCATTCCACTTTGAGGGAACTAAGTTATAGCTTAATGGTTCCATGCAGAGAGAAGGCGAAGTCCAAGTGGAAATGTAAAGCTAGCCGACAGCCTGGTCCTTAAATACAGCAAGTGTTGGATGTTAAACACATTCAAACATAAGGTACTGGATCACCTCCAAGTTTGTCCCTTGATGAAGAGTGTCCTACATTTGGTACAGACTCACTCTGCTTTGTCATCTTGCCATCAAAACAATTCATCCCCCAAATTTCCGACAAACTCAAGTTTAAATGACAATGATAGTGCTTTATAAAATGTCACATACAGAACAATTGGACTAAAGATTGTTAAAGGTGCTGTCAAACAAAAAAGAGTGTAGTGGCTAGTTCTATCATTTTATGCATGTGACAGTGTATTTGGGGTAGTGGGGATGACAAAGACTGAAAGGTTAGGATATATATGATAAAAGTGTTCAAAATTCAGTGACATTAATTGGAATTTTCCAGTAAGTCTTGGGATCTAGTGTTTCTTCTCCACCATTGAGCGTACATGTGCAGATGTGCGTGCACACACACACATTCTGAACTTTGTGTAGGTACCCGCATTACCCTGATATTGGTATTAATTTCTCTTTGATGTCTCCTATGATAGTCTCCACCCTTAGTTTACCTTTACCAAGCCCTTTCCTATGATCTTTATTGCTGAAACTCTTTAAGATTAAATAAGGTAATTTATATAAAGCACTTAAAACAGTGCCTGGTATGCTGTAAGAGGTCTATTCTAACATTAGCTATTCTTATACATTACAGCTACTGCTATTAGATTCTTGGTACTATTTTTCTGAATTTATAGTCAGTGGTTCACACATGAAGGATCTTTCCCATGAGGTACTTCCTACTCATAGCCCATCAGCTCTGGGGAGAACTACATGACTCCATTATTCAAATGATTCCTGTTGAAGTCCAACTCTGTTGAACACTGGGGAGACAGGAACAAGGGCCCTATGTTCACATAGCATGAACAATATACCTATTACCAGGTGCCATTATCTCCATTTTACTTTTCTTTTTCTTTTCTTCCTTCCTTCCTTTCTCTCTGTCTCTCTCTCTCTTTCCTTCCTTCCTTCTTTTTTTTTGCCTCTTTAGGGCCACACCCACGGCATATGGAGGTTCCCAGGCTAGGGGTCTAATGGGAGCTGTAGCAGCTGGCCTTCGCCACAGAGACAGCAATGCCAGATCCAAGCTGCGTCTGCAACCTACACCACAGCTCATGGCAACGCCAGATACTTGACCCGCTGAGTGAGGCCAGGGATCAAACCTGAAACCTCATGGTTCCTATTCAGATTCATTTCTGCTGCGCCATGGTGGGAACTCCCATTTTACATTTGAAGGCTCCCAGATGTATAGTAAGTTGTTCAAGGCTAGAAAACTAACATATTTAAGCCCAGATCCATCTGAACCCACAATTTCAAAATCTTTTTTTATTATGCTATGCCTCCTGCCTACCCCCAAGATGCCAGCAAAGTGGCTGAGAAAAGAACATTAAAGTTTTAAGAATAACAATGCACTCAATTAAGTTTCTGCGCATATATAACACATGAAAACGAAACATCTTTACTGAATAGATCAATTGCTGAAAGGGCCAGGGAGTTGTGAATTCATATTATTCAGTACCCATATCAACAAATGGGATTTTAAGTTATTGCTTAACTAAGCTTGCACATATCAGCAAATATGATAACTGACATGGTAGGTATTTCATAAATTTTTTTGAGTAACAATGTTGAACTAAGATTTTTCCTTTATGATGTATGCTTTCTTATAAGACCCAAGGTAGATATACCATAGTGATTTGATAGACTTTGGAGCCAGACCACCCAAGTTAGGATCTGGTTCTGCCACTTTTCAGCAGTAAAATCTTTGGCAAGTTAGTTAACAGCTACAAGCCTCAGTTTCCTCCTTTGCAAAATGGGAATGAGGAACAGTTTTTTGTGAAGAATAAATGATTTAATCAAAAGAAATCATTTAGAACATGCCTATATTTAGTAAGTAATGAATTAATATATCATTGTTATTATTATTTTCTTCTTTAAATCGGAGCTTTGATTGGTTACCTTTTATCACAGTAAATGATCAAGATCAAAACCAATTTCTTTCACTGAGGCTTTCTGAAGTTCTTTTATACAAGCAAAATATCTTCTTTCCACCATTCGAACATGAAAATAAATAAGTACATGGAGGCTAAATTATATCTAAATAGAAACCAGATATGTAAAATAAGCAGTTTTTGCTAATAAGATTAATAAGGAATGATTAAGAAAATTTAACTTTTTTGGGGGTCTTTTTAGGGCCGCACCCATGGCACGTGGAGGTTCCCAGGGTAAGGGTCAAATCGGAGCTGTAGCTGCTGGCCTACACCACAGCCACACCAGATCTGAGCCGCATCTGTAACCTAAACCACAGTTCATGGCAACACCAGATCCTTAACCCACTGAGCAAGGCCAGGGATTGAACCTGCATCCTCATGGATCCTAGCCAGATACATTTCTGCTGAGCTGCAACAAGAACTCTGAAAATTCAACTTTTAAAGTAAGGACTTGGCTAGGAGTGTATACGTTGGGGTGCGGTGGTATGTAGAATATGCCTCAAGTAACATTTGGCCATTTCCCGTAACTAAATTAAGTAAATAGTTGCAAATTCTCTACTTGTTCTTCTGCACAGACATATCCTTACCAAGATACACCATCATATCAACCAGCTTAAGCCAAAGAGAAACTGACTGAGGTCACCACATAGGAAAACAAAGCAGAATCTACTTCTCAGGGCCAATTGCACTACACCACATTTGTATCCATAGATACAAGACAACAGAAAAGCACAGAGTTCAAAAGTGGGAAGTCCTAGGACCTCAGAGATGATCTAGTCTCAAGCGCAAATCCTGCCATCAAGGGGACCTATTGGGGAGCAAGGAACAGGGCAAAAATCAAGGAAAAGAACCCCTGATCCTTGTTCATCCTGAATGACCTTCTGGAGCCAATCTAGCCTAATATCCTAGGTTGTTTACAAGTAACAACCCAGAGCCTAGCTACTTACAAGTAGAACTGAGATCAGAAGCCAGGTTTCCTAATTCCCAGTCTGCTGCTCTCTTAGACTCCCGAGGGCTGCCATTTATGGCTATGACAGCCATAGGTAACAACACATTAGGTTGTATTAAACTTGAAAAACTAAGCAGGTTTTCTCCTTGCAAAATCATCAGGCATTATATCACTGCTGACACTTTATGAAAAAAGTAAGGCATCATTTTTTGGTCTAAACAAAAGCAAATTTTCATTCTTTTTTTTTTCCTTTGTAACCTGAAAATCCCAAACCACTATTGCTATTACAAAATTTTTCTTTTCCTCAATACGTACCCCTGGGCCAAGCACAGATGAATTAAAAATTTGCCAAGAGAAACAATGAAGTCACTGATAATAAAAAGCATGAGAGTATCATGAAATTCATGTTTTTGTTTTCTTCCTCTTGATATTTAATTACTTCTCATTACTGATCATTTTGTGATTGTTGGCAGAAGGGCAAGGAAACCCCACCACTGTAAACATGCAGAGACACACACTCCTCAGTAGACCAGAAGTCTGCACACGATGGCTCTTTTCACCAACCCAATGTGAGTGCCAGCAAGAATGCTGATATTATTCTTCCCAGTCCCCAAAGAAGATCAGTGGTTTTAGAAAAACTCTAATTATTTTAAAAAGAATAAAACAATGTAAAAATGTTTCAGGGCATTTCGTTTTTATCACTTATAAATATCATCATTGGCAAATGATTTGTCTTCTTCTGGCAGATTTCACCCAACTAACATTAAGAATAAGGTGAAGGGGAATATAGCTGATGTTTTATAATAACTATAAATGGAGCATAACCTTCAAAAATTATACTGCACACCTGTAACTATAATACTGTACATCAACTGTAACTCAATTTCAAAAAAAAGAATGAGGTGAGAGAAGATAAAATGTATACAGATTTCCATTCAGTTTCTGTAGCAGCTCAGGGTTGTCTTAAAGAGCACTACTTATGAGCAATGCTTAGCAAATGACTCTGTTAAATAGAAGCTTAATTTTCTTGGAATTCTGGAAGACATACTTTGTATAAAATTAATGGTGGTAGAGAAATCCTTATTGATTAAGCAGAATATAAGTCGATTCTTATCAGTAGGCTATTATTCCACATATGAATATGTGGGTAAGATGAAAGCATAGGCATTTATCACAGAAATCATAACAACAGCCTTACTCTTCCAAGAAACTAAAAGATGAACCAAATATAATTTACCTGTTTTAAACCAGACTTTTATTCCATTTTCATAGAAATATGAATCTGTAACCGCATTAAGCCTAGAGCTTTTCCAAAGATGGCTGCAGTTAACTCTTCCCAGTACTCTGTAATGTGACTTTGCAGTTCCTTCCATTAGGAGGCGGAATCTATCTCCCCACTGCTGAATTTGGGCTGGTCTTGTGACATTCTTCCACCAATAAAAAAATGAGACCTTGGAGTCTCACATTCTTAGGATGCTGCCCTGAGACTGCCATGTAGGGAAGCTTGGCCTAGTCTACTAGAGGTTGAAGGCCCATGTGAAGCAAAGATGAGATGATCTCCAAGCCCAATAAGCTGATAGCCAGGTATGGGAGTGAACCCATCTTAGACCATCCACACCCAGCTGAACTGCAAGATGAGTGAAAATGCAGAGGGAACCATACAATTGTGAGCCATTGTTATTTAGGCACTATGCAGGCTACAAAGTAGAAAAAGAAAACCAGTTACTCTGTTGAATAGCCATTATATATGAAGCACCAGGTCAGAAACGCCATGGGACACGTGAGTGGAGAGACTAATAACATTAGACAGAAGACATGGACAGCCCTGTCCTTCATGTGAGAACATAGCCACACATAAGGTAGTATATAATATTTATCCATTTTAAATATATCTAATCTATGTTAACAACTTTCCATTATTCCTTCAGACCAGACCAAGGATCTTCCTGAGGTGTTTAAGACAATCCAATAGGATGGGAGAAAACAGATATCTTTTTTTTAAGTTAATAATTTTCCTTTTTAGGAGTTCCCACTGTGGCGCAATGAGATCGGCAGCATCTCTGGAATGCTGGGACGCAGTTTGATCCCTGGCCTGGCACAGTGGGTTAAGGATCTGACATTGCTGCTGTAGTGTAGGTCACAACTATAGCTCAGATCTGACACCTGGCCTGAGAACTCCATATGTCACAGGGTGGCCAAAAAATATTTACATTTGAATGTTTTCATAAGTTATGTAGCATATATTAATATGCTAGTATAGGAACATTATCTAGTTATTTATTTTTTTAAAGTTTTATTGAAGTATAGTTGATTTACAATGTTGAAACAATTTCTGCTGTACAAAAAGTGATTCAGTTATACATATTTATAAATATATAAAGAAACATAATGGGGTTTCCTAGAGTCATAAATCCCATATGTTTTCAATCTTCCATCCCTTCCCAAAATATACTTCTATGCCTTTGCTTTACTCAAATAAATGAATCCTTCCCTGGCTATGTAGGGAAGAGTCAGTGACAACTACTGCCACAGATCACCGTACCGTAATTATTGATAATCTCTTCAGCAAGGCTATAAGCGTTTTTCAGAAAAGGTGTCTGTATCCATTTCAGACAGGTACCTATAACCATCTGTCTTTGGCAGTAGAATATAATGGCATGAGATATAATTTCTGCAGCCAGGTTGCCTGGATTTAAATCCCAGTTCTGCCAATTATTAGCTGTGTAACGTTCATCTGTGTTTTCATTTCTTTGCTGTAAATTCTGAGATAATAATATTCCCTACCTCATCATAGGGTTGTTGGGATAATTGAATAAGTTAATAAATGTAAAATGCTTAGAAGAATGCCTGGCATGCAGTAACTGCTCAGTAAGTATTAGCTATCATCATCATTCCACGACCATCACCATCGCCACCTCCATCAATGCTGTCTTTCTGTCTCCAGTATCTAATAGAGTAAACAATAAATGTGTGATGGAGGGAAGTAAGAAAGATCATGAGTTATAGAGAAAACACATTAAGGGACTTTAAAAGTTTTGAAAGTGTATGTTTTAAATTTCTCCAGATGGATACTTTAACTTCAAGTACCACCTGACAGCTGGTTTGTTACCAACAAATAAAATATTTAAATAATAAACAGGTAAGGCTATAACACCTTCAAGTTCTGCTTTTACAGCCTGTTGTTATATGAGGCTAAAAACAATTCTCAGCTTGGAAGTTCCTGTTGTGGCTCAGCGGAAACGAATCTGACTAGCATTCATAAAGACGCAGGTTCGATCCCTGGCCTTGCTCAGTGGGTTAAGGATCTGGTGTTTTGAGCTGTGGTGTAGGTCACAGACACGGCTTGGATCCAGCGTTACTATGGCTATGGTATAGGCCAGCAGATACAGTTCCAATTTGACCCCTCTAGCCTGGGAACCTGCATATGCTGTGGGTGCGGCCCTAAAAAGACAAACAAAACAAAAAACAAACAAAACAATTCTCAGCTAAAAATTATCACAAGGATTATTTCCCTGAGCATTGTCTTTTAACTCTAGTCTATCCTCTGGTGACAACCATTAGACACAGGTTTACTGCATATCCCTATGTAGCATTTAGATTTCTGTGGTTTTCCTGCAAGATGCAGACTCACAAATCCATGTTTTCTAATTATGATATTGATTAACTTACGCTGGAAAGCACAGTGGCAAGAATCATTGTATATGCTAGGAGAAAGGGGATCATGGAGATCACTTCCTCATTCCCCTCGTTTCACTAATCAGGACAATGAACTCAGAGATGATCAGTGTCTTAACTGAGTGCCACAACTGATTCGTGACAGAATTTTCACAAGACTTCTGTCTAGTTCAGACACATTTCATGACCTCAAATTTACAAACTATTTTCATAAACCTTACACCTGAAAGTGTATCACTTGTATTAGGGAAGTAAGAAAGCCACACCACAAATAACCAACTTAGTGCATGACACACAGTGACCTTCAATAAAAGTTTGAAGGATGGGTGGAGAGATGAATGGAGGCTTAGCTGATTGGCTGTGAAGTCCTCAAGGTTCCTGAACTATCTTGACATTCAAGTTTCTCAAACGGTGCCAGCAAACTGGGACTGGCAAGAATCACTTCTTAAAGAGAGTACCAAGGAAAGACACAGAGCCATTCTTTCAATCTTCTTTTCCTTCCCCCGTATTTATGGCTTGCATCTCATTAGGTGAAAGAGATAATCAAACTTACTTTGGTTCTTCAATTTTTTCCAACTATTAAAGGTAATACAGAATCACTATAAAATTTTGGGGAATGAAATAAATTAATATCAATATTAATAATAAAAGCTAATGTTTATTGAGTGATAATTTTTGTTTTGTTTGGTTTTGTCTCTTTAGGGCTGCACCTGCAGCATATGGAGGTTCCCAGGCTAGGAGTCTAATTGGAGCTGTTGCTCCCGGCCTACCCCAGAGCCATAGCAATGCCAGATCCGAGCCATGCCTACAACCTACACCACAGCTCGAAGCAATGTTGGATCCTTAACCTATTGAGCAAGGCCAGGGATCAAACCTGCAACCTCATGGTTCCTAGTCGGATTTGTTTCCGCTGCGCCATGATGGGAACTCCTATTGAGTGATAATTTTGCATGAGGCGTGCTGCAAACATTTGACATGTGACATGTCCTGATTCATTTAATCCTCGCAGCAACTTTAGGTTATAAATATCCTTCTATTATTACCTTCATTTTACAGATGAGAAAACTGAGGCATAGAGGTATTAAATAACTTGTCCAAAGTTTCAGTCAATGGATTACAGGTCTGAACTCAGGTAGAGTGGTTCCAGACCCACTGAGTGGGTCTCAATGACTCTTCAAATTTTGGTTTCCAATGCACATTAAAAAGAAAAGAACTGATTTAAATATTGACAAATTTGACTAAATTAAAACGTAAAATTTCTACACCACAAAAGACAAAGTGAAAATGCAAGCAATAGACAAGAAAAAATAATAGCAAAATATATAATCAACAAAATAACTTATTGAATGTCATGAATTCTTACAAATTTATAAGAAAAAGACAACTGATATAAAAGAAAAATGGGCAAAGACTCTGAACAAGCAATTTAAGAAGCAACTCAAGTGGCTCTCAACATAAAAGGATGCCACTGTCATTAATTATAGTATGCAAATTAAGAAGTCAGATATCATTTCACTTATCAAATTGGTAAAAATTATAAATTCATAATACCAAGTGTTGATGAAGACATGAAGCAATGAGAACCCTCATACTCTGCTATAAATTGATACTCCATTTAGGAGAGCAATAATGCCTAGTAATGCTGAGAACATATATATTTCATAGTCCAAAAATTCCACTCCTATGACCTAAAGAAAATTACCTAAAGAAAGGCATGTGTACACACAAAAAATGTACAAGAAAATTCACAGCAGCATTTTCTTTCTAATACTACAAAAAAGTAAATTATTTAAATATCCATCAATAGTAAAATGGATAAGTAAATGGCAGACTATTCATATAATGAAATAATATATAGCAATCAAAATATGTAAAAAACAAGAAGAACCTCAAAAATACAGGATGAAAAAAATATTTCCAGAACAATACATTTAATATGCTGTACTTACAAAAGGTTTGAAAATCTTCAAAGTAATACTACATATTGCTCAGCAATAAATATACATGCTTTAAAAGTATAAAACATGCATGGGGATAATAAACACCAAATTCAAGATGGTTACTTCTGGGGTGGGAAGGGTATAGAGTGGGCTAAGGAAGAGGTACTTAAGGGCTTTGACTGTATCTATAATATTTTACTGAAAAAATTGTTTTCTAATGTATATGGTAAATAAAGATTTACATATCTGATTGGCAGCATGTAGTGATTCATTAATTTCCATACCTTTCTGTAAAGAAATATTATTACAAACTAAAAGCAAAGTACCAATCATGATAAAATTTTCATGATTTTAGGAATGAGTAAAGTTAACAATCTGCTTATATATCATTGATGTAGACAAATTCAATTGGTATTTTATCTTCTCATTAGAACCTCAGAACAATTTATCTTGTTACTGTAAGTTAATTTGGATGATTATATAATCATATATGGAGCTAATATGTCCCTCCAATATTAATTTATTTTATATTGTTTCTATAATTGTCAACTACTATAGGCACTATTGTTCTCATTTTGGAGATAAGGGTCTTAAATATAAGTCCTTGACTTATCCAAGGATAGTTCTTCGCAGAATGTTAGGGGTACAGCCAGGGACCAAGCCTTCATTCCTTTAATATTAGACTTCACTGTCATAACAAAATAACCCAAAGTATTTTGTAGTGGTAATTCTGATGCTTCTATCTTAAATCGCCGAAGTCTACGAATTAAAAAAAATTTTAAACTTCCAAAGGAAACACTATAATGTGAATCTGCAGAAGTCAGAACAATTAGCAAATCTGCCATTTTATAATTATGTTAAGTACATCTTAAGTAAGCACTTAGACCGAGGTTGGAGGTATGACTTAGGTCCCTGAGGTAGAATGCTTGGTGGATGAAGTTCAAATACACTCTGTTTACCCATGGACATAAGTGGCCTTAATCAAAGCAGAACACATTTTTTAAAATGTTGATTTTAAAAACAGAAGTATAAACAAGGCTGTGATTTATGAATCTGCTAATGCCCTTCTCTGCTGTAGACTTCACAATGATCAAGTCTTTGGCTGTGGTAAATACAACAAGAGTGCAGACTTGTCAAAGTTCTTATTAAAACTCCACATCCACTAAGAATTACAAATTGTCTTCCTTCTTTCCAGTCCATAAAGAATGCGTTCCAAAAGCAGTGACATGGAGGGCTCAGCCCGAAATCAACTTCCAAGACAGAGTAAAGATGACAGTTTCCAAGGACCTGAGGACATGAAGCAGAGACACAGAGACAAAGAGCCCACCAGTGAGTCAGATGCAATCCTTCCATATCCTAAGTCACACAGTGGTAACAGCCACCAAGGAGAAGACCTCTCAAGAGATGACTTATTATTTCTTCTCAGCATTCTGGAGGGAGAACTGCAGGTCAGCTGGGTTAGAATTTTCCCCCTTCATGTTTTAAGGAAAAGGCTGCTTATGAATTTGGTGTGTAGGATGTTACAGAAATAGATACAGTGGTTCATACTTGTATATACATGAAAGCAAAGTGTACATACACAGAATTCTCTCTGGCAACATGAAGGGCAATAGATCACATCTAAAAGGGATGTTGTTATGACATGCAATTGGCACGCATGTTGTGAAAGGTCATATCCTCTGCCCATGCTGCTTACAAGCTTCAATGCACAGGCACATATGGGTAACAATAATACCAGATGACTTCTGGATTGATTTAAATAATAGTAAGTGTTTTGTATTTCACATGACCTGGCTCCTTCCTAGATGCGCCCTGGCATTACTGACCTACACATATAGGAGAATCTTATTTCCTATCCCTGAAAATGAAAATGCCAGCCCACTGAGGACTATCATGTCATCTGCTTGTCAAAAACACAATAAAAAATGCAGTCTCTTCCTGTTGTATAGTGATCACTTTAATGTGCAACTGGATTGTAAAAGGATGAAGGGACACAGTTTTGCTACCTTTTCTAAAAGAGCGCTGAAAACCAAATATGGCTGGTTTATATTTGAATGAGAAGAAAAAAACCACTCAACTACACAAGAAATCACTTGCTGAGACTGCTGCTAGATAAAAGTGGGCTTTCTGAAATGCTTTTTGTTCCTACAGGCTCGAGATGAAGTCATAGGAATTTTAAAGGCTGAAAAAATGGACTTGGCTTTGCTGGAAGCTCAGTATGGGTTTGTCACTCCAAAAAAGGTGCTAGAAGCTCTTCAGCGAGATGCTTTTCAAGCAAAAGCTGACCCTTGGCAGGAGGACATCTATGAGAAACCAATGAATGAGGTATGTATCACATCAAGGGTGTGTACCTAGGGAGGTGGAATAAGCTTACCAGCCAGTTAAGCACTAGGCCTGGCAGGTGAGCAAGACACATAACTCTGTTTTTGATTATTTATAGTTCTATGTTTAAAATCTATCCAAATTAGATAAACACTACATGTTCTATAGGAAAGAAAAAAAAAAGGAGAATAAATCATGGACGGGATGTTTTCACTAGGCTTGTTTCTTGACATCAGACTAAAACCTAGCAAAAGAATTCCTCTTTTTCTCTCTCCCTCTTTCTCTTGCACATACACAGACACACATACACACAAACACACAGAGAAACACAGACACTCAGACCTAGACACACATACAAGGGTCTGGTCTTTTAGAGACTTGAAAGCAATAATAAAAAACAGATAAAGTTTCAACCATGGAGGTTAATTTCTTTGAAAACACTGAAGTATTATGTCATAGAAATTCTGAGCATGAAGGGAAATGATCTGAAGAAGTGTCCAAGAAATAGAGTTTTAGAAAGCATGTACTTTAGATGAGCAGATATCCTCTTTTACCTTAAAAAGTTTAATGACAAAGACTTTTCCCCCACCAAGTGTGCCCAGCAATGATAATGGCAAAGATGAAAGGTCCCAATACAGCCACCACTGTGTAAAGACTCAGTACTTCTTGCTCTTTTACTTGCTGACGTTTCTAAAACTCCTTGGCATCCTTATTTTATTCTTCTATTTTCCTCTGAGACCTCAATGGAAAATTTCATAATTTTTCATTTTTATAAAAAGGAAACAACTAGGAGCATGAGTTAAGGCTGGAGAGACTGAAAGCAAGTTTTGGACAAATTTCCCCCACATACTCTCTGGCAATCTACCTCAGGACTGACCTCTAATGTCCTCGCTATTCTTGTCTTGGGTGTCTCATGAGATACTACCATCTTGCCAAATCATGAAGGAGTTTGGTCATATGGATCTACTTCTCTGAGGGGTGAGGATGAGACCACCCAGAGTCTGTTGATTTCACTTTAATCCAAATTTTAAACAAGAGGAGCTGAAGCTGTATTCAAGTCAACAGTGTTAAAACTATATCCTGGCTCCCAACAAAGTGACTGTGAAACAGCATTAGGCACAAATTCCCTAATACATACGAGCAAAATGCAAATTAATGATCACTGAACATATCCTCACAAAACTCCACAAATGGCACAACCCCTCAACGCTTCAGTGTGAAATAAAACAAAATGATTCCAAACTTATGCTGATATCAGTAGAAAAAAGTTTTAGTTAAAAAATGATTCATTGTACACACACAAAATTGGAAATACCCTCTCGGCAAATGCTTGCAATCCTAACTTTGCATAGGATCCTGAAAGTTATCCATAATTTGACCTTGCTTCATAAATCCAACCTTCCTTGATCACTCTCCCAACAGATACCCCTTGATATACACACACATACTCACACACTTCTGACATTCCCATCTCTGTGATTTCCCCATTTTCTTCTCTAGCCTACTACTTCCTCCTTACAGATTTCTCTCCCCTAGTTCCTTGAAGCCTATATAACTCTACCTACCCAACAACCCACTAGCCTACCTTCTTCCTCTATCTAGGAAGTAATGGGTGAGAGGAGAATATCCAGAGAATAATCAGTAAAGGGAAATACTGACTAGGAGTCCGCAGATAGGGTTGAAGAAAAGAAAGAAAGAGAGGAGAATGTTCCCACTAAGATCATTCCTGGCAATACCCTAATTACATTAGGATGAGGATCTGCATTCGAAAAAAAAAAAATTATTGTTTTGTTTTATTCCATTCCCCTTCTTTTACTTTATTCATAATGTTCTTTTTTTAAAAATGTAAAAAATCTCAACCATGTCTTGGGTAAACTAAAGGGGGTTTATCTATTCATAAGGCAAAATATCTTAGAAAAGCAAACTGTTCTCATCTACATCACATGTTAGAAACACTGACTTAAGTTGGAGGCCTGCAAGCTAGAATAAAGGAAGTGGATGGGGAGAGAGGGGAGCTGGATTGTCAAGATGGAGGGAAGAACTCAGAGTCCAGAACAGTTTTATAACCTCCTATTCCTTTCCAATCTAGGGTTCTATACTAGAAGTTACCTTAAAACAGATACCTGAGTTAATGGTTTAATATATTCTTAGTTCTCCCAAAAAAGATATCAAGAAAAATATAATAGCAGTTTGGATTTATCAAGGCAGTAAAATAAAAGAATCTGCATGCCTTATTAGCATTACCTTAGGGTAATTCTTAAGGTACTTATTCTAAACAACTGTATAATTTTGCTTTTAAATTGCATTTTATAATTTTCATTGTATAAAAAGTTGTGGTTGCTGCCTTTGGGATGCTTAATGTCTAAGAGAGTGACAGACAACAAATGATCACACAAATACGTTTACCATATACAACATGTTAATTTTTGTGGTAAAAACCACAAAGCACTATGAGAGAGTATAATGGGGAATCAAATTTAGATAGAAGAATAAGAAAAGCAAAGATCTAGAAAATGAATAGGGGCTAGTTAGGAAGAAAAAAAAATCCATTTCCAGTAACACTGTAGATGAGATATTATGAAATCATACCACTAAAAAAGACATAAAAACATTAAATTGGAGTTCTTGCTGTGGTGCAATGGATTAAGAATCCAACTGGATGGCTCAGGTTGCTCAGGAGGGGAAGGTTTGATCCCCAGTCTGGTACAGTGGGTCAAGGATCCAGAGTTGCTGCAGCTGTGGTATAGGTCTCAACTGTGGCTTGGATTTGATTCCTCGCCCAGGAACTTCCACATGCCATGGGCGCTGCCGCTTAAATAAATAAATAAATAAATAAATAAATAAATAAATAAAATATCCAACATACTCTTAAGTGCATGGATGAACTTTAGATGGAGCTAGAGAAATCCTGAAGCCACAAACTAAAAGGGAAATTTCCATAGACTAGCTTCTGGCTCCATATATGTTGAAACCCTTCTCCTTTACAATCCACAAACTTCTAGTGCTGGGAACCAGAAGACAAATTTATTTTGCAGTATAGCCAATGGCCTTTCACCTATGACAATGGTTGGGTGAGCTGGCACAGTGGCAGTAAAAGCATTTTTGGAAGCCTTTTCTATAGTATGGTGGTTAGCAATAATTTAACTATACTTGGAAATGACTGAAACCAACTGAATATCCCTTT
Source organism: Phacochoerus africanus (assembly GCF_016906955.1). NCBI lineage: Eukaryota > Metazoa > Chordata > Mammalia > Artiodactyla > Suidae > Phacochoerus > Phacochoerus africanus. Next base: position 239,699,573 of record NC_062544.1, read on the forward strand.
AGTAGAACCCCCCAAATGTTAAGAGCTTCTCTAAAACTAACATGAAAGAAAGTATGATGGATCATACGTAGAAGTGGGAAAAAGACAGAGGTCTTAACTGATTACACTCAAAGTGTAATTACAATTACTTTTGTACATTTTACAAAATACATGGCTGGGCGAACACACTGCTGGGCCCCTGGCAGGGCCCTGGATGATAGCCACATGGTAAATCCTTCTCTCTCTTTCTGTATGTGTACATATGTGTATTTTTAGAAAAGGAAGGCTTAATCATATTTGCAAGCACACTTTGAAGGGACAGAAGTGGGATGAAAGAGAGTAAATAGAGACTCACAGATGGAACAAGGGCTAGAAGGAGATAATTAGGGATAGAACAACAAAAACTGCTTATAGGTGAAAAGATTAAGAGTGTAGAAGGAGGAGCTCTTGTTGTGTCTCAGCGGGTTAAGGACCTGATGTTGTCTCTCTGAGGATGTGGGTTCAACCCCTGGCCTCGCTCAGCGGGTTCAGGATCTGGCAATGCAGCAAGCTGTGATACAAGTCAAAGATGCGGCTTGGATCTGGTGTTGCTGTGGTGTAGGCGGCAACTGCAGCTCCTATTCTTCCGTATGCTGCAGGTGTGTCCATTAAAAAAAAAAGAATGTAGAAGAAAAAACAGAGTACTTATGCTTAACTGACTAATCAGACAAGTAGGAGATAAAGAGTAAGAAGGTAAGGATGTGTTCAGATCTGGTGCTTAGAGAGAAGCTTGGGATTCAAACAGGTGCCTTAAGGAGAAAAGAAAGGATGCTAACCAGGGATAAGGAAAAAGCTGCATGGAAGGTACAACTAAATCTGAAAATCATCTAGAATACTACCAAGATTGACAGTAGAAAGGAAGATTATGAGAGTGACCTGAGGCTCAGCAGAGGACTAAATAAGAGAGAGCAGACTGTTACCATTTAGGGTGCTGATAAAACAAGGAAGTACTTTCATAAGTCTGGTAGTGGCAATACAGAGCCATGAGAATCATGTCCCCATTTCTAGCATCTGAGATTCTGAGGCAGTGTGAGGAGAGCAGACTCTAGGATTGTAGTATTACCCAGGAAAACTAGTTTCAGGAAAGACAGGAAAGATGGAACATTTTATGACTAGCATGATCAGGTTACCCTTGATCTACTAAAATGACCAAATAATTTCTCTGTTGTCTGGACTAGCTTATCTCTATCAGTATATTCAGAGTAATCAAAGAAAAAGATAATTGTCAAAGAGCCAATGGAAAAGAACAAAGAGAACCAAAAACACAGTGCAGAAAGAAGATCAAACCCCAAATTAGGGTGGTCTGTGACTCAGGGGCCATTAAAACAAAGGTTATTATTCTTTTCTAAACATATATAAGAGACCCAATGCAAAAAGATGGAAAACCTCTCTGTTCACTTCCTTTGCCCATAAGAGTATCCAACCTATTGGAACACACTGTAGTTCCTTCATCCTAGGCAAGGAGTTGGACTGTATTAGGGGTTGGGGTTTGGACATGATATCAGGGAGATTAAAACGATAAGCAGGAAGTTTGTCATTGCACAATAAACATTAAGGAGTCATCTTTCAATTTTTCTGCCCCGACACTCCTTGAAGTGACCTTAGTCTTCCTGTTTTCTTCCCCAAGCTTCATTCAATCTGTAAGTGGGGCTAGATAAAAAAGGGGCAGTGGTTCTCTGACAATCCTTTAGTGCTTAATGATACACCACCCCTACACTGCTCCTAACTGTTTCATGTGTATCTCTTATCTCTTAGAGAGAGTATAAGCATTGAATACAAACTTCTCTTGTATTCCCCCTGGCAACTATCATAGTACTAAGTATATACAGCATAATAGACGCTTAATAAATAGCTGTTACCTTGAGAAAACTGTGGCAATAGAATTGATCCTAGAAATCAAGCCCAACCACTATATTTATCATTGAAGAATCTGAGGTATGCAATGGATGTGTGGCTTAGACAAGTATACATACAGAGGTGGTGGAGAATGAAATAAGTTCGGACAGGCTCAGGTCCATCATTTATCTGTCAGGAATGGTTCACTGAACTGAGAACCAGTAAATTTAGAACCACTGGCATATTTTTTAAGAGGCCATCTAGGTATGGAGAAATGAAGGTACAGAATAAAACTTCAAACATAAGCTAAAACATATAGCCAGCATAAGTTACATTTTCTTTGGGGAGAGTCATGGAATGTGACAGAAGGAAAACCCAGAGAATTAGGCATCTCACTGATATGATGGAACAAACACATCTACCTAGGAGTGATCAAAGAAGCTATAAAGCTATAAATGAAGAACAGGGAAAGTTTTGGGTGGAAACGAAAAAAAGGTTTCTGTCGCAGAACTGAAAAAAAGCAGCCTTGAAGCACCGTAGTGTGTTCTAAGACCTAACCTGAAGTCCAGTGTGGCTAAAGGCTGGGTAAGAAAGATAGGACGGTATGGAACATGAATGAGGTGGAAGTATCAGGAAGCCAGATGGTGAGAGACGTTTTGGCTCTGAATAGGAGAGCAGAGTAATTCCACTGGTTGAAGATCATGCTGTCACTGATGACGACAGGCTGGAAGGAGGTGAGGTTGAGGAAGGGAGACCACTTAGGAGGTTGTGTAATAAATAAAGGGTAATGATTCTTTCCAACCTTCAACCTTCCTTCCTTGTCCCTTCAAACAAATAAACAAAATAAGGAGGAAAAAAACACAATGGAAAGCAACAGTAGATTAAAATAAATCTGCTCTTTTCTCTTTTTAGGCTGAATAAAGTTTAATATTCATGTCCATACAATTATAAGAAGCTATCTGAGAACTTTTTTCTTGCATTTATGAGGTTCCCTTCGTCATTCATTTATGCTTGACTAAATACCTACCACAATTATTCATTTATTAATTCTAGGGTCCATCTTGCGACAAATTGAGTGTTTTTCTAAGTCAAGTGACAAATTTCCTAAATTAAGGCTGATTCTATCATTATTTCACTCTAAAATTTTAAAAGCAGTTGATTTGAATTTTTTTATGACTGCCTATCCTAAAAGGTTACATAATGTGTGAATCCATTTATGTAACATTATTATTATTATTATGGCCACACCTGCAGCATATAGAAGTTCCAGACCAGGGACTGATGAGCTGTAGATGACACCTATGCTGCAGCTGCAACAACACCAGATCCTTTAATCCACTGCGCTGGGCCAGTAATCGAACCTGAGCTTCTACAGTGACCCCAGCCACTACAGTTGGATTCTTAACCTACTACACAACAGTGGAAACTCTGATTTGAATTTCCCTTACAGTGCACTCCAATATTTGGGCAACTGGAAGGAGTTTTCAGAGGACTGTTGTGGCCTGAAACCCAGGACAATTAAGCCTACAATCTCCCTCTCAGAAAACAGTCGGTAGTTAAAAGTGACTCTGTCTGCAGGCAATATATCTTAATGATTTCAGCTTCCTCAAAAGGACTAGTTACATTTATTAAAAACATCAACACCTGAATGACTTAATGACATATATTTTTTGTGTTACAGCCCCATTATAAACCCATCTTAGAAAACTAGACAACCAGCTTAGATGTTTAGAGGTCAGAGAGAATTAGTTGAGTTCTATATGCTGGGATACCTTTATTCTATTCTTTTTCTGAAATAATTTGGCCATTTTTTGCCTTGGATTCCTAGTCAGTACGTGCTTTTTAAGGATGTACATTTCAAAGAGACTTCAAATTTAGAGTCAAATTTTCAATCCTTTATGAAAAATGCAAAGGGTAAATAAAATCAACAAATACTATCAGCTACAGTTTAATACTTAATTTAGACAGTCATATGCTTTCAAAATCACATTCTTAACTGGATTTTAGTTTATCACTGGCCAAAGAGCCTAAGCTACATTTGTTCTGATCATCCTGTCTCCCTTGTTTCTTTCTTGATTCCTTTCTTGCTTATTTTGTTTTTGATCTGTAAGCATACATGCACACGCTGTAAGCAAGGCTTGCTATCAGATGCTAAGAACTTAAGAAAAATAGAATGCAGGCCCTTCAGGGAGTTCTTAATCTAGCAGAGGAAACAAACTTAAATCAAGCACAGGGCAACTGTTTTACAACAGAGATATAGGTAGACCACGGAAAACAGAAAGGACTTGATGTTTACATCTGGTCACATTTATACTATATACTAACACAGACTGGATTAACAAGAATTTTTTAAAACTACACAAGCACCTTCATACATAACACAATGAAAAACAGATCATGGGATCCAAGAGGCATACATGGGTAGAGTACTTTAGGGAGGGCTGGGGCAGGAGAGATCAGCTAGGGGAGTGGCTGAATCAAACATTATATAGGGGAGTTCCTGCTGTGGCTCAGGGTAATGAACCTGAGTAGCATCCATGAGGGTTTGGGTTTGATCCCTGGCTTCACCCACTGGGTTAAGGATCTGGTGTTGCCACAAGTTGAGGCGTAGGTCACAGATGCAGCTTTGTTCTGGCGTTGCTGTGGCATAGGCCTGCAGCTGCAGCACTGATTCAACCCCTAAGCCAGGGAATTTCCATGTGCCACAGGTGTAGCCCTAAAATAAAGGTGAAAAAAAAAAAAAACATTGTACAGGAATTTCTTCATTTTTAATCATTCCTCTGATACGGTTTCTTTGGAGAAGGAAGCGGCAGAAAGGAGGTCATGGAAATTGTTCTGATATTTACAGAGACACCAATTTCCCTCTGATTTAAAAAAAATGACAATAAAAAGTTATATTTGTGTTGAAACACACCAAAAAGTATCAATTAACAAGAGCAATGATAAAAACTGAACGAGACAATCAGAAATCCACTGTTGAATTAATTTATCAAAACTTGGAAAGCTGGCAGTATTATAAATGATTTGTACTTAGACAATTATACGTTCTTTTGTAGCTGGACAAAGTTGTGGAAAAACATAAAGAATCTCACAGACGAATCTTGGGACAGCTTTTAATGGTGGAAAAATCTCACAGGCAAACCATATTAGAGTTGGAGGAAGAAAAGAGAAAACATAAAGAATACATGGAGAAGAATGATGAATTCATAAGCTTGCTAGAACAGGAATGTGTAAGGTAAGGCTACTTTGGGCAAGACAATGACCCATTCTGCAAACTCTTACTAACCTCTCACTATGGGCAGGGCATTTTACCAAGGGATACACGGATACAAGATGATTATGACATAGACTCTGGTTTCAGAAACCTCACAGTTCAGAGTAAGGAAAAAGATATGTTTAAAAACAACATCAATACAATGCAAGAACAACTGGGTGTGACAGGACTGTGAAAACATAAATGCTGGGCACCTAATTCTGCAAGGGAGTGTCCTGCGAAAGCTGCAGAGCGGAGGTAACAGGGATCCAGTCTCTATACAAATAAGAATGGAAACCATATACAAGGCAGTGGCAGAAATAAGAGGGAAGCATAAAGGCATAGAGTGTGGATGCTGAGGGAACTCAAGCTTTTCATATGGCTACCGCACAGGGTATAAATGAAGGATAAGAAAAGAAAAGGCTAGCCACGAGCGGCTGGATTTTATACTATTGGCAATAAGGAGCAAATGAAAAATTATGAGAAGAATGAGTTGATCAAGTATATACCTTCTTAAAGAAGAGAGGAGGAGCTTTAAACTGGGGGCAGGTATGTGTTTTAATGGCTATGGGGTTAGAGAGGATGGGGTGTAAACAAGAAATATTTACGATATGTAGTCAATATGAATTAGTGACTAAAGAGACTAGAGAGCAGAGCAAGGAAAACAGGAAGTTATACTCCTGGTTATTCACCAAGGTATGGAAAAGTAGGAATGGGGCACAGCTTTTTGTTGTTGCAAGATTTCAAGGTGCTGGTGGGGGGTTTCTTGTTTTAGATATGTTGACTGTGAGGTAACTAGTATATTCCAATATCCAGTGGAGAGAATGAGATATCTAAATAGATAACCTATGGCTGGAAATACAGTAACCATTTCATAAGCATATAGAAGGCTGATTATTTTGCTCGACTTTTGACTCTCTGTTCCTAATTATGTTAGAAAGTATGAACATCCATATTAAACTGAAAGGACAATGATTCCTTGCTATTAACACCGCAAAGAGAAAATAACCAATCTTAGCTATATCAAATTTTTACTGAATCTTCTTTTCACTTGTGTTATTCCATGTATGCTTCTGAGTTATAGAGCTAATGGTGCGGGAATCTAAAAATCACAGAAAATACAGAAAAAAAATAATGACTTGTGAGCTCCTTTTTCTAAAATACTAGTAATCTCAACTATTTTATTTGACTACTTACAATTCTTTTTTTTTTTTTTTAAGCTGTCCCGCACCATATGGAGCTCCCAGGCCAGGGATCAGATCCAAGCCTCAGCCGCAAACTAAGCTGCAGCAACTCTAGCTCCACTGCGCCAGGCCGAGGATCCAACCAAGCCACTGCCGATCCTGTTGCACCATAGCAGGAGCTCCTACCGTTCATATTTTAGCTAGGTAACCGAAGTTACATAATAGCTAGCCTAAATGAAACTTTCATACTTTCATTTCTTTCCAGTGCACTTTATGGTGGACACCAAGCAGAGTGCCAGGGAATCAATGGCCCTCATATCCAGTTTATTTTCCCACATTCATCAGGAGTTTGTTTTCTACTCACTATATAAAGAGGGGGTCTTGTTACCTTCCCCCTATGAACTTGAAATATCTGCAGGGGCAGATTAAAGCAGCAAAAGACATCTGGCACCAAGGAAAGATTTGACTCAGACATTACAGTATAAGATTTGTTATTCAATGAAACAATGTCATATTAAATATTATTTCAGATCCCTGTAGTCTGGCACCCATGGCCTCATTTGGCCTCCATACTCATTTGGCACTAACTTGTTGAACACAGACACCTCCTTTCATGTTTCATTATTATGAACATTTATTGACCATGGTCAGTGTGCTGCCTGCCATAGAAGAAAGCATGCTGTCCCTGCCCCAGGGAAAGAGGGCACATTAATCACATTAACAGAGAAAGCAAGACTCTGTTACAACAGATTATAAATAAGTTAGGGTAAGAATGTGGAAGGCTGCTGGTGGTGGTAGAATTCTAATGTTTACAATTATATCTCTACTATCTTCTGAAGGAAGGCTGAGGAGGGCTATCCAGAAGTAACACTGTAAAGCTGGAGGCAAGTGAAGGTTATTTAAATCAAGAGAGACCAAAGAGAAACAACACAGAAATGGGAACAACAGAGTAGTGGGAATAAAGACCATAGGCTAGAAAATCAGTGAGATGAATGTAAATTGTACATCATGGAATCAATATATCAAGAATAGTATTTTTCTATGTATCAAGGATTTAAGAGGGAGATTTTAAAAGATTATATTTGTTAGCCATATGGGACACAATTTTTTTTTTTGTCTTAAAGAATAATTAAAGTAAGCCATTATCAAAAAATAGAAAAAAAAATGACTGGAGGAATTCTGTTTCACCTGTACATCACAATTCCCATTTCCTGGCACTGCTGACGCACTGGTGCCTTCTGCCTCCTGCCCACCCCCAGACTGTGGCATGGAGGTAGTGGGCCTCATGAGGCATAATTGACTTCCACTTGCTTTAAGGCCATGTGCATAAAAGAACTAAATGAAGACCACCTAAAAATGCAGGAAGTAGCGGAAACTCTAATTTCAGGTAAATACATACAGACAAGGTGCTTACACAAGAGAGTAAAGTGTCATTCACGTGTCTCATTCTCTGATGACAAATGACAGGACACATACCATTACAGAGTCCTAACGTTAGTGAGAGTACTTCCTCTCAAACATGTAGCCACTCCTCACAAAAGCAAGAACTAATCTCTTCTAAAGAGTCAAAGAATAATGTTTGCTTCCTTCCTCAAAGTGATGTAAGCCACTCCCAAATCAGTGACCCTCAGTACAGAGAAACAAAGAAAGATATCATAACCCTCATTAAAATGGTCTGAGTAAAATAGTTATAAAGGACTATCTGACTGAAACTCTGAAAAAATATTGTTAAAATTTTACTGCTTGTATTTTAAATGTTAGATAATACCTACTTGGAAATAAAATAAAAATTAAGAAATACATGATTGAGATAGTTAATGAAACCTTAGAGGTGTAATAATGGATTTCAAATTAAGGTTTAATTTCTATGTTTTCTTTGGAGAATTCATTTTACATGGAAAACCCTACAGGAGACTGATGTCATACATTGAGTTTAGGCCAAAATGTTTGCCAAGTGATGTCGTTGTTGTAATCAGTAAACAATTGGCTTTCCTACTGAGGGAGGGTGGGGGCAGGAAAAAGTTCAGGAAACCCAGTTCCCAAGCATGCTAATGCAAAGTTTCCTTCTCTGTAAGTCTGTCCATAAAATAATATTATATCCGCATTTCATGACAACCTTCTGTTCACTAACTAGCTCTAATGTGTGGATATGTGTGTCACTGATGACCTGAATTATGTACTTGGCTGAATTAAAAGTGGAGTCTATGTGAAAGGTTTTATACAAAAGCAATGCCAATAATTTTTGGCCTTTCTGGATGGCTTCACAGGAAAGCCAAAACAAAAATCACTTTTAGTCAGTACAATTTTGCAAAATTTTCCCATAAGTGAAATGCCAATTTTGTCTGTACTTTCAAAAAAGCTTGCATATTTTTTTTTGCTTTTTCAGTTTCAATGGGGGAAAAGGCTGTTTCCTTTTTTTGAAACCATGCATTCTTTTTTAGAACACTAAAACAAACCATGTATACTAACCATATATATTACTACATATCTGGCCTTGAAACAACCACTAAAGTGGGAAACAAATATTATCATGGCAACTCTGTATAAAAATGTGGCTTCAACCATGGATTTTTTTAAAGCTTTCAATTACTTTTTCATAATATCGTGACCAAATAGGCTAGCACTGATATTCTGATTTTATAAAGCAGGAGTTAAATGGTAGCTTCTCAAAAGCCACATAGTGAGGAAGGAATCACAGGTAGAATTAATTTCTTGTTCCCGTCTGCCCAGGTGTGACTAAACAGAACAGTGGTTTATGGGGCAGAGGATCTTGCAGGAAAGTCAGCAGGGACCCAGCTTCAAGAGTTGTTGCCTTGACCACACCTTGAGCTAAGTCCTTGGTAAAGAACAAAGTCTTTCCTCCACCCTTCCCTTCGGCTGAAGCAGTTTTATAAAGAAAGATTAACATCATTAACCCTTTTCTACTATAATAAGACTATTTTCTAGATTGGCATCAGGAAAGGTAGTGAATAAACATCAAATCTTCTTTCAAGAGGCGTTGGGTACTCCCTTGAAATATGCATAAATGAAAGAATGTATTAATTTACCTAATTGTTTAATTAGTTTCACTAATTTGTTAGCTCTTTAAGTGCTGCTTGCCATTCATATATTCACTAAAACAAACAAACAAAAAACCCAATTAATGATTGCCTGCTACATGCCATGTCCTGTGCTAGATACCAGGTGAAGGAGTTAGATGTGTTTTTCACCTACATAAAATGCTAACTCATTTGTACATGTGTAAAACAGAGACACTACTGCAGACTCTAAGACCTGATACAGATGCTTCTAGGGCACTGTGAGATGATGATGGGAGGAAAAATAGACACTAGTATGGTACAAAAAAACATAAGATTAAATACTCATGAAAATAAAACATTCAGAAGAAATCAATGAACACACTAAATTGGAGTACTTTACTAGAGAATTCAATATCTTGCAACTGATAGTGTCATTAGGATTTTCAGTTTCTTTGGCCTTAAATCTCAGCTTTTAAGAATATCCCATGAAGCATAACACAGTAGAGAGAATGTCTGAAAAAATAAACCAAGTCTACTTTTTAAAAATCATATTTGGAAAGCTAGCAGTTTCAAATTTCATGCACACTAAACAATTGTTTTAGATACACTGTACTCAAATGCAATCATTTCCTTTCAGTTTTCTGGCAAGGAGTGATATGTATTACATATTCTCAAGAATATGTCCTGCAAGTAGTGAAATGGATGCCAGATCTCCATTTGACCTTTGTCATAGGAATCCAATACTTTGTCAAAATACAATGGAGACCCACCACAAACATATTTAGATTATTACAGTTGTATAGAGAATCACAATGTGATCAGCCCAGTGTTCATACACCTTGGACCTAATATAGGATCTGGGTAAGGATGCAGGGAAATTACCTCATAAGGATACTGAAAACACATTTAGGACTGTACATTGTGACTTAACTTTTAACAGACGTCACAAAACCATAACCTTGTAATTGCACGATTCAGTGGTTTCCATAAAATACCATTTAATTATAGAGGTCAAAATTTGGATACAGTATGCTATTTAACTGCTTTTCCTTCACAGAAAGCTGAGCTAAATTTTACAAATAATTTTGGGTTTGTATTTGAATGTATAATGATTAGCAAATTTACTGCTCACAAAAGAATATTACAAATATTAAAAAGCAGTCTAACAGAAAACATAACAAGCACAATGATGGATGAACAAGGAACTTTGAGATAGGGGACCAATGGTCTGCAGAGTGGATCTGCAACTGTTGTGTAAATCTAGGCAAATTCCATTTCTCCAAACTTATGTATAAACAAATACGACAGGCTGTATCATTTGCATGTTTCTTGCAGATTTAAAAATCTGTAATTATGTGATTGTTATAAATAAGTAACTTTTACTTCAAGGCCATGATTCTAATCTTCATTATCAAAAGAGGTCAATAAGGATGACATCACCTCAACCACCAACTTCATATCCAAGTCTGTATTTCCATTCTTAAAGGATATCGAGATGAAGGTATATCCTATTGCTTCTTGAATGTCGCATATTAAAAATTAAACTTAATCTCATCTTTGCAAATATGGGTCAATTTATAACTTTTCTATTTCTGTTTATGCCACAATGAATAAATCTATCAGATAACTATAAAAAATATTTATAGAGATATCTGAATTCCAAATTTAAATTTAAAAAGACCTAGCAATCTAGACTAACCTTCTAATTTTTGAATTGTGAAAAGTGAGGCCAGTCAAATCTCAGTTAAGAAACCCCCAAACCTTGCTGCTTAATAGTAGTAAAGTCAGACCAGAAGTTGGCTCTCCTGATTACATATTTCACATTGTTCTCCCTAGAATCATTACTAGGTGCTCAAGCCTTGTGCTTGGTAATGTGGGACGTCCAAAGAAATTTAGGACATAATTATAATACATTGAAAAAATAAGACCCTTGACTGTTTCCTTCTGGCAGGAAGCCTCTAGATTAGCCTTGACCACCAAGAGACAAACACCAGAAAAACAAACAAACAAACAAAACAAAACTACAATGCTGCAGCCTGTGGAACTGAGTCCACAAACACAAGTCAGAACCTAAACTGGATCCAGCTGATCTCTGGACCCTGACTGATGAGATGTAGTATACTAATGGGACACATACGACATCCCCTACAGAGGGCCACCTCTCAAAGGTTGAGAAACATAACTAGCCTACCATATATATAAAAATACAAATAGAAATATAAACAAAATAAGATGGCAAAGGAGTATGCTCCAGAAAAAAGAAAAGATAAAATCCCAGAAAAATAACTAAGTGAAGTGGAGATAGGCAATCTACCCAAGAAAGAGTTCAGAGTAACGGTCATAAAGATGATGTATGAATGCGGGAAAAGAATGGATGCACTGAGTGAAGTTATAAGAAGTTTTAAACAGATAGTTAGAAAATATAAAGAACAACCAGAGTTGAAGAATATAATAACTGAAATGAAAATACACTAAAAGGAATCAAGAGTGGAATAAATGATGATGAAGAATGGATCAATGAGCTGAAAGACAGAGTGGTGGAATTCACTATTGTAGAAGAGAATAAAAAATAAAGCAAAGAAATGAGGACAGTTTAAGAGACCTCTGGGACAATGTCAAAAATACCAACGTTCCCAATACAGGGGAAACTGAGAAAATATTTGAAGAGATAATAGCTCAAAACTTCTCTAACATGTTAAGGAAACACTCATCCAAATCCAGGAAGTGCAGTTCATACAGGATAAATGCCAGGAGGAACACACTGAGACACACATTAATTAAATTGACAAAAATTACAGACAAAAAGAAGATATTAAAACCAACAAGGTAGAATTCACTTGTGAAGACATCTGGTCCTAGAATTTTGTTTGTTGAGTCTTTTTAATCACAGAAACAATTCCAGTAATTGTATTTGGATCTGTTCATATATTCTATTTCTTCCTGCTTCTGGTTTAGGAGATTTTACCTTCTAAGAATTTGTCCATTTCTTCCAGATAGTCCATTTTATTGGCATTTAGTTGCTTTAGTAGTCTCTTATGTTCCTTGGTAATTCTGTGGTGTTGGCTGTAATTTCTCCTTTTTCATTTCAAATTTAATTGGTTTGATCACTCGCCCTTTATTTCTTAATCCGCCTGGCTAAAGGTTTATCAATTTTGTTGATTTTTTCAAAAACTAGCTTTTAGTTTCATTCATTTTTCTATTGTTTTCTTCTCTATTCCATTCATTTCTGCTCTGATCCTTATGATTTTTTTCCTTGTAACACTGGGGGGCAGGGTTGGTACTTATTTCTCTAGTAACTTTAGGTGTAAAGTTAGTTCATAATCAAAAAACCAAATAACCCAATCAAAAAAATGTGCAGAAGACCAAAAAAGACATTTTTCCAAAGACATACAAGTGGCCGACAGGCACATGAAAATATGCTCAACATCACTGATCATTAGAGAGTGTAAATCAAAACTATCTCATGCTGGTCAGAACAGCCATCATTAAAAAGTCTAAAACAATAAATACTGGAGAGGGTGTGGAGAAAAAGGAACACTCCTTCACTGTTAATGGGAATGCAAATTGGTATAGCCACTATGGAAACCAGTATGGGCATTCTTAAAAACAAACAAACAAACCTAGAATTACCATATGACGTTGCAATTACACTCATGGGCTTATGTACAGAGAAAACCGTAATTTGAAAAGATACACATACCCCAACGTTCACTGCAGCACTATTTACAACAGCTGAGACACAGAAGCAACCTAAATGTCCACCAACAGATGAACAGATAAAAAAGATGTGGCGCACACACACACACACACACACACACACACATATATTTACAATGGAATATTACTTGGCCGTAAAAAGGAATGAATTAATTCCATCTGTGGCAACATGGATGGACATACAGATTTTCATACAAAGTAAACCAGATAGAGAAAGACAAATATCATAACATCATTTATATGTGGAATCTAAAAAAATGATACAAAGGAACTTATTTACAAAACAGAAACAGACTCATAGACATAGAAAACAAAACTTACAATTACCAAAGGGGAAAGGGTGAGGGGATAAATTAGGACGTTGAGATTAACATATACACACTATTATATATAAAACAGATAACCAACAAGGTCATACTGCATAGCACAGAAGACTATACTCAATATTTTGTAATAATCTATAAGGGCAAAGAATCTGAAAAAGGATTATATATATATATATATATATACATACATACATACACACACACAGTCATGTATATGTGTATACATGACTGAACCACTATGTTGTACATCTGAAACTAATATAACATTATAATTCAACTATACTTCAACATAAATAAATAACGACAACAAAAAAGTAAAGAAAGGATTAAAAAAAAGAAGACAAGACCCTCATAAAATAATCTACTGATGATTCAGAGGATTCAGGTGTTCATTCTGCGGTATTGACACCACTGTTTCAACATTATGCAAGGTCAGGCAAAAAGGATATTAAGGACTGTAATTATCCAAAACAGCCAGCATAGCCCTAGGAGAATGCAGGACATACAGTAAGCACTGGATAAATACATCTAAGTGGCTCACAGATACTAGCCTAACAGCCAAAGACTGAATGTGGAAGGCACTCTCAAGCTTCTGTTCCATCTGACTACAAAATATATAGAGTCATTCAGCCATATCAAAATGGAAAATTGTGCCTCATAAATGGAAATCAAGGTAGAACATTAGAATTAAGCCATATCCTGAATTTGCTACTTGCAGGTAAAGTTTCTGGGGAAATATATTGTTACTTCATGAGAAGATGAAGCCAAACAGCTTTGCCAGGCATGAGAATGGAAGATGCCTGGCACAAATGATGACTAAATATCACTTCACAGAAAGGCTTCCTCTTAGAAGTGTGAAGGGTATTGTGTTTAAAAGCACAGACTCTGAGTTAGAACCAACAAGAGTTTGAACCATGGTTCCACCGTTTCATCTGGTCCTAATATCTCTTTGACCTTGAACAAATCTTTTTTTTTTCTTTTTTCTTTTTTTTTTAAGGCCACACTCCTGGCATCCGGAGGTTCCCAGGCTAGGAGTCTACTCAGAGCTGTTGCTGCCAGCCTACGCCAGAGCCACAGCAATGCCAGATCTGAGCTGCGTCTGCAACCTACACCATAGCTCAAGGCAATGCCGGATCCTTAACTCACTGAGTGAGGTCAGGGATCAAACCCACAACCTCATGGTTCCTAATCAGATTCATCTCCACTGCGCCATGACAGGAACTCCTGAACAAATCTTAATCCCTGTAAATCTCAGTTTCACTAGAAGTTAAAAAATGATATGGGCCTCATAGGTCCCTGCAATTACTAAATTACATAATTATAGAAAGTGCTAAATGTGGTGTCTGACACTCAGTAAGCATTAGCGTCTTTCCTCAAAGTAGTTCATTTGCATACCTGGTACCACACCACTGGGCATTTCATGGATTGCAAAGAAGGCACCTAAATGAACCCTATGCCAAGTGCTAAGGATATGAGGATGAATAAAAGCTTTCAAGGGCATATTCTTCAATATGGAAAGAAGACACAAAAACAAGCACAATGTTGTCTTACAGATGCAATAACAATGGAGGATACAGAAGAGGCACAAATGAGGACTCATTCTCTAAGCCTGGTTGTATCTTATTTCCTTCAGAGTAGGAGTATTTCTAAATGTCTTAATGATCTAACACTACAGCATTGAGTACTCAATAACTATTTTTTCCTCCCTAAACCATGAAGACCTATTTCCCCTTTTGGAAATCATTCTACTTAGATGAACATAAATATTAATGCAGTGATATTATGAGGACTACATACTATCACATACTTAGAATTAAGATTCACCGAAAATGATGGTTTTTGCCAGCAAAAGAATCCACTGCTCCTTGGGTCTGCCACTATCACATGATCTACACATTAATCACATTTTCTTGCCTAATGTGACTGTAAAATATCAAATATTCCCATAATGAGAGCTTATTTTTGATTTGTTTTGTTCATAATCCCTTCTGTAGGGCCAAGAATAGGGAGAAGTATGATAAATATTTGTTGAATAAGTGACTGAGATGTAGAAAAAGTTGTTACATTTTAATTATTTTCCATTAATATCTTCTCATAAGTTAGCTTTTTGGTTAATTCTCTTCACTTAGCCCAGCTTTGAAGGATAGTATATAGAACAAGTCAATTTTGACAGGCGAAACAAGCATAAGAACTTTGGGATTGTCTTAAACAGAGTGGGTATAAAAGAGGATGGGTCCTTTATTACGGCAATGAGGGGAGAATGATCTAGAAATGGAATTTTAAAGTTAAAAAAAACAACACCATTTTAATGATGTGTTTGAGCCTATATGGCTATCAAGCAAAAGCAAGGAGATATAGGAAGGGCTTAACGTGCTTAAAAAACAGGGCAACCACAAAGCAAAACTGAACATTACATTCACAAAAACTGAAGAGTACTCAAGCATAAAATAAATGGAAACCAACCAACCCAAAAAAGAAATGAAGAGAAACATAGAATCAACTGGAAAACAAGATTTAAAATGGCAATAAATACCTATCTATCAATAATCACCTTATATGTCATTAGACTAAAGGCTCCAATCAAAAGACACAGAGTGGCAGATTGCATAAAAAAGCAAAAACCTTCAATCTGCTGCCCACAAGAAACTTACCTTAGAGCAAAGGACACATACAGATTGAAAGTGAGGGAATGGGAAAAGATATTTCATCCCAATGGACAAGACAGGAAAGCAAGAGTGAAATACTCATATTAGACAAAATAGACTTTAAAACAAAGGCCATTAAGAAAGACAAAGAAGGACACGATTTAATGGTAAAAGGATCCATTCAAGAAGAGGATATTACAATCGTCAATATATATGCCCCTAATATAGGAGCACCCAGATACCTCCAACAAATACTAACAGACATAAAAGGAGAAATTGATGGGAATACAATCATAGCAGGAGATTTTAACACCTCACTCACATCAATGGACAGATCCTCTAGACAGAAAATCAGTACGGCAACAGAGATCCTAAAGGACACAATAGAAAAGTTGGACTTAATCGATATTTTTCAGGACATTACAGACAAAAAAATAAAAATAAACATTCTTCCCAAGTGCACATGAAACATTCTCAAGAATTGATTACATACTGGGGCACAAAGCTAACCTCAACAAATTTAAGAATATAGAAATTAATTAAGTATCTTCTCTGAACACAATGGCATGACACTAGAAATCAACCACAGGAAAAGAAATGAGAAAAAACTTACTAAATGGAGACTAAACAACATGCTACTAAAAGCCCAATGGGTCAATGAGGGAATCAAGAAGGAAATTAAAAAATACCTTGAGACAAATGATAATGAAGACACAACCACTCAAAATCAATGGGATGCCACAAAAGCAATGCTCAGAAGGAAATTCACAGCAATACAGGCCTTCCTCAAAAAGAAGAAAATCTCAAATCGACAACTAAACCCAACATCTAAATGAATTAGAAAAAGAAGAACAAACAAAACCTAAAGTCATCAAGATGAAGGAAATCATAAAGATCAAAGATGAAATCAATCAAAATAGAGATTAAAAAATAGAAGAAATCAATAAAACCAAGAGCTGGTTCTTTGAAAAGGTAAACAAAATTGACAAACCTCTGGCTAGACTCACCAAGAAGAGGAGAGAAAGAACCTAAATAAACAAAATAAGAAATGAAAAAGGAGAAGTGAAATTAAAAAAAAACCATGAGAGAATACTATGAACAATTGTATGCCAACAAATTTGACAACCTAGAAGAAACGGACAACTTTCTAGAGACCTACAGCCTGCCAAAACTGAATCAAGAAGAAATAGATCAACTGAATAGACTGATCACTGGAAATGAAATTGAATATGTCAAAAAAACACTCCCTACAAATAAAAGTCCAGGACAAGACGGCTTCCACAGGTGAATTCTACTAAACATTCAAAGAGGAACTTATACCCATCCTCCTTAAACTTTTCCAAAAGTTGAAGAAGAAGGAACACTCCCAAAGACATTCTATGACACTACCATCACCCTAATACCAAAACCAGAAAAAGACACCACCAAAAAGAAAACTATAGGCCAATATCTTTGATGAATATAGATGTAAAAATTCTCAGCAAAATTTTAGCCATCCAAATCCAACAACCAATCAAAAAGATCATACACCATGATCAGGTGGGATTCATTCCAGGTGCACAAGGATGGTTCAACATACGCAAATCAATCAATGTCATACACCACATTAACAAAAGAAAAGTCAAAAACCACATGATCATCTCAATAGATGCAGAAAAAGCATTTGACAAAGTCCAACATCCATTCATGACAAAAACTCTCACCAAAGTGGGTATAGAGGGAACATACCTTAACATGATCAAAGCCATTTATGACAAACCCACAGCAAATGTTAACACTCAGTGGAGAAAAGCTGAAAGCCTTCCCACTCAAATCTGGAACAAGACAGGGATGCCCACTCTCATCACTGTTATTCAACACAGTACTGGAAGTCCTTGCCACAGCAATCAGACAAACAAAAGGAATAAAAGGCATCCAAATAGGAAGAGAAGAGGTAAAACTGTCACTGTATGCAGACGACATGATATGATACATAGAAAACCCTAAGGACTCAACCCAAAAACTACTTGATCAACAAATTCAGCAAAGCAGCAGGATATAAGATTAACATTCAGAAATCAGTCGCATTTCTGTAGACTAACAATGAAGTATTAGAAAAGGAATGCAAAAATACAATACCTATTAAAAGGGCACCCCCCCCCAAAATCAAATACCCAGGAATACACCTGACCAAGGAGGTAAAGGACCTATATGCCGAAAACTATAAAACATTAATCAAGGAAATTAACTAAGATGTAAAGAAATGGAAGCATATTCCATGCTCCTGGGTTGGAAAAATTAATATGGTAAAAATGGCCACACTACCCAAAGCAATCTACAGAGTCAATGCAATCCCTATCAAATTACCCAGGACACTTTTCACAGAACTAGAACAAACCATCCAAAAATTTCTATGGAACCACAAAAGACCCAGAATTGCCAAAGCAATCCTGAGAAACAACCAAGCAGGAGGCATAACTCTCCCAGACTTCAGGCAATATTACAAAGCCACAGTCATCAAGACAGCGTGGTACTGGTACCAAAACAGACATACAGACCAATGGAACAGAATAGAGAACCCAGAAATAAACCCTGACACCTATAGTCAATTCGTCTTTGACAAAGGAGGCAAGAACATAAAATGGGAAAAAGACAGTCTTTCAGCAAGCATTGCTGGGAAACCTGAACAGCTGCATGCAAAGCAATGAAACTAGAACATAACACCCTCACACCATGTACGAAAATAAACTCAAAATGGCTGAAAGACTTAAATATAAGACAAGACACCATCAAACTCCTGGAAGAGAACATAGGCAAAACATTCTTTGACATTAACGTTACGAATATCTTCTCAGGTCAGTCTCTCAAAGCAACAGAAATAAAAGCAAAAATAAACCAATGGGACCCAATCAAACTGACAAGCATTTGCACAGCAAAGGAAACCAAGAAGAAAACGAAAAGACAACTTTCAGAATGGGAGAAAATAGTTTCAAATGATGCAACTGACAAGGGCTTAATCTCTAGAATATACAAGCAACTTACACAACTCAACAGCAAAAAAGCCAACAACCCAATGGAAAAATGGGCAAAATACCTGAATAGACATTTTTTCCAAGGAAGATATACAGATGGCCAACAAGCACATGAAAAAATGCTCAACATCACTGATTATTAGAGAAATGCAAATCAAAACCACTATGAGGTACCTACCACCTCACACCAGTCAAAATGGCCATCATAAATAAGTCTGCAAATAACAAATGCTGGAGGGAGTATGGAGAAAAGGGAACCCTCTTGCACTGTTGGTGGGAATGTAAGTTGGTACTGCCACAATGGAGAAGAGTATGGAGGGATCTTAGAAAACTATACATAGAACTACCATATGACCCAGCAACCCCACTCTTGGGCATATATCCGGATGAAACTCTACTGAAAAAAGACATACAGGAGTTCCCGTCATGGCTTAGTGGTTAACGAATCCGACTAGGAACCATGGGGTTGCGGGTTTGATCCCTGGCCTTGCTCAGTGGGTTAAGGATCCAGCATTGCCATGAGCTGTGGTGTGGGTCGCAGATGTGGCTCAGATCCCGCATTGCTGTGGCTCTGGCGAGGGCCAGCAGCTGCAGCTCTGATTAGACCCCTAGCCTGAGAACCTCCATGTGCCACAGGTGCGGCCCTAGAAGAGGCAAAATAAAAAAAGACATACACCTGCATGTTCATTGCAGCACTATTCACAATAGCCAAAACATGGAATCAACCTAAATGTCCACTGATAGGTGATTGGATTAGGAAGATGTGGTATATATACACAATGGAATACTACTCAGCCATAAAGAAGAACAAAATAATGCCATTTGCAGCAACATGGATGGAACTAGAGACTCTCATACTGAGTGAGGTAAGTCAGAAAGAGAAAGACAAATACAATATGATATCACTAATATCATAGTATAATATAAGGCATAGATGAACCTTTCCACAGAAAAGAAAATCATGGACTTGGAAAATAGACTTGTGGTTGCCAAGGGGAAGGGGGAGGGAGTGGTTGGTTGGGGAGCTTGGGGTTAATAGATACAAACTATTGCTTTTCGAATGGATTAGCTATGAGATCATGCTGTGTAGCATTGGGAACTATGTCTAGTCACTTATGATGGAGCATGATAATGTGCGAAAATAGAATGTATACATGTATGTGTAACTGGGTCGCCATGCTGTATAGTAGAAAAAAAAATTGTGTTGGGGAAATAACAGTTAAAAAAACCCCACAACACCAGAAATAATAAATACAAGAAAAGCTAAAATTAAATCCCTTAATTCATACTTGGCATAGTTTTTGCATCCTATGTTTTCCACTAACAAGACTACCATGAACATTTTCCTAAATAACTAACTACTCCGCTACACCATCATTTTTAAGTATATGAATACTACTGTGTCATAGAGATGTAATTTATTTAACAAATTCCCTATTGTAGGAGTTTCGATTCTTTCTACTTTTTCAGTTTTCTAAAGAACACTATGATGAATAGCTTCATATTACAGTTAATTTTTATAACCTTTCTGATTGTTGCCTTAGAAAAATCCTTAGATGTGGAATTGCTGGGTCAAAAGTTATAAAACTTTTAGGGATTTTGAAAACTGTTAGTTAAACTGCATTCTATAAAACAGCCCTATTTATACTATTATTAGTGATGAAGGAGAGAACTGATTTCTTACTTTGTAACTTTGCCTTGAACTAAATCTTGAATCTGACCTTATATAAAATATGGTATGATGTTAAAAATTACGTAAAGTGAATGTTTGTAACCTGAATCAGACTTCCACAATGAATTTGGGCTTTGGTATGTATTTATGTATGTATGTATTTGTCTTTTTAGGGCCAAACCCATGGCATATGGAGGTTCCCAGGCTAGGGGTCAAATCAGAGCTGTAGCTGCCAGCCTATACCACAGCCACAACATTTCAGGATCCAAGCTGCGTCTGCCACAGCTCACCACAGTGCCAGATCCTTAACCCACTGAGCAAGGCCGGGATTGAACCTGCATCCTCATGGATGCTAGTCAGATTTGTTTCTGTTGAGCCACGACAGGAACTCCCTGGGCTTTGGTTTTAGATATGTGTTAGTTACTATTTACGAAAAAAAATTCTAACATATCATCAAAAACATACTTAACATTTTCTTTTTTTTTGTCTTTTTTTTTTTTGCCTTTTCTAGGGCCGCTCCCGTGGCATATGGAGGTTCCCAGGCTAGGGGTCTAATCGGAGCTGTAGCCACTAGCCTACGCCAGAGCCACAGCAACGCGGGATCCGAGCCGCATCTGCAACCTACACCACAGCTCACGGCAACGCCGGATCGTTAACCCACTGAGCAAGGGCAGGGACCGAACCCGCAACCTCATGGTTCCTAGTCGGATTCGTTAACCCCTGTGCCACGACGGGAACTCCCCTAACATTTTCTTGAAAGAATATTTTGCCATTGTTGATATAATTTCAGCATATTTCCTTTTTCCCATCAAATTCAGATTTTGCTACCATCATTAGCCTTCCAAAACTGTTCCTCTTTCTCTAAAAGGCTTGAAACCTCCTCCCTTGGTATAACTGTACACAAGCCTCAGAGTCCTAATTCAGGATCCTGGCTCACCTTTCCTATCACATGATGAATTCAGCAATAGTTTGTAATGCTTATAGTACTAGCCTTACATAGACAAATTTGATTTGTTAATACAGTGGAATCCAAAGTTCACTTTGTCAAATTCCCCCTTTAATAATTTAGTTGGTTAGGAGAAAACGAGAATTCTATACCAATTTCACCTATTTAACTCAATTTCTACTTACCAACTCTCACTTCCTCACCTATCTTCCCTATTTATCATGCATAATACATTTATGCCCATAGCATTTATTTCTATGACTTTCCCAATGACAGCATGAAATTTCTGATGCCTGGTGAACAGGTAATTTATATCTTCAGAAGATGTTTCAGAAGAAACATATTTGCAGGATTTATGAGGCTATGTGTTTTGTTTTGTTTTTTTTCAAAATAAGGAATTTCTAACTCACAGTTTGTCGCTTTGTATTATACATTTTTGTTCTGAGTATATATGACACTCAAGTCACTTCACACCATAACAAATACTGGAATAAGTACTAAGTAAAGAAAAAATGTGGAAAAAAAAAGAATCACACGTAGCCATTACGACACTTTAGTAAACGCTACCTTCAAAGATAACAGGAGTTCCTGCTGTGGCTCAGCAGTAATGAACCCCACTAGTATCCATGAGGATGCAGGTTCGATCCCTAGCCTCACTCAGTGGGTTAAGGATCCAGTGTTGCCATGAGCTGTAGTGTAGGTCACAGACGTGGCTCAGATCCTGCATTGCTGTGGCTGTGGCGTAGGCTGGCAGCTACAGCTCCAATTTGACCTCTAGCCTGGGAACTTCCATATGCTGTGAGTGCAGGCCTAAGAGACAAAAAAAAAAAAAAAAAAAAAAAATCAGAGAGATCTCAAAATCCAATATTTACCAGTAATGGCAATAGAGAGGACCAAATATAAGTGGCAATTAAAAAGACTATTTTCTTGTGGGACTCACCTGCCATTTGCTTTGCATCGAATTACTTCTTACTCTAAACAGATTTGTCAATTAATCAAAACTCCTAATAATCTATTAAACAACACTCCAGCTGTTCTATAGCCATACTTTTTACACATGATAGCATTAAACCATCAAGTCAGCATTTAGGCTAAATGAATGTTCTTTTAATGTGTTTATTTGTGGAGACATAGATAGCATCTTGTGGCATCCTATTGCAGAAGAATTCAGTGGCTCACTCTCACCATTCCTTTGAAAGATAAGACTGTTATCAATAAACAAAATAAGAGGCACATAATAACAAAAATGTTGGAAGGAAATAAAAATCACTCCTCAATTTTCATTTGTGTTGATATCTAAGTGAGACAAGCTTCAATAACAACAAAGCAGAGCAAATCAGATAAAACTTCTGTGTATATTTCTGAAATATACTGGAAAAACCTCTGTGTATATTTCTAAAAATTTACTGTAAGCATGTGCCAGCAATTCATAAAAGAGAACTTCTACCTTTTAAAAAAAAAGTGGCTGTAAACTATTTCATTTTAGTGATGCAATTCATTTGGCTAGGCTCTATGTATGGGCTCTTAGATTGGATTCTTTTTTTCTTTTATTTGCTATTAAACATTGCAAATCCATTGTTCAGTGAATTGACGCTCAATAACTTCAGATGAATCTTTTCTTCTTTTTTTTTTAAAAGACTGCACCTACGGAATATGGAAGTTCCCAGGCCAGGTGGCTCAAACTCAGGCCTCTGCAGTGACCTGAGCTTTTACGGTTGGATTCTTAACCTACTGTGCCACAGTAGGAATTTCCAGATGCATCTTATATCTAACTTTTTAAAAACAGGTTACTCATTGTGTAACTTTAGGTTTTTTGATTTTTCGCATAATGAGAAACTAAAACCCACAAGAAAAGCAGACTTTGTGCCAGACCCTAAAGACAACACAGAAGACTGTAGTGGGGATAAAGGAAGGGGACAGCACTGAGATAACACTTCCATGGGTACATGGCCCATCCATGTACTTGTGAGCACTTCCCCCAAGAGGTCTTCAGAGCATCTAGCAGAACAGAGCTGTAACAGCTACAGAAGCAGAGATTTTATCCAAGAGTGGCAGCTCCCACAGTTCAAATGAAATTTATACTTGTCTGCAGTAGTCACCTGATGAAGTGAACAAAGTGACCCTAGAAGAATCAAAGAAAACAGAATTTTAAAAGCAAAGCCTACATATACCTTCTTTATGCACCACCCCCCCCCCCCATACAACTGATGCTATTTATTTGGACAGGGGACTGTCATTGAGGGGAAGAGAACATGATTGATGAACTCCAAATTTTCTGGGGAATCATAAACAAAATAAAATAAAAGGTAAAACTATTATGAACCTGTGAGCCACTATCTATAGCCATTTTCTTCTTTCAGAGAAAATGATACAGATAATATTTTTCCTTTCTAAACTACTCTAAGTTTTATAATAAGACTATAAATCTCTGGGAGTTCCCGTCGTGGCTTAGCAGTTAACGAACCTGACTAGCATCCATGAGGATGTGGTTCTATCCCTGGCCTCGCTCAGTGGGTTAAGGATCCGGCATTGCTGTGAGCTGTGGTACTGTGAGCTGTGGTATAGGCTGGTGGCTTCAGCTCAGATTGGACCCCTAGCTGGGAACCTCCATATGCCTCTAGTGCCGCCCTAAAAAAGCGAAAAAGAAACCTGAGTCCACTAGCAGTTACTCTCCATTTTCCCTCCCCACAAGCCGGAAACAATTAATTTGCTTTCTGTCTCTTATGGATTTGCCTATTCTGGACATTTCATATTAATGGAATCATATAATATGTAGCCTTTTGAATCTGACTTCTTTCACTTAGCGTGTTTTCAAGGTTCATCAATGTTGTAGCATATATCAACCCTTCATTCTTTTTTATGGCTTAACAAAACGGAACGGGTCCATATGGATATAACTTAACTAATCTAAGTGATCATAAAACTATTAACGATAATAAATATTTCTCATGAGGTATAGGTTAAAAGTTTTCTGAAAATTTTATAAGGAAGGCTTTTTAATGCTAGATCATACTCAGGAACCAAAGGGTAAAGACTTGAGTTAATAGGGATATCCAAAGGGAAACAACCAAAGGCAAATGATTATTTGCTAGGCTGTGGTGGGGGGAGAAAGTATTTTTGTTTTTATATGGGGAAAAAAGGGGGGAAACATGGATATCTATCATCTATTCATTCACTCATCTGACATTCATTTAACCTAACACAATGCATGGAACTAGGAAAAAAGTAAAGAATAAGATATGGATCCTGTCTTTGGGGCTCCAGTAGTAAACATAAATAGGATGAGGTAATTAATTGTGGGCTGCAATGAAAGCATATATGTAGTGCTCAGGGATCCCAATTGAGGGATGCATTAGTTCTGCGTGGAGGGAATAGGAAGGCATTCCTGCAGGGAGCAATTAGCTTGAAGGCTGAGTACACTTTAACAGGCAGAGAAGAGGGGAAAGGGTATTCCAGGCAGAAAAGTATACTTCCAGGAACAAAGGAATGAAGAAGAGGAATTTGTGGAATTAAGTCTTTGTTGAGGATAAGCAGTTTAGGGCCAGGATGTACAGGACCCTGCGTGCCATTACCCCAGGATTTCCCTTTATTCTGAGCCCAAGAGAAATTTGTCATGCAGAAAAATCTCAACTTGCCATGGGTGATTTGTCAGAAAATCTATAGCATACACAAAGCTCTGTGTTAGGTATATTCAGTGTCAACTTTGGAAAGAACATAATGATAATAATAATATAAAAGCACTACCCATAAAATTACTATTATAAGTCAAACACCAAAGAGGGCAAGGCTTTTCAGAAATGCATTTCATGTTACCCACTACTATATAACTTCTTGATAAAGATGGACTCACAGCAAAATGGGATTGGAGAAGTACATGCTCGTTTGGCTAAAGTAAATGGAAAAATAAATCTCATCCCATTCTAAATCCTAGAAAAGGAGATGTGGGTGTGTAATGTGCTACCTAAGTCTTTCACCTGGCTTAAAATTGGCTAATTATAGCAACATGTGAATGAAAGGCACAGAGATACAACTAACTGGAAAGGAGAAAGGAACAGGAGTATCTATTTATTTTGACCGTACCTTGAGCTCTGCCAAGAGAATAGTCCAACCTCCATCCCTTCATCCTTGAAAAGAGAGCTACTTAGCTTAGAGAATATCACTGTCTTTAGCCATCTTTTGAGTTTGGTCCCAGTTTTGTTGAGCAAACTTGATTGAAAAAAGAAACAGGGAGTTCCCGTCGTGGCTCAGTGGTTAACGAATCCGACTAGGAACCATGAGGTTGCAGGTTCGATCCCTGGCCTTGCTCAGTGGGTTAAGGATCTGGCGTTGCTGTGAGCTGTGGTATAGGTTGCAGACGTGGCTTGGATCCCACGTTGCTGTGGCTCTGGCTTAGGCTGGCAGCTACAGCTCCAATTCAACCCCTAGCCTGGGAACCTCCATATGCTGCGGGAGCAGCCTTAGAAAAGGCAAAAAGACAAAAATAAATAAATAAATAAATAAAAATTTAAAAGATAATAAAATAAAAAAGAAACAACTTGAGTTCTGAGCTGATGTTTCCATCTGCAAAATGGGCAGAAAATAGTCTTCCTACCTACTACCTTCCACAAGGGCTGAAAAAATATGGGCAACTATTTGTGCAAAGAATTTGAGATCCATGTGTCAAAAATCAAATACAAACCAAGTGAAAGGTTTATTTACATCTGAGGATATTCTGAATTACAGAGCATTACTTTCCTCAGCCCAAGGGCTAACTACTATTTCCCAGGTTACCTTTAAAAATCACTTATTTTAAGAGTGGCAAGGAGATACTGGATACAGTGGTATGCCTATGCCACCTCACCCAGCACCTAACAACTGTGAAGACGTGTTTATTCTGAAAGCTCTTAGTGATAGGAAGATTTATTAGAGAAATGAAATACTTCACCTCTAAAAGCTCAAAGAATCCTGTTTTTGTTGCATTACTCTCACCAGGAGAATTCTGAATGTGTTTGCATTCTATCAGTTGACTATCTGAGTCAGCCTGTCCCAAACCGGTTTTCTAACTAGAAAACTCAGAAGTTTGATGACACATTCAGGTAAACATGCTCACTGGATGAAGTTATTTAAATTTTAAAGCCTTTTTAATCCTCTCTAAACCTCTGAAATCCATATAGGTTTTCAGACAAGACTTAAGTTCATATGAGTCAAAGAGCAGAAATTATATATAAACCAATTCTATTAAGAATTCCATAGGTTCTGGATAACTAAGAATGTCTAATACTTGAAAGAGCAATGAGGGTAATCTGATCCCCAAATGAAACATTTAACTGTTAATGAATCAATATTATTTCTAATTAAAATTTCAGCTCTAAATACGCATCTTACCCTAAGAACTAAAATTTCTCATCAGATGACGACAGCTCTTTGCTGACAGTGATAAATGAACTCTGACTGAGAAGGGTTCACTAACGTGGAAGAGTTGTAGACTATGACTCTCATCACCTACTATCCAGGCAATCTGAGAATTCAATAGGCAATCCAATGCAAATGAAACCAAAATGTGGTAAAATATAAGTCAAAGTTACCTAAATTAACTGGAATGGATAGCAACAGTGTTATTTTAAGAGTTACTAAAATTTGCTGTGTGATGGACTTTTTCATCTATTTAAATGAAAGGCATTTAACACATGAGCCAGGTGCAGAGAGGACTGATTATAAAGCTATACATGGATTTATGGATTTTTTTTTTCTTTAACCACATGGAGGTTCGGGGACTCTAACTCTGTGTTCTTTAACAGAATGTTCTTCTTTTAACACCCAATTCCTTTTTTTTTTTTTGTATTTTTAGGGCTGCACCTGCAGCATATGGAGGTTCCCAGGCTAAGGGTCTAATCGGAGCTGTAGCTCCAGTCTATACCACAGTCACAGCAATGCCAGATCTGAGCTGCGTCTGCGAGCTACACCACGGCAATGCCAGATCCTCAACCCACTGAGTAAGCCCAGGATTCGAACCTGCAACCTCATGGTTCCAACCTGCAACCTCATGGTTCCTAGTTGGATTTGTTTCTGCTGCACCATGACGGAAACTCCTTAACACCCTATTCTTACCCACAGCATTATTTTTTTATGCACAGAAGATTCTTCAAATGAACCCACCCACTCTCTTGCTCTGGAGAGTTTCTGCTTTACCTAAATAGAAATCTTCTTGCTTCTGCCATGAAAGAGTGCTTCTGCTCCTTAACTTCTCATCACTCATTGTTACCCTTGGGAGTAAAATTATAAACAAATAACCAGGATGCAAGAGAATGGCTCTAAAACCTTTTGATCCTGTGACTCTCACTACTCCTAGTCCCTCCCTCCTGCTCCAAGTGTTCCACATCACTCCTCCATGGATATATGAAAAGCACATACCCCCAAACTCACTTTATTTTGTAGGTAGCACCACCAAACCCTAGATCAGATTACCTCTGTCCCATCTGCTGATATTGGACCAGATACAGAATTATACAAACAGAGACCAGATTTTGAAAAAGGTAGCTCTCTGCATTTCCCTTACCCACAGCCTTAACTCAGAGCTCCTAAATTTTGATACATTAACTATTAGTTACTATTAGTTGAGTAAGTAGTGTTTCAGTAGAACATTCAGTTCTTAAGCAGTCCAGGAAGGCATTTCTTTGTAATATTCTCTTACACACCACACACACACACACTCTCACAAACAGTCCCTCAATAATTAAAAAAAAAAGCACAGAGTAGCTAATTGATTAATTATCTATGAAGAGGAAGTAAGGTCAAAGTAATACCATAAAGACCTTAATTAAATCCCTGAAACTAAGAACTTCATTAGCAGAAAGACCACACACACCCACATACACCATGAATCCTTTCTTTTTTTTTTTTTTTGTGGAGACGATGGATTTTATTTCGTACATTTTACATACAATACAAAGAAAAATTATTTATAAAAAATTTGATAATTAGTGATAATATTAATAGTAGCAAGAATGGTTGTATTTTACTGAATGTTCACCATCAAACACTATGCTAAGCATATGAGGTAGATTATCTCATAAAATGCTTATATAATCTTTCAAAATAGATACTGTTATTGTCCACATCATATTCAGATATCAACTGAAGCTTCAGAACATTACCTAACTTCCCTGAAGTAACACTGCTGTAGTTGTAGAGAAGAATTAGAACTCAGTTCTACCTGGTTCCTGAATCTGAGCTCTTAACTCTTCTGTCAGTGATTCCCCAAATTAAGTAAGTAATCATCAGAGTTGCCCATGGAATTATTTAAAAGTACAGATTTCCGGGCCCAAACCCAAATATCCTGAATCAGATCCTCCAACTGTGGCATTAGGAGATAGGAACAAAATGACATCTCAAATGTGGTTTAAATGTTCTTTTAAGATGCCAAGATAGCCTGAGTAAAGTCAGTTGTCACATAGTTGTCTACATCAAATCATCAGCTTTGAATAGAAAATAGCATCTCTTTTACCAAGTGGGCCTTTTCTCACTATACAGCAGTCAGAAAGGTCTTGTTTGCTGAAGTCAAATGAGGTCATGGTCACACTATGTCAGCAACTAGCATCAGGATAACCAGCTGTACAGGCTGTCTTATGGAAGGTGAAAGTGATACAGCAAAGCAAATGTGCTGATTCAGGACTGCTGAGTCAGAACCTCACTAAAGAGAAGGTACAGAACGAATGTGAAGAGAGAGCTTAAGTTCCCAGCTAGGCTATACTCATTACATGACCAGATCAACATTTCTTAATATTAAATATATAGTTTCAGCTCCTGAAAAATTCACTTATTATCTAGTTTATTTAGGCACTTTTTTTCAGAATACTTTCTGAGTGTCTACTACGTGCAAGGCACTAGACCAAAAAAGTGATCCCTGTCCTTAGGAGCAGAAAAGCATGTGGGTGGTAGAAGAAGAGGTGAGCACTAATTAGGGGGATAGGATTAGGCTTCATGGAAAAGCAGCATTTGAACTACCTTTATTATTTAAATATTTTTAAATAATTAAAACTTTTATTTAAATAAGCTTAAATGAGCTCTGCTCCACAAGGTCAGTATTATCTGCATCTACATTATCAAAGCTGAAATTCTACTGTGTCTCCCTTACAGAGCATGGGGGGATGAAGAAGGTGGGAAAGAAGGGTACATGAAAATACAAGAAAGGGCTCATGAAGATACATGAAAAGTATCTACTGTCAAACTGCAGATGACCATCTCATCACATTCCACTGATCCAATCCAAACTTACATAACCACTTCTCAATTCAAGGAAAGCTACGAATGTCTGCCTGGGCACTCATACATGACTTGGAGGGAAAAAACAACTGATGTTTTAAAAGATAACTAACAAGGCTGCCACAATATTAGCAGAAACCACTTAACTTCTCTGTGCTTCAGTTTATATTCATGATCTTGAAGAGTGTGAAGATTTCTTGAAAAGGACACAAGAGCACCAATCATAAAAGATTAATTCATCTTTGTTCAAATTAATAACTTGTTAATCAAAATGCAACAATAATCAGATGAAAAGCCACAGATTGGGAGAAGATACCTGCATATGTATAACCAACAAAAGACTAACATCCGGAATATATAAAGAAGTCCTACAAATTCATTAAAAAAAAAAAAAGACTGCCAACCCAATATAAAAAAGGAGAAGACTTGGAGTTTTCTCATCATGGCTCAGCAGAAACAAACCCAACTAGTATCCATGAGGACTTGGGTTCGATCCCTGGCCTCGCTCAGTGGGTTAAGGATCCAGTGTTGCCGTGAGCTGTGGTGTAGGTCACAGACATGGCTTGGATCTGGCATTGCTGTGGCTGTGGTGTAGGCCAGCAGCTGCAACTCCAATTCGACCTCTAGCCTGGGAGCCTCCATATGTGGCCGGTTCGGCCCTAAAAAGACAAAAATGAGAAAAAGAAAAAGCATGTGAAAAGGGAGTACAACATTATTAACCATGAGGGAAATGCAAATTAAAACTATAATGATACCAACCACTATAGAACTACCAGCCTTTAATTATGGCTAAGGTTAAAAGGACCAAATCAAGTACTGATGAAGTAGAGCAACTGGAACTTGCATACTTCTGGTGGCAATACAAATTCTATTTATATGAAATTAAATTTCCATTTAAATGAGAGTCCATTTGAATGAAGTTCAAAACAGCAAAATTAAACTACCATAAGAGAGGTAAAAATTATGGTTATCTCTTGGGAAGGCGATATGAACTGAAGGTAGCATGAACTGAAGGTGGCATGAATTATTTGCAGAGTCAAATATTCTTCATCTTGAAGTCTGGACAGAGTTTACACAGGTACATACAAACGTAACAACTCATCAATCTATGCCTTTAATATTTGGGTACATTGACACATATAAATTATTATACCTCAGTAAAAGATAAAAATGGAAAAGCAGTGCTTGTAAGTTGTGAAATTAGGTATGCTATACATTCTGAAGATCCAAGAGATAGAAATGACTGAACTCAGCAACTCTTATGAGCCCTGGTGATGAGAAAATTGGTCCTAATAACAGCAATTTGGAGAGACAGATGAGTTTGGCTTTGGAATGCTGTGCTTGAGAAACTGAAGCAATGGCACTCATGGGACCAGACAGAACTCAGGCAAGAAGTGGCCAAAGATAGAGATTTGAGAGTTCCAGCACAGAAGAATAAGTTGAGCCAGTAGGAAGTAGTATGGAAAGCAAAGGCTAGAATGTTCCAGCAAATGCCTGCAGAGGCTAAGGAAAGGGGAATAAGCTAGCAAGGAAAGTAGTAAAGAAGCAATCTATGATATAGAAAGAGAATTTAAAGAGCCTAGTGTCTTAGAAGCCAAAAGGAGAATTTCAAGAAGTGGGGAGGTAGCTAAGGATGTTAACTGCTTAGAGAAGTAGCAAAAAACAAAGTTTGTTGGATCTGATGATGAAGTCACCCATAACCTCTGAGAGAATTAATTTCATCAGAATAGTAGGTGCTGAAACTAGATCTGAAGGAACCAAAGAGTGTGGTGAGGATGCAGACACACTGAGTGTAGCTGATATTCTTTCAAGAAGTTCACTAGAGATGGGAATGGAAGAGAGAGACTGCTTACTTGTAGGAATAGTGAAATTGAAGGAAAAGGGCCAACTAAGACTGAAAAATACTGGAACTCTCGAAGACTAGTACAGCCAACTCCTGGAGGAGACAAATGGGCATGGGAGACAAGAAGTATCACAACAGACAGAGGGAGAATTAAAATTAAAAGCACAAATCTCAGGCTGGCTGAGAAACGAGAAGCAGTAATAAAGAACAGGAAAACAACTGCAAAAGAAAGTATGAACACTTCTAAGCTTCCTAGGTATGGAATAGGAAGATGTCAAGATAACAAAAATTAGTGTTTAAAAGGCTCTTTGACCTCATTTTAATGGAATATCCTATTCTGAAGGAATATGTTAAATATATTTTTAAAGGTCTATTTTAATTTGGTCATTCAAAAATATCAGTACCAAAAAAACTGCCTTGATAGAAACGAAATAAATCTTTACAAGTTCTACTACTTAAAGTGGCTATAAATACTTGATTGGAAAGCAACGTTCTTCTCTTCCTACTGAAATATCTATTCCAAGATTAGGAACAAAAATACTAGCAAATGATGGAAATAACAAAATAAGCACATTCTAATGGTTAAACAGTCTGGTCTCAGGTCCTTACAGACCTTTCTTTACAGTGAGAATAAAAACCACACACTTATCATTAAGAGCAACAATAACAAAAACATTCATCATACTCACTGCTCCCAGAAATGCAAAATCTGAAAACTGGGCAACTCAAGCCAGGTAAACAGATTAAAGCCCACTCAGATTCTGAAGTAGGAGCATTTGCTTAGAAAAATAAGATGCATATCTCAATAGTTACTTTTCCTGGCCAAAGATCTTGCTTAACTCAATTAGCTTGGGCTTGATTCTATTACTTGAAGCCATGATTTTCTATTACCAAATGAAGAGTTTTTCATTTAGGACAAATTAGTACAAGCAAATGACGCAGCAGGAATAAGAGCTTTACCATTATTTCATTATTTCAGTATGGGATATAGTGGTATAGTTTTCTGTGAGAAACATCTTATAAGAACAGAAACAAATACTTTGTTGGGTCAGGTCGCTGATCCAACCAGCCCAGGATCCCTGTCTCTGATAGTAGCTGTCAAAGAAGCCTGTAGAAGCCTGTGGAGATGCAACCTTAAAAGATGAATTACTCTTTTTTTTTTTTAATTTTTTTTTGTCTTTTTGCTATTTCTTGGGCCGCTCTCGCAGCATATGGAGGTTCCCAGGCTAGGGGTCGAATCGGAGCTGTAGCCACCGGCCTACGCCAGAGCCACAGCAACACGGGATCCGAGCCGCGTCTGCAACCTACACCACAGCTCACGGCAACGCCGGATCATTAACCCACTGAGCAAGGGTAGGGACCGAACCCGCAACCTCATGGTTCCTAGTCGGATTCGTTAACCACTGCGCCACGACGGGAACTCCAGATGAATTACTCTTAATAACCAATTTGCCAATTTTGGATTTCATCTATAAATAATTGTTCTAATTTTTTTTTTTAAACCTACTCAACCAGTATGGGAAACAGTTTAAAACAAGCAGGTCACACACACACACACACACACACACGTGGCTTACTATATATGCCAGCTGGTGTTTTAAGTGCTTTCACTTAATCTTTAATTCTCATACAGCCTTATGAGATAGGTACTATAATTAGTAGCATTTTACAAATGAAGAAAAAACTGAAGGCTGGGAAAACGAGGCACTTTAAAGACAGAGTTAGAAATGGACAGGGAAGTGAATTGAGCCCAATCCAGCAGTTTGACCATCTGTCGATATTCTTTCTTTCTTTCTTTTCTTTTTTTTTTTTTTTTTTTTTTGCTTTTTAGGGCCACCGTGGAGGCATATGGAGATTCCCTGGCTAGGGGATGAATTGGAGCTGTAACCACCAGCATATACCACAGCCACTATGGTATACACTACTATGTCAGATTCAAGCCGTGTCTGCAACCCTCACCATAGCTCACAGCAACGCCGGATCCTTAACTAACCTTAAGGAGCTTTACCATTATTTCATTATTTCAGTATGGGATATAGTGGTATAGTTTTAACTCAAAGGGTTAATCCTTAATTAACCCTTTGAGTGAGGGCAGGAACTGAACCTGTGTCCTCATGTGTGCTAGTCAGATTTGTTTCCCCTGAGCCACGACAGGAATTCCCATCTGTCGATATTCTTATCCATGAGGTCACACTGCTTCTAGTGCATTGCTCTTTGAGTAAAGGCATTTCCTTCAAAACTCCATTTCTAACAATTCTAGGTTTGGGTGAACAAATGTGTTCGCCCTGCCACACTGCTATTTATAATTTTACACATTTTATTAGTATCCTTTTTTTTCCCGGTTTTATTATGATATAATTGACATACATGTATAAATTTAAGGTGTACAACATAATGATTTGACTTACAGAAATCATGAAATGATTATCACAGTAAGTTTAGTGAACATCCATCATCTCATATAAACATAACATTAAATAAGTAGAAAACAATTTTTTCCTGTGATAAGAACTCTTAGGATTTACTCTTTTAACAACTTTTATATGTAACATACAGCAGTGCTAATTATCATGTTGTATGTTACATCCCTAGTACTGTACTTATAACTGAAAGTTTTGTACCTTTTAACTCCCTTCACTCAATTCCCCTCCTCCTATCCCTGCCTCTGGTAACCACAAATCTAATCTCTTTTTCTAAAAATTTGTTTGTTTGTTTTTAAAGTATAAATGACCTACAATACTATGTTAGGTCCTGGTGCACAACTCAGTGAATCTATATTTCTATATATTTTAAATGGCCACCATTGTAAGTCTAATTGTCATCTGTCACCCTACAAAGATATTATATAATTATTGATTATATTCCCCCACACTATACATTCTGTACCTGTGACTTTTATTTTGTAACTGCAAGCTTTACATCTGAATTCCCCTCACTCATTTTATGTATTTCTTTGCTCCCCCCACCTCCCTCCCCTCTTTTCGTTTTCTGTATCTATAACTGTTTCTGTTTAGTTATGTTTGTTCATTTCTTGTTTTTTTAGATTCCACATATAAGTGAAATCATACAGTATTTATCTTTCTCTGACTTATTTTACTTAGCATAATACCTTCTAAGTCCATCTATGCTGTCAAAAATGGCAAGACTTCATTCTTTTTATGGCTGAGTAATATTCCATTATGTGTATATACCACATCTTCTTTACCCATTCATCTACTGATTAGCACTTAGGTTGCCTACATTATGTTGGCTATCATAAATAAGGCTGCAATTTACATATGAGTACACTTAGCTTACCCTTTTTCTTAGGATAAATAACGAATGGAATTGCCATATCAAATGCAAGTTTATATTTTGTTTGCACTTATGTGAAACCTCCAACTCTGGTTAAACTCTTTTTCAGAACAGGTAACTAGAATGGCAGAACATATAGCTGGATATTCTATATTTTTAATCAAAAACAAGATCATGCTATTAATTTAGTGTGAATCCCTTCCCATTCTATTGACCTGTTAATCCTTTCTGACTGTCCACTCTTCACACAATTTTCCATTTTAGAATGGGCTAATAGAGAGATTTATGCTTCAATACAATTTCCTTAGGAATGATAGTCTATCACCCTGTTACAGAATCATCCTGAAGGAAATTACTTTTCATTAGCTTTTCCACATCCTCTCATGGAACTGTATCTGAAGAAACTGGTTCTTCTTAGTAAGAATAGGAGTAGAAAGTCTGTTCAACAAGTACCTACTGAACACTCACACTTTCCTAGGTACCGAGTGTGCTACTAACTGTCATGAGTAACACCATACTTTGGTTATCAGGACTATGTCCCCAAATATCTATTCAAAAAAGATCACATGGTACCAAGAATGTCTTAGTTATTAATACTGAGTCAATTATACTGATGAAAATGTTTCTTAAAAATGTCTAATACTGTAAATATCCTCATTACTTAGGAGTTTTGTGAAAGGAAGCCAATCATTTAAATATTTTGATCATAAAAAATAAAATGTAGTTGGCTTAACACTGAATATTAAAAAACCTCATATAGTATTGGCAAACAGATCACAGGAAATTTATGAAAATGTTTTGTTTATTGGTATCATATATTATCAGCAACACATATACATACTACATGCAAAACACTACACTGTGCTCTACTGGAGACAAGATATTTGGTATTACTTACACAAAAATTATATAAATCTTTATATATCTATCTATCTATCTATAAAACTATTCTTAAGCCTTTTGGAATCTGTGCTATTTACCAACAAGATAATGTAGAGAAAAATACCTTATCTGTTAGGTACATCCTCGCCAGAGTTTAACAAAGAAAAAAAAAAATCACTTGGCTGAGAGTGGAGTTACACAAACTGTTTATGCAAAAAGACTGAGTTTTGCTTGACTATTTAGCTTTAGAATACACACCACTGATATTTAAGCAGTGTCATAAACTGTGTAGTATCATTGTCAGCGCAAATCACAGGTCTTTATGGGCAGTAAGCTTTCCCAAAGAACATCTGGCTAATAGCCAAGCAAAAGTACATAATTTAAAACACTCAATCAAGTTTCATTCTAAGGCATTTTTGTTTAGTATTTAATAGCTTCTCCAGGGACAGGAAAATTACAAAAGCGCATTGTTTTGACATGAGCTAAAATGAGTCATCGCTCGTCACTACATTTTTGAGGATTTGGCATTAATCTTCTGAGACGATAAACTATAAACATTTGAAATAAATATCAATTTTCTTAAACGGTTTAGTAAAGGCAGCCTACTCTACTCATTGGAATAATAAGCTGGTAACCCTAAAAGAACGTACAATCCTATTCGTACTTGTAGCCATTTTGTTTTTTCCAAATGTTTCTGGAACATTTTCAATAGTCATTTAAGACCCCATGACTAAAGCAATTGCTACAGCTTACTTGATTTTTGTTTTTAAGTAACAAGTTAAAAGAATAGTGTATACAATGCAATACCTGGGTCTCTGACACACCAGGACTCAGGTTCTATCCTCAGCCCCCGCAGTGGGTTAAAGGGTCTGCATTGCCGCAGCTGTGGCATAGGTCCCAGCTGGGCTCAGAACTGATCCCTGGCCTGGAAACTACATATACCAGAGGGTGGCCAAAAAAGAAAAAAAAAATCCCAATCCCAGAGCACACAATTAAGTTAGACTCTCTTAAGACCCATACTGCACTGGAAGCTCTCCAGGTAACTCCAATGTGCAGCCCAGTTTGAGTTATTAGTGCTTTAAATTTGAATGGGAGAACAGAAAGAAGCAGGGTTAGGCAATCATCAGCACCTTTGGTACTTTATGATTGCTTTGATGAACATTTGGAAAAAAGGTTGGACTAAATAACTGTTAAGAAATTACAGTTTATCTTCACAGAGTTAAGAGTATGGATTCTGTGCCATGAGCTGTGGTGTAGGTTGCAGACGCGGCTCGGATCCAGTGTTGCTGTGGCTCTGGCGTAGGCCGGTGGCTGCAGTTGGATTCGACCCCTAGCTTGGGAACCTCCATATGCCGTGGGAGTGGCCCAAGAAATAGCAAAAAGACAAAAAAAAAAAAAAAAGAGTATGGATTCTGGAGCCAAACTTCCTGGGTTAAAAAAAAAAATCCTCAGACTCAGTTTATCCATCCATTCAATGGGCATAATAGCAGTATCACATTATATATAGTATCACATTGCTATAAAGATTAAATGAAGTAATCTATGTAAGTGTAAAGTGTTTAGGACAGTATTTTACCTATAGTAAGCACCAGGTATAATATTAGTTGTTAAATATATATTCTCATTATCACCATCTTTGTTATCCATACCTCATTAACACAGATGAGAGTTAAATGATTTCTCTCAAACCTAAAAGAGTTGAAAGGCTTTGATTTCTAGAATTTAGTCATTATGAATTTTAAGAATGACATCACTGTTTTATGTTAGCATTTTTTCAATTTTTAATTAATTCTATAAATATCCACAGGGCATCTACTATGTGCCAAACATTATAACTTTTCAAAACACTTTCATGCATATTTATATTTATTTCCATCCTAAAATACTGGTTCTGATCTTAGAATTAATAGTTTCAAAGATCCAGTACAATCAGAACACCACAGATGGCATCTTAGGAATGCATAAGAAGAGCTACTAGTTGAATACTTACTATGTATAGATGATTCTCTAAGCACTCACAGGCCATAACTCATTTAAAACTCCCAACAATTCTATGAGGAAGGTACTCTCACTATCCTCATTTATAGATAAGGGAACAGAGACACAGAGAGGTAACCAAATCAATAAATGAAGAACTTAAGATCAAATGCAGAGAGTCTGGCTCCAAAGTCTTGCCCATCATCTTTGCAGTGTTACTGTGCATTGAGGAAAAATGCCCTGGAGGTGAACTATAGCAGAGTCATAGTCAAGATGGAGGTGAGAGTTCAAAATGCCCATCATAATAATTTTAGGAACAGTGCACCTTATATGTTATTCCTCATACTTTATCTTAGAAATATTTTATTGAAGAATGCAAATAGGGGCTAAGAAACTGCTGGAAAAAAGGCAACAGCAATAATCACAACAGCTACCACACAGATTTCACAAAAACCTAAAGCCTTTATATATAATAACTTTTAATTATTTTAATTAAACAGTCAATATAATTTATGGATGACTTCTTTATACAAAGAATTACCTGGAATATTTCCTTTATGATCTCAAAGTACGTGATTTCCATTTGTAACTCTAGTGTGTTTGTAATGCTCATTAAGGCTAAAAGGATGTATCATGGTAAAAAATCACCAAAACACCTGCAAAGTGTAATAATTTGGTATTGGAAACAAGCAATATGCTTTTGAAAACTATAACCAAATGTTCTGTTCAAAATAAAAATTAACAGACTTTTAAAATGATACAAAGTAAACATCAACAAACACCAGAAACTACTTTCTCTAAAAAGATATTTTTAGATGAAAAGAAATGAGTTCCTGGTTTAAGCCTCTACAGAAATGCACACATAAAATCTCCATCTGATATAACCAAGGCACATCTACTGTAGTTGTCTCTAAGTCCCTAAATAAAAAGAAGGGCCTATTTTCTGTGTATTCAGCCCATCTTAGCTGATTTAAAATGACAACAGAAATATTATTTGTATAATATTAGCAATCATCTAATAATAGAATAACTTGAAATGCACCTAAATTTCTATGAAAGCTTCAGTGTTCATGGAATATATCTCATTTTTGTACCTTATTCTGACATTCTTGTGTAATAGTCCAAGTCACATCAAAATAAAATTACTAAGATAATGTGAAAATGCATATATGTGTTTATGCGTGTGTATGCACATCAAATGTCAATCTGTTAGAAATTTGCCACTATAGAAGAAAAATTTTGTGTAGCTGTTCTTCCTAGGTTTCTATTTTTAAAGAAAGAGATTTTGAAAAGGATGAGACTGGACATAAAGAATCAGAGCAAACAAAGCCCTGGGCATTGTGCAATTCCACGTAAAACAATTTATTTGAAATATTACTCATTCCATATACCCACGACACATCTCTAAAAATAACGCTATCTACAATACAGAAATACAGTTTCTGGAGTTCCCGTCGTGGCGCAGTGGTTAAGGAATCCAACTAGGAACCATGAGGTTGCGGGTTCGGTCCCTACCCTTGCTCAGTGGGTTAATGATCCGGCGTTGCCGTGAGCTGTGGTGCAGGTTGCAGACACGGCTCAGATCCCGTGTTGCTGTGGCTCTGGCCTAGGCCGTAGGCCGGTGGCTACAGCTCCGATTCAACCCCAAGCCTGGGAACCTCCATATGCCGTAGGAGCGGCTCAAGAAATAGCAAAAAAAAAAAAAAAAAAAGAAAGACAGTTTCTTTCTCTAACAACCTTTTAAAAATGACAAAATATGCAATAACAAAAAAAACCCCCAATATATCACATCTAAACTCTCAAATAAGCAACCAAAGCTTCTTTTGTTCTTCACACATTCTTTTGAATGTTTCTTTTTTGAGAGTTTGATAACAAAGCCTACTTAGAAATATACATATTTTTTTCTTTCTGGTTACACATGTGGCATGAGGAAGTTCCCAGCCCAGGGAATGAACTCGGGCCACAGCAGCAACCCAAGCCACAGCAGTGACAAAACCAGATCTTAACCTGCTGAGCCACAACTCCTAGAAATGCATTTTGAGGGAATGCAAACCCAGTGCTAAATAATAAATTGGAGGTAGGATGTCTTTTATTAATATCTCAGTTCTCAATTAATTATGATGATTAGACACATGGAAAACTTCATTTACTCATGAGCACTAGATACTTCCATAGTGGTTTGTTTTGCCACATACACTTAAGCAGAAAGCTCTGACACACTATAGGGATGTTTCTTATTGAATTCCCCTATAATCTCCTTCACTTTCCTGGACATCCCCTATCTGGGCAGATTAAGAGAAATGATATGACAGGAAAAGAGGAAACTAAGTATAATGAGGACAGAGCCTCATTCTTTCCCAGTAGTCTCAGAAATAAACTTTGGTTTTCTACTTTCGCTATTCCAGATTTCTCCCCAAATATACATCAGCTCAGTACTCCATCAAAAGGCATCCATTATCTTGGCAATAATGGATTAATAAAGGAGTTCCCGTCGTGGCGCAGTGGTTAACGAATCCGACTTGGAACCATGAGGTTGCGGGTTCCATCCCTGCCCTTGCTCAGTGGGTTAAGGATCCAGCATTGTTGTGAGCTGTGGTGTAGGTTGCAGACGTCGCTCAGACCCCATGTTGCTGTGGCTCTGGAGTATGCCAGTGGCTACAGCTCTAATTCGACCCCTAGCGTGGGAACCTCCATATGCCGCAGGAGCAGCTCAAGAAAAGACAAAAAACAAACAAACAAACAAAAAAGAATAATGGATTAATAAGTCTTTAGAGAATATAAAAGATTCAAGATCTAAAAGAACTATTACAGAAAACTCAAAATTTGGTGTCAAGCAAATGAACAGAAACTAGTTGAGATATAGAAAACCAAACTTTCAGTTGTTCCCTTTTTGCTTTGTTTTGAACTGTATTTATTGCCAAAGCTGCAGAACAGTGGTCAGCAAACTTTCTTTGGTAAAGGACTAGGTAGTAAATATTTTAGGCTTTGTAGCCAGATAGCCTTGTTCCCATATCTCAGTTCTGCTGTTGAAGCAGAAAAGCAGACAATAACATGTAAACAGATGGGTGTGGCTCTGTTCCAATCAAACTTTATGAACATTAAAATTTGAATTTTATATAATGTTTGCATATCATGGAATATTATTCTTATTTTGATATTTTCCAATTATTAAAAAATATAAAAACCAGAGTTAAGGATCTGGTGTTGTCACTGCAGCAACCTGGGTCACTGCTGTGGTGTGGGTTCAGTCCCTGGCCCAAGAACTTCCACATGCTGTGGGCCTGGCCAAAAAAAAAGAAAAAATTAAAAAAAAATAAAACTGGATTTCTCATTGTGGCTCAGCAGTAATGAACCTGAGTAGTATCCATGAGGATGTGGGTTCAATCCCTGGCCCTGCTCAGTGGGTTAAAGATTGGCATTGCCATGACCCATGGTGTAGGTCGCAGATGCAGCTCACATCCCGTGTTGCTGTGGCTATGGCACAGGCCAGTGGCTGAAGTTCTGATTCGACCCCTAGCCTGGGAACTTCCATATGCTGTGGATGCAGCCCTAAAAACAAAACAAAACAAACAAGAACAACAACAACGAAACCATTCTTAGCTTGTGGAGGTACAAAAATTGGTAGTGGGCAGGCTATAAAACATGTCTTTTCTCTGCCATGTCCTGCTTTATTATACATGTAAACGTATATAGAAATTTCTGACTACAAATAAAACACTTTGTTTACATTACCTTCTCAGGTAAAGCATGTATGTAAAAGTTAAGCTAGAGATTAGACAAAAAAATAATACCATCAATACCAATCATAATAAAGAGGATATTGGAAGATGAGGCATGGAATAACTGGCTTCTACATGTTTAAATCATATTTACAGATATATACATATTAGTGAGTTCTTTGTTCATGCTAATATTATTCATGATCAAGGCCCAAATCAATAATAACAGAATTTTCCCCGCAACCTGAACAACTTTTTATTAAGAAGTTAAAGGAATTCCTGTTGTGGCTCAGCAGGTTAAGAACCAAACTACTAGCTGCAGGTTTGATCCCTGGCCTTGCTCAGTGGGTTAAGGATCCACCTTTGCCACAAGCAGCAGTGTAGGGTGCAGATGCGGCTCAGATCCTTCATTGCTACTGCTGTGTCATAGGCTGCAGCAAAAAAAAAAAAAAAAAATTTTGTTTTGAGAAACAAACTATATTTCTCTCTAGTACTTTTAACTAATATAACAACCAGCCGTAATTAAATCTGACTTAAAAACACATTTCCTATTTATT
Organism: Phacochoerus africanus; assembly: GCF_016906955.1. Taxonomy (NCBI): domain Eukaryota; kingdom Metazoa; phylum Chordata; class Mammalia; order Artiodactyla; family Suidae; genus Phacochoerus; species Phacochoerus africanus. The sequence continues at coordinate 239,741,714 of NC_062544.1, forward strand.
AGCCATATATGACATACAATTGGAAATGTGTTTCAGCACTCATTGATTTTTTTTTTTGATGTTAAGAAAATTATTTTTTCAAAGAAAATCATTTCAGTTTGTTAGAAGGTAAATATTGAGTAATGCATAGTTTGTGAAACCAAAACATCAAACACTTGCCCTTTAAGGTAACTTGTGAAATCTCAAACTATTCAGCAAAGGTTTAGTTACTATGGCAACAAATAAACCCTAAACATTGTCACTGCAGAATTATCATTTAAAAGAAGAGCATGCTTGAAGACAGTAATTTGGGGCTCATTCTTCTAGTCTCAGCCCTTCAAATTGACTGTTTCTAAGTGCGTCTCCGCTTTCAGTTTTTCCGCTACTTTAATAAAGGGGCCTATTTCCTAACTAGGTTCTGTCTTTCCCCTTTGGGAAAATTTCTCTCAAGACATCTCTCTATGAAGTGAGAACAGCTTAAGGTGACTGCCATTTATGAAAAAAACAAAACAAAAATAAAATCCCTAGAAAACATACATTCCACATTCGGAAATGCTGTGCTAATGGGGCATGCAGACTTTTTAAATTAAAACAGCCCCTCTATGGAAGAACACATCAATTATGTAGCTAACATTAGAGAAACAAATTTTCCCTTGCCTTCCTATTGCCATATGCCTGTCATTTTCTCCCTATAATTTCCATTCACTGTTTCAAACATATGTTGCCATTTATTTGCCAGAAAAGGAATCTCTGAACTACCCCCTTTATGTATGATGGAATGGCAGACGGAACGGAGCCAGAGACAGCACCATTAGTAGTTATTCACACTTCTGTTTTCTCTTAACTTCCTTTTCTCTAAAGTTTATTCCTCATATGCTAGGGGGGATGTGTAATCATAAAGACATCCGTGACTCATACTTTAGAATATGGAAGCATAGCAATTCCCTGTAGAAGTAAATGATTCTCTTTTCCACTGAGCTACATGCCTCCACTACAAAAAGCGTATCTTTATAGCTTAGAGCCTGACAAACACAGGTGAGGGGCTCCTTTGTCAAACCTTCATCAACTATCAACATTCTTTTCCTCTCCAGAAATCACTGCTAGAGTTTACCCAACATTTAACCACAGTCTTTCAATAAGGCAACTGTTTCATGGGTTCTGGTTGCTAGGTGATTGATTGCCCTGAGTCAAGAGGAGAAAACACCATGGAGATTAGTTAAGAGGAAGGGGTTTTCCACTAAAGATGAAGGGAATTTATGGAGATAAAGTGGAGAAGTATGGTTTGGAAGTGCAGTAACAAGAAATGAATGTTTTGGTTTGTATTGATTATCCTCTTTTGGTTTACTGAAACCAATATATAGGCAAAGAAACACTGCCATGGATTAATAACTATGTTACTGTTGAATGAAGTTCCTTAAACTATATTTGGCAGATACTACCAGGATCTCAACCTTTTCTGGAAAAGAAGGTGAAAAAATAAACTCTTGTCCATGAGCATAAAAGAAATATAGTACCTCAAAAAGCCCACAAATGTTATCTTCATATGCTATGGGATATGGTAAAAAATAAAACATCTGGAGTTCCCGTCGTGGTGCAGTGGTTAACGAATCCGACTAGGAACCATGAGGTTGCGGGTTTGGTCCCTGCCCTTGCTCAGTGGGTTAACGATCCGACGTTGCCGTGAGCTGTGGTGTAGGTTGCAGACGCGGCTCGGATCCCGCGTTGCTGTGGCTCTGGCGTAGGCCGGTAGGCCGGTGGCTACAGCTCCGATTCAACCCCTAGCCTGGGAACCTCCATATGCCGCGGGAGCGGCCCAAGAAATAGCAACAACAACAAAAGACAAAAAAAAATAAAATAAAATAAAATAAAACATCATCCTGCTGAGTGACAGCCCACTAAATCCATGAAGGCAACTGCAAAGTTAGCTGAATTATGATTCATCCTTTAAAGGGGGATGTTTGAGCTTTTCTTGCCATGAACATGGGTGACTGCAAGTTGCTTAAAAGAACATGCTATCGTGCTTGAACCTGGGAGAGCTAAGAATAAAACACATTAAGCTTAAACTTCTTAGCCAAATAAAATACACACAGGCATTCTTTGGATTATGAACTGACTCATGAATGTTTCCCCTATATAAAAAGCCAGCCTAGGAGTTCCTGCTGTGGCGCAATGGGTTAAGAATCCAACTGCAGTGGCTTGGGTCACTGTGGAAGTGCAGGTTTGATCTCTGGCCTGGTGTAATAGGTTAAAAGATCTGGCATTGCCACAGCTGTGGCATAGGTTGCAACTGTGTCTTGAATTCAGTCCCTGCCCAAGGAACTTCCATATGCCATGCCATGGGTATGGTGAAAAACAAAACAAACAAACAAACAAACAAAAAAGCCTACATTCTGCTCAAAAGGATGACACCTGGAGGGCAAGATATTTCCAGAGCTACTTAATTTTCCTCAGGCTAGTTACAGGGGCTGCCAAAGATATGTCAGGGGAGGCATTCACCTGGAATCCAAAGTGGGAAACTGGAACACATTTACTAATAAATATCATGTTTTGTGTAAAACACAGGCTCCCAGCTAGTCCACAAAAAACTAGCTGTCCTAAAATACAGTTTAAATTCTATATATTTGCAAGAATATTGTTCTCTACTACATGCTATAATAATTAGGTATAAATCTTGTGATATATAAATAATATTATTGTGCTATAACATCACTATACTATCATATATACCCAAATACAGGTTTTCAGCTTCATTACAGGTTTAGTAAGTCTCTTTGTGCTACTCTGGAAATCAACTCTCCATTTAATAACATTGTTTCTATGGTGAAATACCTTACAAATGAACCTTTCAAACAATCTTTTTGCAAGATGGGGAAATTCCTACATTTTGAAGACTAAACTATTCACTTTCCTTCTTGCTAAAAGAATCCACATAGCTCTACAATCTATATAAATTCAGCATTATCCCATGTTCCTTCCATGAGCAAAACAAGCCATAAGCAGACTTTAAAAGCATTAAAAAAAACCCCAAGCAACCAACCAAGAAATGGTTATTTATGCCAAAGAAGAGACCAGCACATGAGCACACAATTGTAATATGGATAGTGAATGTGCCCTCCAGCCCCCTGAGGTCAGACCTGGCATCAGACCAGCTTTTCCTTTGTGACTGTAATTTTATGTGCCCACAACAGAGGAGCAAATAGAGTGGAACTTTACCTGAACTCATAAGTGCCACATTCTGTCATACCTTTCTAGATGCATAACTTTTTTCTCTGCAGGGAAAGGGCACTTCATTTATGCATCTTGTGTAATTAACTTAGTTTTTAACCAGCAGACTTCCTCTTCCATATTAATACCTCTCTGGCTGTAAATTCCCTGAAGAAAAGGATTTGTCTTATTTTCTACCACACAGCACAAAACTTTGGATATAATAGCACAGAGGAAAGGAACTAAGTTTACTTGAGCCTATTACATGCTGGTTCTATGTTAAACGGCTTTCTTCCCCTCAGATTTGTCTCACTTAACATAGTAGGTACTTAATAAATGAATGCTGAATGTCTAGTCACCCAGATTCAATAAGAAGAAAACTGTAAAGAAACTGATCGAAGCATGTGTGGATTCAGGAAAGAGGGAATCAGATTTTTTTTACCTTCAAGATGTTTTTGGGGTTGGTAGTATATATTCGATGAGGGATACTGGTAAACAGAAATTGATCTCAATTAGCATGTAACTCTATTTGTATTTTACACAAATTGATTTAACTATAAATCAATCATCTATTGAGCATAATGAGTTGTGGAGATTCTACAAAATGGATAATATTTGGAGCCTACTATTCAAAAATATCTAGATTCTAAAACTATTGTTACTGGAGTTAGAGATACTTGAAAGCAGAAGGATGCGTCCTAAGAGTTCCCAGATTTCCTCATAGGAACACCTTGAGAGAACAGACGCAAAGCATTCCGCATTCATCTAAACAAGGCACTGCATACCCCACCCATTCGGCCCTTCTTGGGAACACCCCATAGGCTTTGCGGTATGAAGGGCAAGAAGGCTGACCAAAGCCATGCAACATGAAGACTCGACTTAGGATGAGGGCTGTAAACCTATTCACCCAATTGTTAAGGACTTCAAGTCATTCCCTCTTGAAAATCATCTTCAGCAGCATTCCCTTAATTCCTGGCTGAGGATAAAACAAATGCAATGCAGTGCTAAGGAAAACATGCATATGCACACACACAAACACAAGCAGCTACTGTAACAAACTCTTGCACACATGCATGCACTCACATTAATCCAACTAATGATATGCAAACAGAAGTAGGTTTCTATATTTAAAACAAATGTAATCACCAAATCAAATGAAAAAAAGCAATGACCAGGCAATAAAATATAACATCCCAATAAAAAGGTGACTTAGGCAGGTGACTTGTTTTTCCCAACTAGAAAGTTTAGGCTTTAGCAAAATCAGAGAACACTGCCAACAGAACCCTCATTTCTATCCATTAGACCTCTTCAATTTTGTTATTACTTTTTTCTATTCCAAAACTAGTTTCCATTTTTTAAGGGTAAAAGAATGATAGTGAATTAAGAGCAAGGAAAATCTGAGGAGATAGGAAAAAACTAACCTTGTAAATAAGCATGTAAATATGAACTTTTTCTAAATCAGAAATATAGCAAAGTACACAAAGAACCCAAGCTGGCTTTTGCTTTGAGAGCATTTTTTCAACCCTACGAATTTAATTTTTATGACGTCATAAGACACAAAAGACAGAAGACAAAACCCAGGGTTCTCCCAGGTAAATCTACATAAAGCAAGGACTGCAGAAAGCTAAACCATCAGTGTAAAGGTGACTTAGAAACAAACTCAATCTCCAGGAACTATAAAGAAAAAACTGCTTTGCTTGAACTATGACATTGAGAAAAAGGGAGGAAATAAACTCCACTGAGAATTTATAATAACAAGCTACCCAACAAGAGAATTTGCAGCCCAAACTCATACTACTTGGGTGGTCCAAAAAACGAAACCCAAAAACCCCTGGGCCTAGAGATTCAGAGCTGAAAATACCAACCTGCATTTGGCAAAAACAAATGTAAATCCTCTCTGGAGGAAGCCACCTTCAACCCAGGTTGAAGAATTTCAAAAAATTCCCACACTTCTAAGACGTATGAGTTCATTTTTTTTTTTTGTCTTTTTGCCATTTCTTGGGCCGCTCCCGCGGCATATGGAGCTCCCCAGGCTAGGGGTCTAATCGGAGCTGTAGCCGCCGGCCTATGCCGGAGCCACAGCAACGCGGGATCTGAGCCGTGACTGCGACCTACACCACAGCTCACGGCAACGCCGGATCGTTCACCCACTGAGCAAGGGCAGGGATCGAACCTGCAACCTCATGGTTCCTAGTAGGATTCGTTAACCATTACGCCACGACAGGAACTCCAAGATGTATGAGTTCATATTTTAAAAAGTCCCCAAACACACTAGAAAATAATGCACTATGATTGAAAGTCAGAGAAATCAGAATCAGAACCACTGTTATATAAAAACTTGAGATATTTAAATTATCAGACAGCATGTGAAACATACTTAATATAATAAAGATTAAAAAGGGGATTGAGGAGTTCCCATCGTGGCTCAGTGGTTAAAAAATCCAACTAGGAACCCTGAGGTTGCCGGTTCGATCCCTGGGCTTACTGAGTGGGTTAAGAATCTCGTCTTGCCGTGAGCTGTGGTGTAGGTCACAGACGTGGCTCTGATCCCGCGTTGCTGTGGTTCTGGTGTAGGCCGGTGGCTACAGCTCCGATTCTACCCCTAGCCTGGGAACCTCCATGTGCCGCGGGTGCGGCCCTAAAAGACAAAATTTTTTTTTTTTAAAATCAAAAAGGGATTGAAATTTCTAGTTAAAAGAGTAACAGATTATAAAAAGCCAAACAAATTTGGAAAAAGAAAAAGAGAAAATTTTGGAAATGAAAACCACCTGTCAGTCAGCTGTGAGAATTAGCGAACTGAAAGAAAAATCTGAAGAAATAATAAAATGCAGCCTGAAGCACTAACGAAACACAACACATGAAAGAATAGTTAAGGGATATGGAATAAGAAGGTATAATGTGTCTAAGTTTTAAAAGGTAAGGAGACAAAATACTATTCAGAAGCCATATCTGACGGGTTAACATTGGCTGAGAATTTTCTAGAGCCTTCAAGGAAAGACATCTATTCAAACATACAGGAATCTCACTGAAACCCAGCAAGGATAAAATAAAGAAATTGATACTTAAGTATATCATAATGAAACAGCATACTATCAAAGACAAAGGGAAGATCATAAAAGCAGATAGAGAAAAAAGGAATGACAATTAGTCTGATGACTGACTTTTTAGCAAGTAACATGGGAAACCAGAAGTCAGTGGAATAACATTTTCAATGTCCTGACAGAAATGGTGTCAACCTAAAAGTCTTGACGCTGTAAAAATCTTCCTAAGAACAAAGGTGAAAATAAAGATATGTTCAAATAAATAAAAAGAGAAAATGTGCAAAAAGTAGACTTCCACTAAAGGAACTTCAGAAGTAGGTATTTAGATTAAAGGAGAGTGATCCCAGATGGAAGTCCAGAATAAACGAAGGAATGATGAACAAAGAAAGTGGTAAATATATTGGTTCATCTAAACAAACACTGATTAAAAGAACATTACTAGATGATCACAATATCTTGTGGAGTTACAAAAATGAGCTAAAATATATCTCAACAATAAAAATTGGGAGGGTAGGGAGTTCCCATCGTGACACAGTGGCAACAAACCCCGACTAGTATCCATGAGGATGAGGGTTCCATCCCTGGGCCTTGCTCAGTGGGTTAAAGATGCGGCATTGCCATGAGCTGCGGTGTAGGCCGGCAGCTGCAGCTATGATTTGACCCGTTGCCTGGGAACTTTCATACCCATGGGTGCAGTTCTAAAAAAAAAGAAGAAAAAAATTGAGAGGGTATAATTAAGCATTCTGAAGTCCTTAGAAGTTTTTGGAGGATTTAAATAGTGATAAGCTTTAGACTTAGATAATTTAATTCAGGTAGGATTTACAGGCTAATTAATTCCTAATAGAATAGGGATAGTCTGTAATTTCCAAGGTAGAGAGGGAGAAAGTGAATAAAAATGAAATCCAAAAGCAGCCAAGAAATGAGATAAAACAGTTAACAAAAACGTGGTAAAAATAAAACCATCAAATAAAATGACAAAAGTAAATCCAAATATATCAGTGATCCCTGGAATATAGATTAAATGCTCATGTTAGAGAGTTCCCGTCATGGCTCACTGGTTAGTGAATCCAACTAGAGACCATGAGGTTGCGGTTCGATCCCTGGCCTTGCTCAGTGGGTTAAGGATCCAGTGTTGCTGTGAGCTGTGGTATAGGTCACAGATGCAGCTCAGATCCTGCACTGCTGTGGCTCTGGCGTAGGCTGGCAGCAACAGCTCCAATTCAACCCCTAGCCTGGGAACCTCCAAATGCCGTGGGTGTGGCCCTAGAAAAGACAAAATAAATAAATAAATAAATAAATAAATAATAAATGCTCATGTTAAAACGCAAAGATTGGCAGACTAGAATAAAACAATTCTAGCAATAATAATACCCAACTATATGGTATTTATCAGTGACTCACTGAAACACAAGAATATAACAAAACTGAAAGTAAAAGCTTGTTTAAAAGATATCATCAGGCAACCACTAACCAATAGAAAGGTTATGCCATTGTGTTAATATGAAACAAAAGGGACTATAAGGTGGAAAGCATCTATAGTCATTATATAATGTGAAGAGAGTCCATTTCCTAGGAACAGTTTGAACTTACATGCCCTTAAAAATATGGTCTCAAATATGTAAAACAGGAATTGACAGAAATACAAGGACAAAGGAATTCACCACCACGATGCAAGGGTCTAACACAGCTCTTAAAAAAATCAAGCAGGAAAAACTCAGCAAGGTTATAAAAGATTTTAACAATAAGCAAGCTTTATTTGTATATAGAGAATGCTGTTCTTAATTCTGACAGAACATACACTCTCTTTAAGCAGATAGAGAATTTGTACAAAAGCTAACACAAAGTGGGACCATAGAGCAAATATTAAACTTCAAAAGGCAGACAACAAAAGGGAGACTGTTTTCTGACTGTAATGTAATTAGTGACAAAAAGATCCCCCCCACTCCAAAATACATGTTTAAGAATTAAAAAGCACAACTTTAAATATCTCATGAGCCAAAGAGAAAGATGAAAGACCAATAAAATCATGGAGAGAAAAGACACAAACTAAAGTTCTTAGCAGAGCTAGTTTTTGTAATGAAATCTATGAAAATATCAAAATTATCACTCAATAAAGACAATCATAGAATTTCTTTCCCTGGAAAATGAAAAAGTGAAGATACAGTGTCTGCCTCAACAAAAAAATATTCTGAGAAGTTTTCTCAACTTTACCTTCCAACCAGTAAACAAAGTTGCTTATAGGTAAGTAGTTAAGAAGATGTACCTAAAATATAAAGAGCTTCCCTCCATTTTTAGTAATGGATCAAACAGGTACCTCAGCAAAGGACATCATCAAAACAAACTAACAACCAAGCAAACCAATTCATTCATTCAGTCAGTCCTTCATTCATATTCAGAATTTGCGTTTGTGTGTGCATGTGCGTGCAAGTGAGTATATGATATAAGCAGCCTTGGGAGATCTGTACCCAGTTATCAACTTTTTCTCTAGGGAGAAGCTTTGATAAATCACAATTATTTACCAAATAAATGGCTCAAGAGAACCATTCTTTGAGCAGCCATTCTAATATTTAATAGGACTAAAAGAAATTCTCCTACTTATATAAAACATTATACATCTATTTTATTTTGATTCTCAGAAAAGATCTTTAAAAAATTTTAATAATAGACTGCTCTATACTCTCATTTGTCCAAAGACTACACCCAAAAGAAGCATTTATATATGAATATATACTCTTGATTCTACTTCAGGTAAATATGCAATTGAAAAGGAACTTTCTAAAGATGCCATGATTCACCTAAAACTGTTTTCAGTATATTACTCAACTGCTCAAAAGCTGCAAATGGCACCCTATTGTCTACAACATTAAATTAAAATCCAAAACTTGTTGCTTGAATTTTAAGACCTATTTATAGTCTGACTTCACCCTATGTGACCACCCTCTCTTCCAGGGCTGCAAGGTCCACCACTTGCACAACTGTCTGCAGAGACCCAATACTGCTTAAGAAGGGCTAGTCAGTGACTGCAGTCAATCCAGAGTCCCTTTGCTCTGCCCTCCTTCCTGGAATTACTCAAACTTCAAGGCCCAGATGAACTTCATCTTTTGTTATGAACACCTCCCAGATTATTTCTACGTCTAACTGATAACTTCTGTAAAAATTCATACTTCACCAAACTCCGCATCCCAATTTAATACTGAGTTTATTTGTCTGTTTTTGTTTTTCTCTAATTTACCCCTCAAAATCTGGGCAGGATCATGCTTTATACTCTCTGCTCTCCTTGCCACGAACTCAGCACAGTGATAAATACACACAGAAGGTATTCAACACGTAGATGCTGAGTGCCTCTTAAAAGAACATAGTAGTTGCAGACAAGGCTTAACTCTTGTATACCTATAAATCATCATCATTATCACATACACATACACACATACATAACATGCACACACACAGAATTCCCTTTAAATATCCCATCTCTTTTAATTTATTTTTAAAATTATTTATTTATTTTTGCTATTTTAGGGCCGCACGTGCGGCATATGGAGGTTCCCAGGCTAGGGGTGGAATTGCAGCTGTAGCTGCTGGCCTATACCACAGCCACAGCAACACAGGATCTGAGCCATGTCTGCAACCTACACCATAGCTCAAGGCAACACTGGATTCTTAGCCAACTGAGCAAGGCCAGGGGTTGAACTCAGATCCTCATGGGTTTGTTAACCGCTGAGTCATGAAGGGAACTCCCCACCTCTTTTAATTTAGAAGGGAAAATGTAATACCTTTTTCACCCACTCAATTCTATGCCAGTGAGCAAATATTACGAACAAAGGTTAATTTTTTTCAAGATTTTTAATCATATTTTCTCACTGGTACCACCTGATTGGAGAATACAGGCCTTTTATCCTCTCAGAAGCATAAAAACTTTTCAGTGTTGTACAAGTGAAAGCCACGCATCAGCTGCCAATGCTCCTCCTACCCATCCTGCTACTAATATACTGGCATAAATGACTGAAGCTAATCCTCATGCACAAAAAGTGCTATTAGTTGCTGAAGGTCACCATGACTAGATGAAAAGACAAAACATTTAGCCCTTGGGAAGCAGATTTCCACTCCCGATCTAAAAAGTTGAATTTTATTGTTCTTCATTTCCTTAGTGAGTATATATAAAAGCCTAAATGTGTACTTATGGGGTGTGTGTATGTGTGTGTGTCGTTTTGAGCAGAGAGAAGGGAAGGAAGAGTTAGACATCTGTCCCATAACGTTTCAGCAAATGATAACCTTAGATAGAGGATGGACAGATGGATGGATGGAGTGAGTCTGATTTTAACCAAAAGTCAGTCAGCACCTCTCAGAGGTGAAGCGAGATCTAAACCACTTTCATAATTTGAGTTTACTAACATACTAAGAAAAGGAAATGAAGAAATGCCAATGTAAGTTTATGAACTCCTACTAAATTTTAAATACCTGTATAACAAAGAACTTTTAATTTTTATAATGAAAGGTAAGATAATGAAATATAATTGAGCTATTCATAAGATTTATTTTAAAATTAATTTATAACACATTCTAAGTGGCAAAGACTAGTAATGAGACAAATAAGCAATCTTATTATAAACTTACTCTTTTGTCAATCTTATCAGAATATATCAGCATTTGGAGATAAATCTCAGAGTCCAAATTTGAGGTCACTGAAAGTCAACACCAGTGACTAGACCCAGTGTGAATAAACTAGGCTGGAGCATGGACATTCTGGCATCACTAGGACGGGAGTTGTGCATGGTAACTGAAAGCTGATTTTATGTTTCAAAACTCAACTGGGTCAGTTTTCATTGTAACTGATCAAGTTTAAAAAGAAATCAGCTCTATTCTTCAAGTTCTGTTTTGCCAAGAGGCAAATGTTATGAGGAAAATCTGCCTCTGCAGTTTTTACTCCTCAAATCCTCAAGCTGTCAGAACACTTTCATCATAGACTTTTCCCATGATTAAATACACCCCCATTGGGAAGTTTCCTAGAAAGTAATATTTGTGATCAGGAAATTAAAGGAACCTGATTAAATGGAAGAAAGAATGGTTTCTGGATCAAGACTTAATCAGCATTATGCTTTATTAAAAGCACAAGGTCAAAATCTATCACTGCAAAAATATGTCCCATGGCATCCTGCACACCCATTTGCCTTCATGGATAAGAAATAAATGGTACATAAAATGAATTAAAAGCTAACAGTCAATGAGTATGAGTTGTGTGTACATGATCATCTCCTTTTCCTGCTGGATCCAAAGTGCTTCTTTCCAGTCATTTCTTCATTCTGTGAGTTTGTGGAATGCCCACTTTGTGCAGGATATTGTGCTAGTCCTCATACACAATCTCATAAAGGGAGAAGGAGGTTTGAGACATGAAGGTAGAAGGCTGGGCAAAGTAATCGCCACACATTGGGCTCTCAATAAATGACAGCAATACCATCTACTTCCCTTCTCACTCCTTAAATCTTTGAACCATGAAACTTAAGTTAGATTCTGAGAATATATTCGATAAGATTCTTAAATCTATGTTGTAATCTGAAAAGATAAAGAACTTATAGATTCAGAATTTGACAATAAATGAAAAAAGTTTAAAACATGGTATGGTAGGATTTCTTTCAATGTAATTTCTATTACTGTTACTGTTGTTTTAATGGTCATAGTGCCACAAATAGAGAGAAAGAGAGAAGACAGGAAGGAAAAAAGAGAAGAAGGAAAGGAGGGAGGAGAAAAGAGAGAGAAGATATTGTATAAAGCAGAAACACTTTAGAGTTCCATAGTAGAAAAGGCACCACACACTGGCCTGAGCTCCAAACAGGCTACCACATAGCTTAAGTAACAGTTATACAAACTGTAAGATGAGGGAAGCTGCCAGATGATCTCCAAGATCCATTCTCTCTCTACCATCCATCCATAGTGCAAGTGTAATGAACTAGGCAGCAGATAAAAGAGATACAAAGTTCTATAACTCCATGTTAGTTCTGTTTATTCCTAAGACCAAATCCTACTACAAGACACTGAGTATGATTTCTACCAGAGTTGCTGAAGTTAGAGTGCAATTCAAACCCTGGTGCCACTCTTCACTTGCTCTGTGATCTTGTACTGGTTACTTCACCTCTCTGTTTCTCAGTTATCTGTCAGGTCATTATGTGGATCAAAGTTGATATGGCATACAGTTCATGGTATCCATTAAACAGTAAATGTGTTATATATTATGGTTGTTATTAAAATATATATATAATATAAACAAAATCAACACAGGATAGAAGTGATTGATCAGATTATCACAAGAGCAGTGCATGATGAAAATATTTAGGTGTGTTTATTAGGAAGCTGATCAGTAAGCTCAATCAATGACACAGTAGTCTGATGTGGTTGCCTAAAATGCTATGAAAATTTACGTCTACACACACACACAAATTATTAGACACAGGATATGAAAGAACTCCAATTATATCAAATAGGAATAGCAGAAGATTTAGGACAAGCTGTCTTCAAATATTTCAAAAGTTGTCACATCAAAGCAATGTATTTGTTCAATATGGCTCCATGGAAAGATCAGAACAGTCACTCAAAGTTAGAGGTAGCCAGATTTTAGTTCAGAATGGAATGGACTTGTTGAGGAAGTTAACAAATCCTTGGAGCTGTTCAGCACTAACTAATGACAACTGAACTGTGCACACACCAACTCGTGGAAAGAAAGCTGAAATTCTCACTTAAGAGAGATTTCAATCTAAGGATAAACACAAGACTTTTGATCTCCCTTCCAAACCTGTATTTTATGATGTGGATTGGATACCTAGTAGCATAAATTATAATAGGATTTCTCATATACAGAATAACCAATTGGTAAGTATGCAAGACAGTGGTGTTAAATCATAACACAGAATTAATATTAAAAGTTCAGATCTCTCCATTAAATTTTTGACCAGAGCTGTCAACCCATGACCTATCTTGGTGGCTTGAGTTGAATACCAGGAATATACAGATATTTAATTTAAAACCAAACCAAAACAAAAAGCATTTTTAATCATAAAGTGGATAGCTAGCTCATTAATATCCCAACTTACTTCTGTAGTTAGTATAAACCTAGGTACATTACACTAATATTAATTAGGATTTCAAACATTCTTTTTGAAAATTCTAATTACATTGTGAAATAAAGGCATTTTTGATTTTTCATGTTTCCCAGCAGAGACATATAGAACCATACAACACAGTGGCTGGATCACCAATTTACTCTCTGACCTGAGGCAACTCCTTTAAAAACTCTCTGAGCTGCAATTATTTCATCTATTTAAAAAGGGAGAACAAAGAGTGGTAATAGAGTAGATGTTTTCTAAGGGCTTTTACACTGTAAAATGTGATTTTATGAAACGATCATCCTTTTTAATAAAACTCAAAGCACATTTCTTTTTTTTTTTTTCTCTTGGCAGGTGGAAGCTCCCAGACTAGAGATCGAACCCATGCCACATCAGTAACAAGGCTGGATCCTTAACCCACTGAGCCATCAGGGAACTCCATCTAAGCACATTTTTTATGTCTTAATTTGTTCATCATTTTCCCCAGTGAGGACATCTTTAGCCATAATGTAGGGAAGTGAAGCATTTATTCTATAATACCACTACTGATTGTTTTGTGAGATAGTTTTATTTTGTCCTTCTGGGGTTTTGAAGAAGTTGCCTGATAGATAAGATTTCACAACTAAAAGTCATATTCACATTAAGCAATAATCAACTGTAAATAATGGGCAAAGTAGAACTGGGGACAGGAGGGAATATTATAAAATGTCTTTCACAAAAGTCAGAATGAACCATTTTACTCTTACTTTTCTTTATTTCTTAAACGCTTTACTTCCTTAGGCCTTCTAGACATTTCAATGAGTTTATGTGATTAGAAGTTTATAGTAATTAATGCATTATTATATTTGAGTTTCCAATGATAAGTGAAACATAAATTCAACTCACCCATTTGTTTGACCCTTAGTTGGCCAACTATTCCAATGACAACCTAAATTGCTCCAATGAGTTCCATCTAAAAAACCTGTTCAGTTGTACTTTGAATCCTTAGGTCTTCCTCCACAAATATGTAGCCTGAAATCAAGCTCCACAACTATACAGAAAAATCTGTCAGAGTCGTTTCTTTAAAAATTCATTACTTAGAGTTCCTACTGTGGCTTAGTGGGTTAAGGACCCATGTCGTTTCAATGAAAATATGGGTTCAATCCTTGGCCTTGCTCAGCGGGTTAAGGATCTGGCATTGCCACAAGCTGTGGCTTAGATCTGGTGTTGCCATGACTGTGGTGTAAGCCCAGCAGCTCCAATTCGATTCCTGACCCGGGAACTTCCATATGCCACAGGTGCAGCCGTAAAAAGAAAAAAAAAAAATGCATTACTTAAAAAAGACATGGAGTACAAACTAGTTGACAAGGTCCCTTTAGTATCCTATGCAAACCAAGAACAGGAGGTTTCTGATCAACAGAAGAGTCTCCATTAAATACAGACGTCCATGTTTCACTCGTTGAAGATCAAAAACCATGGCAATTCAGTGGGATGGCAGGCATGTTTAGCTTTGTGACTACCATTTCTAGGGAAAATATGCAAATATACACTTTTAAATGACCCAGTGTCTACAGGAAAGCCAGGAACATAATTAAAATACATATTATAAAGGTAAAAAGTAAGACATAATACACACATATAGCCCACAGTAGGAAGACAATTATGCTTTTACAAATGCTTGGTAAAAGACTAAAAGAAAATACAATACATGGGCTTGTTAAATGTCTTTTTTATTTTTCTGCATTTTCCAAATTATGACATGGGCACTGAACTATTTTTATTTTTATTTTTTTAATTTAAAAAAACTTTTTAAATTTTTTTTGTCTTTTCTAGGGCTGCACCCGCGGCACATGGAGGTTCCTAGGCTAGGGGTCTAATCGGAGCTGAAGCGCTGGCCTACGCCAGAGCCACAGCAACACAGGATCCGAGCCGCATCTGCGACCTACACCAAGCTCACGGAAACGCTGGATCCTTAACCCACTGAGCGAGGCCAGGGATTGAACTCGAAACCTCATGGTTCCTAGTTGGGTTCGTTAACCACTGCGTGAGGACAGGAACTCCGTGAACTATTTTTAAATTAATTTTTAAATCCACAAAAATAGCATTCATTTTAATGTTAATAAAGGGTTTCCCGTCCCCTAATATCACCAGTGCCACTGTTGCTGTAATTTGCCTGAGCTAATTTTTAAAGGGTATTGGTCCTTTTCTAAAAGCAAAGTCAGCTGAAGTATGAATAGGACTAGTTGAAGAGCCTCTGGAAACTTCGAAGGCTATGGAAGCCTGGCCAGGAGATCTGGGCTACAGAAAAGAGTGAGATGGTCTACATATAAATTCAAGTTCACTGCAGCCCATTAACTGCTCGTATAAAGCCCTCAGTACACAGTGTAAGTGCTATGCTGGCTGGTGATGAGGTATATTTTGTGTGCGCATTTATGTGTACAGAGCTAGGCAGATACCACCTGAAGAACAGAAAAAAAGAGTGAATGAAAGAGGCTGGTCAGAAAACTGATCATCTCTGGCACAGAGAGAAGCTGCTTTCACCCACAGACCTTCCTTTTGGCTCCATGTTCCACAATTGCTCAGTCCTTTCAGCTTTCCTCCTACATTCTGTGGCAGCAAAAAAGAGACCAGCACTACCTCCATGGCAGGTTTACCCAAGTTCAGAGGCAAAGCCATTTTGCAAGAAGGCTGCCCATGAGGCGTTAGAATGTTCTGTCAGGTGGAATACCTTAGCACCTTTAAAGGCTCAC
The DNA here is from genome assembly GCF_016906955.1 of Phacochoerus africanus. Lineage (NCBI taxonomy): Eukaryota > Metazoa > Chordata > Mammalia > Artiodactyla > Suidae > Phacochoerus > Phacochoerus africanus. The sequence goes on from NC_062544.1 coordinate 239,757,761, forward strand.
ACTCTGGATAATCCAACTGTAGCCTAATACAGTGCAGGACCACAGCATTCTGCCACTTTTTACATTACCCTGGATCTGTCCTGACTGACTCCGTTCAGCTTTTCATAACAGGGCCATGCCCACAATAACAATTGTTGGGGTTTTTTGCATGTTACAGTGTTTCCACATATACTCTTTTACAGAGGCAAAGGGGCAAATGTGTCATTCAAAGTTAGCTTTATTATCCTAAAGTTTGAAGCAGAGCTTCCAGAGAGCGGTGCACATCGCCCTTAACTTGAGGAAAGAACTAGTAGTGCAAATTGTGGGCAGCTGCAGGAAAAGTTCAGCTAATTATGAATAATGCTTCTCTGGTGCTTATTAGATAACTAAAAGATTTCACTGTCACAAGAAGAAACAAAGATGGGGAGACAGGACAAGAAAGAAAATAAGAGCAGTCACTTCACAAAGAGAAACTGGCTCTGACATGCTTAGTAATATGTTAGTAGTATTTTAAAACAGTTAAATAATGATGACATTGTGGACATTATTAATAACACCTGTTGCTGTGGTCACTGCAATAACCTCCGGGCTATTAGCATGAACCATGGGAAATTGCTGACATTCAACTGTTTTTGACTAACAAAACTGACATCATATAGTTCAATCAAATTGGTACATCCTAGTTTTCTAAGCTTGTCACCTACAAATTCTCCTTTCACACTGGAAAACAATTAGCTTGGTAGAAAAATTCCTTTGTACCATTTCCAAATGCCAAAGCTAACTTTTTAGATCTAATTTTTAGATAATAAATTCAGATTACTAACTGTAGAAAGGACTTTAATTTGTAGGTATAATCATTTGTAGGAAATTCCTGATGATAAATTTGGAGGAGTCACATAGCAATTGGACAGTAAAATTTTCAGTGGAAAAGTAAAATTTCCTCAGCCAGGACTGAGGCGCAATGGTCATAACTCTATTCTTCTCACAATAAATATATGTCAGGGCTAAGAGAACAAAAATTACATCACAAAGAGGATGTTGTAAGAAGAGGGAAAGAGATAAACGTCTGTCAACTCATTGACTCATGTGGCCAATGCTGCACAATGCCAATGGCTGGCTAGAGTGTGCAATAAAAGACACAGGGTATCCTTGTATCAGTTTGATAAAGACCCCTTCTTCAAGACCCTTGATTTTTATATGCTGGAAAACTGTTATAATACTCTAACTTTAATAGAACATGATGCCAACATCCTCAAGAAAACTATCTTAGTAAGTATGCTAATTCACAATGTCTCCAATGTAAAACAACACTCCCAAGGGTTATTTAGTGCACAATCAGGGTGGCTCTGGTATGTGGCCTCCAAAGAGGGTGAGTCTTAGTTTTTCCCAGTTCTACATCTAGTCTGGAAAATAAAGATAGAAACTTCTCAGTTAAATCAACACTTCTTAACAACACCTCTGAGAGATTCTGAGCAAATCCTCAAGACTACGGCTGTATATAACACTGGTTCAAATCTCTGCTTTCTTTACTAGCAGTGTGAACTTGGTCAAGCAATTTTACCCTTCCAAATGGATCTCCTCATCTGAAAAGTATGGCTAATACTACCTCAAAACGTGTTGGACAGATTAAATGATGGAGTGCATGTAGAGCACTAAGCATAGTGACTGGTATGAACTAAAAACTCAGCAAATGAGAATTATTCTTGGTTCCTAACGACAGTGGTCACATACCACAACCTCAGCTGGAACGCTGAGTTATAGCTGGGTCAGTACCAGTGCTTCAGGGAGTAACATAGCACAGGCAAGGAACACAGGAGTAGGGTCCTAATCTTTTCTCTTGTTTCAAGAGAAGTCTTTTACCCATTTAACTTCTCTAGTCTTCAGTTATTTCAGCTAAAGAAAAGGTGGAAATAATACTAACATATTTTATATGGAAATTGGGAAGTCAGAAACATGAACATGAATGCAAAGCATGAGTACAAAAATTTAAGAAAGATATAAAAATGTAGCATCAAATGTTAGGAAGCTTCTGTATCCATCAGAGGGTAAAGTAGGCAGAACAACTTATAAAATGCTAGTTTTGGGTAGAGGTACTTTATGTTACTAGTTTGGAGCTGAGATTCAGGTATTTAGGCTTTATGCAACTTTCATGACAGCCATTTTACCTCATGTGAAATAAATCAAATCTAGCATAAAAATCTCAAAGGATGTTTAGTACGTACAAGGTAAGCATAGAAGACTAAAAAGACTGAAACACCTCACAAGTATAAAGAGTAACACTTAAAATTAACAAACCAACATCTAAAATGTTAATACAAAACTTCAAATCAAATATTAAACTTTAAGTTCGGCTGAAGGATATGGTCATTCACTTCTCTTGAAACAGTATATATGAAGAGCAGGGGTTAGTTTAATAGAGTTCTTAGTACACAGGTAGAGTGATCTAGAACTGTCAAATTGAGCCCACATTCTATTACAGATGACACATATTTATTTTTGTGCCCTGCATCTTTCCTCCACACCATTTTCACTAACTGTAAATTCTCTGCAACAAGCTTTTCTCCACTCCACACTAAAGAAGCATGCTGACTATTTTCATTATTTCTGTTTGACAAAACATATGGAAACAATAATTCTATAGACATATGTACATCATAATAGGAAGCAATCCTATTTTAATGTAATTTTAAAAATTAAATAGACTCAAGTTATTTAAACTACTCAGTTTATTTGAAGCTCCCAAATGAGGCAGCCATGTCTCTAATTTATTTAGCAGATTCAGAGTTTGGCTAGGACTTTAGAGATTCTTGTATTGATGTGCAAAGCAATTAGGAGGCTGATTCTCATTGACCATAAAAAGGATTTACACACGTAAATCTGCCCCAGAGTAAAGGGTAACAGGCTTAATTCAGTCATATTTGGTCAGTTTCTTTTTTCTTCTCATGTCTTTATTTTATTTTGTGTGGTGGTAGAAGAAAACAAATGGATTAAAATAGTTCTAAAGTTCTATTTTTAAACTTTGTCTTGAGAGTACAGCACAAAGCATTTAACTTCTTTAATATTTTCCCTGCCAAATAAACTAATTAGTTTTAACTACTTTCGTTAAACATAGGCATGCAGAAATGAGGAAGGAGGAGGTTCTTTCAGGAAAAACACTGAAAAAAAAAAAAAAAAGATTTCATCTGGCCTTTCCATCATTACTTGAAGAATTGTTTGGTAGTTACATCATCAGGAAATAAAATACTATCCTCTGAGGACCCCTACTCTTTACAAAGAGGAAAGAGGTTTGAAGTCTAAATCACTCCCGAAGATGGAGAGAGAGAGAGAGAGGGAAGGGGTGGGGGTTAAGCTGACTTCTGGCTTTCTTTCTCTCCCCCCACCACCCCGCCTTCCCCACAACCAAAAAACAAACAAAAAGCAAAATAACAAAAATGTATTTACAAAAGCTTAATTAAGAATAACAGGATGTGTATTTAAGAGTCCCACGCAATAACATAAGCTCTAGAACCCCAGAGGGGGAAGAATTACAAGCAGATCGACCATGACCCTCGAAGACTCTATTAGCCTAGTAGGAGGGCGCCAGCGTCCGCCGCCCATTCCCCTCCACAGGGAGCCGGGACCGACGGTCGGTTCACACGGTCAGAACATCGGCGGAGCCGGGGCGCGCTGCAGCGCCGCCGCCGCGGGTCTGGCTGTCACCAGCGCCCCCGCCGCCCGCGCCGCACACGCGGAGTGCCTTATAAGGCAGCGCAGTGACGTAACGCCCATAGGCTGGGCGCGCTCGGCGCCCCGCTCGCATTGTTCGGGCGACTCCCGGAGCGCGCACAGCCCGCTCGCTGAGCCGAGCGACTGCGGCCCCCGCCCGGCCCCGGCGCAGGCGACTCAGGTAAGCCCGGGAGAGCCCCTCTGCTCCAGCAAGGGGATTGCTGTCTGAGAGCCAGGCAGTCTGTAGGTGGCTTTTAAAGTTATGCATCATGAACTGCAGACAGGTTTCGAAAAGCCCGTCCAATGAACTCTAGGTTCGAAACCCTTTCCAACTCACACAGAACTTAAAAAGTTTTCTCCAACGGAGAAAACGTTTGGGATTTAATTTTTAATATAGAAGGGTGAATGTAACCAAGTGAGCTACACTTTGTATCCCGCCTGTATTGAGAAATCTTTGGGGAACGGGTTGGGGGGGCATATTAAAATGCAACAATCTCCTGATCTTATCTCTCCTAGGATTCAGACTCTTTTAAAGTTTTGCAAGAGCAGAGTGTGAAACACTACCACAAAGTAGTGGATTTGTTTCCCACCCAGTGTCCTCCCTCTTTTGTAAATCTTCATAAAAAAGACTAGAAAACCCCTGTTAGGAATACATCTTGTAATTAAGATGAATCGAACTTAAAAAGTAAAGCACTTTTTAAGCTTCAAAAAAAAAAATCCTACAAACGTTATTCTGTCTTAAAAGCAAAAGTCAATTAGTACAAGAAAGTAATTATCACAGTTTTGAGTTCTTTTTACTTCAACTTAGTCAATGGGTAAATAACAAACTGCACTGAAAAGTAAAGATAAACCCAGTTTCTCTACAGTAATATTCTGGACAATAGTTTACTATGTAGAAATACTAATTTAAAAGATAAAGCCTATATAAGAATTTTGTTAATCAGTGGCATTTTTAGTAGTAATTAATCTAAACCCTGAACAGACTATCGCTATAAATGAACCCTTTATAGTGGGATAATTGAACAATTGGCAAATGCCAAAAATCTACATATTTTACTTTATTTTTCAGAATAAAAATCAGCAGATGAATTAAAAATAAAATATGCTGTGTTAAATTTAAAACACTGGGACCAGGAGATGAAAAAATGATTTATCACTCAAAGTTTATTTGGTCTGAACATTATGTTGTAAAACAAAACTTAAGAAATGTATGAAATAATTATTTCCCTTTGTAAACAGTCTCTATATTTTATTTACCATGTGAAACACAGATTTTTTGTTCGCTCAAAATTTGGGTATCTGTATTTCCAGTAATTTCTGTGGTTGAGTCTTTTAAAGTATATGACATTAGGGCCTGCCATTTTTGCTTCAGAGGAGTGTTGTTTACTAATTTTGTTTGAAGTAATGCAAGGCTTTGGTTTTAGAATCCTAAAAGAAAATTTTTATGTTACTTGGTCTGAAGATAGGCTCTATAAACTGCAGGTTAGTACTGAGAAGTAGGATTTCCTCAAAACTATTATTTCAAATCTAGGGAAGCCTACCATAATGAGATGAGAGAGGTGGGAACACCCAAGTTACTGTGGAGAAATATGGAATATGCAATAGAAAAGTTGTTTATTTGCTATAGGCTGTAATTGGAAACTGAAAAATTCCTGCCTTGGGAAAAAGGTATTCCATTCTTTTGAATCTAACAGGGGAGAAAGGAAACAGAAACCATCAATTATTGTTTCAGCTATACCCAAAGTACCATCTGTACCGTAAACTATAGCTTAACTGTTGAAAATCATAACCTCTATCAAAGCTGTAACAGCTGTGTATCCCAGAGTCTGTGTTTTATTTTTTTTTTTTTAAACAGGCAAGCATCGATTTTTTAAAAAGTTTTAAATGACACACTTCAACATTCCACACTTTTCCCCATTTATTAACTTTAGAGAACAATCATTCATTTAAAATCCCTTTAAAATTGAAAGTTAAAAAAGATTTATTGTGGATACATTATCTCATGGTGGGCTCTCTTGAGTGAACATTTCTTAATCCTTGGGAAAATTTATGTGACGGAAAAAAAAGTCTTGGATTGAATAAATGTAGATTCTTAAATCTCCAAATAAAGCACATATTAATTTTATACTTAATAAATTCATTTACCTTTCTATGGTAAATGAAGCACTAGTATTTTTGTGATATTTTCCTAATGCTATGATGTTTATAGTAACAGTTAATATGAAAATATAAATCAAGCTAAGACCTTCTCAATGTTCAAGTCCACTTACAATTCCTATTAATTTGATTTCTGAAAAGGCTATGAATTTTGTTTTTTGGGTTCTCTGTTACTTCTTCCTCTCCCAAAAAAAGAGCCTTTGCTAACAAATGGATTTTGAGGTAAAGTGAAAGTGGGGGACAGGAAGAATAAAATTCCATTAATTCCTCTTAGGTCAAGTTCTGTCTATATCTAGTGCTTCAGGGCAAAGCAAATGCTTTTAACAAGGTGAATAGAGAAAAAAAAAAAATACTGCCTCCTATTAAAGAGAAAAAGGAAATAGGGCAGGAAGAGAACTGTTTATAAAAGATGGGATATTGTGAAGTAATAATCAGGGGGTGTAAAGCAATATTGGTCTCAACCTGCTTCAGGAACTTAAATCCGTTGTCCACAGAGCGAGTCATTATCTTTGAAAAGTCTTAACATACCTTACCCTCTTGGGCACATCATTAGTTTTAAGTGATTTTTAGAGTTTACTTAATTTGTACTTGACTATGAATTTGGTCTCAATACAAACTAATTGTTTAGTTTCTGTAAATTGTATTTAAATAAGGATTTAAAGATGAAGAGGCACTGCATATGCAGCCAGCATCACAAACTTCCAAAGAAATGTTTCTATGGCTGCCTCTGCCATCACTATAGTGTTTAAGGGCCACCAACCCAATCATTTATGTTTAATGTGTGCTGCAAAGACTTTTAGAAAAGTCAGCTTCTACTTCGAGTGTTAGGTGCACTAATTCCTAGCAGATCGTCACCAACACTGTTATAAGCCCTCCTACATCCCTTTTTCTTAAAAACAGAGTTGAGATTCTTTCTCCCTGCTGCCTTCTGCACTAACATTACCTCTGACCAGGAAAGCTAGGCAAGTAAAAGTGGGAAGGCTCTCCAAGGAAAGTCCCTTGGTTCTTTTTCAGCTATGAGAGAAGCACCCCATTTTCATGCTTGTTCCATGAGATTCTAATATAATTAGATAGGACAACAGCAGTTTTCATTCTGAGCTCAAGAACAGAGAATATCACAGTAGCAGTGTTCTTTCTCCAGTCTGACCATCCTCACATTCTTATGCCCTACTGGTTCCGAAATGAGATCAATTCTTAAAGATACAATTATTATTTTTTAAGGACAAGCTTAGGAAATATGTTTTGTGTATATGTGGTCAGGGTGTAAGGAGGTATGTGGAGGAGTAGGTAGGTAAGTTTAACACTGGGACAGGTAGGAGTGTAAACATTGTTTCTCTTTAATGGTACCTACTGATTCTAGCCTAAAGGACAGTTGTTATCAGTAAGAGAGTATATACTGTGCCAGAATACTAGACACTCAATCCCACAGATGTGAGTTTGAGAAGTGCCTTGATAAACTCTTTATGGAGAGTAGGATGCCCCAGGCCTCAGAGAGTGTACACACACACCTGGCAGGGAATGTCCACAGAACTGGAAGAAGCCTTAGAGTCCATCTGATCCAAATGCCTCACTTTACAGAAGAAACTGATGTCTACAGTGTGACCTGTCTCAGAAACACAGAACTACTCAGGGACGGAGCCAGGGTTCCCTGCGTTCTTGGGGTATCGTCTTTGGTTTCTCCTACTGGTAGGCAAAGATGAGAAGAGAGATTCCAGAAGAAGCCTTGCGGCAGCAGGTGTTAATTTGTGTATAAAACCCCTGTAAAAAAAGGAAGTAGAAAGGTTCAAAGTTCGTGTTAATAAATACAAGCAGTAAGAAGCCAAGGGAAAGGAGGGAGGTGAAAGTCAATACAGTTCAAATAGGCTACAACAATAGAAGGGAGATGATAAAGGGAGGATAAAGAAAAAAAAATGTACTTAAAGGTCCTCTGGGTGGCAAAGCTCACTCTCTGCCTAAAAGGTTGAGTGGTGCCCTGGAAAGAGTATATATATGCTCTCTAGTCAAAGCCATTTAGATCTGAACCATTAACTTCACAAGTGACCTCTTCTCAGTATCTTCCAACTAAGCATTCTGCATTCCCTAGACCTCCCCAGCTAGCAAGATCCCTTTCAAAACTCAAAGTGCCTCAATGCCTTTAAAATATCTGCCTCCCCCAAACGTCACAGAAAGTCACTGTGGGCTGTAAGCTTCTGCTTACCTGCTTTATTTACCTTCACACCATGCATTACTACATGACATTAAAATACACATTAACAGCTTATTTATTATCTGTCTCCAGGACTGTAAACTCCTTGAGGGTCAGTTTTGCTCCCAGACTTATCCCTAGCACCTGGAAAAGTACCTAGCTATAGTTAGTAGGAATGTTACCAGACCAAGAAGGGAGCTGGATAAATACAAAAATTACAACCTAGAAGCTTCTCATTTGGTAAGAAAAGAGTATTTCTGGTAAGAATAGGCTAGGAAGGGCCTAGATTTTGTTTAAGAGCCCAAAACAAATCTCTGCTGCTATTTGAAGTAACCACATATAATTGACTTACAAACACAAAAACCAGAAAACAAATTAGGCTCAGATGAAGATAAGGCAGTGAAATATGCTCCTACTGTACAGTATATGTTGTGTAGGCAGACTTTAAGTCAGATGCTTCTTTGTCTGCCCACCTCCACCTACCTCAATCTAACTTCCTCCTCAAAATAACGAGAATAAAGGTGGTGAAAGAGTACCAGGTGAATTGCTCCGGGGCATGGAATGGATGCAAAGCAAAATATGAAAGAGCAAAATGTAGTGCTTTTGTCCTTAATGAAGGGTATTCCTCTGTTTTTCCCTAATCTCTGTGCCTTAGCTGTAGACCTGGAAGTTGCAGTCATAGGACCCAAACTGTTTGTCCTTGCCGTAACTAGAAGTCAGCAGACTGCCCTTTCCCAGGTATACACTTTTATTCCAAAGTTTTTGTGGGTAGTCCAGTGCATCTGCCAGGTTTTACAGAAAAGGATGAATTTTGCTATAGTTTCAAAGTTAGGTAATTAATGCCAGTGTCAGCCTGCCAGCCTAGAGCTTGTAACTCCTTATCAGCACCAAACATTTAATGAGTGTCTACTCATCAGTGTGTTAAGTATAGGTAGGACAACAAGCCTAGCAACTATGTTCTCTGAACATTACACCATGTCACTTAACATAGCTACACCTACCATCTTGATAAACAAGGACTAAGATCATCAGCAGCTCTCATAAAATGGTTTCAATCATTGTCCTGTCCAGCTCTGTTTTAGTGAACTGATAAAGCAATGTAGACAGTACAGGTCAGCTGTACATGGAAAGTAAAGTAAACAATGAAGGACTTTTTTTTTTTTTTTTAATACAACAGAATGTAGTCAATCTCCAAGCTTGTTTACTAGTGACACTAATTGATATGGACAAATAGTGTTATCTCAATGGTAAGACTAAAGAGTAGGAATAAAGGTTCTTAAATCAAGTTCTGCTCTTCTTGGCTCTGCCATCCATTCACTGGGTAAAGCCTCTTATAGCACTGGCTTGCATAAACCTAAAAAAAGGAAACAATGTCATCCACTATTACTATCTCTCAATACTGGGTGAGGACAAAATAGCACCATAACCCCTGAGGACAGAATAGTGTGAGGGAACTCCATAGAGCCAAATACTATCTAAAAATACGAGCAACTGATCATATCATTACAGAGACAAATCAGCTAAAGAAAATGGGAAGAATGTGAGAGGAAAAGTCTACTCTAAACCAGGGGTAAAATTCACATAACTAGCCCTTGAACCTGTGAGAGCTCCAAAGGATCCTACCAAGAGCAGTCTCAAAGATGAGGTCAGCCCTTCAAGATGGGTGGCTCTGATAGAAGCACATGTGCCAGATTTATCATATCTCATGGCCCACTAGTCTTGGAACAAAAGTTTAAAGGTGAATTAAGTTTTTTTTCTTCTCTTCAAAATTCTTTTTTAAGTGAATCAAAACAAAAACAAATCTCTGAGCAGAAGTCATAAGAGGAATGTAAAACATTCATCATATTTGGGCTGACAAGTCTTAGTGACTGCTGCTGTTACATTTGAAGAAAAGGAAGGAGCTGCTGGACCTAAGAGCTTGGGGAGAGCATGAGAAAGTTCTTTCTTGCTGAAGACAAAGGGCCTGCAGTGAGATTCTGTGGAAATCCCTTAGCCTTGGCTTGTTAAGTCAATTAATTGGGAATGGTGGAGGAGGTGAATCACTCTGGAGTTTTGAGAAAAATAATCCTCTGCTGCTAATGTGAAGATTATCTATTTTTTAAAAAATCAATTAATTTATTATCAAGATAAAGACGCTTTATATTAACAGAAATACATTATGTTTGAGGTTCCACATTACCCTTCAGACATTCATACAGCTACTATATGGGGCAGACTGAGATCTTTCAGATAAAGATGAGAACAGCTCTGTTAAGTGATTGGGGTTCTCCCCTAAAATTCTGCCTCACAAAATCTTCTTAAGAGTCCCATAAAATTCACTGGGCTGAGCAAAGATGCAAAGAATCACAGGCAGAGTTAAGATTCTCTGGCTAGTTTTCCCCCATCTGGACTTTATTTAAATTTGTCTCTAAGTGAATTCACTTCACTGAATGGTTCTCCCTCCTCAAAAGTGACAGGAACAAAAGGAAAAAAAAAAACTCTACTTCTCCTTCTTCTGCTAATAATAAGGGTAAATTCTGAGAACTTTAGGTATCATTCAGTCTAAGAGGGGATTATGGTCCCCTAAGAAATGGGTCTTCTCACCTCTCAATCATCTGATTGTCAAGTATGTACCTAGTTCAGACCCATGTGGAAGATAGAGAGGTATTAAATTCTTTAAGGAGCTTACAGTTAGTCCAAGAGCAGAACTAATATAACAAACTAAAAAGTGGTATAAAATAATACAAAGTATTTGTGTCGCAAAACTATAAGGGCTGTGGGGACTCAGAAAGAGGGAACCGGAGTTCCCGTTGCGGCTCAGCGGAAAACAAATCCAACTAGGAACCATGAGGTTGCAGGTTTGATCCCTGGCCTCACTCAGTGAGTGGGTTAAGGATCTGGTGTTGCCTTGAGCTGTGGTGGAGGTCGCAGATGCGGCTGTAGCTCCAATTTGACCCGTAGCCTGGGAAGCTCCATATGCCGTGGGTGCAGCCTTAAAAAAAAAAAAAAGGAAAGAAAAGAAAGAAAGAAGGGGGAACCAGCCAGGGTAAGACACATTAGCGAATATTCAGGAAACGATCTGAACTGAAAAGTAAATGTAAATGTAGCATTCCAAATAAGGATGGCAGATTTATACCTTAGAAGTCTACTGTGAAAAGGGAATCTGGGGTAAAAAGAGAAAGCCTTGATTCAGCATGAGAACACCCAAAGTCTGATTTTTAAATCCACTGTTTGGCTTTCAGAACAATCTGGACTTCCAGAGTGATTTCAGTCCTTAAAGGAAGATTAAAAGTAATGACAAAGCAGTTAGCACAATGCCAGGCCCTCAGCAGACACTCAGTAATGGTACTTGTTACTCTTCTAGATATTATGCCAGTCTGCCCATAAGAATGGTGCTTTATCATCATCTAATGATATAGGGTTCTGACAGACTGAGGCACAAGGTGTTACCTCAGGGCCAAAGAGGAGAAGCTTTGTAGGATGCAGTCCCAAAGAACTCATGCTCTTTGAACCCAGCCATAAAGTGAAGTAAAGAATTAAGCTTACTGGAGAAAATCCGTATCTCTAGTGCTTAACTTCAGCCACTCTGAAGAGTGAGGTTATCCTTTCCCTTGATTTCCCTGTTAGATTCTCATAGAATCTCCATTATGAGAAACCCACATAAGCTTTCCTAAACAAGTTACCAAGGGGAGCAAAAGGCTTAAAAGCTAGCCTGGAATCTCCCTGTTTTACCTTGAAAATCCTACTATGCCAGAGAGGCGCACATATGAAACAAGTAAGAAAGACAAATCTTACAACATGGGCTAAATAGCTTATATTAGATCCTAGCCATAGACAATAAAGATACCCTTTCAGAAACTACTAAATACTTCTTCCTAGGTACTCATTTTTTCAGTTTAGTTGTACTTTCAATTTAGCATAAATTGAAAACTTTAGTGTCAGACATTAAAAAAGATTTACTTCCATACTTTTACAGCAGACTTATAAACTTGAACTACAACAAATGCTTAACATATAAAGAACTCCCCCCCAAAAAAATCAGAATCCCGTGAAATTCCAATTAAGTAAGGTTCTCATTATAGTTATGAACTACTGAGACTTGAGACAAGTCATAAAAATCTCTTCTGATTGAATGGAATGAAAATACACTTTTGACATGTGAATTTGTACACAGTGCTATATAAGAAAGAAGGGAGGGAAAGGACTTTAAATGTTGGTAGTGCTTTTTATTTTTTCACTCTGTGTAACCGAGATTTGAGGATCATTAAAGGCTTTGTAAACCTTAAACACAAAATTGTACTGCTTTCCCCACGTTGCAGCTGAGGTAACAGGGAGATGATGCAGGGTCACAGAGTTAAGTCAATAACAGATTTTTGGTTCAACATTCCCTGTCCATCAAATAAATACATTGGCTTTTCTGAAAGTGGCTTTTCTGTTGTTTGAAGTTTTGCTTTTTTGTTTCCAGTTGTGGATGAGGGAACTTTAAAAGTGGTTAAAATTTAGGGATAGTGAAGTCAGTGCTTTTTTTCAACAATACTTTTTCCAATTACTGCAAACCTGAAATACTTTGTCCTCTCCTAAAATTCAAATATTCAAAAGTAAGATATGGTCAGAGCAAAAATGGATGGGTATTCATATAGCACATACACAAAGTATACTACAGTCTTTTCTTCAGTCCTGCCATAAACAGAATCTCATAGAGACAATGAAATGGGTGAAACATTTGCTCATGGACAAAACCAGCTGCAGACAGACCCAAGGGCCAAGAAAAGTAAAGCATTATGTCATTGCTCTCACCTCTAGCAGGCCTGTTATAAACTATTGTAACAACTTGATAGAACTGCCCCTTACTACACAAGCTTAATATTCTCTAGAACATACTCATCTTAAAAGAACCCAACTCAGAGAAAAATAGGATTAAACTCTGTGTTCATGCTTTCTGTCTTCTCAATGCTTAGAAGAGGCAGAAAAGGAAAATGTAAAACAAATGCTCTTAACAGGGAAAATAAAACAAGGTTAGATGACCAAAACAATTTTAATTTTTACAATGCATGCAAGAGGACATGCAGAACACAGACCACAAGACAAATGCTCATTTATATTCCAACAGATTTTAGGATAAAACTTTCCCACCTATCTGCAATCAGATTTTATGTATGGCCAAAACTTTACTTCTCTAAAACATCATGGAGGAGATAGAAACCAATCACGCTCAGGAACTAGGAAAAGTGAGTACAGGTAGATGGAGGATGCTCACTGTTTCATGATCTGTTTGCTCAGAAGGCATCCAGGCCAAGCATCAACCTTCAGCCTCCAACTGCCTTGACCTCCAAATATTATTTAATGGTAGTAAATGTTCCTGGGTCCTTGTCCCACTATTTACTGATTTACTATAGGTAAAATAGACGGGGGGCAGGGTGGGGGGGAAGAAGGATGTTCTCTAGGGATCAGAATGTTTCACATTTTTATACTCTTGGCTCTTGTCTAGCTTGCTTTCATGGCAAATTGTGTGACTTCAGTAGTCAAAATAAAACATAAGCCTCTGTTGTTGTGGTTTCTAAATTTCTGAAGTTTGAATTTCCCACTAACAAGTTAGGAAACGTTTGGTTTCCCAAGCATACTATGTTAGCCACTGCCTCTGTGCAGGCAGACTACAGGGAGGTGAAAACCAGTGAACTCATCCACTCTGGCACATATGACTGCTCCCTGCTTTGGCCTTTTATGTTAAATCTAAAAACTGAACACCAGTGAATTAAAGTATGAAAGCCAAATAAAAGAAGACTTAAAAAAAAAAAAAAAAGACTTACAGGAACTAGGGACTTAAAAAAACTTTTTTTGGCTTAGTAAGATTTAGAAAAGATAAATTCTTTGTGACTTTTTAAAGGGAGAGAATAGAAGAAAGAAAAGCAACCTACCCAAAAATAAGTGTTAAGAGAAAGGAATTATACTAATCCTCCAAAATACCTATTTGCAATATCTGAATGAAAATAACCTGTGATCTGGGAAGAGAAAAAAATGGCCTAGATTAAAAACAATATTCTATATCAATGCTTTTCTCAAGAATCTACTTTTGTTTTCCTCAATCTACTAAGATACAAAAGGAACATCTAAATATAAATGGATTTTGCAATAAGAGAAGTACATATAAATATTCTTAATAAGATAAAACACATACAACACACACTTTTAAGGGTAGACAGTATTATGCCCTTGAAGTCTGTCTGAAAAAAGGTGGCCTGTTAAAAATATTTTCCGAGAACTTTAAGTTCCTTGAAATGTTCTACGGAAATGGTATTTATGACAAACCCACCTCCTCTAGGGAACATGAGATGTTATTACTGGCAAAGTCACAATTTTTTAAACCATCCAAAAATAATCATGAATTTATGCCAAATGACTAAACTTGCTTTATTATTACAATGATTAAGAGAATATTTGCTAATGTCTCTGGATCAAGGCTCAAAGTAGCTATGAACCTACAGAAAATACAGTGAATTGTAAGTGGTAGTGATTTTCTGTGCCTTTCACAAGCAGAATAATACAACACAGAAATTCACTGAAGAGGATGATATATGAGATATATGAGATAGGAGGTGCACATATAAGTCATGGTGGTGAGAAGCAAGATTTGGAATAAAAACTACATTGGCATTCTGGTTTTGCCAATTACTAGCAGGACCTCTGGCAAATTATTTATTCTCTGGACCTCAGCTGCTTTTTGTAAAATAAGAATAATAATTCTTGCCTCATGACTGTTTCCAGGACTAGCATGGTACATGGCATATAATACTTGATCAATAAACAATATTATTCAATAACTGTAAAGGGAAGGAACTACTTATAGTCATCCCTCAGTATCCAATGGGAATTGATTCCAGGACCTTCACAGATACCAAAATCTGCAGATGCTTAAGTCTCTCATATAAAATGATACAGCGCAGTTGGCCTTCCCTCTCTGAAGGTTCTGAATCCACAGATAGGGAGGGCTTACTGCACCATGTGTCTGTTGCTTCTAGTCACATCTTCTCCCTAACATGGTACCCAGTTCAAGAGTAGAACAGATACTTGTTCAGATATTTAACAAATACTTATGGAATACCAATTAAGTACTAGGCACTGTTCTTGAACCTGAAATACAGCAATGAATAAAACAGACAAGTACTTGACCAGTCGTTGAATAAAACATACACAAATCTCCCTACTCACATGAAGTTTACATTCTAGTAGGAAAGACAGCCTAATTTTACTTATTTGACAGATCAAATAAGTAAAATATAGTATGCTAGATGGTACTACATGAGCTAGGGGAGAGTCCAGTGGCTCCCTGGGAAGGCAGGCAGGACAAAAGCCAAAGACTCTATGGAACAACAAGGAAATTGGAGCAGACTGAGCAAAGGTTGGAGGGGTCAGGGAACCAATGGGCTAGGGACACACAATGCAGGAATGAGTAAATGAACACAAAAAGCATGAGACGCGGCGTTTCCACTGTGGCTCAGCAATAACAAACCCGACTAGTATCCATGAAGATGAAGGTCTGCACCCTGGCCTCACTCGGTGGATTAAGGATAAAGCATTACTGTGACCTGTGGCATAGGTTGCAGACACGGCTGGGACATGACGTTGCTGTGGCTGTGGTGTAGGTCAGCAGCTGCAACTCTGATTCAACCCCTAGCCTGGGTACTTCCATATGCTGGGTACTTTCTAAAAAGAAAATAATAATAAAATAAAATTCTTTAAAAGCGTGAGATGGGAGAAAGAAGAAACTCTTTTGAAGTCAGTACTCTAGCTTTGTCATATAGATTGCTTAAATAGAAAGAAAACATGCTTTGCAGCCAGTAAATTTTATTCTGGTTTGGGTATTTGTGCTGTTTGGTAATGATTTAACCTCTCTAAATATAGGTTTTTGGTTCCTACCCTCATCTGGACAATAGGAATAATACTTACCTTATAAAGTTGTGAAAGAGATTAAACTCAAAGATCAAGTGGCACAAAGAGATTAAACTCAAAGATCAGTATGCTTATTTCTTTTTCACTATAAACTAAATTCCACACTGGAGAGCATCTGGGAATTAGAGCCCGTGTTCCAGTACCAGGGATACCATTACATGTTAATCTGCCTGGGCTTCAGTTTCTCAACCAAGAAAATGCAGATGTTGGAGTTCCCATTGTGGCTCAGTGGGTTAATAAGAACTGGACGTTGTCTCCGTGGGGATGCAGGTTCAGTTCCTCGCCTCACTTAGTGGGTTAAGGAACTGGTGTTGCCATAAGCTGGGGTGTAGATCACAGATGTGGCACAGATCTGGTGTTGCTGAGCTGGCTATGATGTAGGACTCAGCTGCAGCTCCAATTCAATCCCTAGTCTGGGAACTTCCATATGCTGCAGGTGCAGCAGTAAAAAGAAAAAAAAAGAATGGAAGAAAATGCAGATGCTACACATAGACATAAAAAAGCTATGGTTGTGGTGTAGGCTGACAGCTGCAGCTTTGATTCAACCCCTCGCCTGGAACTTCCATACGCTGCAGGTGTAGCTCTAAAAAGACCAAAAACAAAACAAAATGAAAACAAAACCTGAGCAAAGTAAACTTCGCATAATTACAAACTTAAGTATACAATAGTATGAAAACCTCAAATGACCTCTTTCTTAGATAATTTGGGTATCCTTCAGCCTGTTACTTTGTAATTTTTTTCTGAAGTGCTCAAAAACCATAAAATAGCCTCAGTATATTGTCCACATTTTCCTCCATGGAAACTAAGCCTGGCAGTCACACATACAGAAAAAGACCGCAGAGATGTGCCAAATCAGTCAGTCCACCTATCTCTTGAGTCCCAAGGGAGACAAGTCTAGAAGCATTTTATCCCAGCAAAGAAAGTGCACTGCACATTCACACTCAAGAAATGAAGAACAGGAGAGTAAGATAAATAGAACATCAGAGAGGCTTTGGGAATGTCAGCTATTAGCCTCTACTGTGATATGCTGGCTTCTGACTGGACAATACACATTCAAAACATCACTCTCTTCCAGGAAAGGAGACGAACTATGGCAGAGATCTCGAACAAAAGAGAAATGTAAAGTACTGATCCCAAATATATTTGAGCAGCAAATAATGAAGAAGAGTTATGAATGTCACAGGCAACTGATACAAATCTAATAGAAGTTTTAAATAAAATTAACTATGCCCTAAAATGGTTGTTACAACCAGAGGCAATTTTCCCCCTCAGGTTTTTTTCAGAGTTGGGAGACATTTTTTGATTGTCACAAAAGAGTTAAGGGTACTGAGTTACTTCTAGCATTCAGTAGTTAAGAGGCTAGGGATGCTGTTAAACATCCTACAATGAACAGGACAGGCCCCACAACAAAGAATTATCCAGCCCGAAATGTCAGCTGTGCCAAGGCTGAGAATCTCTGGCCTACAGATGACAATCACTAATAGCAAACCGTGCGCATGGCTGAATGGCCTGAAGATAAATCACAGTAAACAAATTATATAGTTATATCTTTCATTCTAGCATGAATTCTGACTGTTTCTCCCAGGTGACCCCTACTTTAGGCCAGTCCACTGTGGCTGAAATGCTCATCAGTACAGTTTCCTACTTGTAGTGGTAACTGATATACACTGTGCTAACTAGTATGCTAGAAGCTTTTGTATTGATTGTTTTAGTTAATCCTTGGAATAAAGCTATTTTTGTAATGGAGGCTCCAGTATTATCCCCGCTCAACACATGAAGAACCTGAGACTTGTAGAGGTTAAACTCCTTGCTCAGTTATTCTATGCAGGAGTGGGGAAACCAAGATTCAACTTTGAAAATCAAACTCCACAGGTGACTTTCTCCCCCAGCACTACCCGACATCCTATATTATTCTATTGCCTCTTTCGAACTGGTGCCTCAGTGCTAATGAGTGCACTTGCTCTCTATCAGGCATCCTGCATATCTCTTAACACCCAGCCACCTGCACTGTTTGTTTACTGCCAAATACTGCTGGGGCAGTAGGGAATAGGCAGTAGAAAGCAGCCCTATCCTAAAGAAGGCTACCAAGAAGGCTGCAAACAAATAAGATACAGAAGAACACAGATCACAAAGAGTACCAAATCAACCATAAAAAGGGGGAGGAAAGAATGATAAACAGTCAAGGTGTTAGGAACCTGGGGACAAGCCCAATATCATCATTACCATCAACTTAAACTTAAAAGAGGCTATGTACCAGGCCATATACCAGGCAAGGCAATCTCAGGACTATAGGGGCACTCTCGTCTGTGACAATCCAAGGCATCACATTCTGGGTGGCTTTTTGAATGCTTTTGCCTAGAGAGGAACAAGGCAGCCAGGGGATGGCACCATGGCTGTGGGCAGTCCAGGTAAGCCTTGACGGTTAGGGAGCTGCCCACCTGAAACTTTCAGTCTGCCACGGACCTGAAGTCTCAAGCTATTGAAAGACAAGCTAGGTTTTGTTTTGTTTTGTTTTTCCTTTGTTTTTTGGTGTAGTAACAATCAAAATGGAAAGTCTGGAAAAGAAAAAAAAAAAAACGTTAAAATGTTGATCTGAGGAATGTTTTTCAAATAATTAAGAACCTCATTCAGAGTAGGGGGAAGGGAGAAGAATGTGAAAAGAAAAATGAGTAGGCTCTTTAGCGTAGTAGTATACTCACAGTAATTGTTTTTTAAAAGTTCCTTCTTGAGAGCTATAATATATTCAAAGCAAAGCAAGGAAACAAAATCCATCACAGTAAATGGCAAAAAGAAAAACCCATCTGAGTAGATATTAAAATGGGGGACGAGGAAGCACAAGCTTAGTGGTATTCAATGAACATCCATCATCCAGTAGTTCTTTCTAGAAAGTTCCTTAACTGTGTTGAAGAAGTAACAACATATAATTCAGGTTCTAAGTAATTATCCTGGCACAGATTTACCCATGGCGTCCTTATTGTCAGTCCCTCGTTAGTTCTATTTCCTCTCCTAGGCTTTTGAAGTTTCCACCTGAGGAGTTCTCGTCATGGCTCAGTGGTTAATGAACGCTACTAGTAACCATGAGGTTTCAGGTTCGACCCCTGGCCTCGCTCAGTGAGTTAAGGATCCAGCATTGCTGTGAGCTGTTGTGTAGGTAGCAGACACAGCTCAGATCCCGAGTTGCTGTGGTATAGGCCCGTGGCTATAGCTCGGATTGTACCCCCAGCCTGGGAACCTCCCTATGCCATGGGTGAGTCCCTAAAAGACAAAAGACAAAAAAAAAAAAGTTTCCACCTGGACCTTTGACTGGATGGAGTGTGTAGAGTCTCCTAGCCCAGATTCCATGGTCTCAAAATGAAAATATTCTCCTTGTAGCATTACTCCCCAAACTCTGCCTGTGAGCTCTCATACTGACTTCTTTCTGGTTCCAAAACTTCACCTTGCAGCAGTTTTCTTTCTAGGAGATTCTTTGTCTCAGTTTCTTTGCTCTTTTTCCTTCTTTAAAAAGAAGATTTGGGAGTTCCCATCATGGCTTAGCAGAAACAATTCTGACTAGCATCCATGAGGATGCAGGTTTGATTCCTAGTCTCGCTTACTGGGTTAAGGATTCTGGGATAGCCGTGAGCTATGGTGTAGGTTGCAGGCTCAGCTCAGATCTGGTGGTGTTGTGGCTGTGACACAGGCCAGCAGCTACAGCTCCAACTCTACCCCTAGCCTGGGAACCTCTATATGCCACAGGTGTGGCCCTAAAAAGCAAAATCAAAACAAAAAAGATTTGCCCTAATCCTGGTCCCTCTGCTCAATTTGAGGATTTCATAAGCTCCTCTCAGGATCCTGTTTCTCTGCTAAAAGCTCTCAGTCTCCTTATAATTAGTATGTCATCTGCCTATTCACATCTTATAAATTCACTTCCTCTGACCCTTGAAGAGCCAAACAAGATTGTTCAGATGTTGAAGAGTCCTGACTCACCATGCCCCATTTTTACCATGTATTCCTCTGGTGCCATCTAAGGCCTCCTACATCACTTCATGCCCTAATTCTTATTTCACAGTGAAGGAAAATAGTAATCCAGTTTTCTGGATCTGGACCCATTTATGGTGTCTCTAAAAGATCTATCTCAATCATGATGACAGTATCTTCAGGAACGAGGACATAAAGCAGACATAGATGTATACTCACATTGTGCTAGCCGATGCCAAAAAAAGTGTTACTGTTCTTCTGCATCTTGCTGACCAAGTCAAATGAATCAAGCATTACATGATGACTATGGAATGCCGTAGCTGTAATTTTTAAAAAACCTTTGACTTGTAAGAGAAATAAAAGGAAGCAACATACATAGAATAAAAAAGACTAGTCATAGCTATTTTTATGAGTGCTCCTAAAAATTAGACTAAACAGTGAAAAGTCCCATTGAAAAGCAGAAAGTCAAGCATGGAAACATAAATTACAGGCCTGATTACCAAGAACCTATCTCAGCCTAACACAGATTTCCAACAAATTCCATGTAATTACTCTGCAAACTGCTTAGAATTCTCTGGTTATTTAACTATAAACATGTCTGTATCAATGCAATGCAACAAATAAAATTACATATTAGATAAGAACTGCTAAGGAAGTTCCCTTGTGGCACAGTGGGTTAAGGATCTGGTATTGCCACAGCTGTGCTGCAGGCTGCAACTGCAGTACAGGTTCGATGCCTCAACTGGGAACTTTCATGTGCCATGGGTTCAGCCAAAAAAAAAAAAAAAGCTAAAAAATATAGTGGGATATATTTATAACAAGACTTTCAAAGCCTAGCCATGAGAGCAAATACAAAAATGAATAACACAGTGTATATAGTTTTCTGCTTATTAATTAACATGTTAAATCAAGAAGAAAAAGGAATGTATTAAACTAGCTCTGGGAGTTTCCACTGTGGATCAGTGGGAATGAATTTGACTAGCATCCATGAGGATGCAGCTTTGATCTCTGGCCTTGCTCAGTGGGTTAAGGATCTGGCATTGCCAGAAGCCGTGGTGCAGGTCACAGACTCAGCTTGGGTCTGGTGTTGCTGTGGCTGTGGTGTAGGCCGGTGACTACAGCTCATATTCGAGCCCTAGCATATGGGACCCCCATATGCTGCAGGTACTGAAGGCCCTTAAAAAACAAAACATCAACAACAAAAACACAGCTCTGGAAGAATGAAAGCAAACAGGAATTGAGGCCCATCAAGGTGAAGTTACACAATTAGGACTAGAATGAGAGACACACTATCTCATATACCTTAAGAAAAGATCAAACAGGATTTGGTATCATCACACAATTTGGTTGTTGATAGGAAATAATTTAATGTTACGACCAGAGTGATATTGCAAGCATACAGGTACATTCTGACAGAAAACGATAAACTTAACAAATAACAGGCACAGTACTTTGCACATGGTAGGTACTCCCTGTAATTGACTCATAAAGGTCTGAAATGAATTAAATTTCAGCTGACCTGCATAGCACTGTGGATGAATCCATTTAAAAACCAGGTTAATAGTGGTTTCCACACCCTTATTTCAAATTGTGGTTTCAAACAAAACATGATGTCTTATAATTTTGTCATTTACGATTTTTCTAACAACTGGGAAAGAGGTATTTGAAGGCAGGGAATCTTCTGTCTATGGTGGGGAGCAACTAGTTTTATAAACGATGTAAACACTTAAGTAGTGACTACATTCTGTGAGTCTGGGGACTTCGTCAGAGGAATCAAAGGGCTCATTCAGTAATAGCCTGAAGAAGGTGACAGCCTAAATAGAGACTTTTCCAGAGAAAGACGCATTTGCCATTTATGCTTCAACTGTCCATCCTCAAAAGTAGTGATTCTCAAGGTGTGATCCCTTTTAAGAGGTCTAAGAGGTCAAAGCTATTTTCATAATAACACTATCTTTTTCACTCTCATTCCCTCGAGAGTGTACAAGGAGTTTTCCAGGGGTTACATGACATGTGGTGACATCGCTGTTCTAACAGCTAATGGAATGTATGAAACAGATTTGCAAATGAAGCTGCCTTCAATTGAGCCAGGCATTAGAGTTTGCAGAATTACAAAACAACTCTTCCCATAAGTTTATGGGTTTCAAAAAGTTATTTTTCATAAAAACATGTTATTTATGTTAACAAATAATGGGTTTATTTTTAATGAATAAATGTATAAATATTTAAAAATACCTTAGCCCAAATTTCTAATACTATAAATACTGATAGACATAAGCTAGACAGTCAAAAGCTCTTTAGAGTCCTCAATAATTTTTAAGAGTATAAAGGAGTCATGAGGCTCAAAAGTTTGAGAACCACTGTTCTGGAGACTTTACTGAGTTGCACTGAAATTATCTGCTCATTCTTTCTTAACAGCCTACAAATTCTGATGAACAGAAACCCTCCCCTGTTCATCCTAGTATAGCCCCAGTACTAACTATACTCCTTTGTTGTTTAAATGAAAAAAAAGTATTGCCATATTCATCATATTAAAAACTTTAAGATCTATATACTAAGTACAGTGGAGTATTTGTCTCCTAAAAGATGACAGGTGAGAAGCTAAGCTCGCTGACTTTAGAGCTGTTCTTACCTACAGGTTGATTTATATAGCTAACAGAAAAACACAATGCCATTAATGGCTTGTGGAACTGGTTTTATTGCTTGATAATCATGCCAAGAGTTAAGTTTATTTATATGGGCTGGTTGTCTGAAAAACTGGGAAAGAATCTGGAAAAATAGAAACAAAATTGGTGTGTTAGGTCAGATCATAGATGAGTATTTCTTTTCCAGTTTCATTTTGGTGATGTAATGTTGCTTGTGTAGTATACAAACCTATTTGTCCAGCAGAGCTCTGGCTTGGAGGAAAACATAAAAAGGACCACTACTAGGTTTGCAGAGATGAAATAACCAAAAGAGTGAGGGGCTAGGATATGGACATTTACCACCCATCTCTCTTCTCCTCAAATAAGCGAGCACATACACTTCTAATGCAGGGATCTGAAGAAGGAAGAGAAAGAGATGTTCCAACAGTCTCCATTTTTCTAGAGGTCAATGTAACTGGAGAACACAATGGAAAAAAACATTCACACATAATTTTCTTAGATACTGGAAACCACATGGCAAACATCAGAACATCTTCTTTTAGGGAGTTTCCGCTGTGCCTCAGGGGAAATGAACCTGACTGGCATCCGTGGCGACGCAGGTTCAATCTCTGGCCTAGCTCAGTGGGTTAAGGATCCAGTGTTGCCATGAACTGTGGTGTAGTTTGCAGATGCGGCTTGGATCTGGCATTGCCATGGCTGTGGTGTATGCCAGCACTACAGATCTGATTTGACCCCTTGCCTGGGAATCTCCATATCCTGCGGATGTGGCCCAAAAAAAAAAAAAAAAAAAACTTCTTTTAAAGGGCGTTCTCTTGTGGCACGTGGCTTAAGGATCTGGCATTGTAACCACCATGGCTTGGGTTACTGCTGTGGCATGGGTTCCACCTGGCCTGGGAACTTCCACATGCTGCAGGTGTGGCTGGGGAAAAAAAAAAAGAAAAGAAGAAAAATGAATAAAATTACTTAGGACAGTGCTATGGTATTTTCCACAGGAAAATGTCCATTAATTCATTCAAAAAAACATTCATTTGGTCCCTCTATAGGTAAAGGGTTTGTGGTAGGCACTATAGAGGATACAAATGAATCAGACATGTGTCTTTTTCTTAAGAAGCTTGTATTTGAATAGTGTTATTATATATATATAAATAAGGCAAAAATCAAAGTGGTGAGAATGATATATAAATCATTATAGGTATGACTGGCATTTAGACACACCGTCTGTTTCCTATGTGTTATATTATGCATATTACTAACAATGTCTTAACACAGAAGAGATAAAATATAGTCACACGTGTGCTGCCGACATGTGTGTGTGTAAATAAAAACTGAAAAGATGCTCTGAATGTATAATGTGTAATAAAGAACCAGCCGTATGGTTAATACCAAAGAACTTGAAGATGACAGATGTGATCTTTTTGAAAAAACAAGCTGGCATTGCACATAATAATAGTGATAAACCACAGTAAGTTATAACAGTTCCAAGCCATAATAGAAACTCTAAAGAAGAGCTGTCATAGGACACTGCCATAAGCCAGTTTGGATTTAACTACCTCATATTTGTGTCCATAAAACCAGCTCTTACAACCTGTTTCTACTAGACAGGATTCAGTGAATGTTCCTATACTTGAACATGAATATGAGTACTCCAAGACAGTATTCTTCAAACTGGAGTATACATACCCTTGAGGGTACATAAAGAATTCCAGAAGTACAGCATGGAGAGCTTTAAGGGAATCAGTGTCTACACCCACAATTCACACACAGGCTTTCCAAAACAGATTTGACAGAAAAAGTCCTTGTGTTCTATGAGTTTCCCTTTCTAATAACTCTTTCAAAAGAATCTCATTACTTAACAAATCTTACCAAATGTATCTTCCTGGGTTGGAAACCCCTCTGGGGCACAGACAAAGGGACAACTATAGAAAGACTTTCCTGAGAGAGTCACATGAGAGCAGAGCAGCAGCAGCTTCAAAACCAACCACTGAATGGAGCAGTGCCTGGTAATTCACCTGGAGACAACTCAGGCTAAGCTAAGCCCCTGTGCCTCATCTCTTTTAGAAGCGATATGGATGGCAGAGGAATGGGTATTTACACATTTACTTAAGTTGGAAACTGAATCCAGACTTTTATTAAATGTCTGATTTGGCTGAATGGTTTGCCAACAATGACTGTTAGATTATATGGCAGATGTTTATACATATATATATATATAAAATCATTTGAAATTATTTAAACCTTGAATAAAAAAAATTCTAGATGCTAGTTTTAAAAATATGCAAAGGTGTACTTAGTTTTAAAAAATTGTTTTTTGGGATCTGATCCCAGGTCCAGGAACTCCATATGCCATGGTGCAGCCAAAAAGAAAAAAGGGGAAAAAACTGCTTTAGAACTATCAGAAGAGAAATTAAGAAAACAATCCAATTTACAATAGCATCAAAATTAATAAAATCAAAATGAATAGATTTAACCAAGGAGGTAAAAGATCTGGACAGTAAAAACTATGACATTGATGAAACAAAATGAAGACAGATAAATGGACCAATGTTACATGTTCTTTAATTGGAAGAATTAATATTGTTAAAACGTCCATACTACCCAAAGGACCTACAGGTTAAATTCAATTCTTATCAAAATTCCAATGTAATTTGTCAAAGAAATAGAAAAAAAAAAAGATCCTAAAATGTATATGGAACCACAAAAGCCAAAGAAAGCAATCTTGAGAAAGAACAAAGCTAGAGACATCACATATCCTGATTTCAAACTGTACTAGAAGGCTATGACAATCAAAACAGTTGGTACTGGCATAAAAACAGATAGAGACCAGTGAAACACAAAACATAAACCCATCCATACATGGTCAATTGATTTTTGACAAAGGAGCCAAGAATATCAAAGGGGCAAAGGATAGTTTCCAGTGCTGGAAAAACAGGATATTTACCCACAAAAGAATCAAATTGGACCCCTATCTTACATCATACACAAAAATTAACTCAAAATGGATTAAAAGTTTTTGTTTTTTTTTTTTAAAGGGCTATATCTGTAGCATATAGAAGTTCCCAGGCCAGGAGTCCAACTGGAACTGCAACTGCCAGCCTACGCCACAGCCGCAGCCACGTGGGATCTGAGCCACATCTGCAGCCTACACCACAGTTCACAGCAATGTCAGATCCTTAACCCATAGAAGTAAGGCCTGGGATCAAATCTGAATCCTCATGGATACTAGTTAGATTCTTTACCTGCTGAGCCACAATGGGAACTCCTGGATTAAAGATTGAATCGAAGACCTGAAACTGTACAATTCCTAGAAAAAAACATAGGTGGTAAACTCCCTGACATTGGTCTTGGAACGATTTTTTGATTTTGACACCATAAGAAAAGGTAACATAGAGCAAAAAAATGAACAGGTGGGACTACATCAAACTAAAAAGTTTCTGCACAGCAAAGGAAACCATAAACAAAATGAAAAGGTAATCTATGGAATGGGAGAAAATATTTACAAACCACATATATCTGATAAAGAGTTAATAGTCAACATAAACGAAGAACTCATACAACTCAAATGTAAAAAATCCAAATAACTCAATTAAAAATGGGTAAAAGACCTGAACAGACTTTTTTTTTCCAAAGAAGACATACAAGTGGCCACAGGTATATGAAAAGGTGCTCAACATCACTAATCATCAGGGAAATACAGGTCAAAACCAAATGAGATCATCTCACATCTGTGAGGTTGTCTAGTATCAAAATGACAAGAGATTACAAATACCAGAGAGGATGTGGAGAAAAGGGAATCTTGTACATTGTTGATGGGAATGTAAACTGGTACAGTCACTACAGAAAACAATAAAGAGGTTCCTCAAGAAATAAAAAATAGAACTACCATGTGATCTTTTGGTATATATCCAAAGGAAATCAAATCACTATCTTGAGAAGATTTATGTACTCCCATGTTCACTGTAGCACTATTCACAACAGCCAAGGTATGGAAACAGCCTAAGGGTCCGACAATTAACTGAATGGAAAAAGAAAATATGGCTATTGAAAATATGTAAATACACATATAAATGTATATATAAAATATATGTAAAGTATATTTTTATACAATGTATATATAAATGTACACATAAATGTATAACACTTGTATATAATACACACATATATAAATGCTATATATACTACACAGCATACATTATATCTACAATACATATAGACATTTACATATACATACACACAAATACACATATATATATGTGGTGGAATATTATTCAGCCTTAAAAAAGAAGGAATTCTTGCCAACACAGATAAACCTAGAGGGCATCATGCTAAGTGAAATAAGCCAGGCAGAGAGAGACAAATAGTGCATGGTATTACTTATATGTGGAATCCTAAAAAAGCTGAACTCAGAAAGGAAGTAGAATGGTTGTTGCCAGGGACTGGGGGTGGTGGGGGAAATGGTCACTGAAGGGATGATAAAACTATAGTTATAAGATGAATAATGTCTGAGGCTATAACATATAACTCAGTGACTATAATTGATAATACCATATGTTATAAACTGAAATTTGCTATGACAGTAGAACCTAAGTGTAATCTCACAAACGAAAGGTGAATATGTGAGGTGACGGAACTGTTAACTTGGTGAGAATCCTTTCATAATTTATGCACACACACACACACATATAAAATCATCACAATGTATACTTTAAATATCTTATAATTTATTTTTCTGTTATACCTCAATAAGCTAAAAACGACAATATTTGCTAAAAGAAAGTGCTATAATTACTCTTTACATAAACAAATTAATTGTACCTAATAGGAAATCATTTTAGAAGACATAAGAGCAAACATCATAAAACCACTGCTCTCTGAAATATGAACTGAAAATAATTTAAGCACAATGATAAGTGAGAATTTCTCTTTAGGTTGATAGTTTCTCTAGTACACAGAGCATTCCTTGAGAAAGACACTTTAGATGTGGACCAGGTAAATGAAATAGTGTTTTTTGTTGGAGAGGCAGTGTGGGGTGCGGAAAGAAGAACAGGCTCTGCCCCTTTCTGACCTTTCTGGGCCTCAATTTTCACAACTATAAAAGAATAATCCCAAACCCTGAAAGTTTACCATGAGAATTACAACCAAAAGCTGTACAGACTTAGCTCGGTGCCTGGCAGCACATCACTGGCACTAAAAGAATGGTAGCTAAGGAGCTCCCATTGTGGCCCAGTGGCTTAAGACCCCGTGTTGTCTTTGTGAAGATGCAGGTTGGATTCCTGGCCTTGTTCAGTAGGTTAAGGATCTGGTGTTGCCACAAGCTGTGGTGCTCGTCACTGATGCAGCTCGGATCTGGGATTGCTGTGGTGTAGGCTGCAGCTGCAGCTCTGATTCGAGTCCTAGCCTGGGAATTTCCATATGCCACAGGTTCAGCTGTAAAAAGAAAAGAAAAGAATGGTAGCTATTTTATAGACTCATATATTTTACTCTTTGGGCTAGAAACTAAAGTTATTTATTGTCTTTTTTTAAGGTGAAAATTTAGCTACTGACCAAACACCTACGATAAGCATTTTGAGTCATTTTTTTTTTGTAATGATGACAGATTTTAGATTAGTTTATGCTCTCCTACCTAATGTTCTCTGTGAGAAAAATGGATGGCTCTGCAGGTCAGGAATACAGGCTGTGCCCATGGTTTTGGATATTATCAATAATGAACAACTGGCTGAGTTAATTTTCAGCCAGAATACCACTTCCAGAAAACACCTGACATGTAAATAGTAGTGTTAGTCTTGGCATCACCTGGGAACTTGTTATAATGCAAATTTGCGGGCCCATCCCCCAACTTACAGAATTGGAATCTGCAATTTAACAAGATTTCCAGGTCATTCAAATGAACCTTAAACTGTGAGAAACACTGGTAAAGAACAGGCTGTGAGCAGGAAATATACAATCACCAGGTACATATGTAACTCAGGTGGGAACTTTCTGTTGGACTTGTTTATTAACTAAAGCTGAGTAAGGCAGGACCATGAAGAGTTTAACTTCTAATAACACTGAAATATACACATGTCCATGAGGACACATACAGCACACACAAACACGAATGATCAGTGATCATTTTTGGTTGTCACAACTAGGGAGAAATGCTACTGGCACCTAAATAGAGACCAGGGATGCTGCTAAACATCTCACAAGGCACAGGATGGCCCCTCACCATAAAGGATCAGTTGGCCCAAAATGTCAATAGTGCTGAGGTTGAAGAAACCCTAGGGTAGATTATACAAACATCTTTGCAAAAGACATATTAACTGGAACTATTGATGGGAAAAGGAGCAATAATTTGACTACACAGCTCTGAGGGGATAAACTGAACTTTATGCATCTCAAGATCTATGCTGCTTTCAAGATTATCAGTACTCTGGTTAAAAGATCTCAAGATCACTTTTCTGCTATTACAAAACCAGAGGCAATGAAAATCTGTATTAGCATATAAAGTCAGTCAGCATCAACACCTAAAACCTGTTACTATGCAAAAAAAAAAAAAAAAAAATTAATGGAGGCAGAGAACTGTCATTGTTTGGTTTAAAACCCAATCCTACTGAAGAAAGCTGCCTTAGGACCCCTAACTCCACACCCTCCTTACCAAAAATATACCAAGTCTATACCTTTATTGTACACATCCACAATCTCATCTGCAATTTCAAAAATTTAAACACTATACAAAGTTTTTGCTCAATTGTGGCAGCAAAACTTCTCATATGAACTCATTTGGCAACAAAACCTGGAATAGATGTGAGGCTACTATCTTAATTGTCCCACTTAGTGTAATTTATTCACAGGATTCACTGCAGAGGTATTCAGAGGTTTGCTTAGGAGGTGGTGCCACAGGCCTTGCTTGAGCTGTTACGTAATATATGGTGGATGTTCCTTACTGCCTTTCTAAAATTTGGAAACTCTAAAATTTTGGAAATACTTGGCTTCAGAAGTTCTGGATGAATGATTAAAGACTTCAAAAGACTAAAATACAGGGAGTTCCCTTGCGGCACAGCAGATTAAGGTTTCACTGTTGTCATTTCTGTGTGGTGAGGGTTTGATCTCTGGCCTGCGAACTTTCATATGCTGCAGGAATGGCCAAAGAAAGATTAAAATACAGTCAATACTCAACAGACATTTTTCTGAAAGCATTCAGATATATATTTGAAAAAAAAAATACACCTAGTCAAATATATGTGTGTATACACATACACACACTTATACACTCACATACATATATATATCCCTGTGTTAGTAATTAGCTGTGTGACAGCTTCCTTGTTTAAAAGAGGGTACTGTGCATAACAGGCCAGGCTTGCAGCTTCAAATCTTTTAAGACCAGTTAACTTTACAAAGAAAATCCTTTCTTCAAGACTATAAACTAACCTCACTAACCTCAAACTTTATCCTTCAAAATGCTTCTGGATAATAAGGTGTAAGAAAAAGCAAATGATTTAGGATAAACCAATTAGCAGTGTTGATCCCAATTCAGTAGCATTTTTCTTTTCTCATATACATATTACACATAGTATATTATATTATACATATATATATATATATATCTCATATTACACATACACAACCCTGCAATGTGTAGGAAAGCATTATAAGCACCCAGAAAGGTTCTATCTCAGCCTCCTATTCTGGATTCACACTGGTTTATGGTTGGTGATATAATTCTTTCTGCATATAAACTATTTTTCTCCCTGAAGGGCTATACCTGACTAGCCTGTTAACTTGTCTTAAGGTGTGCTCATGGGAGTGGCCCAGGGAAACAGCAGGTTGTTACAAAACAAGTAGTAAGGAAATGCAAAGCCAAATGCATTAAGACTGTCAGTTTTATGTGTTTACCCTTATAAGATGGGGCTTGGAAACAGATGGGAATACTAGCCGATTTTCAGGAATCATGAAAAAGATAAAGGAACTTTCACTGCCAGCTCCTGAAAATACTGAACACAATGGTAACAACCAAAATGTCAAAATCTTTTGTGCCAGTTAATATATAGCACTGCCAAGATTCACTTTTGACCATTCGATTTTAATGTTCTTTTCATTATACTCCAAACAATCTCCCCTCCCTCATATCCTAACATACCCTCTTCTCATGAAAATGAAAGAGCATGTGGTATTATTTAATAAGTTGAAATCTTGAAAAGTTTTTGTGAAACTGTTCTCTAATAAAATTCTAAGAAGTGTGATGTCAAGAGGGGAAAATATCTCACTGCAGTATTGTTGAATACCATTCTAAAGCTAGGTGAGAGGAAGAAGTACTTTGCCAAAGTTTCTTAACTATTTTATCACCAAAGCAGTTTACCTATAGACTCTGCCACTGGGTTGTGAAGCTCGACTACCATTGAGGAGGGAGCTGCCATGCTTCTCTTGTCAGGTTCCCAGATGTCTCAAATAGCGAGTTGGACAGGGCCAGATGCCATGGGAAAGCCTCTTGCCAAGACTGCTGAGATCATCAAGCACCCCACCCCAGAATCCAGACTAGCTTCTTCAGAACTTTACAGATTGTAGCCCTTGGGCCAGCCTGTCAGGTTCTCAAAACAGGAAAAACTAAAAGCAGAACCTCTTCATAAGAAAGTTTGAAAATTCTTACATCATACAATTATTTTAAACACATTCCTCTTATTTAGTATATTTACAGAAGAGATTAGGATCTTAAAAAGGACTCTATTTCCAAGAAGACTGTCCCAAATTAGTTTCCTTATAAAATGTCAAATCCTTAAACAATTTTAAAAAGAAAGTTCTGTGTGAAAGATTAAAGTATGCATTGGATAATGAACTCAATCCTAGTAGAAAAGATATGTTAAAATAATATGAACTCTCTATGCTTGATCAGAAAACAAATATTTGTAACTTTTCATCCATGGCAAGCCCTTCAGTTTGGTTCTTCAGGGATTCCATTTTAATTTAGCTTCTGTATAACAATACTGCAAAGTTGTAATTACACACTCTGTAATCAGCCCATTCTCAATGTAATTAGGAGTGCCTCAAATTTAAAACTGTGACCTCAATACTGAGGGAAAAAAGTGTGTGGAAGAGAGAATTTATATTGCATGTAAAATATCCTCCTGTTGATAAAGAAAAAATAACGTTATAGTAGAGTCATCATTCAAGAGTGATGTTCTGATCATTACATTTCTGATAAGTTTTTCTTCCATCATTTCTAACATCTAACTCTCATCAAACTCTTTCCTATCAAATATCATGGTCTTCCTGTATGTTATGAAAACTCTAAACCTCTTCAGGTGCCTGTCAATTCTTCTCATTCAACCGCCATCAACTATGGGACTAAAGATATATGTGAACTGACTCCTGACACAATATCATGCTAGTGTATTAACTGGCAAATAGGTCCATCAATAAAATGCCTAACTTCTGAGCAATATGAATAAATTTTATCTTAACTAAGAATCAGGAAGTTGAGCACCAAACATTAATGTATCACATATTATAATGGTTCAAGTAAAGCACATGATAGATGTAATAACCACATTAATAAAAAGGAACAACACTTATCAAATGCTTATTATGTGCCAGCATTGTGAGAATCTCAGATGAATTATCTCATTTAATTTTTACAAATGGCCCCTGAGATAATACAATTATTGCCTCTTTTTCATAGAGAAAACAGAAGCTCAGGGGATGTTAAATAACTGCCCAGGTTAAATGGCTGGTAAGAGTAGAGCCAGTCTTAAGGACAGGTCCAACTAATTCTCATGCTTGTTTCTGTTTTCACAGCCTTCAGGCTATAAGGTGGACTGGGCATATGTTACACATGCAATTTAAACCAAACATTCTTGCCTTTTCTCTTCTACTAAGGCTCCTGGTAAACTGCAACTGTTATCAATCAATGAGAAGTAGGAGGAAAGCACATAATGAAAACAAAAATGCAAGACATCTGTTTAATAAATATTCTCCTCCCACATCAAATTCAGGAACTCTTTTCCATATTTTGTATGAGCTGATTTGATACTGACTTTCTAAATTACAAATGTTTACTCACAGCAGATAAATTTCTAAAGCACCAATCACAAAATAGAATGCACTCTTATATTTTTCAGATTGAAAAGGTTGATTGACCAAGAAACTGAGTCCCAGGAGAAGAAGGAACAAGAAAAAGAGAAGAAGGTCACTGCCCTGAAAGAGGAGTTGACCAAACTGAAGTCTTTTGCTTTGATGGTGGTGGATGAACAACAAAGGCTGACAGCACAGCTTGCCCTTCAAAGGCAGAAAATTCAAGACCTAACCACAAGTGCAAAGGAAACACATGCTAAACTAGCCCTTGCTGAAGCCAGAGTTCAGGAAGAAGAGCAGAAGGCAACCAGACTAGAGAACGAACTGCAAACGCAAACCACAAAATTTCACCAGAACCAAGAAACAATTATGGCAAAGCTCACCAATGAGGATGGCCAAAATCGCCAGCTTCGACAAAAGCTGGCAGCTCTTAGCCGGCAAATTGATGAGTTAGAAGAGACAAACAGGTCTTTACGAAAAGCAGAAGAGGAGCTGCAAGATATAAAAGAAAAAGTCAACAAGGGAGAATATGGAAACTCCAGTGTCATGGCTGAGGTGGAGGAGCTCAGGAAACGTGTCCTAGAGATGGAAGGGAAAGATGAAGAACTCATAAAAATGGAGGAACAGTGCAGAGATCTCAATAAGAGGCTGGAAAAGGAAACAACACAGAGTAAAGACTTTAAACTAGAGGTTGAAAAACTCAATAAAAGAATTATGGCTCTGGAAAAATTGGAAGATGCTTTCAACAAAAGCAAACAAGAATGTTATTCTCTGAAATGCAATTTAGAAAAAGAAAGGATGACTACAAAGCAGTTGTCTCAGGAACTGGAGAGTTTAAAGATAAGGCTTAAAGAACTAGAAACCATTGAGAGTCGTCTAGAAAAGACAGAGTTCACCCTAAAAGAAGATTTAACTAAACTGAAAACATTAACTGTGATGTTGGTTGATGAACGGAAAACAATGAGTGAAAAATTAAAGCAAACAGAAGATAAGTTACAAGCTGCTGCTTCTCAGCTTCAAGTGGAGCAAAGTAAAGTGACAACAGTTACTGAGAAGTTAATTGAGGAAACAAAACGAGCACTGAAGTCCAAAACCGATGTGGAAGAAAAAATGTACAGTGTAACCAAAGAACGAGATGATCTAAAAAACAAACTGAAAGCAGAAGAGGAGAAAGGAAGTGATCTCCTGTCCAAAGTTAACATGTTGAAAAATAGGCTTCAATCATTGGAAGCAATTGAGAAAGACTTCCAAAAAACCAAATTAAATCAAGATTCTAGTAAGTCCACAACAGTATTACACCAAGAAAACAATAAGATTAAAGAGCTCTCTCAAGAAGTGGAAAGACTGAAACTGAAGCTAAAGGATATGAAAGCCATTGAGGATGACCTCATGAAAACTGAAGATGAATATGAAACTCTAGAACGAAGGTATGCTAATGAACGAGACAAAGCTCAGTTTTTATCTGAAGAGTTGGAACATGTTAAAATGGAACTTGCCAAGTACAAGTTAGCAGAAAAGACAGAGTCTAGCCATGAACAATGGCTTTTCAAAAGGCTTCAAGAAGAAGAAGCTAAATCAGGGCACCTCTCAAGAGAAGTGGATGCACTTAAAGAGAAAATTCATGAATACATGGCAACCGAGGACCTGATATGTCACCTCCAGGGAGATCATTCTGTTTTGCAAAAGAAACTCAATCAACAAGAAAACAGGAACAGAGATTTAGGAAGAGAGATTGAAAACCTCACTAAAGAGTTAGAGCGATACCGTCATTTCAGTAAGAGCCTTCGGCCCAGTCTGAATGGAAGAAGAATATCTGACCCTCAAGTATTTTCTAAAGAAGTTCAAACAGAAGCAGTAGACAATGAGCCACCTGATTACAAGAGTCTCATTCCTCTGGAACGAGCAGTCATCAATGGTCAGTTATATGAGGAGAGTGAGGACCAGGAAGATGACCCTAATGATGAGGAATCTGTACTGTCCTTCAAATGCAACTCATCTACTCCCTGTCCTGTTAACAGGAAGCTATGGATTCCTTGGATGAAGTCCAAGGAGGGCCATCCTCAGAATGGAAAAATACAAACTAAACCCAATGGCAACTTCGTGCAACCTGGGGATCTAGTACTAAGCCACACACCTGGGCAGCCACTTCATATAAAGGTTACCCCAGACCATGTCCAGAACACAGCCACTCTTGAAATAACAAGTCCGACCACAGAGAGTCCTCACTCTTACACAAGCACTGCAGTGATACCAAACTGTGGCACCCCAAAGCAAAGGATAACCATCCTCCAAAATGCTTCCATAACACCAGTGAAATCCAAAACCTCTGCTGAAGGCCTTATGAATTTAGAGCAAGGCATGTCCCCAGTTACCATGGCAGCCTTTGCCAGGGCACAGACACCAGAGTCTTGTGGTTCCATAACTCCAGAAAGAACAATGTCACCTATTCAAGTTTTGGCTGTTACTGGTTCAGTTAGCTCCCCTGAGCAGGGGCGCTCTCCAGAGCCAATAGAAATCAGTGCCAAGCACGCGATTTTCAGAGTCTCCCCTGACCGGCAGTCATCATGGCAGTTTCAGCGTTCAAATAGTAACAGTTCAAGTGTGATAACTACTGAGGATAATAAAATCCACATTCACTTAGGAAGTCCTTACATGCAAGCTGTAGCCAGCCCCGTGAGACCTGCTAGCCCTTCAGCACCACTGCAGGATAACCGAACTCAAGGCTTAACTAATGGGGCACTAAACAAAACAACCAATAAAGTCACCAGCAGTATTACTATCACACCAACAGCTACACCTCTTCCTCGACAATCACAAATTACAGTAAGTAATATATATAACTGATGACCCTCACCCTGATCCAGTTTATACTGACAGCATTGCAAGGAACTCAGTCCTTTTTTATAATGATCCCTCCACATCCCCCAAAAGATGACTGAACTTGTACTTTGGGAAAGTTTATGCATGAACTATCCAAGAGTATCTGAAACTAACTGTTGCCTGCATAGTCATATCAAGTGTGCACTTACTGTATATCTTTTCATTTACATATCTGTATGGAAAATATTTAGTCTGCACTTGTATAAATACATTTTTATGTATTTTCATCTCCATAACTCACATTAATTTGATTGCAACTTGTTTTGGTGAAATACTTTAACATCATAAAGCAGTAAATTGTTATTTTTACCATTGCTTGCTGAATTTTTTTTTTTTTGGTCATTTTGTGTTCTTTTTTTGCATGTATAATAGAATTTCATTTTCTGTTTATAATGTCTTAATTCTTACTTAGAAACAAACAGGACCTGCTTCCCATTTACAGTCAACTTCTGATCATGTATTAAAGGAGGAGGAGGCAGTAGTTGAAATAAATAAAATTTTATTTCTTTTTTATCTCAGAGTTAACTATAACATCTCTCAGGAGGAAACTTAACTTCATGCTTGAGATGTATGTGAATATCCTTGGTGACCAGGACAGTACTTAGCACATTAGGAATTCAGAAACTTAATGTTTACTGACAATAACTGAATAAAATAATATTAAGTAATTTGATTTTATGAGCACATATGAGCTGATGGTGAAAGTAAAAAGCTTTGAAATGTGATGAGAAGCCAGAAAAAGCACAGCTGGAAATAACAGGTCAATCAAGAGTTGACTGTATTTTTATCATAGATGAAAATCCCCTTAAAACATATAGCTGCATCCAAACCTGGAATCAGCCACTATGACATATGCTTATGAACACTCTGCTTCAGGGCAAAGATGTCATCCTTGTCACTTTCTCCTATTTAGTTCCCAAAATAGTTTGAGTTACTTAAGGTAGGTGCTTCCTACCTTGCTTGTTTGTTAGTGGGCTGCATTAAGAAGCATAAACTTAATCATGCTTTTTTTTTTTTAACTGCCAACAAGCAAATAAAAACCAGAGATAGTTACAAACATAAGTTATAGAAAAGGCATGTATAAAAAAATACAGTGTTAGCTGAGGAAGTTTCTTCTGTGATTTTTGTTATGCCATTTTCAAGAAAAACTCAAGTCTTCCTAAAAAAAAAAAGCATCCTGGGAATTCTTACACCCAGCTAATGGGACTCTGAACATAATCTGTACTTCTGTAGCAGAGAACAACAGCTTTCAGAGGAACATTTTAAATTTCAAACCTGGTCCCAAAGCCACATTCCAAAAAGATGATTTCAGACAAAGTAGCTCGTTGCCATTTTCCGTTTTCTAACCTGTTAATTTAGTGTGGTCAATTTTATTGCCAGTTATTGATTTTAAACACAATTAATTTAGACACCCAGGCAAACTGTGAAGATCTTTAAAAGTAAAAGGGAATCTTTCACAATTACCCTCCTTCCCCTGAAAAATCAATTTCATGATAGATAGCAAAGCAAGGATTTGTTGACAGAAACATATCCATGGTGATGAACTGCAACTCGAATGCTGTGGGCTTGCATCATCGTTAAATAAATTTGGATGAAAGCTAAGGCTAGTGATGAATGAGAAAGCTTCTGTTTAAACACATTTATCTTGGGAATCGGCAGTGACCCAACTGTATTACAAAATACATACTGTCTAAATGTTTTCCAAAACTATTTTTATTTTTAAGTCATCTTGGGTTAGAACTTTACAAGAAACTACATACAACATTTTATATCTTTCAAAGTAGACATTCATAATGTTGCTGCATAAGATGTTTTCTAGATAATAATCAAGAGTATAAGTAATGTTTTAGAGAATAGTGAAAAATTGATCATGAAATAATGAACAGAAACTAGGAAGTATTAAAGAACAAAGTCTTCCGAGCACTTCCCAATTTTTGTCAAATAATGACACAAACAGAAAACACACTGAATACAATGGATAAAGAGGCAGAGATGTTCTGCTGAGGGACTCCTGTCACCCCCAGATTCCTCCTGGCTGCCCCAAATGCTTAGGGAAAGATCCATTCTTGGCACACCTGGAACAGAATTTGAAAGCTCTGGGGTATTCATTAGCCTGTTTTATAAGGATTCAATTTTTTATCTTATGTGGGCTAGAGCAATTCTCTACAATAAAGTTAAGACTACAAGTCCTCTGCTCCATGATTATAATGCACAGATTCTCATTTCATCGTCTGCTCCATATAATTAACTATAAATAGGCTTCCCAAGTAATTAACATTACTGGAAATACACTGGACTTTCAAGGAACTGAACCTCTCTTAGAGGTTCCTCTACTAGGATTACTTCAGTGTCAAAATTCATACCCACATCAAAATTTAGGAACACTGCCATTAATAACATATAACTAAAAGTGCTACTAATTAACATTTATGGTAGAGAGCATCATCTCTAAAAAAAAGCATCTTCCCTTTTCCATAAAATTATGCAAATAATGGCACATGCTAGATTTTTGGTCTTTAATTTCAAAACAACTGTTCAGAACTCTGTGCATGTGTGTGTGTTTGGGAGGTTACAGAATTTTCATTTTCATTCATATAAAATCACAGTAAAACCTTAAAAACAAGGAAGGAGAGAAAATGGCACTGAAAAAAAACTTAATATGAGATACGTAAAAGTAGAGGGTTGTATTCTTAAAGGAAAAAAGGCCCATGAGAGGCTCGTAGAAGAGAAGATTGCTTTCATATATGTCAGAAAAAAAATCTTTATTTCATCTCATCTGAAGTCCCAGCTTCAGAACCAAGTTTCTCAGTCCTCCTATCTCTTTAATGTTTTAAGCTGCAGCATCTTCTCACAGATTTGAAAGATTTTACTACATTATTTCCCCTTTAAAGAGCAGTGGTAAAGCTTTCCCAAGGATGCCATTGTTCTCTGGGGACAATGGCAAAAATAAAATCATCACCTTTGCCAGAAAGACAATGTGCATTACTATAGCTGGATCTTTAATCCAAAGGAAAGTATATATGCTCAAAATTATGACAGGATTAGATGAGCTCTACTCAGAAAGTCTCTACAACAACATTTCACAATGTCAAGACATTAGGTATAGGGTCTTCATGACACCCAAAGGATAAAATTAGGTTGCATTGTGAGATGGTTATAAAAGGGCTATTTAACTAAAAATTCTTAGACTTTGAAGCCTAAAGATTCTGTGATCTTTATTGACTAAAATACAATTCCACACAAAAATATGTTTTTAATTCCTTGATTCTGAATCGTTACAGAGTGAGTCTCCTTTGAAACTTGTTAGAGAAAGATAGGGAAAGAGCTTTAATAACACTCTAGTTTCCCTGCACTCTGGTTTCTGTTATATTTTTTTTCCTCCAAAATAATCATTTTATTTTGCAATCCTAAGATAAAAGATTATCAGGCAATAATGCATACCCAAAACATTATGATCGATGTTTCTCAAAATTCAAGACACATATGAGAATCCCTGATTTCCCATACAGAGCTATCAAATTACAATCTCTGAGGGTGAGGATTCAGAAAGCTGCATCTTTAACAAGCTCCTCTGCTGATTAGTATGTACCTAAAGAAAGGAATTCCATTGGTTTAGAAATTTATATATTGCTAAACAATGAAAATATGTTCTAACCCTGGTCTTGCTCTATTAGAGTGAAATATACCTGTTTCAGGAAGTATGACTATTCTACCCTCTAGTGGCTGGCATGACAAACAGAAGGCTTATTCCCCAGGTTTTATTTTTATTCAAAAGAGAAAACAACCAACCAACCAACCTACCATTTTATAAGGTGGGAAGGTTCTAAGTTTTACAACTGTAGCAAGGCACAGATGCTTGAATCTTTAACTGAGCAGAAGCAGGCTGCCTGATACCTACAGGCTCTGTTTCTATCTCAGATTCCAGGCCCTAAAGATAACTCGACAGCATTTTGGGGGAATGGTCTAGAACACACATTAATGGAGAGCAGTTTGGATGAGCCAAAACAAAGCACTCCATTCACTTCAGGCCACAGTGAAGCAAATGCAAGAAAGAGCAAGGAACATAAGAGGTTCAATAAAATCCACAAATCTTAAACCCCCTTAAAATTCATTTGCACTTAAAAGTTCTTTCCCTTCCATCTAATGGACTTTTTGACTTTTTGGCTATTTAGGCAAATATGTCAGAGCAGGCATCCCCCAAAGGCTGAAGGGTAAGGAATCCTTTGGGGGGTCCAGCAAATAAACTGGCCAACACATTTCTAAGTGCTTTACCATTTGATAATGAATTAACACTCTCCATATGGCAACACATACAAATCTGTTAATATTCCATTAGGACATCAGGTTTTACACTTAGAATGGTGCCATAAAAATGTAATCTGAACTAATCTTTAGCACTGCAGTCAGCAATCCTAGGGAAAATCATTTTATGCCCTCATTTTTAATTTCACTTTTTTTTCACAAAATTATTGGTCAAGAGAAATAAAATTTATCTGATTGAGACAGTCTTTTGAAAACCTGAAATTAGTTTTCTTACTTTAGTGAGTTCTTTTCCCACATAGCCTAATGATCCTGCATATTTTTGTAAAGTAACCTAAAACAAACCTTTTTTTTTTTTTTTTTTTGCCTATTAGTTTCGTTTTTTTTTAAAGGCCATTTTTGGATAACCAACAATGTATATAGGCCC
Source organism: Phacochoerus africanus (assembly GCF_016906955.1). Classification (NCBI taxonomy): domain Eukaryota; kingdom Metazoa; phylum Chordata; class Mammalia; order Artiodactyla; family Suidae; genus Phacochoerus; species Phacochoerus africanus. The sequence goes on from NC_062544.1 coordinate 239,797,926, forward strand.
TGCAGACCTACAAAGGCTGTCACACACCCTGCCTTTGGAAGGGTGGAGTGTGTTTATTGACACAGTACTGTGTCTCAGTGACATGCAGTGTCTCATCATGCAATATATTCTCTTTAAAGCATCACATGGACACTACTGATCAAATCCAGTGACCAAGACACATTGAATTGGGCAAGTATAAAGGAGACAAAATGTTCACTGTCCTTCAGGGGCTTCTTTGGTCTGGTGTGTAGAGAGAAGAATCTTGAATCTGACTAAAGATAAGCCTCAAAACAACTTCAAAAATCTTCACTGAAGAATTTCATTGCATAAGGCTAGTTTCCACTAACCTGACAGATCAGCCCAGAGCACATGCATATTTGAACATTTACATGTTTTGTTTATTTGTTTTCTTTTTGCTTTTTAAGGTGGTATTGCTTTTTAGGGCATATGGAAGTTCCCAGGCTAGGGGTCAAATCAGAGCTGCAGCTGCCAGCCTACACCACAGCCACAGAAACCCTGGATTCTTCTTCTTCCTTTTTTTTTTTTTTTTTGTCTTTTTAGGGCCACACCAGTGGCATGTGGAGGTTCCCAGGCTGGGGGTTTAATTGGAGCTGTTGCCGCTGACCTATGCCAGCACCACAGCAACTCCAGATCCAAGCCACATCTGAGACCTATACCATAGCCCACAGCAACGCCGGATCCTTAACCCACTGAGCGAGGCCAGGGATCGAACCTGCAACCTTATGGTTACTAGTCATATTCGTTTCCGCTGCACCATGACAGGAACTCCATAATGCTGGATTCTTAACCCCCTGAACAAGGCCAGGGATTGAACCGCATCTTCATGGATACTAGTCTATTCAAAACCCTCTGAGCCACAATGGGAACTCCCTGAACATTTATATTTGTATTAATTCCTTGTACATTTGTCTCTTTCAAAGATACCATACTATAAACTAGTATTTTCAGATGAGCTTTCCATTTCTCACAAGGCTTCGGGAGAAATAAGAAGTCTACATAGCCAATCAACTTTGCCTTACACATGTTTCAGCAGGATTCCCAAGAATTTAAGAGATAACCCTTACTGTTTAGACCTTTCTAAAGAGTCCTCTCTGAGGAGTTTCAATCTCCTTTGTATTAGTTTATAGTCTCCACAGGCACAAATGTTTTGTCTTAGGATATAGGCTCTATTCATTTCTCAACAAATCACCACAAGAATGAACCCATAAATATTTACTACGAAGTATCAGTATTACTCACTGTTGTGCAGGATAGCTATGCAGGTATAAGATTTAGAATCTAAGGTGGGAGTGGAGGACTGCCTTAAAAGGTAATTAAGACCACAACACAAAGAAGGAATCTGTAGATAGCAAGCACTTAACTGGAGTTTGGAGGAGGAGCAGATTACTCTGGGCAGAGTTCAGGGGCAGGTTTCAGAAACAGTTAAGATTTGAGGGGGTGGGGGAGGGCTGGGAGATTAGGAAGACTGGGATTAGAGAAAAGATAAAAGGCATTCCAGGAGATGCTCAGAGCCTAGAGGTGTGGGGTTAGGCAGGAGGGCAGAAAACCAGCATTCAAGGAACAGTGAGCAATGCAGTATGGCTGATGTTAAGATGGTTGGGGCAGGGGTAAGGCGAAAAGGACACACTAGTCAGACTATGAAGGGCCTTGAATACAATTCGAGGGAGCATTTTCTCCTCAAACTAATTCTTTCATTTCACAACAACCCTGTAAAGTGGATAGCATCATAACTTTAGAGATATAAAATTTAAATTCTGAGAGGTAAGGAAAATTAGCTGGCTCTGTTTGTGACAAAAAAAGAGACAGAAGATAGATCTAATTTCACTGTCCCATTCTCTTTCTATGGCAACATACTGAGAAGTTTTGTTGGTGCAAGCAGGAGAATGACAACTTGCATCTAATCCTCTCCATTGCCTGTGGACATACTCAAGGTGCCTAACATTACCTTCCTGCCCTCTGCCTCACAAGTCTGCCAGAACACTTGAGTCACCCCTACAAAGTCACAGGGCTTTCTCCTTCCTCCTCCCCACTGCTCCTGTATAGAATTCTCTTCTCCATCAAGTGACCTACACTGAAAGGTCTAGCCCAAGCCTTACCTCTTTTGAAACTACAACACCATCTGATCACCTTAGAAGAGAGTAGCAATATGCCTCCTCTTTCAACTCCTCCCATCTCCCTCAGGCTACTGTTAGGTTAACAAAAAATAGTGAGTATGAAAGGCCAAGCCCCACACAAATGGGCAGGATTGATGGAACCCCAACAACATCAGGTCCTTAACCTACTAAGCTACAACAGGAACTCTCTCAAAGTTTCTGAGTAGGTGCCCCCTTGATAGTCCTAACAGTGACCCAAGACTTACAGAGAAGGCAATCTAGGGATCAAAGTCTAGCCATCAAAAAGACAAGCACCACCAGAGGTGGTGGGACTTCTGCCTTTGCAGAACCCTACAAAATCTTCCTAGGTGACATACCTGAATTTAGGGTTTCCATTTCTCAAGCAACATCAAGACCTATAAGGAAAGACCTATGGTCCCAAAATCAGTTTAAAAAAAACTGTTTTTTTTTTTTTTTTTTTTTTAACTCAGTGGAAGAAGTTTAGGGTTCAATCTTGTTAGTCTCTAAATTCTGCTTCCAATTCAGGATTAAATAACTGTAAACCAAGGAAGCATCACAAATAAAATTGCCATTTTAGAGGAAAATCTTCAAGTTGGTCTCCAATCATCTCTCATTACAATTAAGTGCATATAAAAACCTACTTCAGTAGTTCCCATTGTGGCTCAATGGTTAACAAACCCGACTAGTATCCACGAGGACTAGGGGTGGATCCCTGGGCTTGCTCAGTGGGTTAAGGATCCGGCATTGCCATGAGCTGTGGTGTAGGTCACAGACACGGCTTGTATCCTGCATCGCTGTGGCTGTGGAGTAGGCCAGCAGCT